>NW_027362958.1:1428962-2143444 GCF_046119375.1 Phyllobates terribilis
CTCTCTTTGAATCTTCTTTATCATGCCAGGATTAGCAGGAAAAAGCAAAAAATTTCAGAATTGCACCTTGCAATGTGGAGATATTACTGTTTGTGCATTTACAATATTCATTGATTTTTGCCATTGAAAAACGTCCAGAAATGTTTGAAGCTACTGACTGAATGAAAGGAGCTGGCATCTCACTCTCTTTGAATCTTCTTTATCATGCTAGGATTAGCAGGAAAAAGCAAAAAATTTCAGAATTGCACCTTGCAATGCGGAGAAATTACTGTGTGTGCATTTACAATATTCATTGATTTTTGCCATTGAAAAACATCGTTATTCATATACCAGAAATGTTTGAAGCTACTGACTGAATGAAAAGAGCTGGCATCTCACTCTCTTTGAATCTTCTTTATCATGCCAGGATTAGCAGGAAAAAGCAAAAAATTTCAGAATTGCACCTTGCAATGTGGAGATATTACTGTTTGTGCATTTACAATATTCATTGATTTTTGCCATTGAAAAACATGTTATTCATATACCAGAAATGTTTGAAGCTACTGACTGAATGAAAAGAGCTGGCATCTCACTCTCTTTGAATCTTCTTTATCATGCCAGGATTAGCAGGAAAAAGCAAAAAATTTCAGAATTGCACCTTGCAATGTGGAGATATTACTGTTTGTGCATTTACAATATTCATTGATTTTTGCCATTGAAAAACGTCCAGAAATGTTTGAAGCTACTGACTGAATGAAAGGAGCTGGCATCTCACTCTCTTTGAATCTTCTTTATCATGCTAGGATTAGCAGGAAAAAGCAAAAAATTTCAGAATTGCACCTTGCAATGCGGAGAAATTACTGTGTGTGCATTTACAATATTCATTGATTTTTGCCATTGAAAAACATGATGTTATTCATATACCAGAAATGTTTGAAGCTACTGACTGAATGAAAAGAGCTGGCATCTCACTCTCTTTGAATCTTCTTTATCATGCCAGGATTAGCAGGAAAAAGCAAAAAATTTCAGAATTGCACCTTGCAATGTGGAGATATTACTGTTTGTGCATTTACAATATTCATTGATTTTTGCCATTGAAAAACATGTTATTCATATACCGGAAATGTTTGAAGCTACTGACTGAATGAAAAGAGCTGGCATCTCACTCTCTTTGAATCTTCTTTATCATGCCAGGATTAGCAGGAAAAAGCAAAAAATTTCAGAATTGCACCTTGCAATGTGGAGATATTACTGTTTGTGCATTTACAATATTCATTGATTTTTGCCATTGAAAAACGTCCAGAAATGTTTGAAGCTACTGACTGAATGAAAGGAGCTGGCATCTCACTCTCTTTGAATCTTCTTTATCATGCTAGGATTAGCAGGAAAAAGCAAAAAATTTCAGAATTGCACCTTGCAATGCGGAGAAATTACTGTGTGTGCATTTACAAAATTCATTGATTTTTCAAATCGAAAAACATGTTATTCATATACCAGAAATGTTTGAAGCTACTGACTGAATGAAAAGAGCTGGCATCTCACTCTCTTTGAATCTTCTTTATCATGCCAGGATTAGCAGGAAAAAGCAAAAAATTTCAGAATTGCACCTTGCAATGTGGAGATATTACTGTTTGTGCATTTACAATATTCATTGATTTTTGCCATTGAAAAACGTCCAGAAATGTTTGAAGCTTCTGACTGAATGAAAAGAGCTGGCATCTCACTCTCTTTGAATCTTCTTTATCATGCTAGGATTAGCAGGAAAAAGCAAAAAATTTCAGAATTGCACCTTGCAATGCGGAGAAATTACTGTTTGTGCATTTACAATATTCATTGATTTTTGCCATTGAAAAACATGTTATTCATATACCAAAAATGTTTGAAGCTACTGACTGAATGAAAAGAGCTGGCATCTCACTCTCTTTGAATCTTCTTTATCATGCCAGGATTAGCAGGAAAAAGCAAAAAATTTCAGAATTGCACGTTGCAATGTGAAGATATTACTGTTTGTGCATTTACAATATTCATTGATTTTTGCCATTGAAAAACGTCCAGAAATGTTTGAAGCTACTGACTGAATGAAAGGAGCTGGCATCTCACTCTCTTTGAATCTTCTTTATCATGCTAGGATTAGCAGGAAAAAGCAAAAAATTTCAGAATTGCACCTTGCAATGCGGAGAAATTACTGTGTGTGCATTTACAATATTCATTGATTTTTGCCATTGAAAAACATCATGTTATTCATATACCAGAAATGTTTGAAGCTACTGACTGAATGAAAGGAGCTGGCATCTCACTCTCTTTGAATCTTCTTTATCATGCTAGGATTAGCAGGAAAAAGCAAAAAATTTCAGAATTGCACCTTGCAATGCGGAGAAATTACTGTTTGTGCATTTACAATATTCATTGATTTTTGCCATTGAAAAACATCATGTTATTCATATACCAGAAATGTTTGAAGCTACAGACTGAATGAAAAGAGCTGGCATCTCACTCTCTTTGAATCTTCTTTATCATGCCAGGATTAGCAGGAAAAAGCAAAAAATTTCAGAATTGCACCTTGCAATGTGGAGATATTACTGTTTGTGCATTTACAATATTCATTGATTTTTGCCATTGAAAAACGTCCAGAAATGTTTGAAGCTACTGACTGAATGAAAGGAGCTGGCATCTCACTCTCTTTGAATCTTCTTTATCATGCTAGGATTAGCAGGAAAAAGCAAAAAATTTCAGAATTGCACCTTGCAATGTGGAGATATTACTGTGTGTGCATTTACAATATTCATTGATTTTTGCCATTGAAAAACATCGTTATTCATATACCAGAAATGTTTGAAGCTACTGACTGAATGAAAAGAGCTGGCATCTCACTCTCTTTGAATCTTCTTTATCATGCCAGGATTAGCAGGAAAAAGCAAAAAATTTCAGAATTGCACCTTGCAATGCGGAGAAATTACTGTGTGTGCATTTACAATATTCATTGATTTTTGCCATTGAAAAACATGATGTTATTCATATACCAGAAATGTTTGAAGCTACTGACTGAATGAAAAGAGCTGGCATCTCACTCTCTTTGAATCTTCTTTATCATGCCAGGATTAGCAGGAAAAAGCAAAAAATTTCAGAATTGCACCTTGCAATGTGGAGATATTACTGTTTGTGCATTTACAATATTCATTGATTTTTGCCATTGAAAAACATGTTATTCATATACCAGAAATGTTTGAAGCTACTGACTGAATGAAAAGAGCTGGCATCTCACTCTCTTTGAATCTTCTTTATCATGCCAGGATTAGCAGGAAAAAGCAAAAAATTTCAGAATTGCACCTTGCAATGTGGAGATATTACTGTTTGTGCATTTACAATATTCATTGATTTTTGCCATTGAAAAACGTCCAGAAATGTTTGAAGCTACTGACTGAATGAAAGGAGCTGGCATCTCACTCTCTTTGAATCTTCTTTATCATGCTAGGATTAGCAGGAAAAAGCAAAAAATTTCAGAATTGCACCTTGCAATGCGGAGAAATTACTGTGTGTGCATTTACAAAATTCATTGATTTTTCAAATCGAAAAACATGTTATTCATATACCAGAAATGTTTGAAGCTACTGACTGAATGAAAAGAGCTGGCATCTCACTCTCTTTGAATCTTCTTTATCATGCCAGGATTAGCAGGAAAAAGCAAAAAATTTCAGAATTGCACCTTGCAATGTGGAGATATTACTGTTTGTGCATTTACAATATTCATTGATTTTTGCCATTGAAAAACGTCCAGAAATGTTTGAAGCTTCTGACTGAATGAAAAGAGCTGGCATCTCACTCTCTTTGAATCTTCTTTATCATGCTAGGATTAGCAGGAAAAAGCAAAAAATTTCAGAATTGCACCTTGCAATGCGGAGAAATTACTGTTTGTGCATTTACAATATTCATTGATTTTTGCCATTGAAAAACATGTTATTCATATACCAGAAATGTTTGAAGCTACTGACTGAATGAAAAGAGCTGGCATCTCACTCTCTTTGAATCTTCTTTATCATGCCAGGATTAGCAGGAAAAAGCAAAAAATTTCAGAATTGCACGTTGCAATGTGAAGATATTACTGTTTGTGCATTTACAATATTCATTGATTTTTGCCATTGAAAAACGTCCAGAAATGTTTGAAGCTACTGACTGAATGAAAGGAGCTGGCATCTCACTCTCTTTGAATCTTCTTTATCATGCTAGGATTAGCAGGAAAAAGCAAAAAATTTCAGAATTGCACCTTGCAATGCGGAGAAATTACTGTGTGTGCATTTACAATATTCATTGATTTTTGCCATTGAAAAACATCATGTTATTCATATACCAGAAATGTTTGAAGCTACTGACTGAATGAAAGGAGCTGGCATCTCACTCTCTTTGAATCTTCTTTATCATGCTAGGATTAGCAGGAAAAAGCAAAAAATTTCAGAATTGCACCTTGCAATGCGGAGAAATTACTGTTTGTGCATTTACAATATTCATTGATTTTTGCCATTGAAAAACATCATGTTATTCATATACCAGAAATGTTTGAAGCTACAGACTGAATGAAAAGAGCTGGCATCTCACTCTCTTTGAATCTTCTTTATCATGCCAGGATTAGCAGGAAAAAGCAAAAAATTTCAGAATTGCACCTTGCAATGTGGAGATATTACTGTTTGTGCATTTACAATATTCATTGATTTTTGCCATTGAAAAACGTCCAGAAATGTTTGAAGCTACTGACTGAATGAAAGGAGCTGGCATCTCACTCTCTTTGAATCTTCTTTATCATGCTAGGATTAGCAGGAAAAAGCAAAAAATTTCAGAATTGCACCTTGCAATGTGGAGATATTACTGTGTGTGCATTTACAATATTCATTGATTTTTGCCATTGAAAAACATCGTTATTCATATACCAGAAATGTTTGAAGCTACTGACTGAATGAAAAGAGCTGGCATCTCACTCTCTTTGAATCTTCTTTATCATGCCAGGATTAGCAGGAAAAAGCAAAAAATTTCAGAATTGCACCTTGCAATGTGGAGATATTACTGTTTGTGCATTTACAATATTCATTGATTTTTGCCATTGAAAAACATGTTATTCATATACCAGAAATGTTTGAAGCTACTGACTGAATGAAAAGAGCTGGCATCTCACTCTCTTTGAATCTTCTTTATCATGCCAGGATTAGCAGGAAAAAGCAAAAAATTTCAGAATTGCACCTTGCAATGTGGAGATATTACTGTTTGTGCATTTACAATATTCATTGATTTTTGCCATTGAAAAACGTCCAGAAATGTTTGAAGCTACTGACTGAATGAAAGGAGCTGGCATCTCACTCTCTTTGAATCTTCTTTATCATGCTAGGATTAGCAGGAAAAAGCAAAAAATTTCAGAATTGCACCTTGCAATGCGGAGAAATTACTGTGTGTGCATTTACAATATTCATTGATTTTTGCCATTGAAAAATATCATGTTATTCATATAACAGAAATGTTTGAACCTACTGACTGAATGAAAAGAGCTGGCATCTCACTCTCTTTGAATCTTCTTTATCATGCCAGGATTAGCAGGAAAAAGCAAAAAATTTCAGAATTGCACCTTGCAATGTGGAGATATTACTGTTTGTGCATTTACAATATTCATTGATTTTTGCCATTGAAAAACATGTTATTCATATACCAGAAATGTTTGAAGCTACTGACTGAATGAAAAGAGCTGGCATCTCACTCTCTTTGAATCTTCTTTATCATGCCAGGATTAGCAGGAAAAAGCAAAAAATTTCAGAATTGCACCTTGCAATGTGGAGATATTACTGTTTGTGCATTTACAATATTCATTGATTTTTGCCATTGAAAAACGTCCAGAAATGTTTGAAGCTACTGACTGAATGAAAGGAGCTGGCATCTCACTCTCTTTGAATCTTCTTTATCATGCTAGGATTAGCAGGAAAAAGCAAAAAATTTCAGAATTGCACCTTGCAATGCGGAGAAATTACTGTGTGTGCATTTACAATATTCATTGATTTTTGAAATTGAAAAACATGTTATTCATATACCAGAAATGTTTGAAGCTACTGACTGAATGAAAAGAGCTAGCATCTCACTCTCTTTGAATCTTCTTTATCATGCCAGGATTAGCAGGAAAAAGCAAAAAATTTCAGAATTGCACGTTGCAATGTGGAGATATTACTGTTTGTGCATTTACAATATTCATTGATTTTTGCCATTGAAAAACGTCCAGAAATGTTTGAAGCTACTGACTGAATGAAAGGAGCTGGCATCTCACTCTCTTTGAATCTTCTTTATCATGCTAGGATTAGCAGGAAAAAGCAAAAAATTTCAGAATTGCACCTTGCAATGCGGAGAAATTACTGTGTGTGCATTTACAATATTCATTGATTTTTGCCATTGAAAAACATCATGTTATTCATATACCAGAAATGTTTGAAGCTACTGACTGAATGAAAGGAGCTGGCATCTCACTCTCTTTGAATCTTCTTTATCATGCTAGGATTAGCAGGAAAAAGCAAAAAATTTCAGAATTGCACCTTGCAATGCGGAGAAATTACTGTGTGTGCATTTACAATATTCATTGATTTTTGCCATTGAAAAATATCATGTTATTCATATAACAGAAATGTTTGAAGCTACTGACTGAATGAAAAGAGCTGGCATCTCACTCTCTTTGAATCTTCTTTATCATGCCAGGATTAGCAGGAAAAAGCAAAAAATTTCAGAATTGCACCTTGCAATGTGGAGATATTACTGTTTGTGCATTTACAATATTCATTGATTTTTGCCATTGAAAAACATGTTATTCATATACCAGAAATGTTTGAAGCTACTGACTGAATGAAAAGAGCTGGCATCTCACTCTCTTTGAATCTTCTTTATCATGCCAGGATTAGCAGGAAAAAGCAAAAAATTTCAGAATTGCACCTTGCAATGTGGAGATATTACTGTTTGTGCATTTACAATATTCATTGATTTTTGCCATTGAAAAACGTCCAGAAATGTTTGAAGCTACTGACTGAATGAAAGGAGCTGGCATCTCACTCTCTTTGAATCTTCTTTATCATGCTAGGATTAGCAGGAAAAAGCAAAAAATTTCAGAATTGCACCTTGCAATGCGGAGAAATTACTGTGTGTGCATTTACAATATTCATTGATTTTTGAAATTGAAAAACATGTTATTCATATACCAGAAATGTTTGAAGCTACTGACTGAATGAAAAGAGCTAGCATCTCACTCTCTTTGAATCTTCTTTATCATGCCAGGATTAGCAGGAAAAAGCAAAAAATTTCAGAATTGCACGTTGCAATGTGGAGATATTACTGTTTGTGCATTTACAATATTCATTGATTTTTGCCATTGAAAAACGTCCAGAAATGTTTGAAGCTACTGACTGAATGAAAGGAGCTGGCATCTCACTCTCTTTGAATCTTCTTTATCATGCTAGGATTAGCAGGAAAAAGCAAAAAATTTCAGAATTGCACCTTGCAATGCGGAGAAATTACTGTGTGTGCATTTACAATATTCATTGATTTTTGCCATTGAAAAACATCATGTTATTCATATACCAGAAATGTTTGAAGCTACTGACTGAATGAAAGGAGCTGGCATCTCACTCTCTTTGAATCTTCTTTATCATGCTAGGATTAGCAGGAAAAAGCAAAAAATTTCAGAATTGCACCTTGCAATGCGGAGAAATTACTGTGTGTGCATTTACAATATTCATTGATTTTTGCCATTGAAAAATATCATGTTATTCATATAACAGAAATGTTTGAAGCTACTGACTGAATGAAAAGAGCTGGCATCTCACTCTCTTTGAATCTTCTTTATCATGCCAGGATTAGCAGGAAAAAGCAAAAAATTTCAGAATTGCACCTTGCAATGTGGAGATATTACTGTTTGTGCATTTACAATATTCATTGATTTTTGCCATTGAAAAACATGTTATTCATATACCAGAAATGTTTGAAGCTACTGACTGAATGAAAAGAGCTGGCATCTCACTCTCTTTGAATCTTCTTTATCATGCCAGGATTAGCAGGAAAAAGCAAAAAATTTCAGAATTGCACCTTGCAATGTGGAGATATTACTGTTTGTGCATTTACAATATTCATTGATTTTTGCCATTGAAAAACGTCCAGAAATGTTTGAAGCTACTGACTGAATGAAAGGAGCTGGCATCTCACTCTCTTTGAATCTTCTTTATCATGCTAGGATTAGCAGGAAAAAGCAAAAAATTTCAGAATTGCACCTTGCAATGCGGAGAAATTACTGTGTGTGCATTTACAATATTCATTGATTTTTGAAATTGAAAAACATGTTATTCATATACCAGAAATGTTTGAAGCTACTGACTGAATGAAAAGAGCTAGCATCTCACTCTCTTTGAATCTTCTTTATCATGCCAGGATTAGCAGGAAAAAGCAAAAAATTTCAGAATTGCACGTTGCAATGTGGAGATATTACTGTTTGTGCATTTACAATATTCATTGATTTTTGCCATTGAAAAACGTCCAGAAATGTTTGAAGCTACTGACTGAATGAAAGGAGCTGGCATCTCACTCTCTTTGAATCTTCTTTATCATGCTAGGATTAGCAGGAAAAAGCAAAAAATTTCAGAATTGCACCTTGCAATGCGGAGAAATTACTGTGTGTGCATTTACAATATTCATTGATTTTTGCCATTGAAAAACATCATGTTATTCATATACCAGAAATGTTTGAAGCTACTGACTGAATGAAAGGAGCTGGCATCTCACTCTCTTTGAATCTTCTTTATCATGCTAGGATTAGCAGGAAAAAGCAAAAAATTTCAGAATTGCACCTTGCAATGCGGAGAAATTACTGTTTGTGCATTTACAATATTCATTGATTTTTGCCATTGAAAAACATGTTATTCATATACCAGAAATGTTTGAAGCTACTGACTGAATGAAAAGAGCTGGCATCTCACTCTCTTTGAATCTTCTTTATCATGCCAGGATTAGCAGGAAAAAGCAAAAAATTTCAGAATTGCACCTTGCAATGTGGAGATATTACTGTTTGTGCATTTACAATATTCATTGATTTTTGCCATTGAAAAACGTCCAGAAATGTTTGAAGCTACTGACTGAATGAAAGGAGCTGGCATCTCACTCTCTTTGAATCTTCTTTATCATGCTAGGATTAGCAGGAAAAAGCAAAAAAATTCAGAATTGCACCTTGCAATGCGGAGAAATTACTGTTTGTGCATTTACAATATTCATTGATTTTTGCCATTGAAAAACATGTTATTCATATACCAGAAATGTTTGAAGCTACTGACTGAATGAAAAGAGCTGGCATCTCACTCTCTTTGAATCTTCTTTATCATGCCAGGATTAGCAGGAAAAAGCAAAAAAATTCAGAATTGCACCTTGCAATGTGGAGATATTACTGTTTGTGCATTTACAATATTCATTGATTTTTGCCATTGAAAAACGTCCAGAAATGTTTGAAGCTACTGACTGAATGAAAGGAGCTGGCATCTCACTCTCTTTGAATCTTCTTTATCATGCTAGGATTAGCAGGAAAAAGCAAAAAATTTCAGAATTGCACCTTGCAATGCGGAGAAATTACTGTTTGTGCATTTACAATATTCATTGATTTTTGCCATTGAAAAACATGTTATTCATTTACCAGAAATGTTTGAAGCTACTGACTGAATGAAAAGAGCTGGCATCTCACTCTCTTTGAATCTTCTTTATCATGCCAGGATTAGCAGGAAAAAGCAAAAAATTTCAGAATTGCACCTTGCAATGTGGAGATATTACTGTTTGTGCATTTACAATATTCATTGATTTTTGCCATTGAAAAACGTCCAGAAATGTTTGAAGCTACTGACTGAATGAAAGGAGCTGGCATCTCACTCTCTTTGAATCTTCTTTATCATGCTAGGATTAGCAGGAAAAAGCAAAAAATTTCAGAATTGCACCTTGCAATGCGGAGAAATTACTGTTTGTGCATTTACAATATTCATTGATTTTTGCCATTGAAAAACATGTTATTCATATACCAGAAATGTTTGAAGCTACTGACTGAATGAAAAGAGCTGGCATCTCACTCTCTTTGAATCTTCTTTATCATGCCAGGATTAGCAGGAAAAAGCAAAAAATTTCAGAATTGCACGTTGCAATGTGGAGATATTACTGTTTGTGCATTTACAATATTCATTGATTTTTGCCATTGAAAAACGTCCAGAAATGTTTGAAGCTACTGACTGAATGAAAGGAGCTGGCATCTCACTCTCTTTGAATCTTCTTTATCATGCTAGGATTAGCAGGAAAAAGCAAAAAAATTCAGAATTGCACCTTGCAATGCGGAGAAATTACTGTGTGTGCATTTACAATATTCATTGATTTTTGCCATTGAAAAACATCGTTATTCATATACCAGAAATGTTTGAAGCTACTGACTGAATGAAAAGAGCTGGCATCTCACTCTCTTTGAATCTTCTTTATCATGCCAGGATTAGCAGGAAAAAGCAAAAAATTTCAGAATTGCACCTTGCAATGTGGAGATATTACTGTTTGTGCATTTACAATATTCATTGATTTTTGCCATTGAAAAACGTCCAGAAATGTTTGAAGCTACTGACTGAATGAAAGGAGCTGGCATCTCACTCTCTTTGAATCTTCTTTATCATGCTAGGATTAGCAGGAAAAAGCAAAAAATTTCAGAATTGCACCTTGCAATGCGGAGAAATTACTGTGTGTGCATTTACAATATTCATTGATTTTTGCCATTGAAAAACATCATGTTATTCATATACCAGAAATGTTTGAAGCTACTGACTGAATGAAAGGAGCTGGCATCTCACTCTCTTTGAATCTTCTTTATCATGCTAGGATTAGCAGGAAAAAGCAAAAAATTTCAGAATTGCACCTTGCAATGCGGAGAAATTACTGTTTGTGCATTTACAATATTCATTGATTTTTGCCATTGAAAAACATCATGTTATTCATATACCAGAAATGTTTGAAGCTACTGACTGAATGAAAAGAGCTGGTATCTCACTCTCTTTGAATCTTCTTTATCATGCCAGGATTAGCAGGAAAAAGCAAAAAATTTCAGAATTGCACCTTGCAATGTGGAGATATTACTGTTTGTGCATTTACAATATTCATTGATTTTTGCCATTGAAAAACGTCCAGAAATGTTTGAAGCTACTGACTGAATGAAAGGAGCTGGCATCTCACTCTCTTTGAATCTTCTTTATCATGCCAGGATTAGCAGGAAAAAGCAAAAAATTTCAGAATTGCACCTTGCAATGTGGAGATATTGCTGTTTGTGCATTTACAATATTCATTGATTTTTGCCATTGAAAAACGTCCAGAAATGTTTGAAGCTACTGACTGAATGAAAGGAGCTGGCATCTCACTCTCTTTGAATCTTCTTTATCATGCTAGGATTAGCAGGAAAAAGCAAAAAATTTCAGAATTGCACCTTGCAATGCGGAGAAATTACTGTGTGTGCATTTACAATATTCATTGATTTTTGCCATTGAAAAACATCGTTATTCATATACCAGAAATGTTTGAAGCTACTGACTGAATGAAAAGAGCTGGCATCTCACTCTCTTTGAATCTTCTTTATCATGCCAGGATTAGCAGGAAAAAGCAAAAATTTCAGAATTGCACCTTGCAATGTGGAGATATTACTGTTTGTGCATTTACAATATTCATTGATTTTTGCCATTGAAAAACGTCCAGAAATGTTTGAAGCTACTGACTGAATGAAAGGAGCTGGCATCTCACTCTCTTTGAATCTTCTTTATCATGCTAGGATTAGCAGGAAAAAGCAAAAAATTTCAGAATTGCACATTGCAATGCGGAGAAATTACTGTTTGTGCATTTACAATATTCATTGATTTTTGCCATTGAAAAACATCATGTTATTCATATACCAGAAATGTTTGAAGCTACTGACTGAATGAAAGGAGCTGGCATCTCACTCTCTTTGAATCTTCTTTATCATGCTAGGATTAGCAGGAAAAAGCAAAAAATTTCAGAATTGCACCTTGCAATGCGGAGAAATTACTGTGTGTGCATTTACAATATTCATTGATTTTTGCCATTGAAAAACATGTTATTCATATACCAGAAATGTTTGAAGCTACTGACTGAATGAAAAGAGCTGGCATCTCACTCTCTTTGAATCTTCTTTATCATGCCAGGATTAGCAGGAAAAAGCAAAAAATTTCAGAATTGCACCTTGCAATGTGGAGATATTACTGTTTGTGCATTTACAATATTCATTGATTTTTGCCATTGAAAAACGTCCAGAAATGTTTGAAGCTACTGACTGAATGAAAGGAGCTGGCATCTCACTCTCTTTGAATCTTCTTTATCATGCTAGGATTAGCAGGAAAAAGCAAAAAATTTCAGAATTGCAACTTGCAATGCGGAGAAATTACTGTTTGTGCATTTACAATATTCATTGATTTTTGCCATTGAAAAACATCATGTTATTCATATACCAGAAATGTTTGAAGCTACTGACTGAATGAAAAGAGCTGGCATCTCACTCTCTTTGAATCTTCTTTATCATGCTAAGAGGAGCAGGAAAAAGCAAAAAATTTCAGAATTGCACGTTGCAATGTGGAGATATTACTGTTTGTGCATTTACAATATTCATTGATTTTTGCCATTGAAAAACGTCCAGAAATGTTTGAAGCTACTGACTGAATGAAAAGAGCTGGCATCTCACTCTCTTTGAATCTTCTTTATCATGCTAAGAGGAGCAGGAAAAAGCAAAAAATTTCAGAATTGCACGTTGCAATGTGGAGATATTACTGTTTGTGCATTTACAATATTCATTGATTTTTGCCATTGAAAAACGTCCAGAAATGTTTGAAGCTACTGACTGAATGAAAGGAGCTGGCATCTCACTCTCTTTGAATCATCTTTATCATGCTAGGATTAGCAGGAAAAAGCAAAAAATTTCAGAATTTTACCTTGCAATGCGGAGAAATTACTGTTTGTGCATTTACAATATTCATTGATTTTTGCCATTGAAAAACATCATGTTATTCATATACCAGAAATGTTTGAAGCTACTGACTGAATGAAAAGAGCTGGCATCTCACTCTCTTTGAATCTTCTTTATCATGCCAGGATTAGCAGGAAAAAGCAAAAAATTTCAGAATTGCACCTTGCAATGTGGAGATATTACTGTTTGTGCATTTACAATATTCATTGATTTTTGCCATTGAAAAACGTCCAGAAATGTTTGAAGCTACTGACTGAATGAAAGGAGCTGGCATCTCACTCTCTTTGAATCATCTTTATCATGCTAGGATTAGCAGGAAAAAGCAAAAAATTTCAGAATTGCACCTTGCAATGCGGAGAAATTACTGTTTGTGCATTTACAATATTCATTGATTTTTGCCATTGAAAAACATGTTATTCATATACCAGAAATGTTTGAAGCTACTGACTGAATGAAAAGAGCTGGCATCTCACTCTCTTTGAATCTTCTTTATCATGCCAGGATTAGCAGGAAAAAGCAAAAAATTTCAGAATTGCACCTTGCAATGTGGAGATATTACTGTTTGTGCATTTACAATATTCATTGATTTTTGCCATTGAAAAACGTCCAGAAATGTTTGAAGCTACTGACTGAATGAAAGGAGCTGGCATCTCACTCTCTTTGAATCTTCTTTATCATGCTAGGATTAGCAGGAAAAAGCAAAAAATTTCAGAATTGCACCTTGCAATGCGGAGAAATTACTGTGTGTGCATTTACAATATTCATTGATTTTTGCCATTGAAAAACATCGTTATTCATATACCAGAAATGTTTGAAGCTACTGACTGAATGAAAAGAGCTGGCATCTCACTCTCTTTGAATCTTCTTTATCATGCCAGGATTAGCAGGAAAAAGCAAAAAATTTCAGAATTGCACCTTGCAATGTGGAGATATTACTGTTTGTGCATTTACAATATTCATTGATTTTTGCCATTGAAAAACGTCCAGAAATGTTTGAAGCTACTGACTGAATGAAAGGAGCTGGCATCTCACTCTCTTTGAATCTTCTTTATCATGCTAGGATTAGCAGGAAAAAGCAAAAAATTTCAGAATTGCACATTGCAATGCGGAGAAATTACTGTTTGTGCATTTACAATATTCATTGATTTTTGCCATTGAAAAACATCATGTTATTCATATACCAGAAATGTTTGAAGCTACTGACTGAATGAAAGGAGCTGGCATCTCACTCTCTTTGAATCTTCTTTATCATGCTAGGATTAGCAGGAAAAAGCAAAAAATTTCAGAATTGCACCTTGCAATGCGGAGAAATTACTGTGTGTGCATTTACAATATTCATTGATTTTTGCCATTGAAAAACATGTTATTCATATACCAGAAATGTTTGAAGCTACTGACTGAATGAAAAGAGCTGGCATCTCACTCTCTTTGAATCTTCTTTATCATGCCAGGATTAGCAGGAAAAAGCAAAAAATTTCAGAATTGCACCTTGCAATGTGGAGATATTACTGTTTGTGCATTTACAATATTCATTGATTTTTGCCATTGAAAAACGTCCAGAAATGTTTGAAGCTACTGACTGAATGAAAGGAGCTGGCATCTCACTCTCTTTGAATTTTCTTTATCATGCTAGGATTAGCAGGAAAAAGCAAAAAATTTCAGAATTGCACCTTGCAATGCGGAGAAATTACTGTTTGTGCATTTACAATATTCATTGATTTTTGCCATTGAAAAACATCATGTTATTCATATACCAGAAATGTTTGAAGCTACTGACTGAATGAAAAGAGCTGGCATCTCACTCTCTTTGAATCTTCTTTATCATGCCAGGATTAGCAGGAAAAAGCAAAAAATTTCAGAATTGCACCTTGCAATGTGGAGATATTACTGTTTGTGCATTTACAATATTCATTGATTTTTGCCATTGAAAAACGTCCAGAAATGTTTGAAGCTACTGACTGAATGAAAGGAGCTGGCATCTCAATCTCTTTGAATCTTCTTTATCATGCTAGGATTAGCAGGAAAAAGCAAAAAATTTCAGAATTGCACCTTGCAATGCGGAGAAATTACTGTTTGTGCATTTACAATATTCATTGATTTTTGCCATTGAAAAACATCATGTTATTCATATACCAGAGATGTTTGAAGCTACTGACTGAATGAAAATAGCTGGCATCTCACTCTCTTTGAATCTTCTTTATCATGCTAAGAGGAGCAGGAAAAAGCAAAAAATTTCAGAATTGCACGTTGCAATGTGGAGATATCACTGTTTGTGCATTTACAATTTTCATTGATTTTTGCCATTGAAAAACGTCCAGAAATGTTTGAAGCTACTGACTGAATGAAAGGAGCTGGCATCTCACTCTCTTTGAATCTTCTTTATCATGCTAGGATTAGCAGGAAAAAGCAAAACATTTCAGAATTGCACCTTGCAATGCGGAGAAATTACTGTTTGTGCATTTACAATATTCATTGATTTTTGCCATTGAAAAACATCATGTTATTCATATACCAGAAATGTTTGAAGCTACTGACTGAATGAAAAGAGCTGGCATCTCACTCTCTTTGAATCTTCTTTATCATGCCAGGATTAGCAGGAAAAAGCAAAAAATTTCAGAATTGCACCTTGCAATGTGGAGATATTACTGTTTGTGCATTTACAATATTCATTGATTTTTGCCATTGAAAAATGTCCAGAAATGTTTGAAGCTACTGACTGAATGAAAAGAGCTGGCATCTCACTCTCTTTGAATCTTCTTTATCATGCTAGGATTAGCAGGAAAAAGCAAAAAATTTCAGAATTGCACCTTGCAATGCGGAGAAATTACTGTTTGTGCATTTACAATATTCATTGATTTTTGCCATTGAAAAACATCATGTTATTCATATACCAGAAATGTTTGAAGCTACTGACTGAATGAAAAGAGCTGGCATCTCACTCTCTTTGAATCTTCTTTATCATGCTAAGAGGAGCAGGAAAAAGCAAAAAATTTCAGAATTGCACGTTGCAATGTGGAGATATTACTGATTGTGCATTTACAATATTCATTGATTTTTGCCATTGAAAAACGTCCAGAAATGTTTGAAGCTACTGACTGAATGAAAAGAGCTGGCATCTCACTCTCTTTGAATCTTCTTTATCATGCTAAGAGGAGCAGGAATAAGCAAAAAATTTCAGAATTGCACCTTGCAATGTGGAGATATTACTGTTTGTGCATTTACAATATTCATTGATTTTTGCCATTGAAAAACGTCCAGAAATGTTTGAAGCTACTGACTGAATGAAAGGAGCTGGCATCTCACTCTCTTTGAATCTTCTTTATCATGCTAGGATTAGCAGGAAAAAGCAAAAAATTTCAGAATTGCACCTTGCAATGCGGAGAAATTACTGTGTGTGCATTTACAATATTCATTGATTTTTGCCATTGAAAAACATCGTTATTCATATACCAGAAATGTTTGAAGCTACTGACTGAATGAAAAGAGCTGGCATCTCACTCTCTTTGAATCTTCTTTATCATGCCAGGATTAGCAGGAAAAAGAAAAAAATTTCAGAATTGCACCTTGCAATGTGGAGATATTACTGTTTGTGCATTTACAATATTCATTGATTTTTGCCATTGAAAAACGTCCAGAAATGTTTGAAGCTACTGACTGAATGAAAGGAGCTGGCATCTCACTCTCTTTGAATCTTCTTTATCATGCTAGGATTAGCAGGAAAAAGCAAAAAATTTCAGAATTGCACATTGCAATGCGGAGAAATTACTGTTTGTGCATTTACAATATTCATTGATTTTTGCCATTGAAAAACATCATGTTATTCATATACCAGAAATGTTTGAAGCTACTGACTGAATGAAAGGAGCTGGCATCTCACTCTCTTTGAATCTTCTTTATCATGCTAGGATTAGCAGGAAAAAGCAAAAAATTTCAGAATTGCACCTTGCAATGCGGAGAAATTACTGTGTGTGCATTTACAATATTCATTGATTTTTGCCATTGAAAAACATGTTATTCATATACCAGAAATGTTTGAAGCTACTGACTGAATGAAAAGAGCTGGCATCTCACTCTCTTTGAATCTTCTTTATCATGCCAGGATTAGCAGGAAAAAGCAAAAAATTTCAGAATTGCACCTTGCAATGTGGAGATATTACTGTTTGTGCATTTACAATATTCATTGATTTTTGCCATTGAAAAACGTCCAGAAATGTTTGAAGCTACTGACTGAATGAAAGGAGCTGGCATCTCACTCTCTTTGAATCTTCTTTATCATGCTAGGATTAGCAGGAAAAAGCAAAAAATTTCAGAATTGCACCTTGCAATGCGGAGAAATTACTGTTTGTGCATTTACAATATTCATTGATTTTTGCCACTGAAAAACATGTTATTCATATACCAGAAATGTTTGAAGCTACTGACTGAATGAAAAGAGCTGGCATCTCACTCTCTTTGAATCTTCTTTATCATGCCAGGATTAGCAGGAAAAAGCAAAAAATTTCAGAATTGCACCTTGCAATGTGGAGATATTACTGTTTGTGCATTTAAAATATTCATTGATTTTTGCCATTGAAAAACGTCCAGAAATGTTTGAAGCTACTGACTGAATGAAAGGAGCTGGCATCTCACTCTCTTTGAATCTTCTTTATCATGCTAGGATTAGCAGGAAAAAGCAAAAAATTTCAGAATTGCACCTTGCAATGCGGAGAAATTACTGTGTGTGCATTTACAATATTCATTGATTTTTGCCATTGAAAAACAACGTTATTCATATACCAGAAATGTTTGAAGCTACTGACTGAATGAAAAGAGCTGGCATCTCACTCTCTTTGAATCTTCTTTATCATGCCAGGATTAGCAGGAAAAAGCAAAAAATTTCAGAATTGCATCTTGCAATGTGGAGATATTACTGTTTGTGCATTTACAATATTCATTGATTTTTGCCATTGAAAAACATCATGTTATTCATATACCAGAAATGTTTGAAGCTACTGACTGAATGAAAAGAGCTGGCATCTCACTCTCTTTGAATCTTCTTTATCATGCCAGGATTAGCAGGAAAAAGCAAAAAATTTCAGAATTGCACCTTGCAATGTGGAGATATTACTGTTTGTGCATTTACAATATTCATTGATTTTTGCCATTGAAAAACGTCCAGAAATGTTTGAAGCTACTGACTGAATGAAAGGAGCTGGCATCTCACTCTCTTTGAATCTTCTTTATCATGCTAGGATTAGCAGGAAAAAGCAAAAAATTTCAGAATTGCACCTTGCAATGCGGAGAAATTACTGTGTGTGCATTTACAATATTCATTGATTTTTGCCATTGAAAAACATCATGTTATTCATATACCAGAAATGTTTGAAGCTACTGACTGAATGAAAGGAGCTGGCATCTCACTCTCTTTGAATCTTCTTTATCATGCTAGGATGAGCAGGAAAAAGCAAAAAATTTCAGAATTTCACCTTGCAATGCGGAGAAATTACTGTTTGTGCATTTACAATATTCATTGATTTTTGCCATTGAAAAACATCATGTTATTCATATACCAGAAATGTTTGAAGCTACTGACTGAATGAAAAGAGCTGGCATCTCACTCTCTTTGAATCTTCTTTATCATGCCAGGATTAGCAGGAAAAAGCAAAAAATTTCAGAATTGCACCTTGCAATGTGGAGATATTACTGTTTGTGCATTTACAATATTCATTGATTTTTGCCATTGAAAAACGTCCAGAAATGTTTGAAGCTACTGACTGAATGAAAGGAGCTGGCATCTCACTCTCTTTGAATCTTCTTTATCATGCTAGGATTAGCAGGAAAAAGCAAAAAATTTCAGAATTGCACCTTGCAATGCGGAGAAATTACTGTGTGTGCATTTACAATATTCATTGATTTTTGCCATTGAAAAACATCGTTATTCATATACCAGAAATGTTTGAAGCTACTGACTGAATGAAAAGAGCTGGCATCTCACTCTCTTTGAATCTTCTTTATCATGCCAGGATTAGCAGGAAAAAGCAAAAAATTTCAGAATTGCACCTTGCAATGTGGAGATATTACTGTTTGTGCATTTACAATATTCATTGATTTTTGCCATTGAAAAACATGTTATTCATATACCAGAAATGTTTGAAGCTACTGACTGAATGAAAAGAGCTGGCATCTCACTCTCTTTGAATCTTCTTTATCATGCCAGGATTAGCAGGAAAAAGCAAAAAATTTCAGAATTGCACCTTGCAATGTGGAGATATTACTGTTTGTGCATTTACAATATTCATTGATTTTTGCCATTGAAAAACGTCCAGAAATGTTTGAAGCTACTGACTGAATGAAAGGAGCTGGCATCTCACTCTCTTTGAATCTTCTTTATCATGCTAGGATTAGCAGGAAAAAGCAAAAAATTTCAGAATTGCACCTTGCAATGCGGAGAAATTACTGTGTGTGCATTTACAATATTCATTGATTTTTGCCATTGAAAAACATCATGTTATTCATATACCAGAAATGTTTGAAGCTACTGACTGAATGAAAAGAGCTGGCATCTCACTCTCTTTGAATCTTCTTTATCATGCCAGGATTAGCAGGAAAAAGCAAAAAATTTCAGAATTGCACCTTGCAATGTGGAGATATTACTGTTTGTGCATTTACAATATTCATTGATTTTTGCCATTGAAAAACATGTTATTCATATACCAGAAATGTTTGAAGCTACTGACTGAATGAAAAGAGCTGGCATCTCACTCTCTTTGAATCTTCTTTATCATGCCAGGATTAGCAGGAAAAAGCAAAAAATTTCAGAATTGCACCTTGCAATGTGGAGATATTACTGTTTGTGCATTTACAATATTCATTGATTTTTGCCATTGAAAAACGTCCAGAAATGTTTGAAGCTACTGACTGAATGAAAGGAGCTGGCATCTCACTCTCTTTGAATCTTCTTTATCATGCTAGGATTAGCAGGAAAAAGCAAAAAATTTCAGAATTGCACCTTGCAATGCGGAGAAATTACTGTGTGTGCATTTACAATATTCATTGATTTTTGCCATTGAAAAACATCGTGTTATTCATATACCAGAAATGTTTGAAGCTACTGACTGAATGAAAAGAGCTGGCATCTCACTCTCTTTGAATCTTCTTTATCATGCCAGGATTAGCAGGAAAAAGCAAAAAATTTCAGAATTGCACCTTGCAATGTGGAGATATTACTGTTTGTGCATTTACAATATTCATTGATTTTTGCCATTGAAAAACGTCCAGAAATGTTTGAAGCTACTGACTGAATGAAAGGAGCTGGCATCTCACTCTCTTTGAATCTTCTTTATCATGCTAGGATTAGCAGGAAAAAGCAAAAAATTTCAGAATTGCACCTTGCAATGCGGAGAAATTACTGTGTGTGCATTTACAATATTCATTGATTTTTGCCATTGAAAAACGTCCAGAAATGTTTGAAGCTACTGACTGAATGAAAGGAGCTGGCATCTCACTCTCTTTGAATCTTCTTTATCATGCTAGGATTAGCAGGAAAAAGCAAAAAATTTCAGAATTGCACCTTGCAATGCGGAGAAATTACTGTGTGTGCATTTACAATATTCATTGATTTTTGCCATTGAAAAACATCGTTATTCATATACCAGAAATGTTTGAAGCTACTGACTGAATGAAAAGAGCTGGCATCTCACTCTCTTTGAATCTTCTTTATCATGCCAGGATTAGCAGGAAAAAGCAAAAAATTTCAGAATTGCACCTTGCAATGTGGAGATATTACTGTTTGTGCATTTACAATATTCATTGATTTTTGCCATTGAAAAACATGTTATTCATATACCAGAAATGTTTGAAGCTACTGACTGAATGAAAAGAGCTGGCATCTCACTCTCTTTGAATCTTCTTTATCATGCCAGGATTAGCAGGAAAAAGCAAAAAATTTCAGAATTGCACCTTGCAATGTGGAGATATTACTGTTTGTGCATTTACAATATTCATTGATTTTTGCCATTGAAAAACGTCCAGAAATGTTTGAAGCTACTGACTGAATGAAAGGAGCTGGCATCTCACTCTCTTTGAATCTTCTTTATCATGCTAGGATTAGCAGGAAAAAGCAAAAAATTTCAGAATTGCACCTTGCAATGCGGAGAAATTACTGTGTGTGCATTTACAATATTCATTGATTTTTGCCATTGAAAAACATCGTTATTCATATACCAGAAATGTTTGAAGCTACTGACTGAATGAAAAGAGCTGGCATCTCACTCTCTTTGAATCTTCTTTATCATGCCAGGATTAGCAGGAAAAAGCAAAAAATTTCAGAATTGCACCTTGCAATGTGGAGATATTACTGTTTGTGCATTTACAATATTCATTGATTTTTGCCATTGAAAAACGTCCAGAAATGTTTGAAGCTACTGACTGAATGAAAGGAGCTGGCATCTCACTCTCTTTGAATCTTCTTTATCATGCTAGGATTAGCAGGAAAAAGCAAAAAATTTCAGAATTGCACCTTGCAATGCGGAGAAATTACTGTTTGTGCATTTACAATATTCATTGATTTTTGCCATTGAAAAACATGTTATTCATATACCAGAAATGTTTGAAGCTACTGACTGAATGAAAAGAGCTGGCATCTCACTCTCTTTGAATCTTCTTTATCATGCCAGTATTAGCAGGAAAAAGCAAAAAATTTCAGAATTGCACCTTGCAATGTGGAGATATTACTGTTTGTGCATTTACAATATTCATTGATTTTTGCCATTGAAAAACGTCCAGAAATGTTTGAAGCTACTGACTGAATGAAAGGAGCTGGCATCTCACTCTCTTTGAATCTTCTTTATCATGCTAGGATTAGCAGGAAAAAGCAAAAAATTTCAGAATTGCACCTTGCAATGCGGAGAAATTACTGTGTGTGCATTTACAATATTCATTGATTTTTGCCATTGAAAAACATGTTATTCATATACCAGAAATGTTTGAAGCTACTGACTGAATGAAAAGAGCTGGCATCTCACTCTCTTTGAATCTTCTTTATCATGCCAGGATTAGCAGGAAAAAGCAAAAAATTTCAGAATTGCACCTTGCAATGTGGAGATATTACTGTTTGTGCATTTACAATATTCATTGATTTTTGCCATTGAAAAACGTCCAGAAATGTTTGAAGCTACTGACTGAATGAAAGGAGCTGGCATCTCACTCTCTTTGAATCTTCTTTATCATGCTAGGATTAGCAGGAAAAAGCAAAAAATTTCAGAATTGCACCTTGCAATGCGGAGAAATTACTGTGTGTGCATTTACAATATTCATTGATTTTTGCCATTGAAAAACATCGTTATTCATATACCAGAAATGTTTGAAGCTACTGACTGAATGAAAGGAGCTGGCATCTCACTCTCTTTCAATCTTCTTTATCATGCTAGGATTAGCAGGAAAAAGCAAAAAATTTCAGAATTGCACCTTGCAATGCGGAGAAATTACTGTGTGTGCATTTACAATATTCATTGATTTTTGCCATTGAAAAACATGTTATTCATATACCAGAAATGTTTGAAGCTACTGACTGAATGAAAAGAGCTGGCATCTCACTCTCTTTGAATCTTCTTTATCATGCCAGGATTAGCAGGAAAAAGCAAAAAATTTCAGAATTGCACCTTGCAATGTGGAGATATTACTGTTTGTGCATTTACAATATTCATTGATTTTTGCCATTGAAAAACGTCCAGAAATGTTTGAAGCTACTGACTGAATGAAAGGAGCTGGCATCTCACTCTCTTTGAATCTTCTTTATCATGCTAGGATTAGCAGGAAAAAGCAAAAAATTTCAGAATTGCACATTGCAATGCGGAGAAATTACTGTTTGTGCATTTACAATATTCATTGATTTTTGCCATTGAAAAACATCATGTTATTCATATACCAGAAATGTTTGAAGCTACTGACTGAATGAAAGGAGCTGGCATCTCACTCTCTTTGAATCTTCTTTATCATGCTAGGATTAGCAGGAAAAAGCAAAAAATTTCAGAATTGCACCTTGCAATGCGGAGAAATTACTGTTTGTGCATTTACAATATTCATTGATTTTTGCCATTGAAAAACATGTTATTCATATACCAGAAATGTTTGAAGCTACTGACTGAATGAAAAGAGCTGGCATCTCACTCTCTTTGAATCTTCTTTATCATGCCAGGATTAGCAGGAAAAAGCAAAAAATTTCAGAATTGCACCTTGCAATGTGGAGATATTACTGTTTGTGCATTTACAATATTCATTGATTTTTGCCATTGAAAAACGTCCAGAAATGTTTGAAGCTACTGACTGAATGAAAAGAGCTGGCATCTCACTCTCTTTGAATCTTCTTTATCATGCTAAGAGGAGCAGGAAAAAGCAAAAAATTTCAGAATTGCACGTTGCAATGTGGAGATATTACTGTTTGTGCATTTACAATATTCATTGATTTTTGCCATTGAAAAACATGTTATTCATATACCAGAAATGTTTGAAGCTACTGACTGAATGAAAAGAGCTGGCATCTCACTCTCTTTGAATCTTCTTTATCATGCCAGGATTAGCAGGAAAAAGCAAAAAATTTCAGAATTGCACCTTGCAATGTGGAGATATTACTGTTTGTGCATTTACAATATTCATTGATTTTTGCCATTGAAAAATGTCCAGAAATGTTTGAAGCTACTGACTGAATGAAAAGAGCTGGCATCTCACCCTCTTTGAATCTTCTTTATCATGCTAGGATTAGCAGGAAAAAGCAAAAAATTTCAGAATTGCACCTTGCAATGCGGAGAAATTACTGTGTGTGCATTTACAATATTCATTGATTTTTGCCATTGAAAAACATCGTTATTCATATACCAGAAATGTTTGAAGCTACTGACTGAATGAAAAGAGCTGGCATCTCACTCTCTTTGAATCTTCTTTATCATGCTAGGATTAGCAGGAAAAAGCAAAAAATTTCAGAATTGCACCTTGCAATGCGGAGAAATTACTGTGTGTGCATTTACAATATTCATTGATTTTTGCCATTGAAAAACATGTTATTCATATACCAGAAATGTTTGAAGCTACTGACTGAATGAAAAGAGCTGGCATCTCACTCTCTTTGAATCTTCTTTATCATGCTAGGATTAGCAGGAAAAAGCAAAAAATTTCAGAATTGCACCTTGCAATGCGGAGAAATTACTGTGTGTGCATTTACAATATTCATTGATTTTTGCCATTGAAAAACATGTTATTCATATACCAGAAATGTTTGAAGCTACTGACTGAATGAAAAGAGCTGGCATCTCACTCTCTTTGAATCTTCTTTATCATGCCAGGATTAGCAGGAAAAAGCAAAAAATTTCAGAATTGCACGTTGCAATGTGGAGATATTACTGTTTGTGCATTTACAATATTCATTGATTTTTGCCATTGAAAAACGTCCAGAAATGTTTGAAGCTACTGACTGAATGAAAGGAGCTGGCATCTCACTCTCTTTGAATCTTCTTTATCATGCTAGGATTAGCAGGAAAAAGCAAAAAATTTCAGAATTGCACCTTGCAATGCGGAGAAATTACTGTGTGTGCATTTACAATATTCATTGATTTTTGCCATTGAAAAACATCATGTTATTCATATACCAGAAATGTTTGAAGCTACTGACTGAATGAAAGGAGCTGGCATCTCACTCTCTTTGAATCTTTTTTATCATGCTAGGATTAGCAGGAAAAAGCAAAAAATTTCAGAATTGCACCTTGCAATGCGGAGAAATTACTGTTTGTGCATTTACAATATTCATTGATTTTTGCCATTGAAAAACATCATGTTATTCATATACCAGAAATGTTTGAAGCTACTGACTGAATGAAAAGAGCTGGCATCTCACTCTCTTTGAATCTTCTTTATCATGCCAAGATTAGCAGGAAAAAGCAAAAAATTTCAGAATTGCACCTTGCAATGCGGAGAAATTACTGTTTGTGCATTTACAATATTCATTGATTTTTGCCATTGAAAAACATCATGTTATTCATATACCAGAAATGTTTGAAGCTACTGACTGAATGAAAAGAGCTGGCATCTCACTCTCTTTGAATCTTCTTTATCATGCCAAGATTAGCAGGAAAAAGCAAAAAATTTCAGAATTGCACCTTGCAATGCGGAGAAATTACTGTTTGTGCATTTACAATATTCATTGATTTTTGCCATTGAAAAACATGTTATTCATATACCAGAAATGTTTGAAGCTACTGACTGAATGAAAAGAGCTGGCATCTCACTCTCTTTGAATCTTCTTTATCATGCCAGGATTAGCAGGAAAAAGCAAAAAATTTCAGAATTGCACCTTGCAATGTGGAGATATTACTGTTTGTGCATTTACAATATTCATTGATTTTTGCCATTGAAAAACGTCCAGAAATGTTTGAAGCTACTGACTGAATGAAAAGAGCTGGCATCTCACTCTCTTTGAATCTTCTTTATCATGGTAAGAGGAGCAGGAAAAAGCAAAAAATTTCAGAATTGCACGTTGCAATGTGGAGATATTACTGTTTGTGCATTTACAATATTCATTGATTTTTGCCATTGAAAAACATGTTATTCATATACCAGAAATGTTTGAAGCTACTGACTGAATGAAAAGAGCTGGTATCTCACTCTTTGAATCTTCTTTATCATGCCAGGATTAGCAGGAAAAAGCAAAAAATTTCAGAATTGCACCTTGCAATGTGGAGATATTACTGTTTGTGCATTTACAATATTCATTGATTTTTGCCATTGAAAAACGTCCAGAAATGTTTGAAGCTACTGACTGAATGAAAAGAGCTGGCATCTCACTCTCTTTGAATCTTCTTTATCATGCCAGGATTAGCAGGAAAAAGCAAAAAATTTCAGAATTGCACCTTGCAATGCGGAGAAATTACTGTTTGTGCATTTACAATATTCATTGATTTTTGCCATTGAAAAACATCGTTATTCATATACCAGAAATGTTTGAAGCTACTGACTGAATGAAAGGAGCTGGCATCTCACTCTCTTTGAATCTTCTTTATCATGCTAGGATTAGCAGGAAAAAGCAAAAAATTTCAGAATTGCACCTTGCAATGCGGAGAAATTACTGTGTGTGCATTTACAATATTCATTGATTTTTGCCATTGAAAAACATCGTTATTCATATACCAGAAATGTTTGAAGCTACTGACTGAATGAAAGGAGCTGGCATCTCACTCTCTTTGAATCTTCTTTATCATGCTAGGATTAGCAGGAAAAAGCAAAAAATTTCAGAATTGCACCTTGCAATGCGGAGAAATTACTGTGTGTGCATTTACAATATTCATTGATTTTTGCCATTGAAAAACATTGTTATTCATATACCAGAAATGTTTGAAGCTACTGACTGAATGAAAAGAGCTGGCATCTCACTCTCTTTGAATCTTCTTTATCATGCCAGGATTAGCAGGAAAAAGCAAAAAATTTCAGAATTGCACCTTGCAATGTGGAGATATTACTGTTTGTGCATTTACAATATTCATTGATTTTTGCCATTGAAAAACGTCCAGAAATGTTTGAAGCTACTGACTGAATGAAAGGAGCTGGCATCTCACTCTCTTTGAATCTTCTTTATCATGCTAGGATTAGCAGGAAAAAGCAAAAAATTTCAGAATTGCACCTTGCAATGCGGAGAAATTACTGTGTGTGCATTTACAATATTCATTGATTTTTGCCATTGAAAAACATCATGTTATTCATATACCAGAAATGTTTGAAGCTACTGACTGAATGAAAGGAGCTGGCATCTCACTCTCTTTGAATCTTCTTTATCATGCTAGGATTAGCAGGAAAAAGCAAAAAATTTCAGAATTGCACCTTGCAATGCGGAGAAATTACTGTTTGTGCATTTACAATATTCATTGATTTTTGCCATTGAAAAACATCATGTTATTCATATACCAGAAATGTTTGAAGCTACTGACTGAATGAAAAGAGCTGGCATCTCACTCTCTTTGAATCTTCTTTATCATGCCAGGATTAGCAGGAAAAAGCAAAAAATTTCAGAACTGCACCTTGCAATGTGGAGATATTACTGTTTGTGCATTTACAATATTCATTGATTTTTGCCATTGAAAAACGTCCAGAAATGTTTGAAGCTACTGACTGAATGAAAAGAGCTGGCATCTCACTCTCTTTGAATCTTCTTTATCATGCTAAGAGGAGCAGGAAAAAGCAAAAAATTTCAGAATTGCACCTTGCAATGTGGAGATATTACTGTTTGTGCATTTACAATATTCATTGATTTTTGCCATTGAAAAACATGTTATTCATATACCAGAAATGTTTGAAGCTACTGACTGAATGAAAAGAGCTGGCATCTCACTCTCTTTGAATCTTCTTTATCATGCCAGGATTAGCAGGAAAAAGCAAAAAATTTCAGAATTGCACCTTGCAATGTGGAGATATTACTGTTTGTGCATTTACAATATTCATTGATTTTTGCCATTGAAAAACGTCCAGAAATGTTTGAAGCTACTGACTGAATGAAAAGAGCTGGCATCTCACTCTCTTTGAATCTTCTTTATCATGCCAGGATTAGCAGGAAAAAGCAAAAAATTTCAGAATTGCACCTTGCAATGCGGAGAAATTACTGTTTGTGCATTTACAATATTCATTGATTTTTGCCATTGAAAAACATCGTTATTCATATACCAGAAATGTTTGAAGCTACAGACTGAATGAAAGGAGCTGGCATCTCACTCTCTTTTAATCTTCTTTATCATGCTAGGATTAGCAGGAAAAAGCAAAACATTTCAGAATTGCACCTTGCAATGCGGAGAAATTACTGTGTGTGCATTTACAATATTCATTGATTTTTGCCATTGAAAAACATCGTTATTCATATACCAGAAATGTTTGAAGCTACTGACTGAATGAAAGGAGCTGGCATCTCACTCTCTTTGAATCTTCTTTATCATGCTAGGATTAGCAGGAAAAAGCAAAAAATTTCAGAATTGCACCTTGCAATGCGGAGAAATTACTGTGTGTGCATTTACAATATTCATTGATTTTTGCCATTGAAAAACATCGTTATTCATATACCAGAAATGTTTGAAGCTACTGACTGAATGAAAAGAGCTGGCATCTCACTCTCTTTGAATCTTCTTTATCATGCCAGGATTAGCAGGAAAAAGCAAAAAATTTCAGAATTGCACCTTGCAATGTGGAGATATTACTGTTTGTGCATTTACAATATTCCTTGATTTTTGCCATTGAAAAACGTCCAGAAATGTTTGAAGCTACTGACTGAATGAAAGGAGCTGGCATCTCACTCTCTTTGAATCTTCTTTATCATGCTAGGATTAGCAGGAAAAAGCAAAAAATTTCAGAATTGCACCTTGCAATGCGGAGAAATTACTGTGTGTGCATTTACAATATTCATTGATTTTTGCCATTGAAAAACATCATGTTATTCATATACCAGAAATGTTTGAAGCTACTGACTGAATGAAAGGAGCTGGCATCTCACTCTCTTTGAATCTTCTTTATCATGCTAGGATTAGCAGGAAAAAGCAAAAAATTTCAGAATTGCACCTTGCAATGCGGAGAAATTACTGTTTGTGCATTTACAATATTCATTGATTTTTGCCATTGAAAAACATCATGTTATTCATATACCAGAAATGTTTGAAGCTACTGACTGAATGAAAAGAGCTGGCATCTCACTCTCTTTGAATCTTCTTTATCATGCTAGGATTAGCAGGAAAAAGCAAAAAATTTCAGAATTGCACCTTGCAATGCGGAGAAATTACTGTTTGTGCATTTACAATATTCATTGATTTTTGCCATTGAAAAACGTCCAGAAATGTTTGAAGCTACTGGCTGAATGAAAGGAGCTGGCATCTCACTCTCTTTGAATCTTCTTTATCATGCTAGGATTAGCAGGAAAAAGCAAAAAATTTCAGAATTGCACCTTGCAATGCGGAGAAATTACTGTTTGTGCATTTACAATATTCATTGATTTTTGCCATTGAAAAACATCATGTTATTCATATACCAGAAATGTTTGAAGCTACTGACTGAATGAAAGGAGCTGGCATCTCACTCTCTTTGAATCTTCTTTATCATGCTAGGATTAGCAGGAAAAAGCAAAAAATTTCAGAATTGCACCTTGCAATGCGGAGAAATTACTGTTTGTGCATTTACAATATTCATTGATTTTTGCCATTGAAAAACAAGTTATTCATATACCAGAAATGTTTGAAGCTACTGACTGAATGAAAAGAGCTGGCATCTCACTCTCTTTGAATCTTCTTTATCATGCCAGGATTAGCAGGAAAAAGCAAAAAATTTCAGAATTGCACCTTGCAATGCGGAGAAATTACTGTTTGTGCATCTACAATATTCATTGATTTTTGCCATTGAAAAACATCGTTATTCATATACCAGAAATGTTTGAAGCTACTGACTGAATGAAAGGAGCTGGCATCTCACTCTCTTTGAATCTTCTTTATCATGCTAGGATTAGCAGGAAAAAGCAAAACATTTCAGAATTGCACCTTGCAATGCGGAGAAATTGCTGTGTGTGCATTTACAATATTCATTGACTTTTGCCATTGAAAAACATCGTTATTCATATACCAGAAATGTTTGAAGCTACTGACTGAATGAAAGGAGCTGGCATCTCACTCTCTTTGAATCTTCTTTATCATGCTAGGATTAGCAGGAAAAAGCAAAAAATTTCAGAATTGCACCTTGCAATGCGGAGAAATTACTGTTTGTGCATTTACAATATTCATTGATTTTTGCCATTGAAAAACATCATGTTATTCATATACCAGAAATGTTTGAAGCTACTGACTGAATGAAAGGAGCTGGCATCTCACTCTCTTTGAATCTTCTTTATCATGCTAGGATTAGCAGGAAAAAGCAAAAAATTTCAGAATTGCACCTTGCAATGCGGAGAAATTACTGTTTGTGCATTTACAATATTCATTGATTTTTGCCATTGAAAAACAAGTTATTCATATACCAGAAATGTTTGAAGCTACTGACTGAATGAAAAGAGCTGGCATCTCACTCTCTTTGAATCTTCTTTATCATGCCAGGATTAGCAGGAAAAAGCAAAAAATTTCAGAATTGCACCTTGCAATGCGGAGAAATTACTGTTTGTGCATCTACAATATTCATTGATTTTTGCCATTGAAAAACATCGTTATTCATATACCAGAAATGTTTGAAGCTACTGACTGAATGAAAGGAGCTGGCATCTCACTCTCTTTGAATCTTCTTTATCATGCTAGGATTAGCAGGAAAAAGCAAAACATTTCAGAATTGCACCTTGCAATGCGGAGAAATTGCTGTGTGTGCATTTACAATATTCATTGACTTTTGCCATTGAAAAACATCGTTATTCATATACCAGAAATGTTTGAAGCTACTGACTGAATGAAAGGAGCTGGCATCTCACTCTCTTTGAATCTTCTTTATCATGCTAGGATTAGCAGGAAAAAGCAAAAAATTTCAGAATTGCACCTTGCAATGCGGAGAAATTACTGTGTGTGCATTTACAATATTCATTGATTTTTGCCATTGAAAAACATCGTTATTCATATACCAGAAATGTTTGAAGCTACTGACTGAATGAAAAGAGCTGGCATCTCACTCTCTTTGAATCTTCTTTATCATGCCAGGATTCGCAGGAAAAAGCAAAAAATTTCAGAATTGCACATTGCAATGTGGAGATATTACTGTTTGTGCATTTACAATATTCATTGATTTTTGCCATTGAAAAACGTCCAGAAATGTTTGAAGCTACTGACTGAATGAAAGGAGCTGGCATCTCACTCTCTTTGAATCTTCTTTATCATGCTAGGATTAGCAGGAAAAAGCAAAAAATTTCAGAATTGCACCTTGCAATGCGGAGAAATTACTGTGTGTGCATTTACAATATTCATTGATTTTTGCCATTGAAAAACATCATGTTATTCATATACCAGAAATGTTTGAAGCTACTGACTGAATGAAAGGAGCTGGCATCTCACTCTCTTTGAATCTTCTTTATCATGCTAGGATTAGCAGGAAAAAGCAAAAAATTTCAGAATTGCACCTTGCAATGCGGAGAAATTACTGTTTGTGCATTTACAATATTCATTGATTTTTGCCATTGAAAAACATCATGTTATTCATATACCAGAAATGTTTGAAGCTACTGACTGAATGAAAAGAGCTGGCATCTCACTCTCTTTGAATCTTCTTTATCATGCCAGGATTAGCAGGAAAAAGCAAAAAATTTCAGAATTGCACCTTGCAATGCGGAGAAATTACTGTGTGTGCATTTACAATATTCATTGATTTTTGCCATTGAAAAACATCATGTTATTCATATACCAGAAATGTTTGAAGCTACTGACTGAATGAAAGGAGCTGGCATCTCACTCTCTTTGAATCTTCTTTATCATGCTAGGATTAGCAGGAAAAAGCAAAAAATTTCAGAATTGCACCTTGCAATGCGGAGAAATTACTGTTTGTGCATTTACAATATTCATTGATTTTTGCCATTGAAAAACATCATGTTATTCATATACCAGAAATGTTTGAAGCTACTGACTGAATGAAAGGAGCTGGCATCTCACTCTCTTTGAATCTTCTTTATCATGCTAGGATTAGCAGGAAAAAGCAAAAAATTTCAGAATTGCACCTTGCAATGCGGAGAAATTACTGTTTGTGCATTTACAATATTCATTGATTTTTGCCATTGAAAAACATGTTATTCATATACCAGAAATGTTTGAAGCTACTGACTGAATGAAAATAGCTGGCATCTCACTCTCTTTGAATCTTCTTTATCATGCCAGGATTAGCAGGAAAAAGCAAAAAATTTCAGAATTGCACCTTGCAATGTGGAGATATTACTGTTTGTGCATTTACAATATTCATTGATTTTTGCCATTGAAAAACGTCCAGAAATGTTTGAAGCTACTGACTGAATGAAAGGAGCTGGCATCTCACTCTCTTTGAATCTTCTTTATCATGCTAGGATTAGCAGGAAAAAGCAAAAAATTTCAGAATTGCACCTTGCAATGCGGAGAAATTACTGTTTGTGCATTTACAATATTCATTGATTTTTGCCATTGAAAAACATGTTATTCATATACCAGAAATGTTTGAAGCTACTGACTGAATGAAAAGAGCTGGCATCTCACTCTCTTTGAATCTTCTTTATCATGCCAGGATTAGCAGGAAAAAGCAAAAAATTTCAGAATTGCACGTTGCAATGTGGAGATATTACTGTTTGTGCATTTACAATATTCATTGATTTTTGCCATTGAAAAACGTCCAGAAATGTTTGAAGCTACTGACTGAATGAAAGGAGCTGGCATCTCACTCTCTTTGAATCTTCTTTATCATGCTAGGATTAGCAGGAAAAAGCAAAAAATTTCAGAATTGCACCTTGCAATGCGGAGAAATTACTGTGTGTGCATTTACAATATTCATTGATTTTTGCCATTGAAAAACATCGTTATTCATATACCAGAAATGTTTGAAGCTACTGACTGAATGAAAAGAGCTGGCATCTCACTCTCTTTGAATCTTCTTTATCATGCCAGGATTAGCAGGAAAAAGCAAAAAATTTCAGAATTGCACCTTGCAATGTGGAGATATTACTGTTTGTGCATTTACAATATTCATTGATTTTTGCCATTGAAAAACATGTTATTCATATACCAGAAATGTTTGAAGCTACTGACTGAATGAAAAGAGCTGGCATCTCACTCTCTTTGAATCTTCTTTATCATGCCAGGATTAGCAGGAAAAAGCAAAAAATTTCAGAATTGCACCTTGCAATGTGGAGATATTACTGTTTGTGCATTTACAATATTCATTGATTTTTGCCATTGAAAAACGTCCAGAAATGTTTGAAGCCACTGACTGAATGAAAGGAGCTGGCATCTCACTCTCTTTGAATCTTCTTTATCATGCTAGGATTAGCAGGAAAAAACAAAAAATTTCAGAATTGCACCTTGCAATGCGGAGAAATTACTGTGTGTGCATTTACAATATTCATTGATTTTTGCCATTGAAAAACATCGTTATTCATATACCAGAAATGTTTGAAGCTACTGACTGAATGAAAAGAGCTGGCATCTCACTCTCTTTGAATCTTCTTTATCATGCCAGGATTAGCAGGAAAAAGCAAAAAATTTCAGAATTGCACCTTGCAATGTGGAGATATTACTGTTTGTGCATTTACAATATTCATTGATTTTTGCCATTGAAAAACGTCCAGAAATGTTTGAAGCTACTGACTGAATGAAAGGAGCTGGCATCTCACTCTCTTTGAATCTTCTTTATCATGCTAGGATTAGCAGGAAAAAGCAAAAAATTTCAGAATTGCACCTTGCAATGCGGAGAAATTACTGTTTGTGCATTTACAATATTCATTGATTTTTGCCATTGAAAAACATGTTATTCATATACCAGAAATGTTTGAAGCTACTGACTGAATGAAAAGAGCTGGCATCTCACTCTCTTTGAATCTTCTTTATCATGCCAGGATTAGCAGGAAAAAGCAAAAAATTTCAGAATTGCACCTTGCAATGTGGAGATATTACTGTTTGTGCATTTACAATATTCATTGATTTTTGCCATTGAAAAACGTCCAGAAATGTTTGAAGCTACTGACTGAATGAAAGGAGCTGGCATCTCACTCTCTTTGAATCTTCTTTATCATGCTAGGATTAGCAGGAAAAAGCAAAAAATTTCAGAATTGCACCTTGCAATGCGGAGAAATTACTGTTTGTGCATTTACAATATTCATTGATTTTTGCCATTGAAAAACATGTTATTCATATACCAGAAATGTTTGAAGCTACTGACTGAATGAAAAGAGCTGGCATCTCACTCTCTTTGAATCTTCTTTATCATGCCAGGATTAGCAGGAAAAAGCAAAAAATTTCAGAATTGCACCTTGCAATGTGGAGATATTACTGTTTGTGCATTTACAATATTCATTGATTTTTGCCATTGAAAAACGTCCAGAAATGTTTGAAGCTACTGACTGAATGAAAAGAGCTGGCATCTCACTCTCTTTGAATCTTCTTTATCATGCCAGGATTAGCAGGAAAAAGCAAAAAATTTCAGAATTGCACCTTGCAATGCAGAGAAATTACTGTTTGTGCATTTACAATATTCATTGATTTTTCCATTGAAAAACATCGTTATTCATATACCAGAAATGTTTGAAGCTACTGACTGAATGAAAGGAGCTGGCATCTCACTCTCTTTGAATCTTCTTTATCATGCTAGGATTAGCAGGAAAAAGCAAAAAATTTCAGAATTGCACCTTGCAATGCGGAGAAATTACTGTGTGTGCATTTACAATATTCATTGATTTTTGCCATTGAAAAACATCGTTATTCATATACCAGAAATGTTTGAAGCTACTGACTGAATGAAAGGAGCTGGCATCTCAATCTCTTTGAATCTTCTTTATCATGCTAGGATTAGCAGGAAAAAGCAAAAAATTTCAGAATTGCACCTTGCAATGCGGAGAAATTACTGTGTGTGCATTTACAATATTCATTGATTTTTGCCATTGAAAAACATCGTTATTCATATACCAGAAATGTTTGAAGCTACTGACTGAATGAAAAGAGCTGGCATCTCACTCTCTTTGAATCTTCTTTATCATGCCAGGATTAGCAGGAAAAAGCAAAAAATTTCAGAATTGCACCTTGCAATGTGGAGATATTACTGTTTGTGCATTTACAATATTCATTGATTTTTGCCATTGAAAAACGTCCAGAAATGTTTGAAGCTACTGACTGAATGAAAGGAGCTGGCATCTCACTCTCTTTGAATCTTTTTTATCATGCTAGGATTAGCAGGAAAAAGCAAAAAATTTCAGAATTGCACCTTGCAATGTGGAGAAATTACTGTTTGTGCATTTACAATATTCATTGATTTTTGCCATTGAAAAACATGTTATTCATATACCAGAAATGTTTGAAGCTACTGACTGAATGAAAAGAGCTGGCATCTCACTCTCTTTGAATCTTCTTTATCATGCCAGGATTAGCAGGAAAAAGCAAAAAATTTCAGAATTGCACCTTGCAATGTGGAGATATTACTGTTTGTGCATTTACAATATTCATTGATTTTTGCCATTGAAAAACGTCCAGAAATGTTTGAAGCTACTGACTGAATGAAAGGATCTGGCATCTCACTCTCTTTGAATCTTCTTTATCATGCTAGGATTAGCAGGAAAAAGCAAAAAATTTCAGAATTGCACCTTGCAATGCGGAGAAATTACTGTTTGTGCATTTACAATATTCATTGATTTTTGCCATTGAAAAACATGTTATTCATATACCAGAAATGTTTGAAGCTACTGACTGAATGAAAAGAGCTGGCATCTCACTCTCTTTGAATCTTCTTTATCATGCCAGGATTAGCAGGAAAAAGCAAAAAATTTCAGAATTGCACCTTGCAATGTGGAGATATTACTGTTTGTGCATTTACAATATTCATTGATTTTTGCCATTGAAAAACGTCCAGAAATGTTTGAAGCTACTGACTGAATGAAAAGAGCTGGCATCTCACTCTCTTTGAATCTTCTTTATCATGCCAGGATTAGCAGGAAAAAGCAAAAAATTTCAGAATTGCACCTTGCAATGCAGAGAAATTACTGTTTGTGCATTTACAATATTCATTGATTTTTCCATTGAAAAACATCGTTATTCATATACCAGAAATGTTTGAAGCTACTGACTGAATGAAAGGAGCTGGCATCTCACTCTCTTTGAATCTTCTTTATCATGCTAGGATTAGCAGGAAAAAGCAAAAAATTTCAGAATTGCACCTTGCAATGCGGAGAAATTACTGTGTGTGCATTTACAATATTCATTGATTTTTGCCATTGAAAAACATCGTTATTCATATACCAGAAATGTTTGAAGCTACTGACTGAATGAAAGGAGCTGGCATCTCACTCTCTTTGAATCTTCTTTATCATGCTAGGATTAGCAGGAAAAAGCAAAAAATTTCAGAATTGCACCTTGCAATGCGGAGAAATTACTGTGTGTGCATTTACAATATTCATTGATTTTTGCCATTGAAAAACATCGTTATTCATATACCAGAAATGTTTGAAGCTACTGACTGAATGAAAAGAGCTGGCATCTCACTCTCTTTGAATCTTCTTTATCATGCCAGGATTAGCAGGAAAAAGCAAAAAATTTCAGAATTGCACCTTGCAATGTGGAGATATTACTGTTTGTGCATTTACAATATTCATTGATTTTTGCCATTGAAAAACGTCCAGAAATGTTTGAAGCTACTGACTGAATGAAAGGAGCTGGCATCTCACTCTCTTTGAATCTTCTTTATCATGCTAGGATTAGCAGGAAAAAGCAAAAAATTTCAGAATTGCACCTTGCAATGCGGAGAAATTACTGTGTGTGCATTTACAATATTCATTGATTTTTGCCATTGAAAAACATCATGTTATTCATATACCAGAAATGTTTGAAGCTACTGACTGAATGAAAGGAGCTGGCATCTCACTCTCTTTGAATCTTCTTTATCATGCTAGGATTAGCAGGAAAAAGCAAAAAATTTCAGAATTGCACCTTGCAATGCGGAGAAATTACTGTTTGTGCATTTACAATATTCATTGATTTTTGCCATTGAAAAACATCGTTATTCATATACCAGAAATGTTTGAAGCTACTGACTGAATGAAAAGAGCTGGCATCTCACTCTCTTTGAATCTTCTTTATCATGCTAGGATTAGCAGGAAAAAGCAAAAAATTTCAGAATTGCACCTTGCAATGCGGAGAAATTACTGTGTGTGCATTTACAATATTCATTGATTTTTGCCATTGAAAAACATCATGTTATTCATATACCAGAAATGTTTGAAGCTACTGACTGAATGAAAGGAGCTGGCATCTCACTCTCTTTGAATCTTCTTTATCATGCTAGGATTAGCAGGAAAAAGCAAAAAATTTCAGAATTGCACCTTGCAATGCGGAGAAATTACTGTTTGTGCATTTACAATATTCATTGATTTTTGCCATTGAAAAACATCATGTTATTCATATACCAGAAATGTTTGAAGCTACTGACTGAATGAAAGGAGCTGGCATCTCACTCTCTTTGAATCTTCTTTATCATGCTAGGATTAGCAGGAAAAAGCAAAAAATTTCAGAATTGCACCTTGCAATGCGGAGAAATTACTGTTTGTGCATTTACAATATTCATTGATTTTTGCCATTGAAAAACATCATGTTATTCATATACCAGAAATGTTTGAAGCTACTGACTGAATGAAAGGAGCTGGCATCTCACTCTCTTTGAATCTTCTTTATCATGCTAGGATTAGCAGGAAAAAGCAAAAAATTTCAGAATTGCACCTTGCAATGCGGAGAAATTACTGTTTGTGCATTTACAATATTCATTGATTTTTGCCATTGAAAAACAAGTTATTCATATACCAGAAATGTTTGAAGCTACTGACTGAATGAAAAGAGCTGGCATCTCACTCTCTTTGAATCTTCTTTATCATGCCAGGATTAGCAGGAAAAAGCAAAAAATTTCAGAATTGCACCTTGCAATGCGGAGAAATTACTGTTTGTGCATCTACAATATTCATTGATTTTTGCCATTGAAAAACATCGTTATTCATATACCAGAAATGTTTGAAGCTACTGACTGAATGAAAGGAGCTGGCATCTCACTCTCTTTGAATCTTCTTTATCATGCTAGGATTAGCAGGAAAAAGCAAAACATTTCAGAATTGCACCTTGCAATGCGGAGAAATTGCTGTGTGTGCATTTACAATATTCATTGACTTTTGCCATTGAAAAACATCGTTATTCATATACCAGAAATGTTTGAAGCTACTGACTGAATGAAAGGAGCTGGCATCTCACTCTCTTTGAATCTTCTTTATCATGCTAGGATTAGCAGGAAAAAGCAAAAAATTTCAGAATTGCACCTTGCAATGCGGAGAAATTACTGTGTGTGCATTTACAATATTCATTGATTTTTGCCATTGAAAAACATCGTTATTCATATACCAGAAATGTTTGAAGCTACTGACTGAATGAAAAGAGCTGGCATCTCACTCTCTTTGAATCTTCTTTATCATGCCAGGATTCGCAGGAAAAAGCAAAAAATTTCAGAATTGCACATTGCAATGTGGAGATATTACTGTTTGTGCATTTACAATATTCATTGATTTTTGCCATTGAAAAACGTCCAGAAATGTTTGAAGCTACTGACTGAATGAAAGGAGCTGGCATCTCACTCTCTTTGAATCTTCTTTATCATGCTAGGATTAGCAGGAAAAAGCAAAAAATTTCAGAATTGCACCTTGCAATGCGGAGAAATTACTGTTTGTGCATTTACAATATTCATTGATTTTTGCCATTGAAAAACATCATGTTATTCATATACCAGAAATGTTTGAAGCTACTGACTGAATGAAAGGAGCTGGCATCTCACTCTCTTTGAATCTTCTTTATCATGCTAGGATTAGCAGGAAAAAGCAAAAAATTTCAGAATTGCACCTTGCAATGCGGAGAAATTACTGTTTGTGCATTTACAATATTCATTGATTTTTGCCATTGAAAAACATCATGTTATTCATATACCAGAAATGTTTGAAGCTACTGACTGAATGAAAAGAGCTGGCATCTCACTCTCTTTGAATCTTCTTTATCATGCCAGGATTAGCAGGAAAAAGCAAAAAATTTCAGAATTGCACCTTGCAATGCGGAGAAATTACTGTGTGTGCATTTACAATATTCATTGATTTTTGCCATTGAAAAACATCATGTTATTCATATACCAGAAATGTTTGAAGCTACTGACTGAATGAAAGGAGCTGGCATCTCACTCTCTTTGAATCTTCTTTATCATGCTAGGATTAGCAGGAAAAAGCAAAAAATTTCAGAATTGCACCTTGCAATGCGGAGAAATTACTGTTTGTGCATTTACAATATTCATTGATTTTTGCCATTGAAAAACATCATGTTATTCATATACCAGAAATGTTTGAAGCTACTGACTGAATGAAAGGAGCTGGCATCTCACTCTCTTTGAATCTTCTTTATCATGCTAGGATTAGCAGGAAAAAGCAAAAAATTTCAGAATTGCACCTTGCAATGCGGAGAAATTACTGTTTGTGCATTTACAATATTCATTGATTTTTGCCATTGAAAAACATGTTATTCATATACCAGAAATGTTTGAAGCTACTGACTGAATGAAAATAGCTGGCATCTCACTCTCTTTGAATCTTCTTTATCATGCCAGGATTAGCAGGAAAAAGCAAAAAATTTCAGAATTGCACCTTGCAATGTGGAGATATTACTCTTTGTGCATTTACAATATTCATTGATTTTTGCCATTGAAAAACGTCCAGAAATGTTTGAAGCTACTGACTGAATGAAAGGAGCTGGCATCTCACTCTCTTTGAATCTTCTTTATCATGCTAGGATTAGCAGGAAAAAGCAAAAAATTTCAGAATTGCACCTTGCAATGCGGAGAAATTACTGTTTGTGCATTTACAATATTCATTGATTTTTGCCATTGAAAAACATGTTATTCATATACCAGAAATGTTTGAAGCTACTGACTGAATGAAAAGAGCTGGCATCTCACTCTCTTTGAATCTTCTTTATCATGCCAGGATTAGCAGGAAAAAGCAAAAAATTTCAGAATTGCACGTTGCAATGTGGAGATATTACTGTTTGTGCATTTACAATTTTCATTGATTTTTGCCATTGAAAAACGTCCAGAAATGTTTGAAGCTACTGACTGAATGAAAGGAGCTGGCATCTCACTCTCTTTGAATCTTCTTTATCATGCTAGGATTAGCAGGAAAAAGCAAAAAATTTCAGAATTGCACCTTGCAATGCGGAGAAATTACTGTGTGTGCATTTACAATATTCATTGATTTTTGCCATTGAAAAACATCGTTATTCATATACCAGAAATGTTTGAAGCTACTGACTGAATGAAAAGAGCTGGCATCTCACTCTCTTTGAATCTTCTTTATCATGCCAGGATTAGCAGGAAAAAGCAAAAAATTTCAGAATTGCACCTTGCAATGTGGAGATATTACTGTTTGTGCATTTACAATATTCATTGATTTTTGCCATTGAAAAACATGTTATTCATATACCAGAAATGTTTGAAGCTACTGACTGAATGAAAAGAGCTGGCATCTCACTCTCTTTGAATCTTCTTTATCATGCCAGGATTAGCAGGAAAAAGCAAAAAATTTCAGAATTGCACCTTGCAATGTGGAGATATTACTGTTTGTGCATTTACAATATTCATTGATTTTTGCCATTGAAAAACGTCCAGAAATGTTTGAAGCTACTGACTGAATGAAAGGAGCTGGCATCTCACTCTCTTTGAATCTTCTTTATCATGCTAGGATTAGCAGGAAAAAGCAAAAAATTTCAGAATTGCACCTTGCAATGCGGAGAAATTACTGTGTGTGCATTTACAATATTCATTGATTTTTGCCATTGAAAAACATCGTTATTCATATACCAGAAATGTTTGAAGCTACTGACTGAATGAAAAGAGCTGGCATCTCACTCTCTTTGAATCTTCTTTATCATGCCAGGATTAGCAGGAAAAAGCAAAAAATTTCAGAATTGCACCTTGCAATGTGGAGATATTACTGTTTGTGCATTTACAATATTCATTGATTTTTGCCATTGAAAAACGTCCAGAAATGTTTGAAGCTACTGACTGAATGAAAGGAGCTGGCATCTCACTCTCTTTGAATCTTCTTTATCATGCTAGGATTAGCAGGAAAAAGCAAAAAATTTCAGAATTGCACCTTGCAATGCGGAGAAATTACTGTTTGTGCATTTACAATATTCATTGATTTTTGCCATTGAAAAACATGTTATTCATATACCAGAAATGTTTGAAGCTACTGACTGAATGAAAAGAGCTGGCATCTCACTCTCTTTGAATCTTCTTTATCATGCCAGGATTAGCAGGAAAAAGCAAAAAATTTCAGAATTGCACCTTGCAATGTGGAGATATTACTGTTTGTGCATTTACAATATTCATTGATTTTTGCCATTGAAAAACGTCCAGAAATGTTTGAAGCTACTGACTGAATGAAAGGAGCTGGCATCTCACTCTCTTTGAATCTTCTTTATCATGCTAGGATTAGCAGGAAAAAGCAAAAAATTTCAGAATTGCACCTTGCAATGCGGAGAAATTACTGTTTGTGCATTTACAATATTCATTGATTTTTGCCATTGAAAAACATGTTATTCATATACCAGAAATGTTTGAAGCTACTGACTGAATGAAAAGAGCTGGCATCTCACTCTCTTTGAATCTTCTTTATCATGCCAGGATTAGCAGGAAAAAGCAAAAAATTTCAGAATTGCACCTTGCAATGTGGAGATATTACTGTTTGTGCATTTACAATATTCATTGATTTTTGCCATTGAAAAACGTCCAGAAATGTTTGAAGCTACTGACTGAATGAAAAGAGCTGGCATCTTACTCTCTTTGAATCTTCTTTATCATGCCAGGATTAGCAGGAAAAAGCAAAAAATTTCAGAATTGCACCTTGCAATGCAGAGAAATTACTGTTTGTGCATTTACAATATTCATTGATTTTTCCATTGAAAAACATCGTTATTCATATACCAGAAATGTTTGAAGCTACTGACTGAATGAAAGGAGCTGGCATCTCACTCTCTTTGAATCTTCTTTATCATGCTAGGATTAGCAGGAAAAAGCAAAAAATTTCAGAATTGCACCTTGCAATGCGGAGAAATTACTGTGTGTGCATTTACAATATTCATTGATTTTTGCCATTGAAAAACATCGTTATTCATATACCAGAAATGTTTGAAGCTACTGACTGAATGAAAGGAGCTGGCATCTCACTCTCTTTGAATCTTCTTTATCATGCTAGGATTAGCAGGAAAAAGCAAAAAATTTCAGAATTGCACCTTGCAATGCGGAGAAATTACTGTGTGTGCATTTACAATATTCATTGATTTTTGCCATTGAAAAACATTGTTATTCATATACCAGAAATGTTTGAAGCTACTGACTGAATGAAAAGAGCTGGCATCTCACTCTCTTTGAATCTTCTTTATCATGCCAGGATTAGCAGGAAAAAGCAAAAAATTTCAGAATTGCACCTTGCAATGTGGAGATATTACTGTTTGTGCATTTACAATATTCATTGATTTTTGCCATTGAAAAACGTCCAGAAATGTTTGAAGCTACTGACTGAATGAAAGGAGCTGGCATCTCACTCTCTTTGAATCTTCTTTATCATGCTAGGATTAGCAGGAAAAAGCAAAAAAATTCAGAATTGCACCTTGCAATGCGGAGAAATTACTGTTTGTGCATTTACATTATTCATTGATTTTTGCCATTGAAAAACATGTTATTCATATACCAGAAATGTTTGAAGCTACTGACTGAATGAAAAGAGCTGGCATCTCACTCTCTTTGAATCTTCTTTATCATGCCAGGATTAGCAGGAAAAAGCAAAAAATTTCAGAATTGCACCTTGCAATGTGGAGATATTACTGTTTGTGCATTTACAATATTCATTGATTTTTGCCATTGAAAAACGTCCAGAAATGTTTGAAGCTACTGACTGAATGAAAGGAGCTGGCATCTCACTCTCTTTGAATCTTCTTTATCATGCTAGGATTAGCAGGAAAAAGCAAAAAATTTCAGAATTGCACCTTGCAATGCGGAGAAATTACTGTTTGTGCATTTACAATATTCATTGATTTTTGCCATTGAAAAACATGTTATTCATATACCAGAAATGTTTGAAGCTACTGACTGAATGAAAAGAGCTGGCATCTCACTCTCTTTGAATCTTCTTTATCATGCCAGGATTAGCAGGAAAAAGCAAAAAATTTCAGAATTGCACCTTGCAATGTGGAGATATTACTGTTTGTGCATTTACAATATTCATTGATTTTTGCCATTGAAAAACGTCCAGAAATGTTTGAAGCTACTGACTGAATGAAAAGAGCTGGCATCTCACTCTCTTTGAATCTTCTTTATCATGCCAGGATTAGCAGGAAAAAGCAAAAAATTTCAGAATTGCACCTTGCAATGCGGAGAAATTACTGTTTGTGCATTTACAATATTCATTGATTTTTGCCATTGAAAAACATCGTTATTCATATACCAGAAATGTTTGAAGCTACTGACTGAATGAAAGGAGCTGGCATCTCACTCTCTTTGAATCTTCTTTATCATGCTAGGATTAGCAGGAAAAAGCAAAAAATTTCAGAATTGCACCTTGCAATGCGGAGAAATTACTGTGTGTCCATTTACAATATTCATTGATTTTTGCCATTGAAAAACATCGTTATTCATATACCAGAAATGTTTGAAGCTACTGACTGAATGAAAAGAGCTGGCATCTCACTCTCTTTGAATCTTCTTTATCATGCCAGGATTAGCAGGAAAAAGCAAAAAATTTCAGAATTGCACCTTGCAATGTGGAGATATTACTGTTTGTGCATTTACAATATTCATTGATTTTTGCCATTGAAAAACGTCCAGAAATGTTTGAAGCTACTGACTGAATGAAAGGAGCTGGCATCTCACTCTCTTTGAATCTTCTTTATCATGCTAGGATTAGCAGGAAAAAGCAAAAAATTTCAGAATTGCACCTTGCAATGCGGAGAAATTACTGTGTGTGCATTTACAATATTCATTGATTTTTGCCATTGAAAAACATCATGTTATTCATATACCAGAAATGTTTGAAGCTACTGACTGAATGAAAGGAGCTGGCATCTCACTCTCTTTGAATCTTCTTTATCATGCTAGGATTAGCAGGAAAAAGCAAAAAATTTCAGAATTGCACCTTGCAATGCGGAGAAATTACTGTTTGTGCATTTACAATATTCATTGATTTTTGCCATTGAAAAACATCGTTATTCATATACCAGAAATGTTTGAAGCTACTGACTGAATGAAAAGAGCTGGCATCTCACTCTCTTTGAATCTTCTTTATCATGCTAGGATTAGCAGGAAAAAGCAAAAAATTTCAGAATTGCACCTTGCAATGCGGAGAAATTACTGTGTGTGCATTTACAATATTCATTGATTTTTGCCATTGAAAAACATCATGTTATTCATATACCAGAAATGTTTGAAGCTACTGACTGAATGAAAGGAGCTGGCATCTCACTCTCTTTGAATCTTCTTTATCATGCTAGGATTAGCAGGAAAAAGCAAAAAATTTCAGAATTGCACCTTGCAATGCGGAGAAATTACTGTTTGTGCATTTACAATATTCATTGATTTTTGCCATTGAAAAACATCATGTTATTCATATACCAGAAATGTTTGAAGCTACTGACTGAATGAAAGGAGCTGGCATCTCACTCTCTTTGAATCTTCTTTATCATGCTAGGATTAGCAGGAAAAAGCAAAAAATTTCAGAATTGCACCTTGCAATGTGGAGATATTACTGTTTGTGCATTTACAATATTCATTGATTTTTGCCATTGAAAAACGTCCAGAAATGTTTGAAGCTACTGACTGAATGAAAGGAGCTGGCATCTCACTCTCTTTGAATCTTCTTTATCATGCTAGGATTAGCAGGAAAAAGCAAAAAATTTCAGAATTGCACCTTGCAATGCGGAGAAATTACTGTTTGTGCATTTACAATATTCATTGATTTTTGCCATTGAAAAACATGTTATTCATATACAAGAAATGTTTGAAGCTACTGACTGAATGAAAAGAGCTGGCATCTCACTCTCTTTGAATCTTCTTTATCATGCCAGGATTAGCAGGAAAAAGCAAAAAATTTCAGAATTGCACCTTGCAATGTGGAGATATTACTGTTTGTGCATTTACAATATTCATTGATTTTTGCCATTGAAAAACGTCCAGAAATGTTTGAAGCTACTGACTGAATGAAAGGAGCTGGCATCTCACTCTCTTTGAATCTTCTTTATCATGCTAGGATTAGCAGGAAAAAGCAAAAAATTTCAGAATTGCACCTTGCAATGCGGAGAAATTACTGTGTGTGCATTTACAATATTCATAGATTTTTGCCATTGAAAAACATGTTATTCATATACCAGAAATGTTTGAAGCTACTGACTGAATGAAAAGAGCTGGCATCTCACTCTCTTTGAATCTTCTTTATCATGCCAGGATTAGCAGGAAAAAGCAAAAAATTTCAGAATTGCACCTTGCAATGTGGAGATATTACTGTTTGTGCATTTACAATATTCATTGATTTTTGCCATTGAAAAACGTCCAGAAATGTTTGAAGCTACTGACTGAATGAAAGGAGCTGGCATCTCACTCTCTTTGAATCTTCTTTATCATGCTAGGATTAGCTGGAAAAAGCAAAAAATTTCAGAATTGCACCTTGCAATGCGGAGAAATTACTGTGTGTGCATTTACAATATTCATTGATTTTTGCCATTGAAAAACATCGTTATTCATATACCAGAAATGTTTGAAGCTACTGACTGAATGAAAAGAGCTGGCATCTCACTCTCTTTGAATCTTCTTTATCATGCCAGGATTAGCAGGAAAAAGCAAAAAATTTCAGAATTGCACCTTGCAATGTGGAGATATTACTGTTTGTGCATTTACAATGTTCATTGATTTTTGCCATTGAAAAACGTCCAGAAATGTTTGAAGCTACTGACTGAATGAAAGGAGCTGGCATCTCACTCTCTTTCAATCTTCTTTATCATGCTAGGATTAGCAGGAAAAAGCAAAAAATTTCAGAATTGCACCTTGCAATGCGGAGAAATTACTGTGTGTGCATTTACAATATTCATTGATTTTTGCCATTGAAAAACATGTTATTCATATACCAGAAATGTTTGAAGCTACTGACTGAATGAAAAGAGCTGGCATCTCACTCTCTTTGAATCTTCTTTATCATGCTAGGATTAGCAGGAAAAAGCAAAAAATTTCAGAATTGCACATTGCAATGCGGAGAAATTACTGTTTGTGCATTTACAATATTCATTGATTTTTGCCATTGAAAAACATCATGTTATTCATATACCAGAAATGTTTGAAGCTACTGACTGAATGAAAGGAGCTGGCATCTCACTCTCTTTGAATCTTCTTTATCATTCTAGGATTAGCAGGAAAAAGCAAAAAATTTCAGAATTGCACCTTGCAATGCGGAGAAATTACTGTTTGTGCATTTACAATATTCATTGATTTTTGCCATTGAAAAACATGTTATTCATATACCAGAAATGTTTGAAGCTACTGACTGAATGAAAAGAGCTGGCATCTCACTCTCTTTGAATCTTCTTTATCATGCCAGGATTAGCAGGAAAAAGCAAAAAATTTCAGAATTGCACCTTGCAATGTGGAGATATTACTGTTTGTGCATTTACAATATTCATTGATTTTTGCCATTGAAAAATGTCCAGAAATGTTTGAAGCTACTGACTGAATGAAAAGAGCTGGCATCTCACTCTCTTTGAATCTTCTTTATCATGCTAGGATTAGCAGGAAAAAGCAAAAAATTTCAGAATTGCACCTTGCAATGCGGAGAAATTACTGTTTGTGCATTTACAATATTCATTGATTTTTGCCATTGAAAAACATCGTTATTCATATACCAGAAATGTTTGAAGCTACTGACTGAATGAAAAGAGCTGGCATCTCACTCTCTTTGAATCTTCTTTATCATGCTAGGATTAGCAGGAAAAAGCAAAAAATTTCAGAATTGCACCTTGCAATGCGGAGAAATTACTGTGTGTGCATTTACAATATTCATTGATTTTTGCCATTGAAAAACATGTTATTCATATACCAGAAATGTTTGAAGCTACTGACTGAATGAAAAGAGCTGGCATCTCACTCTCTTTGAATCTTCTTTATCATGCCAGGATTAGCAGGAAAAAGCAAAAAATTTCAGAATTGCACGTTGCAATGTGGAGATATTACTGTTTGTGCATTTACAATATTCATTGATTTTTGCCATTGAAAAACGTCCAGAAATGTTTGAAGCTACTGACTGAATGAAAGGAGCTGGCATCTCACTCTCTTTGAATCTTCTTTATCATGCTAGGATTAGCAGGAAAAAGCAAAAAATTTCAGAATTGCACCTTGCAATGCGGAGAAATTACTGTGTGTGCATTTACAATATTCATTGATTTTTGCCATTGAAAAACATCATGTTATTCATATACCAGAAATGTTTGAAGCTACTGACTGAATGAAAGGAGCTGGCATCTCACTCTCTTTGAATCTTCTTTATCATGCTAGGATTAGCAGGAAAAAGCAAAAAATTTCAGAATTGCACCTTGCAATGCGGAGAAATTACTGTTTGGGCATTTACAATATTCATTGATTTTTGCCATTGAAAAACATGTTATTCATATACCAGAAATGTTTGAAGCTACTGACTGAATGAAAAGAGCTGGCATCTCACTCTCTTTGAATCTTCTTTATCATGCTAAGAGGAGCAGGAAAAAGCAAGAAATTTCAGAATTGCACGTTGCAATGTGGAGATATTACTGTTTGTGTATTTACAATATTCATTGATTTTTGCCATTGAAAAACGTCCAGAAATGTTTGAAGCTACTGACTGAATGAAAGGAGCTAGCATCTCACTCTCTTTGAATCTTCTTTATCATGCTAGGATTAGCAGGAAAAAGCAAAAAATTTCAGAATTGCACCTTGCAATGCGGAGAAATTACTGTTTGTGCATTTACAATATTCATTGATTTTTGCCATTGAAAAACATCATGTTATTCATATACCAGAAATGTTTGAAGCTACTGACTGAATGAAAAGAGCTGGCATCTCACTCTCTTTGAATCTTCTTTATCATGCCAAGATTAGCAGGAAAAAGCAAAAAATTTCAGAATTGCACCTTGCAATATGGAGATATTACTGTTTGTGCATTTGCAATATTCATTGATTTTTGCCATTGAAAAACGTCCAGAAATGTTTGAAGCTACTGACTGAATGAAAGGAGCTGGCATCTCACTCTCTTTGAATCTTCTTTATCATGCTAGGATTAGCAGGAAAAAGCAAAAAATTTCAGAATTGCACCTTGCAATGCGGAGAAATTACTGTTTGTGCATTTACAATATTCATTGATTTTTGCCATTGAAAAACATGTTATTCATATACCAGAAATGTTTGAAGCTACTGACTGAATGAAAAGAGCTGGCATCTCACTCTCTTTGAATCTTCTTTATCATGCCAGGATTAGCAGGAAAAAGCAAAAAATTTCAGAATTGCACCTTGCAATGTGGAGATATTACTGTTTGTGCATTTACAATATTCATTGATTTTTGCCATTGAAAAACGTCCAGAAATGTTTGAAGCTACTGACTGAATGAAAAGAGCTGGCATCTCACTCTCTTTGAATCTTCTTTATCATGCTAAGAGGAGCAGGAAAAAGCAAAAAATTTCAGAATTGCACGTTGCAATGTGGAGATATTACTGTTTGTGCATTTACAATATTCATTGATTTTTGCCATTGAAAAACATGTTATTCATATACCAGAAATGTTTGAAGCTACTGACTGAATGAAAAGAGCTGGCATCTCACTCTTTGAATCTTCTTTATCATGCCAGGATTAGCAGGAAAAAGCAAAAAATTTCAGAATTGCACCTTGCAATGTGGAGATATTACTGTTTGTGCATTTACAATATTCATTGATTTTTGCCATTGAAAAACGTCCAGAAATGTTTGAAGCTACTGACTGAATGAAAAGAGCTGGCATCTCACTCTCTTTGAATCTTCTTTATCATGCCAGGATTAGCAGGAAAAAGCAAAAAATTTCAGAATTGCACCTTGCAATGCGGAGAAATTACTGTTTGTGCTTTTACAATATTCATTGATTTTTGCCATTGAAAAACATCGTTATTCATATACCAGAAATGTTTGAAGCTACTGACTGAATGAAAGGAGCTGGCATCTCACTCTCTTTGAATCTTCTTTATCATGCTAGGATTAGCAGGAAAAAGCAAAAAATTTCAGAATTGCACCTTGCAATGCGGAGAAATTACTGTGTGTGCATTTACAATATTCATTGATTTTTGCCATTGAAAAACATCGTTATTCATATACCAGAAATGTTTGAAGCTACTGACTGAATGAAAGGAGCTGGCATCTCACTCTCTTTGAATCTTCTTTATCATGCTAGGATTAGCAGGAAAAAGCAAAAAATTTCAGAATTGCACCTTGCAATGCGGAGAAATTACTGTGTGTGCATTTACAATATTCATTGATTTTTGCCATTGAAAAACATTGTTATTCATATACCAGAAATGTTTGAAGCTACTGACTGAATGAAAAGAGCTGGCATCTCACTCTCTTTGAATCTTCTTTATCATGCCAGGATTAGCAGGAAAAAGCAAAAAATTTCAGAATTGCACCTTGCAATGTGGAGATATTACTGTTTGTGCATTTACAATATTCATTGATTTTTGAAATTGAAAAACGTCCAGAAATGTTTGAAGCTACTGACTGAATGAAAGGAGCTGGCATCTCACTCTCTTTGAATCTTCTTTATCATGCTAGGATTAGCAGGAAAAAGCAAAAAATTTCAGAATTGCACCTTGCAATGCGGAGAAATTACTGTGTGTGCATTTACAATATTCATTGATTTTTGCCATTGAAAAACATCATGTTATTCATATACCAGAAATGTTTGAAGCTACTGACTGAATGAAAAGAGCTGGCATCTCACTCTCTTTGAATCTTCTTTATCATGCCAGGATTAGCAGGAAAAAGCAAAAAATTTCAGAATTGCACCTTGCAATGCGGAGAAATTACTGTTTGTGCATTTACAATATTCATTGATTTTTGCCATTGAAAAACATCGTTATTCATATACCAGAAATGTTTGAAGCTACTGACTGAATGAAAGGAGCTGGCATCTCACTCTCTTTTAATCTTCTTTATCATGCTAGGATTAGCAGGAAAAAGCAAAAAATTTCAGAATTGCACCTTGCAATGCGGAGAAATTACTGTGTGTGCATTTACAATATTCATTGATTTTTGCCATTGAAAAACATCGTTATTCATATACCAGAAATGTTTGAAGCTACTGACTGAATGAAAGGAGCTGGCATCTCACTCTCTTTGAATCTTCTTTATCATGCTAGGATTAGCAGGAAAAAGCAAAAAATTTCAGAATTGCACCTTGCAATGCGGAGAAATTACTGTGTGTGCATTTACAATATTCATTGATTTTTGCCATTGAAAAACATCGTTATTCATATACCAGAAATGTTTGAAGCTACTGACTGAATGAAAAGAGCTGGCATCTCACTCTCTTTGAATCTTCTTTATCATGCCAGGATTAGCAGGAAAAAGCAAAAAATTTCAGAATTGCACCTTGCAATGTGGAGATATTACTGTTTGTGCATTTACAATATTCATTGATTTTTGCCATTGAAAAACGTCCAGAAATGTTTGAAGCTACTGACTGAATGAAAAGAGCTGGCATCTCACTCTCTTTGAATCTTCTTTATCATGCTAGGATTAGCAGGAAAAAGCAAAAAATTTCAGAATTGCACCTTGCAATGCGGAGAAATTACTGTGTGTGCATTTACAATATTCATTGATTTTTGCCATTGAAAAACATCATGTTATTCATATACCAGAAATGTTTGAAGCTACTGACTGAATGAAAGGAGCTGGCATCTCACTCTCTTTGAATCTTCTTTATCATGCTAGGATTAGCAGGAAAAAGCAAAAAATTTCAGAATTGCACCTTGCAATGCGGAGAAATTACTGTTTGTGCATTTACAATATTCATTGATTTTTGCCATTGAAAAACATCATGTTATTCATATACCAGAAATGTTTGAAGCTACTGACTGAATGAAAAGAGCTGGCATCTCACTCTCTTTAAATCTTCTTTATCATGCTAGGATTAGCAGGAAAAAGCAAAAAATTTCAGAATTGCACCTTGCAATGCAGAGAAATTACTGTGTGTGCATTTACAATATTCATTGATTTTTGCCATTGAAAAACATCATGTTATTCATATACCAGAAATGTTTGAAGCTACTGACTGAATGAAAGGAGCTGGCATCTCACTCTCTTTGAATCTTCTTTATCATGCTAGGATTAGCAGGAAAAAGCAAAAAATTTCAGAATTGCACCTTGCAATGCGGAGAAATTACTGTTTGTGCATTTACAATATTCATTGATTTTTGCCATTGAAAAACATCATGTTATTCATATACCAGAAATGTTTGAAGCTACTGACTGAATGAAAGGAGCTGGCATCTCACTCTCTTTGAATCTTCTTTATCATGCTAGGATTAGCAGGAAAAAGCAAAAAATTTCAGAATTGCACCTTGCAATGCGGAGAAATTACTGTTTGTGCATTTACAATATTCATTGATTTCTGCCATTGAAAAACATGTTATTCATATACCAGAAATGTTTGAAGCTACTGACTGAATGAAAAGAGCTGGCATCTCACTCTCTTTGAATCTTCTTTATCATGCCAGGATTAGCAGGAAAAAGCAAAAAATTTCAGAATTGCACCTTGCAATGTGGAGATATTACTGTTTGTGCATTTACAATATTCATTGATTTTTGCCATTGAAAAACGTCAAGAAATGTTTGAAGCTACTGACTGAATGAAAAGAGCTGGCATCTCACTCTCTTTGAATCTTCTTTATCATGCCAGGATTAGCAGGAAAAAGCAAAAAATTTCAGAATTGCACCTTGCAATGCGGAGAAATTACTGTTTGTGCATTTACAATATTCATTGATTTTTGCCATTGAAAAACATCGTTATTCATATACCAGAAATGTTTGAAGCTACTGACTGAATGAAAGGAGCTGGCATCTCACTCTCTTTGAATCTTCTTTATCATGCTAGGATTAGCAGGAAAAAGCAAAACATTTCAGAATTGCACCTTGCAATGCGGAGAAATTACTGTGTGTGCATTTACAATATTCATTGACTTTTGCCATTGAAAAACATCGTTATTCATATACCAGAAATGTTTGAAGCTACTGACTGAATGAAAGGAGCTGGCATCTCACTCTCTTTGAATCTTCTTTATCATGCTAGGATTAGCAGGAAAAAGCAAAAAATTTCAGAATTGCACCTTGCAATGCGGAGAAATTACTGTGTGTGCATTTACAATATTCATTGATTTTTGCCATTGAAAAACATCGTTATTCATATACCAGAAATGTTTGAAGCTACTGACTGAATGAAAAGAGCTGGCATCTCACTCTCTTTGAATCTTCTTTATCATGCCAGGATTAGCAGGAAAAAGCAAAAAATTTCAGAATTGCACCTTGCAATGTGGAGATATTACTGTTTGTGCATTTACAATATTCATTGATTTTTGCCATTGAAAAACGTCCAGAAATGTTTGAAGCTACTGACTGAATGAAAGGAGCTGGCATCTCACTCTCTTTGAATCTTCTTTATCATGCTAGGATTAGCAGGAAAAAGCAAAAAATTTCAGAATTGCACCTTGCAATGCGGAGAAATTACTGTGTGTGCATTTACAATATTCATTGATTTTTGCCATTGAAAAACATCATGTTATTCATATACCAGAAATGTTTGAAGCTACTGACTGAATGAAAGGAGCTGGCATCTCACTCTCTTTGAATCTTCTTTATCATGCTAGGATTAGCAGGAAAAAGCAAAAAATTTCAGAATTGCACATTGCAATGCGGAGAAATTACTGTTTGTGCATTTACAATATTCATTGATTTTTGCCATTGAAAAACGTCCAGAAATGTTTGAAGCTACTGACTGAATGAAAGGAGCTGGCATCTCACTCTCTTTGAATCTTCTTTATCATGCTAGGATTAGCAGGAAAAAGCAAAAAATTTCAGAATTGCACCTTGCAATGCGGAGAAATTACTGTGTGTGCATTTACAATATTCATTGATTTTTGCCATTGAAAAACATCATGTTATTCATATACCAGAAATGTTTGCAGCTACTGACTGAATGAAAGGAGCTGGCATCTCACTCTCTTTGAATCTTCTTTATCATGCTAGGATTAGCAGGAAAAAGCAAAAAATTTCAGAATTGCACCTTGCAATGCGGAGAAATTACTGTTTGTGCATTTACAATATTCATTGATTTTTGCCATTTAAAAACATCGTTATTCATATACCAGAAATGTTTGAAGCTACTGACTGAATGAAAAGAGCTGGCATCTCACTCTCTTTGAATCTTCTTTATCATGCTAGGATTAGCAGGAAAAAGCAAAAAATTTCAGAATTGCACCTTGCAATGCGGAGAAATTACTGTGTGTGCATTTACAATATTCATTGATTTTTGCCATTGAAAAACATCATGTTATTCATATACCAGAAATGTTTGAAGCTACTGACTGAATGAAAGGAGCTGGCATCTCACTCTCTTTGAATCTTCTTTATCATGCTAGGATTAGCAGGAAAAAGCAAAAAATTTCAGAATTGCACCTTGCAATGCGGAGAAATTACTGTTTGTGCATTTACAATATTCATTGATTTTTGCCATTGAAAAACATCATGTTATTCATATACCAGAAATGTTTGAAGCTACTGACTGAATGAAAGGAGCTGGCATCTCACTCTCTTTGAATCTTCTTTATCATGCTAGGATTAGCAGGAAAAAGCAAAAAATTTCAGAATTGCACCTTGCAATGTGGAGATATTACTGTTTGTGCATTTACAATATTCATTGATTTTTGCCATTGAAAAACGTCCAGAAATGTTTGAAGCTACTGATTGAATGAAAGGAGCTGGCATCTCACTCTCTTTGAATCTTCTTTATCATGCTAGGATTAGCAGGAAAAAGCAAAACATTTCAGAATTGCACCTTGCAATGCGGAGAAATTACTGTTTGTGCATTTACAATATTCATTGATTTTTGCCATTGAAAAACATGTTATTCATATACCAGAAATGTTTGAAGCTACTGACTGAATGAAAAGAGCTGGCATCTCACTCTCTTTGAATCTTCTTTATCATGCCAGGATTAGCAGGAAAAAGCAAAAAATTTCAGAATTGCACCTTGCAATGTGGAGATATTACTGTTTGTGCATTTACAATATTCATTGATTTTTGCCATTGAAAAACGTCCAGAAATGTTTGAAGCTACTGACTGAATGAAAGGAGCTGGCATCTCACTCTCTTTGAATCTTCTTTATCATGCTAGGATTAGCAGGAAAAAGCAAAAAATTTCAGAATTGCACCTTGCAATGCGAAGAAATTACTGTGTGTGCATTTACAATATTCATAGATTTTTGCCATTGAAAAACATGTTATTCATATACCAGAAATGTTTGAAGCTACTGACTGAATGAAAAGAGCTGGCATCTCACTCTCTTTGAATCTTCTTTATCATGCCAGGATTAGCAGGAAAAAGCATAAAATTTCAGAATTGCACCTTGCAATGTGGAGATATTACTGTTTGTGCATTTACAATATTCATTGATTTTTGCCATTGAAAAACGTCCAGAAATGTTTGAAGCTACTGACTGAATGAAAGGAGCTGGCATCTCACTCTCTTTGAATCTTCTTTATCATGCTAGGATTAGCAGGAAAAAGCAAAAAATTTCAGAATTGCACCTTGCAATGCGGAGAAATTACTGTGTGTGCATTTACAATATTCATTGATTTTTGCCATTGAAAAACATCGTTATTCATATACCAGAAATGTTTGAAGCTACTGACTGAATGAAAAGAGCTGGCATCTCACTCTCTTTGAATCTTCTTTCTCATGCCAGCATTAGCAGGAAAAAGCAAAAAATTTCAGAATTGCACCTTGCAATGTGGAGATATTACTGTTTGTGCATTTACAATATTCATTGATTTTTGCCATTGAAAAACGTCCAGAAATGTTTGAAGCTACTGACTGAATGAAAGGAGCTGGCATCTCACTCTCTTTCAATCTTCTTTATCATGCTAGGATTAGCAGGAAAAAGCAAAAAATTTCAGAATTGCACCTTGCAATGCGGAGAAATTACTGTGTGTGAATATACAATATTCATTGATTTTTGCCATTGAAAAACATGTTATTCATATACCAGAAATGTTTGAAGCTACTGACTGAATGAAAAGAGCTGGCATCTCACTCTATTTGAATCTTCTTTATCATGCCAGGATTAGCAGGAAAAAGCAAAAAATTTCAGAATTGCACCTTGCAATGTGGAGATATTACTGTTTGTGCATTTACAATATTCATTGATTTTTGCCATTGAAAAACGTCCAGAAATGTTTGAAGCTACTGACTGAATGAAAGGAGCTGGCATCTCACTCTCTTTGAATCTTCTTTATCATGCTAGGATTAGCAGGAAAAAGCAAAAAATTTCAGAATTGCACATTGCAATGCGGAGAAATTACTGTTTGTGCATTTACAATATTCATTGATTTTTGCCATTGAAAAACATGTTATTCATATACCAGAAATGTTTGAAGCTACTGACTGAATGAAAAGAGCTGGCATCTCACTCTCTTTGAATCTTCTTTATCATGCCAGGATTAGCAGGAAAAAGCAAAAAAATTCAGAATTGCACCTTGCAATGCGGAGAAATTACTGTTTGTGCATTTACAATATTCATTGATTTTTGCCATTGAAAAATATCGTTATTCATATACCAGAAATGTTTGAAGCTACTGACTGAATGAAAGGAGCTGGCATCTCACTCTCTTTGAATCTTCTTTATCATGCTAGGATTAGCAGGAAAAAGCAAAAAATTTCAGAATTGCACCTTGCAATGCGGAGAAATTACTGTGTGTGCATTTACAATATTCATTGATTTTTGCCATTGAAAAACATCGTTATTCATATACCAGAAATGTTTGAAGCTACTGACTGAATGAAAGGAGCTGGCATCTCACTCTCTTTGAATCTTCTTTATCATGCTAGGATTAGCAGGAAAAAGCAAAAAATTTCAGAATTGCACCTTGCAATGCGGAGAAATTACTGTGTGTGCATTTACAATATTCATTGATTTTTGCCATTGAAAAACATTGTTATTCATATACCAGAAATGTTTGAAGCTACTGACTGAATGAAAAGAGCTGGCATCTCACTCTCTTTGAATCTTCTTTATCATGCCAGGATTAGCAGGAAAAAGCAAAAAATTTCAGAATTGCACCTTGCAATGTGGAGATATTACTGTTTGTGCATTTACAATATTCATTGATTTTTGCCATTGAAAAACGTCCAGAAATGTTTGAAGCTACTGACTGAATGAAAGGAGCTGGCATCTCACTCTCTTTGAATCTTCTTTATCATGCTAGGATTAGCAGGAAAAAGCAAAAAATTTCAGAATTGCACCTTGCAATGCGGAGAAATTACTGTGTGTGCATTTACAATATTCATTGATTTTTGCCATTGAAAAACATCATGTTATTCATATACCAGAAATGTTTGAAGCTACTGACTGAATGAAAGGAGCTGGCATCTCACTCTCTTTGAATCTTCTTTATCATGCTAGGATTAGCAGGAAAAAGCAAAAAATTTCAGAATTGCACCTTGCAATGCGGAGAAATTACTGTTTGTGCATTTACAATATTCATTGATTTTTGCCATTGAAAAACATCATGTTATTCATATACCAGAAATGTTTGAAGCTACTGACTGAATGAAAAGAGCTGGCATCTCACTCTCTTTGAATCTTCTTTATCATGCCAGGATTAGCAGGAAAAAGCAAAAAATTTCAGAACTGCACCTTGCAATGTGGAGATATTACTGTTTGTGCATTTACAATATTCATTGATTTTTGCCATTGAAAAATATGTTATTCATATACCAGAAATGTTTGAAGCTACTGACTGAATGAAAAGAGCTGGCATCTCACTCTCTTTGAATCTTCTTTATCATTCCAGGATTAGCAGGAAAAAGCAAAAAATTTCAGAATTGCACCTTGCAATGTGGAGATATTACTGTTTGTGCATTTACAATATTCATTGATTTTTGCCATTGAAAAACGTCCAGAAATGTTTGAAGCTACTGACTGAATGAAAAGAGCTGGCATCTCACTCTCTTTGAATCTTCTTTATCATGCCAGGATTAGCAGGAAAAATCAAAAAATTTCAGAATTGCACCTTGCAATGCGGAGAAATTACTGTTTGTGCATTTACAATATTCATTGATTTTTGCCATTGAAAAACATCGTTATTCATATACCAGAAATGTTTGAAGCTACTGACTGAATGAAAGGAGCTGGCATCTCACTCTCTTTTAATCTTCTTTATCATGCTAGGATTAGCAGGAAAAAGCAAAAAATTTCAGAATTGCACCTTGCAATGCGGAGAAATTACTGTGTGTGCATTTACAATATTCATTGATTTTTGCCATTGAAAAACATCGTTATTCATATACCAGAAATGTTTGAAGCTACTGACTGAATGAAAGGAGCTGGCATCTCACTCTCTTTGAATCTTCTTTATCATGCTAGGATTAGCAGGAAAAAGCAAAAAATTTCAGAATTGCACCTTGCAATGCGGAGAAATTACTGTGTGTGCATTTACAATATTCATTGATTTTTGCCATTGAAAAACATCGTTATTCATATACCAGAAATGTTTGAAGCTACTGACTGAATGAAAAGAGCTGGCATCTCACTCTCTTTGAATCTTCTTTATCATGCCAGGATTAGCAGGAAAAAGCAAAAAATTTCAGAATTGCACCTTGCAATGTGGAGATATTACTGTTTGTGCATTTACAATATTCATTGATTTTTGCCATTGAAAAACGTCCAGAAATGTTTGAAGCTACTGACTGAATGAAAGGAGCTGGCATCTCACTCTCTTTGAATCTTCTTTATCATGCTAGGATTAGCAGGAAAAAGCAAAAAATTTCAGAATTGCACCTTGCAATGCGGAGAAATTACTGTGTGTGCATTTACAATATTCATTGATTTTTGCCATTGAAAAACATCATGTTATTCATATACCAGAAATGTTTGAAGCTACTGACTGAATGAAAGGAGCTGGCATCTCAATCTCTTTGAATCTTCTTTATCATGCTAGGATTAGCAGAAAAAAGCAAAAAATTTCAGAATTGCACCTTGCAATGCGGAGAAATTACTGTTTGTGCATTTACAATATTCATTGATTTTTGCCATTGAAAAACATCATGTTATTCATATACCAGAAATGTTTGAAGCTACTGACTGAATGAAAAGAGCTGGCATCTCACTCTCTTTAAATCTTCTTTATCATGCTAGGATTAGCAGGAAAAAGCAAAAAATTTCAGAAATGCACCTTCCAATGCGGAGAAATTACTGTGTGTGCATTTACAATATTCATTTATTTTTGCCATTGAAAAACATCATGTTATTCATATACCAGAAATGTTTGAAGCTACTGACTGAATGAAAGGAGCTGGCATCTCACTCTCTTTGAATCTTCTTTATCATGCTAGGATTAGCAGGAAAAAGCAAAAAATTTCAGAATTGCACCTTGCAATGCGGAGAAATTACTGTTTGTGCATTTACAATATTCATTGATTTTTGCCATTGAAAAACATCATGTTATTCATATACCAGAAATGTTTGAAGCTACTGACTGAATGAAAGGAGCTGGCATCTCACTCTCTTTGAATCTTCTTTATCATGCTAGGATTAGCAGGAAAAAGCAAAAAATTTCAGAATTGCACCTTGCAATGCGGAGAAATTACTGTTTGTGCATGTACAATATTCATTGATTTTTGCCATTGAAAAACATGTTATTCATATACCAGAAATGTTTGAAGCTACTGACTGAATGAAAAGAGCTGGCATCTCACTCTCTTTGAATCTTCTTTATCATGCCAGGATTAGCAGGAAAAAGCAAAAAATTTCAGAATTGCACCTTGCAATGTCGAGATATTACTGTTTGTGCATTTACAATATTCATTGATTTTTGCCATTGAAAAACATCCAGAAATGTTTGAAGCTACTGACTGAATGAAAAGAGCTGGCATCTCACTCTCTTTGAATCTTCTTTATCATGCCAGGATTAGCAGGAAAAAGCAAAAAATTTCAGAATTGCACCTTGCAATGCGGAGAAATTACTGTTTGTGCATTTACAATATTCATTGATTTTTGCCATTGAAAAACATCGTTATTCATATACCAGAAATGTTTGAAGCTACTGACTGAATGAAAGGAGCTGGCATCTCACTCTCTTTGAATCTTCTTTATCATGCCAGGATTAGCAGGAAAAAGCAAAAAATTTCAGAATTGCACCTTGCAATGTGGAGATATTACTGTTTGTGCATTTACAATATTCATTGATTTTTGCCATTGAAAAACGTCCAGAAATGTTTGAAGCTACTGACTGAATGAAAGGAGCTGGCATCTCACTCTCTTTGAATCTTCTTTATCATGCTAGGATTAGCAGGAAAAAGCAAAAAATTTCAGAATTGCACCTTGCAATGCGGAGAAATTACTGTGTGTGCATTTACAATATTCATTGATTTTTGCCATTGAAAAACATCATGTTATTCATATACCAGAAATGTTTGAAGCTACTGACTGAATGAAAGGAGCTGGCATCTCACTCTCTTTGAATCTTCTTTATCATGCTAGGATTAGCAGGAAAAAGCAAAAAATTTCAGAATTGCACATTGCAATGCGGAGAAATTACTGTTTGTGCATTTACAATATTCATTGATTTTTGCCATTGAAAAACATCATGTTATTCATATACCAGAAATGTTTGAAGCTACTGACTGAATGAAAAGAGCTGGCATCTCACTCTCTTTGAATCTTCTTTATCATGCCAGGATTAGCAGGAAAAAGCAAAAAATTTCAGAATTGCACCTTGCAATGCGGAGAAATTACTGTGTGTGCATTTACAATATTCATTGATTTTTGCCATTGAAAAACATCATGTTATTCATATACCAGAAATGTTTGAAGCTACTGACTGAATGAAAGGAGCTGGCATCTCACTCTCTTTGAATCTTCTTTATCATGCTAGGATTAGCAGGAAAAAGCAAAAAATTTTAGAATTGCACCTTGCAATGCGGAGAAATTACTGTTTGTGCATTTACAATATTCATTGATTTTTGCCATTGAAAAACATCATGTTATTCATATACCAGAAATGTTTGAAGCTACTGACTGAATGAAAGGAGCTGGCATCTCACTCTCTTTGAATCTTCTTTATCATGCTAGGATTAGCAGGAAAAAGCAAAAAATTTCAGAATTGCACCTTGCAATGCGGAGAAATTACTGTTTGTGCATGTACAATATTCATTGATTTTTGCCATTGAAAAACATGTTATTCATATACCAGAAATGTTTGAAGCTACTGACTGAATGAAAAGAGCTGGCATCTCACTCTCTTTGAATCTTCTTTATCATGCCAGGATTAGCAGGAAAAAGCAAAAAATTTCAGAATTGCACCTTGCAATGTCGAGATATTACTGTTTGTGCATTTACAATATTCATTGATTTTTGCCATTGAAAAACATCCAGAAATGTTTGAAGCTACTGACTGAATGAAAAGAGCTGGCATCTCACTCTCTTTGAATCTTCTTTATCATGCCAGGATTAGCAGGAAAAAGCAAAAAATTTCAGAATTGCACCTTGCAATGCGGAGAAATTACTGTTTGTGCATTTACAATATTCATTGATTTTTGCCATTGAAAAACATCGTTATTCATATACCAGAAATGTTTGAAGCTACTGACTGAATGAAAGGAGCTGGCATCTCACTCTCTTTGAATCTTCTTTATCATGCTAGGATTAGCAGGAAAAAGCAAAACATTTCAGAATTGCACCTTGCAATGCGGAGAAATTACTGTGTGTGCATTTACAATATTCATTGACTTTTGCCATTGAAAAACATCGTTATTCATATACCAGAAATGTTTGAAGCTACTGACTGAATGAAAGGAGCTGGCATCTCACTCTCTTTGAATCTTCTTTATCATGCTAGGATTAGCAGGAAAAAGCAAAAAATTTCAGAATTGCACCTTGCAATGCGGAGAAATTACTGTGTGTGCATTTACAATATTCATTGATTTTTGCCATTGAAAAACATCGTTATTCATATACCAGAAATGTTTGAAGCTACTGACTGAATGAAAAGAGCTGGCATCTCACTCTCTTTGAATCTTCTTTATCATGCCAGGATTAGCAGGAAAAAGCAAAAAATTTCAGAATTGCACCTTGCAATGTGGAGATATTACTGTTTGTGCATTTACAATATTCATTGATTTTTGCCATTGAAAAACGTCCAGAAATGTTTGAAGCTACTGACTGAATGAAAGGAGCTGGCATCTCACTCTCTTTGAATCTTCTTTATCATGCTAGGATTAGCAGGAAAAAGCAAAAAATTTCAGAATTGCACCTTGCAATGCGGAGAAATTACTGTGTGTGCATTTACAATATTCATTGATTTTTGCCATTGAAAAACATCATGTTATTCATATACCAGAAATGTTTGAAGCTACTGACTGAATGAAAGGAGCTGGCATCTCACTCTCTTTGAATCTTCTTTATCATGCTAGGATTAGCAGGAAAAAGCAAAAAATTTCAGAATTGCACATTGCAATGCGGAGAAATTACTGTTTGTGCATTTACAATATTCATTGATTTTTGCCATTGAAAAACATCATGTTATTCATATACCAGAAATGTTTGAAGCTACTGACTGAATGAAAAGAGCTGGCATCTCACTCTCTTTGAATCTTCTTTATCATGCCAGGATTAGCAGGAAAAAGCAAAAAATTTCAGAATTGCACCTTGCAATGCGGAGAAATTACTGTGTGTGCATTTACAATATTCATTGATTTTTGCCATTGAAAAACATCATGTTATTCATATACCAGAAATGTTTGAAGCTACTGACTGAATGAAAGGAGCTGGCATCTCACTCTCTTTGAATCTTCTTTATCATGCTAGGATTAGCAGGAAAAAGCAAAAAATTTTAGAATTGCACCTTGCAATGCGGAGAAATTACTGTTTGTGCATTTACAATATTCATTGATTTTTGCCATTGAAAAACATCATGTTATTCATATACCAGAAATGTTTGAAGCTACTGACTGAATGAAAGGAGCTGGCATCTCACTCTCTTTGAATCTTCTTTATCATGCTAGGATTAGCAGGAAAAAGCAAAAAATTTCAGAATTGCACCTTGCAATGCGGAGAAATTACTGTTTGTGCATTTACAATATTCATTGATTTTTGCCATTGAAAAACATGTTATTCATATACCAGAAATGTTTGAAGCTACTGACTGAATGAAAATAGCTGGCATCTCACTCTCTTTGAATCTTCTTTATCATGCCAGGATTAGCAGGAAAAAGCAAAAAATTTCAGAATTGCACCTTGCAATGTGGAGATATTACTGTTTGTGCATTTACAATATTCATTGATTTTTGCCATTGAAAAACGTCCAGAAATGTTTGAAGCTACTGACTGAATGAAAGGAGCTGGCATCTCACTCTCTTTGAATCTTCTTTATCATGCTAGGATTAGCAGGAAAAAGCAAAAAATTTCAGAATTGCACCTTGCAATGCGGAGAAATTACTGTTTGTGCATTTACAATATTCATTGATTTTTGCCATTGAAAAACATGTTATTCATATACCAGAAATGTTTGAAGCTACTGACTGAATGAAAAGAGCTGGCATCTCACTCTCTTTGAATCTTCTTTATCATGCCAGGATTAGCAGGAAAAAGCAAAAAATTTCAGAATTGCACCTTGCAATGTGGAGATATTACTGTTTGTGCATTTACAATATTCATTGATTTTTGCCATTGAAAAACGTCCAGAAATGTTTGAAGCTACTGACTGAATGAAAGGAGCTGGCATCTCACTCTCTTTGAATCTTCTTTATCATGCTAGGATTAGCAGGAAAAAGCAAAACATTTCAGAATTGCACCTTGCAATGCGGAGAAATTACTGTTTGTGCATTTACAATATTCATTGATTTTTGCCATTGAAAAACATGTTATTCATATACCAGAAATGTTTGAAGCTACTGACTGAATGAAAAGAGCTGGCATCTCACTCTCTTTGAATCTTCTTTATCATGCCAGGATTAGCAGGAAAAAGCAAAAAATTTCAGAATTGCACGTTGCAATGTGGAGATATTACTGTTTGTGCATTTACAATATTCATTGATTTTTGCCATTGAAAAACGTCCAGAAATGTTTGAAGCTACTGACTGAATGAAAGGAGCTGGCATCTCACTCTCTTTGAATCTTCTTTATCATGCTAGGATTAGCAGGAAAAAGCAAAAAATTTCAGAATTGCACCTTGCAATGCGGAGAAATTACTGTGTGTGCATTTACAATATTCATTGATTTTTGCCATTGAAAAACATCGTTATTCATATACCAGAAATGTTTGAAGCTACTGACTGAATGAAAAGAGCTGGCATCTCACTCTCTTTGAATCTTCTTTATCATGCCAGGATTAGCAGGAAAAAGCAAAAAATTTCAGAATTGCACCTTGCAATGTGGAGATATAACTGTTTGTGCATTTACAATATTCATTGATTTTTGCCATTGAAAAACATGTTATTCATATACCAGAAATGTTTGAAGCTACTGACTGAATGAAAAGAGCTGGCATCTCACTCTCTTTGAATCTTCTTTATCATGCCAGGATTAGCAGGAAAAAGCAAAAAATTTCAGAATTGCACCTTGCAATGTGGAGATATTACTGTTTGTGCATTTACAATATTCATTGATTTTTGCCATTGAAAAATGTCCAGAAATGTTTGAAGCTACTGACTGAATGAAAGGAGCTGGCATCTCACTCTCTTTGAATCTTCTTTATCATGCTAGGATTAGCAGGAAAAAGCAAAAAATTTCAGAATTGCACCTTGCAATGCGGAGAAATTACTGTGTGTGCATTTACAATATTCATTGATTTTTGCCATTGAAAAACATCGTTATTCATATACCAGAAATGTTTGAAGCTACTGACTGAATGAAAAGAGCTGGCATCTCACTCTCTTTGAATCTTCTTTATCATGCCAGGATTAGCAGGAAAAAGCAAAAAATTTCAGAATTGCACCTTGCAATGTGGAGATATTACTGTTTGTGCATTTACAATATTCATTGATTTTTGCCATTGAAAAACGTCCAGAAATGTTTGAAGCTACTGACTGAATGAAAGGAGCTGGCATCTCACTCTCTTTGAATCTTCTTTATCATGCTAGGATTAGCAGGAAAAAGCAAAAAATTTCAGAATTGCACCTTGCAATGCGGAGAAATTACTGTTTGTGCATTTACAATATTCATTGATTTTTGCCATTGAAAAACATGTTATTCATATACCAGAAATGTTTGAAGCTACTGACTGAATGAAAAGAGCTGGCATCTCACTCTCTTTGAATCTTCTTTATCATGCCAGGATTAGCAGGAAAAAGCAAAAAATTTCAGAATTGCACCTTGCAATGTGGAGATATTACTGTTTGTGCATTTACAATATTCATTGATTTTTGCCATTGAAAAACGTCCAGAAATGTTTGAAGCTACTGACTGAATGAAAGGAGCTGGCATCTCACTCTCTTTGAATCTTCTTTATCATGCTAGGATTAGCAGGAAAAAGCAAAAAATTTCAGAATTGCACATTGCAATGCGGAGAAATTACTGTTTGTGCATTTACAATATTCATTGATTTTTGCCATTGAAAAACATCATGTTATTCATATACCAGAAATGATTGAAGCTACTGACTGAATGAAAAGAGCTGGCATCTCACTCTCTTTGAATCTTCTTTATCATGCCAGGATTAGCAGGAAAAAGCAAAAAATTTCAGAATTGCACCTTGCAATGCGGAGAAATTACTGTGTGTGCATTTACAATATTCATTGATTTTTGCCATTGAAAAACATCATGTTATTCATATACCAGAAATGTTTGAAGCTACTGACTGAATGAAAGGAGCTGGCATCTCACTCTCTTTGAATCTTCTTTATCATGCTAGGATTAGCAGGAAAAAGCAAAAAATTTTAGAATTGCACCTTGCAATGCGGAGAAATTACTGTTTGTGCATTTACAATATTCATTGATTTTTGCCATTGAAAAACATCATGTTATTCATATACCAGAAATGTTTGAAGCTACTGACTGAATGAAAGGAGCTGGCATCTCACTCTCTTTGAATCTTCTTTATCATGCTAGGATTAGCAGGAAAAAGCAAAAAATTTCAGAATTGCACCTTGCAATGCGGAGAAATTACTGTTTGTGCATTTACAATATTCATTGATTTTTGCCATTGAAAAACATGTTATTCATATACCAGAAATGTTTGAAGCTACTGACTGAATGAAAATAGCTGGCATCTCACTCTCTTTGAATCTTCTTTATCATGCCAGGATTAGCAGGAAAAAGCAAAAAATTTCAGAATTGCACCTTGCAATGTGGAGATATTACTGTTTGTGCATTTACAATATTCATTGATTTTTGCCATTGAAAAACGTCCAGAAATGTTTGAAGCTACTGACTGAATGAAAGGAGCTGGCATCTCACTCTCTTTGAATCTTCTTTATCATGCTAGGATTAGCAGGAAAAAGCAAAAAATTTCAGAATTGCACCTTGCAATGCGGAGAAATTACTGTTTGTGCATTTACAATATTCATTGATTTTTGCCATTGAAAAACATGTTATTCATATACCAGAAATGTTTGAAGCTACTGACTGAATGAAAAGAGCTGGCATCTCACTCTCTTTGAATCTTCTTTATCATGCCAGGATTAGCAGGAAAAAGCAAAAAATTTCAGAATTGCACCTTGCAATGTGGAGATATTACTGTTTGTGCATTTACAATATTCATTGATTTTTGCCATTGAAAAACGTCCAGAAATGTTTGAAGCTACTGACTGAATGAAAGGAGCTGGCATCTCACTCTCTTTGAATCTTCTTTATCATGCTAGGATTAGCAGGAAAAAGCAAAAAATTTCAGAATTGCACCTTGCAATGCGGAGAAATTACTGTTTGTGCATTTACAATATTCATTGATTTTTGCCATTGAAAAACATGTTATTCATATACCAGAAATGTTTGAAGCTACTGACTGAATGAAAAGAGCTGGCATCTCACTCTCTTTGAATCTTCTTTATCATGCCAGGATTAGCAGGAAAAAGCAAAAAATTTCAGAATTGCACGTTGCAATGTGGAGATATTACTGTTTGTGCATTTACAATATTCATTGATTTTTGCCATTGAAAAACGTCCAGAAATGTTTGAAGCTACTGACTGAATGAAAGGAGCTGGCATCTCACTCTCTTTGAATCTTTTTATCATGCTAGGATTAGCAGGAAAAAGCAAAAAATTTCAGAATTGCACCTTGCAATGCGGAGAAATTACTGTGTGTGCATTTACAATATTCATTGATTTTTGCCATTGAAAAACATCGTTATTCATATACCAGAAATGTTTGAAGCTACTGACTGAATGAAAAGAGCTGGCATCTCACTCTCTTTGAATCTTCTTTATCATGCCAGGATTAGCAGGAAAAAGCAAAAAATTTCAGAATTGCACCTTGCAATGTGGAGATATAACTGTTTGTGCATTTACAATATTCATTGATTTTTGCCATTGAAAAACATGTTATTCATATACCAGAAATGTTTGAAGCTACTGACTGAATGAAAAGAGCTGGCATCTCACTCTCTTTGAATCTTCTTTATCATGCCAGGATTAGCAGGAAAAAGCAAAAAATTTCAGAATTGCACCTTGCAATGTGGAGATATTACTGTTTGTGCATTTACAATATTCATTGATTTTTGCCATTGAAAAATGTCCAGAAATGTTTGAAGCTACTGACTGAATGAAAGGAGCTGGCATCTCACTCTCTTTGAATCTTCTTTATCATGCTAGGATTAGCAGGAAAAAGCAAAAAATTTCAGAATTGCACCTTGCAATGCGGAGAAATTACTGTGTGTGCATTTACAATATTCATTGATTTTTGCCATTGAAAAACATCGTTATTCATATACCAGAAATGTTTGAAGCTACTGACTGAATGAAAAGAGCTGGCATCTCACTCTCTTTGAATCTTCTTTATCATGCCAGGATTAGCAGGAAAAAGCAAAAAATTTCAGAATTGCACCTTGCAATGTGGAGATATTACTGTTTGTGCATTTACAATATTCATTGATTTTTGCCATTGAAAAACGTCCAGAAATGTTTGAAGCTACTGACTGAATGAAAGGAGCTGGCATCTCACTCTCTTTGAATCTTCTTTATCATGCTAGGATTAGCAGGAAAAAGCAAAAAATTTCAGAATTGCACCTTGCAATGCGGAGAAATTACTGTTTGTGCATTTACAATATTCATTGATTTTTGCCATTGAAAAACATGTTATTCATATACCAGAAATGTTTGAAGCTACTGACTGAATGAAAAGAGCTGGCATCTCACTCTCTTTGAATCTTCTTTATCATGCCAGGATTAGCAGGAAAAAGCAAAAAATTTCAGAATTGCACCTTGCAATGTGGAGATATTACTGTTTGTGCATTTACAATATTCATTGATTTTTGCCATTGAAAAACGTCCAGAAATGTTTGAAGCTACTGACTGAATGAAAGGAGCTGGCATCTCACTCTCTTTGAATCTTCTTTATCATGCTAGGATTAGCAGGAAAAAGCAAAAAATTTCAGAATTGCACCTTGCAATGCGGAGAAATTACTGTTTGTGCATTTACAATATTCATTGATTTTTGCCATTGAAAAACATGTTATTCATATACCAGAAATGTTTGAAGCTACTGACTGAATGAAAAGAGCTGGCATCTCACTCTCTTTGAATCTTCTTTATCATGCCAGGATTAGCAGGAAAAAGCAAAAAATTTCAGAATTGCACCTTGCAATGTGGAGATATTACTGTTTGTGCATTTACAATATTCATTGATTTTTGCCATTGAAAAACGTCCAGAAATGTTTGAAGCTACTGACTGAATGAAAAGAGCTGGCATCTCACTCTCTTTGAATCTTCTTTATCATGCCAGGATTAGCAGGAAAAAGCAAAAAATTTCAGAATTGCACCTTGCAATGCAGAGAAATTACTGTTTGTGCATTTACAATATTCATTGATTTTTCCATTGAAAAACATCGTTATTCATATACCAGAAATGTTTGAAGCTACTGACTGAATGAAAGGAGCTGGCATCTCACTCTCTTTGAATCTTCTTTATCATGCTAGGATTAGCAGGAAAAAGCAAAAAATTTCAGAATTGCACCTTGCAATGCGGAGAAATTACTGTGTGTGCATTTACAATATTCATTGATTTTTGCCATTGAAAAACATCGTTATTCATATACCAGAAATGTTTGAAGCTACTGACTGAATGAAAGGAGCTGGCATCTCACTCTCTTTGAATCTTCTTTATCATGCTAGGATTAGCAGGAAAAAGCAAAAAATTTCAGAATTGCACCTTGCAATGCGGAGAAATTACTGTGTGTGCATTTACAATATTCATTGATTTTTGCCATTGAAAAACATCGTTATTCATATACCAGAAATGTTTGAAGCTACTGACTGAATGAAAAGAGCTGGCATCTCACTCTCTTTGAATCTTCTTTATCATGCCAGGATTAGCAGGAAAAAGCAAAAAATTTCAGAATTGCACCTTGCAATGTGGAGATATTACTGTTTGTGCATTTACAATATTCATTGATTTTTGCCATTGAAAAACGTCCAGAAATGTTTGAAGCTACTGACTGAATGAAAGGAGCTGGCATCTCACTCTCTTTGAATCTTCTTTATCATGCTAGGATTAGCAGGAAAAAGCAAAAAATTTCAGAATTGCACCTTGCAATGCGGAGAAATTACTGTGTGTGCATTTACAATATTCATTGATTTTTGCCATTGAAAAACATCATGTTATTCATATACCAGAAATGTTTGAAGCTACTGACTGAATGAAAGGAGCTGGCATCTCACTCTCTTTGAATCTTCTTTATCATGCTAGGATTAGCAGGAAAAAGCAAAAAATTTAAGAATTGCACCTTGCAATGCGGAGAAATTACTGTTTGTGCATTTACAATATTCATTGATTTTTGCCATTGAAAAACATCGTTATTCATACACCAGAAATGTTTGAAGCTACTGACTGAATGAAAAGAGCTGGCATCTCACTCTCTTTGAATCTTCTTTATCATGCTAGGATTAGCAGGAAAAAGCAAAAAATTTCAGAATTGCACCTTGCAATGCGGAGAAATTACTGTGTGTGCATTTACAATATTCATTGATTTTTGCCTTTGAAAAACATCATGTTATTCATATACCAGAAATGTTTGAGGCTACTGACTGAATGAAAGGAGCTGGCATCTCACTCTCTTTGAATCTTCTTTATCATGCTAGGATTAGCAGGAAAAAGCAAAAAATTTCAGAATTGCACCTTGCAATGCGGAGAAATTACTGTTTGTGCATTTACAATATTCATTGATTTTTGCCATTGAAAAACATCATGTTATTCATATACCAGAAATGTTTGAAGCTACTGACTGAATGAAAGGAGCTGGCATCTCACTCTCTTTGAATCTTCTTTATCATGCTAGGATTAGCAGGAAAAAGCAAAAAATTTCAGAATTGCACCTTGCAATGCGGAGAAATTACTGTTTGTGCATTTACAATATTCATTGATTTTTGCCATTGAAAAACATGTTATTCATATACCAGAAATGTTTGAAGCTACTGACTGAATGAAAAGAGCTGGCATCTCACTCTCTTTGAATCTTCTTTATCATGCCAGGATTAGCAGGAAAAAGCAAAAAATTTCAGAATTGCACCTTGCAATGTGGAGATATTACTGTTTGTGCATTTACAATATTCATTGATTTTTGCCATTGAAAAACGTCCAGAAATGTTTGAAGCTACTGACTGAATGAAAGGAGCTGGCATCTCACTCTCTTTGAATCTTCTTTATCATGCTAGGATTAGCAGGAAAAATCAAAAAATTTCAGAATTGCACCTTGCAATGCAGAGAAATTGCTGTTTGTGCATTTACAATATTCATTGATTTTTGCCATTGAAAAACATGTTATTCATATACCAGAAATGTTTGAAGCTACTGACTGAATGAAAAGAGCTGGCATCTCACTCTCTTTGAATCTTCTTTATCATGCCAGGATTAGCAGGAAAAAGCAAAAAATTTCAGAATTGCACGTTGCAATGTGGAGATATTACTGTTTGTGCATTTACAATATTCATTGATTTTTGCCATTGAAAAACGTCCAGAAATGTTTGAAGCTACTGACTGAATGAAAGGAGCTGGCATCTCACTCTCTTTGAATCTTCTTTATCATGCTAGGATTAGCAGGAAAAAGCAAAAAATTTCAGAATTGCACCTTGCAATGCGGAGAAATTACTGTGTGCATTTACAATATTCATTGATTTTTGCCATTGAAAAACGTCCAGAAATGTTTGAAGCTACTGACTGAATGAAAGGAGCTGGCATCTCACTCTCTTTGAATCTTCTTTATCATGCTAGGATTAGCAGGAAAAAGCAAAAAATTTCAGAATTGCACCTTGCAATGCGGAGAAATTACTGTTTGTGCATTTACAATATTCATTGATTTTTGCCATTGAAAAACATGTTATTCATATACCAGAAATGTTTGAAGCTACTGACTGAATGAAAAGAGCTGGCATCTCACTCTCTTTGAATCTTCTTTATCATGCCAGGATTAGCAGGAAAAAGCAAAAAATTTCAGAATTGAACCTTGCAATGTGGAGATATTACTGTTTGTGCATTTACAATATTCATTGATTTTTGCCATTGAAAAACGTCCAGAAATGTTTGAAGCTACTGACTGAATGAAAGGAGCTGGCATCTCACTCTCTTTGAATCTTCTTTATCATGCTAGGATTAGCAGGAAAAAGCAAAAAATTTCAGAATTGCACCTTGCAATGCAGAGAAATTACTGTTTGTGCATTTACAATATTCATTGATTTTTGCCATTGAAAAACATGTTATTCATATACCAGAAATGTTTGAAGCTACTGACTGAATGAAAAGAGCTGGCATCTCACTCTCTTTGAATCTTCTTTATCATGCCAGGATTAGCAGGAAAAAGCAAAAAATTTCAGAATTGCACGTTGCAATGTGGAGATATTACTGTTTGTGCATTTAAAATATTCATTGATTTTTGCCATTGAAAAACGTCCAGAAATGTTTGAAGCTACTGACTGAATGAAAAGAGCTGGCATCTCACTCTCTTTGAATCTTCTTTATCATGCCAGGATTAGCAGGAAAAAGCAAAAAATTTCAGAATTGCACCTTGCAATGCAGAGAAATTACTGTTTGTGCATTTACAATATTCATTGATTTTTCCATTGAAAAACATCGTTATTCATATACCAGAAATGTTTGAAGCTACTGACTGAATGAAAGGAGCTGGCATCTCACTCTCTTTGAATCTTCTTTATCATGCTAGGATTAGCAGGAAAAAGCAAAAAATTTCAGAATTGCACCTTGCAATGCGGAGAAATTACTGTGTGTGCATTTACAATATTCATTGATTTTTGCCATTGAAAAACATCGTTATTCATATACCAGAAATGTTTGAAGCTACTGACTGAATGAAAGGAGCTGGCATCTCACTCTCTTTGAATCTTCTTTATCATGCTAGGATTAGCAGGAAAAAGCAAAAAATTTCAGAATTGCACCTTGCAATGCGGAGAAATTACTGTGTGTGCATTTACAATATTCATTGATTTTTGCCATTGAAAAACATCGTTATTCATATACCAGAAATGTTTGAAGCTACTGACTGAATGAAAAGAGCTGGCATCTCACTCTCTTTGAATCTTCTTTATCATGCCAGGATTAGCAGGAAAAAGCAAAAAATTTCAGAATTGCACCTTGCAATGTGGAGATATTACTGCTTGTGCATTTACAATATTCATTGATTTTTGCCATTGAAAAACGTCCAGAAATGTTTGAAGCTACTGACTGAATGAAAGGAGCTGGCATCTCACTCTCTTTGAATCTTCTTTATCATGCTAGGATTAGCAGGAAAAAGCAAAAAATTTCAGAATTGCACCTTGCAATGCGGAGAAATTACTGTGTGTGCATTTACAATATTCATTGATTTTTGCCATTGAAAAACATCATGTTATTCATATACCAGAAATGTTTGAAGCTACTGACTGAATGAAAGGAGCTGGCATCTCACTCTCTTTGAATCTTCTTTATCATGCTAGGATTAGCAGGAAAAAGCAAAAAATTTCAGAATTGCACCTTGCAATGCGGAGAAATTACTGTTTGTGCATTTACAATATTCATTGATTTTTGCCATTGAAAAACATCGTTATTCATATACCAGAAATGTTTGAAGCTACTGACTGAATGAAAAGAGCTGGCATCTCACTCTCTTTGAATCTTCTTTATCATGCTAGGATTAGCAGGAAAAAGCAAAAAATTTCAGAATTGCACCTTGCAATGCGGAGAAATTACTGTGTGTGCATTTACAATATTCATTGATTTTTGCCATTGAAAAACATCATGTTATTCATATACCAGAAATGTTTGAAGCTACTGACTGAATGAAAGGAGCTGGCATCTCACTCTCTTTGAATCTTCTTTATCATGCTAGGATTAGCAGGAAAAAGCAAAAAATTTCAGAATTGCACCTTGCAATGCGGAGAAATTACTGTTTGTGCATTTACAATATTCATTGATTTTTGCCATTGAAAAACATCATGTTATTCATATACCAGAAATGTTTGAAGCTACTGACTGAATGAAAGGAGCTGGCATCTCACTCTCTTTGAATCTTCTCTATCATGCTAGGATTAGCAGGAAAAAGCAAAAAATTTCAGAATTGCACCTTGCAATGCGGAGAAATTACTGTTTGTGCATTTACAATATTCATTGATTTTTGCCATTGAAAAACATGTTATTCATATACCAGAAATGTTTGAAGCTACTGACTGAATGAAAAGAGCTGGCATCTCACTCTCTTTGAATCTTCTTTATCATGCCAGGATTAGCAGGAAAAAGCAAAAAATTTCAGAATTGCACGTTGCAATGTGGAGATATTACTGTTTGTGCATTTACAATATTCATTAATTTTTGCCATTGAAAAACGTCCAGAAATGTTTGAAGCTACTGACTGAATGAAATGAGCTGGCATCTCACTCTCTTTGAATCTTCTTTATCATGCTAGGATTAGCAGGAAAAAGCTAAAAATTTCAGAATTGCACCTTGCAATGCGGAGAAATTACTGTGTGTGCATTTACAATATTCATTGATTTTTGCCATTGAAAAACATGTTATTCATATACCAGAAATATTTGAAGCTACTGACTGAATGAAAAGAGCTGGCATCTCACTCTCTTTGAATCTTCTTTATCATGCCAGGATTAGCAGGAAAAAGCAAAAAATTTCAGAATTGCACCTTGCAATGTGGAGATATTACTGTTTGTGCATTTACAATATTCATTGATTTTTGCCATTGAAAAACGTCCAGAAATGTTTGAAGCTACTGACTGAATGAAAGGAGCTGGCATCTCACTCTCTTTGAATCTTCTTTATCATGCTAGGATTAGCAGGAAAAAGCAAAAAATTTCAGAATTGCACCTTGCAATGCGGAGAAATTACTGTTTGTGCATTTACAATATTCATTGATTTTTGCCATTGAAAAACATGTTATTCATATACCAGAAATGTTTGAAGCTACTGACTGAATGAAAAGAGCTGGCATCTCACTCTCTTTGAATCTTCTTTATCATGCCAGGATTAGCAGGAAAAAGCAAAAAATTTCAGAATTGCACCTTGCAATGTGGAGATATTACTGTTTGTGCATTTACAATATTCATTGATTTTTGCCATTGAAAAATGTCCAGAAATGTTTGAAGCTACTGACTGAATGAAAAGAGCTGGCATCTCACTCTCTTTGAATCTTCTTTATCATGCCAGGATTAGCAGGAAAAAGCAAAAAATTTCAGAATTGCACCTTGCAATGCGGAGAAATTACTGTTTGTGCATTTACAATATTCATTGATTTTTGCCATTGAAAAACATCGTTATTCATATACCAGAAATGTTTGAAGCTACTGACTGAATGAAAGGAGCTGGCATCTCACTCTATTTGAATCTTCTTTATCATGCTAGGATTAGCAGGAAAAAGCAAAAAATTTCAGAATTGCACCTTGCAATGCGGAGAAATTACTGTGTGTGCATTTACAATATTCATTGATTTTTGCCATTGAAAAACATCGTTATTCATATACCAGAAATGTTTGAAGCTACTGACTGAATGAAAGGAGCTGGCATCTCACTCTCTTTGAATCTTCTTTATCATGCTAGGATTAGCAGGAAAAAGCAAAAAATTTCAGAATTGCACCTTGCAATGCGGAGAAATTACTGTGTGTGCATTTACAATATTCATTGAATTTTGCCATTGAAAAACATCGTTATTCATATACCAGAAATGTTTGAAGCTACTGACTGAATGAAAAGAGCTGGCATCTCACTCTCTTTGAATCTTCTTTATCATGCCAGGATTAGCAGGAAAAAGCAAAATATTTCAGAATTGCACCTTGCAATGTGGAGATATTACTGTTTGTGCATTTACAATATTCATTGATTTTTGCCATTGAAAAACGTCCAGAAATGTTTGAAGCTACTGACTGAATGAAAGGAGCTGGCATCTCACTCTCTTTGAATGTTCTTTATCATGCTAGGATTAGCAGGAAAAAGCAAAAAATTTCAGAATTGCACCTTGCAATGCGGAGAAATTACTGTGTGTGCATTTACAATATTCATTGATTTTTGCCACTGAAAAACATCATGTTATTCATATACCAGAAATGTTTGAAGCTACTGACTGAATGAAAAGAGCTGGCATCTCACTCTCTTTGAATCTTCTTTATCATGCTAGGATTAGCAGGAAAAAGCAAAAAATTTCAGAATTGCACCTTGCAATGCGGAGAAATTACTGTGTGTGCATTTACAATATTCATTGATTTTTGCCATTGAAAAACATCATGTTATTCATATACCAGAAATGTTTGAAGCTACTGACTGAATGAAAGGAGCTGGCATCTCACTCTCTTTGAATCTTCTTTATCATGCTAGGATTAGCAGGAAAAAGCAAAAAATTTCAGAATTGCACCTTGCAATGCGGAGAAATTACTGTTTGTGCATTTACAATATTCATTGATTTTTGCCATTGAAAAACATCATGTTATTCATATACCAGAAATGTTTGAAGCTACTGACTGAATGAAAGGAGCTGGCATCTCACTCTCTTTGAATCTTCTTTATCATGCTAGGATTAGCAGGAAAAAGCAAAAAATTTCAGAATTGCACCTTGCAATGCTGAGAAATTACTGTTTGTGCATTTACAATATTCATTGATTTTTGCCATTGAAAAACATGTTATTCATATACCAGAAATGTTTGAAGCTACTGACTGAATGAAAAGAGCTGGCATCTCACTCTCTTTGAATCTTCTTTATCATGCCAGGATTAGCAGGAAAAAGCAAAAAATTTCAGAATTGCACCTTGCAATGTGGAGATATTACTGTTTGTGCATTTACAATATTCATTGATTTTTGCCATTGAAAAACGTCCAGAAATGTTTGAAGCTACTGACTGAATGAAAGGAGCTGGCATCTCACTCTCTTTGAATCTTCTTTATCATGCTAGGATTAGCAGGAAAAAGCAAAAAATTTCAGAATTGCACCTTGCAATGCGGAGAAATTACTGTTTGCGCATTTACAATATTCATTGATTTTTGCCATTGAAAAACATGTTATTAATATACCAGAAATGTTTGAAGCTACTGACTGAATGAAAAGAGCTGGCATCTCACTCTCTTTGAATCTTCTTTATCATGCCAGGATTAGCAGGAAAAAGCAAAAAATTTCAGAATTGCACGTTGCAATGTAGAGATATTACTGTTTGTGCATTTACAATATTCATTGATTTTTGCCATTGAAAAACGTCCAGAAATGTTTGAAGCTACTGACTGAATGAAAAGAGCTGGCATCTCACTCTCTTTGAATCTTCTTTATCATGCCAGGATTAGCAGGAAAAAGCAAAAAATTTCAGAATTGCACCTTGCAATGCGGAGAAATTACTGTTTGTGCATTTACAATATTCATTGATTTTTGCCATTGAAAAACATCGTTATTCATATACCAGAAATGTTTGAAGCTACTGACTGAATGAAAGGAGCTGGCATCTCACTCTATTTGAATCTTCTTTATCATGCTAGGATTAGCAGGAAAAAGCAAAAAATTTCAGAATTGCACCTTGCAATGCGGAGAAATTACTGTGTGTGCATTTACAATATTCATTGATTTTTGCCATTGAAAAACATCGTTATTCATATACCAGAAATGTTTGAAGCTACTGACTGAATGAAAGGAGCTGGCATCTCACTCTCTTTGAATCTTCTTTATCATGCTAGGATTAGCAGGAAAAAGCAAAAAATTTCAGAATTGCACCTTGCAATGCGGAGAAATTACTGTGTGTGCATTTACAATATTCATTGAATTTTGCCATTGAAAAACATCGTTATTCATATACCAGAAATGTTTGAAGCTACTGACTGAATGAAAAGAGCTGGCATCTCACTCTCTTTGAATCTTCTTTATCATGCCAGGATTAGCAGGAAAAAGCAAAATATTTCAGAATTGCACCTTGCAATGTGGAGATATTACTGTTTGTGCATTTACAATATTCATTGATTTTTGCCATTGAAAAACGTCCAGAAATGTTTGAAGCTACTGACTGAATGAAAGGAGCTGGCATCTCACTCTCTTTGAATGTTCTTTATCATGCTAGGATTAGCAGGAAAAAGCAAAAAATTTCAGAATTGCACCTTGCAATGCGGAGAAATTACTGTTTGTGCATTTACAATATTCATTGATTTTTGCCATTGAAAAACATCATGTTATTCATATACCAGAAATGTTTGAAGCTACTGACTGAATGAAAGGAGCTGGCATCTCACTCTCTTTGAATCTTCTTTATCATGCTAGGATTAGCAGGAAAAAGCAAAAAATTTCAGAATTGCACCTTGCAATGCTGAGAAATTACTGTTTGTGCATTTACAATATTCATTGATTTTTGCCATTGAAAAACATGTTATTCATATACCAGAAATGTTTGAAGCTACTGACTGAATGAAAAGAGCTGGCATCTCACTCTCTTTGAATCTTCTTTATCATGCCAGGATTAGCAGGAAAAAGCAAAAAATTTCAGAATTGCACCTTGCAATGTGGAGATATTACTGTTTGTGCATTTACAATATTCATTGATTTTTGCCATTGAAAAACGTCCAGAAATGTTTGAAGCTACTGACTGAATGAAAGGAGCTGGCATCTCACTCTCTTTGAATCTTCTTTATCATGCTAGGATTAGCAGGAAAAAGCAAAAAATTTCAGAATTGCACCTTGCAATGCGGAGAAATTACTGTTTGTGCATTTACAATATTCATTGATTTTTGCCATTGAAAAACATGTTATTAATATACCAGAAATGTTTGAAGCTACTGACTGAATGAAAAGAGCTGGCATCTCACTCTCTTTGAATCTTCTTTATCATGCCAGGATTAGCAGGAAAAAGCAAAAAATTTCAGAATTGCACGTTGCAATGTAGAGATATTACTGTTTGTGCATTTACAATATTCATTGATTTTTGCCATTGAAAAACGTCCAGAAATGTTTGAAGCTACTGACTGAATGAAAGGAGCTGGCATCTCACTCTCTTTGAATCTTCTTTATCATGCTAGGATTAGCAGGAAAAAGCAAAAAATTTCAGAATTGCACCTTGCAATGCGGAGAAATTACTGTGTGTGCATTTACAATATTCATTGATTTTTGCCATTGAAAAACATCGTTATTCATATACCAGAAATGTTTGAAGCTACTGACTGAATGAAAAGAGCTGGCATCTCACTCTCTTTGAATCTTCTTTATCATGCCAGGATTAGCAGGAAAAAGCAAAAAATTTCAGAATTGCACCTTGCAATGTGGAGATATTACTGTTTGTGCATTTACAATATTCATTGATTTTTGCCATTGAAAAACATGTTATTCATATACCAGAAATGTTTGAAGCTACTGACTGAATGAAAAGAGCTGGCATCTCACTCTCTTTGAATCTTCTTTATCATGCCAGGATTAGCAGGAAAAAGCAAAAAATTTCAGAATTGCACCTTGCAATGTGGAGATATTACTGTTTGTGCATTTACAATATTCATTGATTTTTGCCATTGAAAAACGTCCAGAAATGTTTGAAGCTACTGACTGAATGAAAAGAGCTGGCATCTCACTCTCTTTGAATCTTCTTTATCATGCCAGGATTAGCAGGAAAAAGCAAAAAATTTCAGAATTGCACCTTGCAATGTGGAGATATTACTGTTTGTGCATTTACAATATTCATTGATTTTTGCCATTGAAAAACGTCCAGAAATGTTTGAAGCTACTGACTGAATGAAATGAGCTGGCATCTCACTCTCTTTGAATCTTCTTTATCATGCTAGGATTAGCAGGAAAAAGCAAAAAATTTCATATTTGCACCTTGCAATGCGGAGAAATTACTGTGTGTGCATTTACAATATTCATTGATTTTTGCCATTGAAAAACATGTTATTCATATACCAGAAATGTTTGAAGCTACTGACTGAATGAAAAGATCTGGCATCTCACTCTCTTTGAATCTTCTTTATCATGCCAGGATTAGCAGGAAAAAGCAAAAAATTTCAGAATTGCACCTTGCAATGTGGAGATATTACTGTTTGTGCATTTACAATATTCATTGATTTTTGCCATTGAAAAACGTCCAGAAATGTTTGAAGCTACTGACTGAATGAAAGGAGCTGGCATCTCACTCTCTTTGAATCTTCTTTATCATGCTAGGATTAGCAGGAAAAAGCAAAAAATTTCAGAATTGCACCTTGCAATGCGGAGAAATTACTGTTTGTTCATTTACAATATTCATTGATTTTTGCCATTGAAAAACATGTTATTCATATACCAGAAATGTTTGAAGCTACTGACTGAATGAAAAGAGCTGGCTTCTCACTCTCTTTGAATCTTCTTTATCATGCCAGGATTAGCAGGAAAAAGCAAAAAATTTCAGAATTGCACCTTGCAATGTGGAGATATTACTGTTTGTGCATTTACAATATTCATTGATTTTTGCCATTGAAAAACGTCCAGAAATGTTTGAAGCTACTGACTGAATGAAAAGAGCTGGCATCTCACTCTCTTTGAATCTTCTTTATCATGCCAGGATTAGCAGGAAAAAGCAAAAAATTTCAGAATTGCACCTTGCAATGCGGAGAAATTACTGTTTGTGCATTTACAATATTCATTGATTTTTGCCATTGAAAAACATCGTTATTCATATACCAGAAATGTTTGAAGCTACTGACTGAATGAAAGGAGCTGGCATCTCACTCTCTTTGAATCTTCTTTATCATGCTAGGATTAGCAGGAAAAAGCAAAAAATTTCAGAATTGCACCTTGCAATGCGGAGAAATTACTGTGTGTGCATTTACAATATTCATTGATTTTTGCCATTGAAAAACATCGTTATTCATATACCAGAAATGTTTGAAGCTACTGACTGAATGAAAAGAGCTGGCATCTCACTCTCTTTGAATCTTCTTTATCATGCCAGGATTAGCAGGAAAAAGCAAAAAATTTCAGAATTGCACCTTGCAATGTGGAGATATTACTGTTTGTGCATTTACAATATTCATTGATTTTTGCCATTGAAAAACATGTTATTCATATACCAGAAATGTTTGAAGCTACTGACTGAATGAAAAGAGCTGGCATCTCACTCTCTTTGAATCTTCTTTATCATGCCAGGATTAGCAGGAAAAAGCAAAAAATTTCAGAATTGCACCTTGCAATGTGGAGATATTACTGTTTGTGCATTTACAATATTCATTGATTTTTGCCATTGAAAAACGTCCAGAAATGTTTGAAGCTACTGACTGAATGAAAAGAGCTGGCATCTCACTCTCTTTGAATCTTCTTTATCATGCCAGGATTAGCAGGAAAAAGCAAAAAATTTCAGAATTGCACGTTGCAATGTGGAGATATTACTGTTTGTGCATTTACAATATTCATTGATTTTTGCCATTGAAAAACGTCCAGAAATGTTTGAAGCTACTGACTGAATGAAATGAGCTGGCATCTCACTCTCTTTGAATCTTCTTTATCATGCTAGGATTAGCAGGAAAAAGCAAAAAATTTCAGAATTGCACCTTGCAATGCGGAGAAATTACTGTGTGTGCATTTACAATATTCATTGATTTTTGCCGTTGAAAAACATGTTATTCATATACCAGAAATGTTTGAAGCTACTGACTGAATGAAAAGAGCTGGCATCTCACTCTCTTTGAATCTTCTTTATCATGCCAGGATTAGCAGGAAAAAGCAAAAAATTTCAGAATTGCACCTTGCAATGTGGAGATATTACTGTTTGTGCATTTACAATATTCATTGATTTTTGCCATTGAAAAACGTCCAGAAATGTTTGAAGCTACTGACTGAATGAAAGGAGCTGGCATCTCACTCTCTTTGAATCTTCTTTATCATGCTAGGATTAGCAGGAAAAAGCAAAAAATTTCAGAATTGCACCTTGCAATGCGGAGAAATTACTGTTTGTTCATTTACAATATTCATTGATTTTTGCCATTGAAAAACATGTTATTCATATACCAGAAATGTTTGAAGCTACTGACTGAATGAAAAGAGCTGGCTTCTCACTCTCTTTGAATCTTCTTTATCATGCCAGGATTAGCAGGAAAAAGCAAAAAATTTCAGAATTGCACCTTGCAATGTGGAGATATTACTGTTTGTGCATTTACAATATTCATTGATTTTTGCCATTGAAAAACGTCCAGAAATGTTTGAAGCTACTGACTGAATGAAAAGAGCTGGCATCTCACTCTCTTTGAATCTTCTTTATCATGCCAGGATTAGCAGGAAAAAGCAAAAAATTTCAGAATTGCACCTTGCAATGCGGAGAAATTACTGTTTGTGCATTTACAATATTCATTGATTTTTGCCATTGAAAAACATCGTTATTCATATACCAGAAATGTTTGAAGCTACTGACTGAATGAAAGGAGCTGGCATCTCACTCTCTTTGAATCTTCTTTATCATGCTAGGATTAGCAGGAAAAAGCAAAAAATTTCAGAATTGCACCTTGCAATGCGGAGAAATTACTGTGTGTGCATTTACAATATTCATTGATTTTTGCCATTGAAAAACATCGTTATTCATATACCAGAAATGTTTGAAGCTACTGACTGAATGAAAAGAGCTGGCATCTCACTCTCTTTGAATCTTCTTTATCATGCCAGGATTAGCAGGAAAAAGCAAAAAATTTCAGAATTGCACCTTGCAATGTGGAGATATTACTGTTTGTGCATTTACAATATTCATTGATTTTTGCCATTGAAAAACATGTTATTCATATACCAGAAATGTTTGAAGCTACTGACTGAATGAAAAGAGCTGGCATCTCACTCTCTTTGAATCTTCTTTATCATGCCAGGATTAGCAGGAAAAAGCAAAAAATTTCAGAATTGCACCTTGCAATGTGGAGATATTACTGTTTGTGCATTTACAATATTCATTGATTTTTGCCATTGAAAAACGTCCAGAAATGTTTGAAGCTACTGACTGAATGAAAAGAGCTGGCATCTCACTCTCTTTGAATCTTCTTTATCATGCCAGGATTAGCAGGAAAAAGCAAAAAATTTCAGAATTGCACGTTGCAATGTGGAGATATTACTGTTTGTGCATTTACAATATTCATTGATTTTTGCCATTGAAAAACGTCCAGAAATGTTTGAAGCTACTGACTGAATGAAATGAGCTGGCATCTCACTCTCTTTGAATCTTCTTTATCATGCTAGGATTAGCAGGAAAAAGCAAAAAATTTCAGAATTGCACCTTGCAATGCGGAGAAATTACTGTGTGTGCATTTACAATATTCATTGATTTTTGCCATTGAAAAACATGTTATTCATATACCAGAAATGTTTGAAGCTACTGACTGAATGAAAAGAGCTGGCATCTCACTCTCTTTGAATCTTCTTTATCATGCCAGGATTAGCAGGAAAAAGCAAAAAATTTCAGAATTGCACCTTGCAATGTGGAGATATTACTGTTTGTGCATTTACAATATTCATTGATTTTTGCCATTGAAAAACGTCCAGAAATGTTTGAAGCTACTGACTGAATGAAAGGAGCTGGCATCTCACTCTCTTTGAATCTTCTTTATCATGCTAGGATTAGCAGGAAAAAGCAAAAAATTTCAGAATTGCACCTTGCAATGCAGAGAAATTACTGTTTGTTCATTTACAATATTCATTGATTTTTGCCATTGAAAAACATGTTATTCATATACCAGAAATGTTTGAAGCTACTGACTGAATGAAAAGAGCTGGCATCTCACTCTCTTTGAATCTTCTTTATCATGCCAGGATTAGAAGGAAAAAGCAAAAAATTTCAGAATTGCACCTTGCAATGTGGAGATATTACTGTTTGTGCATTTACAATATTCATTGATTTTTGCCATTGAAAAACGTCCAGAAATGTTTGAAGCTACTGACTGAATGAAAAGAGCTGGCATCTCACTCTCTTTGAATCTTCTTTATCATGCCAGGATTAGCAGGAAAAAGCAAAAAATTTCAGAATTGCACCTTGCAATGTGGAGATATTACTGTTTGTGCATTTACAATATTCATTGATTTTTGCCATTGAAAAACGTCCAGAAATGTTTGAAGCTACTGACTGAATGAAAGGAGCTGGCATCTCACTCTCTTTGAATCTTCTTTATCATGCTAGGATTAGCAGGAAAAAGCAAAAAATTTCAGAATTGCACCTTGCAATGCGGAGAAATTACTGTTTGTTCATTTACAAGATTCATTGATTTTTGCCATTGAAAAACATGTTATTCATATACCAGAAATGTTTGAAGCTACTGACTGAATGAAAAGAGCTGGCATCTCACTCTCTTTGAATCTTCTTTATCATGCCAGGATTAGCAGGAAAAAGCAAAAAATTTCAGAATTGCACCTTGCAATGTGGAGATATTACTGTTTGTGCATTTACAATATTCATTGATTTTTGCCATTGAAAAACGTCCAGAAATGTTTGAAGCTACTGACTGAATGAAAAGAGCTGGCATCTCACTCTCTTTGAATCTTCTTTATCATGCCAGGATTAGCAGGAAAAAGCAAAAAATTTCAGAATTGCACCTTGCAATGCGGAGAAATTACTGTTTGTGCATTTACAATATTCATTGATTTTTGCCATTGAAAAACATCGTTATTCATATACCAGAAATGTTTGAAGCTACTGACTGAATGAAAGGAGCTGGCATCTCACTCTCTTTGAATCTTCTTTATCATGCTAGGATTAGCAGGAAAAAGCAAAAAATTTCAGAATTGCACCTTGCAATGCGGAGAAATTACTGTGTGTGCATTTACAATATTCATTGATTTTTGCCATTGAAAAACATCGTTATTCATATACCAGAAATGTTTGAAGCTACTGACTGAATTAAAAGAGCTGGCATCTCACTCTCTTTGAATCTTCTTTATCATGCCAGGATTAGCAGGAAAAAGCAAAAAATTTCAGAATTGCACCTTGCAATGTGGAGATATTACTGTTTGTGCATTTACAATATTCATTGATTTTTGCCATTGAAAAACATGTTATTCATATACCAGAAATGTTTGAAGCTACTGACTGAATGAAAAGAGCTGGCATCTCACTCTCTTTGAATCTTCTTTATCATGCCAGGATTAGCAGGAAAAAGCAAAAAATTTCAGAATTGCACCTTGCAATGTGGAGATATTACTGTTTGTGCATTTACAATATTCATTGATTTTTGCCATTGAAAAACGTCCAGAAATGTTTGAAGCTACTGACTGAATGAAAAGAGCTGGCATCTCACTCTCTTTGAATCTTCTTTATCATGCCAGGATTAGCAGGAAAAAGCAAAAAATTTCAGAATTGCACGTTGCAATGTGGAGATATTACTGTTTGTGCATTTACAATATTCATTGATTTTTGCCATTGAAAAACGTCCAGAAATGTTTGAAGCTACTGACTGAATGAAATGAGCTGGCATCTCACTCTCTTTGAATCTTCTTTATCATGCTAGGATTAGCAGGAAAAAGCAAAAAATTTCAGAATTGCACCTTGCAATGCGGAGAAATTACTGTGTGTGCATTTACAATATTCATTGATTTTTGCCATTGAAAAACATGTTATTCATATACCAGAAATGTTTGAAGCTACTGACTGAATGAAAAGAGCTGGCATCTCACTCTCTTTGAATCTTCTTTATCATGCCAGGATTAGCAGGAAAAAGCAAAAAATTTCAGAATTGCACCTTGCAATGTGGAGATATTACTGTTTGTGCATTTACAATATTCATTGATTTTTGCCATTGAAAAACGTCCAGAAATGTTTGAAGCTACTGACTGAATGAAAGGAGCTGGCATCTCACTCTCTTTGAATCTTCTTTATCATGCTAGGATTAGCAGGAAAAAGCAAAAAATTTCAGAATTGCACCTTGCAATGCAGAGAAATTACTGTTTGTTCATTTACAATATTCATTGATTTTTGCCATTGAAAAACATGTTATTCATATACCAGAAATGTTTGAAGCTACTGACTGAATGAAAAGAGCTGGCATCTCACTCTCTTTGAATCTTCTTTATCATGCCAGGATTAGCAGGAAAAAGCAAAAAATTTCAGAATTGCACCTTGCAATGTGGAGATATTACTGTTTGTGCATTTACAATATTCATTGATTTTTGCCATTGAAAAACGTCCAGAAATGTTTGAAGCTACTGACTGAATGAAAAGAGCTGGCATCTCACTCTCTTTGAATCTTCTTTATCATGCCAGGATTAGCAGGAAAAAGCAAAAAATTTCAGAATTGCACCTTGCAATGCGGAGAAATTACTGTTTGTGCATTTACAATATTCATTGATTTTTGCCATTGAAAAACATCGTTATTCATATACCAGAAATGTTTGAAGCTACTGACTGAATGAAAGGAGCTGGCATCTCACTCTCTTTGAATCTTCTTTATCATGCTAGGATTCGCAGGAAAAAGCAAAAAATTTCAGAATTGCACCTTGCAATGCGGAGAAATTACTGTGTGTGCATTTACAATATTCATTGATTTTTGCCATTGAAAAACATCGTTATTCATATACCAGAAATGTTTGAAGCTACTGACTGAATGAAAAGAGCTGGCATCTCACTCTCTTTGAATCTTCTTTATCATGCCAGGATTAGCAGGAAAAAGCAAAAAATTTCAGAATTGCACCTTGCAATGTGGAGATATTACTGTTTGTGCATTTACAATATTCATTGATTTTTGCCATTGAAAAACATGTTATTCATATACCAGAAATGTTTGAAGCTACTGACTGAATGAAAAGAGCTGGCATCTCACTCTCTTTGAATCTTCTTTATCATGCCAGGATTAGCAGGAAAAAGCAAAAAATTTCAGAATTGCACCTTGCAATGTGGAGATATTACTGTTTGTGCATTTACAATATTCATTGATTTTTGCCATTGAAAAACGTCCAGAAATGTTTGAAGCTACTGACTGAATGAAAAGAGCTGGCATCTCACTCTCTTTGAATCTTCTTTATCATGCCAGGATTAGCAGGAAAAAGCAAAAAATTTCAGAATTGCACGTTGCAATGTGGAGATATTACTGTTTGTGCATTTACAATATTCATTGATTTTTGCCATTGAAAAACGTCCAGAAATGTTTGAAGCTACTGACTGAATGAAATGAGCTGGCATCTTACTCTCTTTGAATCTTCTTTATCATGCTAGGATTAGCAGGAAAAAGCAAAAAATTTCAGAATTGCACCTTGCAATGCGGAGAAATTACTGTGTGTGCATTTACAATATTCATTGATTTTTGCCATTGAAAAACATGTTATTCATATACCAGAAATGTTTGAAGCTACTGACTGAATGAAAAGAGCTGGCATCTCACTCTCTTTGAATCTTCTTTATCATGCCAGGATTAGCAGGAAAAAGCAAAAAATTTCAGAATTGCACCTTGCAATGTGGAGATATTACTGTTTGTGCATTTACAATATTCATTGATTTTTGCCATTGAAAAACGTCCAGAAATGTTTGAAGCTACTGACTGAATGAAAGGAGCTGGCATCTCACTCTCTTTGAATCTTCTTTATCATGCTAGGATTAGCAGGAAAAAGCAAAAAATTTCAGAATTGCACCTTGCAATGCAGAGAAATTACTGTTTGTTCATTTACAATATTCATTGATTTTTGCCATTGAAATCATGTTATTCATATACCAGAAATGTTTGAAGCTACTGACTGAATGAAAAGAGCTGGCATCTCACTCTCTTTGAATCTTCTTTATCATGCCAGGATTAGCAGGAAAAAGCAAAAAATTTCAGAATTGCACCTTGCAATGTGGAGATATTACTGTTTGTGCATTTACAATATTCATTGATTTTTGCCATTGAAAAACGTCCAGAAATGTTTGAACCTACTGACTGAATGAAAAGAGCTGGCATCTCACTCTCTTTGAATCTTCTTTATCATGCCAGGATTAGCAGGAAAAAGCAAAAAATTTCAGAATTGCACCTTGCAATGCGGAGAAATTACTGTTTGTGCATTTACAATATTCATTGATTTTTGCCATTGAAAAACATCGTTATTCATATACCAGAAATGTTTGAAGCTACTGACTGAATGAAAGGAGCTGGCATCTCACTCTCTTTGAATCTTCTTTATCATGCTAGGATTAGCAGGAAAAAGCAAAAAATTTCAGAATTGCACCTTGCAATGCGGAGAAATTACTGTGTGTGCATTTACAATATTCATTGATTTTTGCCATTGAAAAACATCGTTATTCATATACCAGAAATGTTTGAAGCTACTGACTGAATGAAAGGAGCTGGCATCTCACTCTCTTTGAATCTTCTTTATCATGCTAGGATTAGCAGGAAAAAGCAAAAAATTTCAGAATTGCACCTTGCAATGCGGAGAAATTACTGTGTGTGCATTTACAATATTCATTGATTTTTGCCATTGAAAAACATCGTTATTCATATACCAGAAATGTTTGAAGCTACTGACTGAATGAAAAGAGCTGGCATCTCACTCTCTTTGAATCTTCTTTATCATGCCAGGATTTGCAGGAAAAAGCAAAAAATTTCAGAATTGCACCTTGCAATGTGGAGATATTACTGTTTGTGCATTTACAATATTCATTGATTTTTGCCATTGAAAAACGTCCAGAAATGTTTGAAGCTACTGACTGAATGAAAGGAGCTGGCATCTCACTCTCTTTGAATCTTCTTTATCATGCTAGGATTAGCAGGAAAAAGCAAAAAATTTCAGAATTGCACCTTGCAATGCGGAGAAATTACTGTGTGTGCATTTACAATATTCATTGATTTTTGCCATTGAAAAACATCATGTTATTCATATACCAGAAATGTTTGAAGCTACTGACTGAATGAAAAGAGCTGGCATCTCACTCTCTTTGAATCTTCTTTATCATGCTAGGATTAGCAGGAAAAAGCAAAAAATTTCAGAATTGCACCTTGCAATGCGGAGAAATTACTGTGTGTGCATTTACAATATTCATTGATTTTTGCCATTGAAAAACATCATGTTATTCATATACCAGAAATGTTTGAAGCTACTGACTGAATGAAAGGAGCTGGCATCTCACTCTCTTTGAATCTTCTTTATCATGCTAGGATTAGCAGGAAAAAGCAAAAAATTTCAGAATTGCACCTTGCAATGCGGAGAAATTACTGTTTGTGCATTTACAATATTCATTGATTTTTGCCATTGAAAAACATCATGTTATTCATATACCAGAAATGTTTGAAGCTACTGACTGAATGAAAGGAGCTGGCATCTCACTCTCTTTGAATCTTCTTTATCATGCTAGGATTAGCAGGAAAAAGCAAAAAATTTCAGAATTGCACCTTGCAATGCTGAGAAATTACTGTTTGTGCATTTACAAAATTCATTGATTTTTGCCATTGAAAAACATGTTATTCATATACCAGAAATGTTTGAAGCTACTGACTGAATGAAAAGAGCTGGCATCTCACTCTCTTTGAATCTTCTTTATCATGCCAGGATTAGCAGGAAAAAGCAAAAAATTTCAGAATTGCACCTTGCAATGTGGAGATATTACTGTTTGTGCATTTACAATATTCATTGATTTTTGCCATTGAAAAACGTCCAGAAATGTTTGAAGCTACTGACTGAATGAAAGGAGCTGGCATCTCACTCTCTTTGAATCTTCTTTATCATGCTAGGATTAGCAGGAAAAAGCAAAAAATTTCAGAATTGCACCTTGCAATGCGGAGAAATTACTGTTTGTGCATTTACAATATTCATTGATTTTTGCCATTGAAAAACATGTTATTCATATACCAGAAATGTTTGAAGCTACTGACTGAATGAAAAGAGCTGGCATCTCACTCTCTTTGAATCTTCTTTATCATGCCAGGATTAGCAGGAAAAAGCAAAGAATTTCAGAATTGCACGTTGCAATGTGGAGATATTACTGTTTGTGCATTTACAATATTCATTGATTTTTGCCATTGAAAAACGTCCAGAAATGTTTGAAGCTACTGACTGAATGAAAGGAGCTGGCATCTCACTCTCTTTGAATCTTCTTTATCATGCTAGGATTAGCAGGAAAAAGCAAAAAATTTCAGAATTGCACCTTGCAATGCGGAGAAATTACTGTGTGTGCATTTACAATATTCATTGATTTTTGCCATTGAAAAACATCGTTATTCATATACCAGAAATGTTTGAAGCTACTGACTGAATGAAAAGAGCTGGCATCTCACTCTCTTTGAATCTTCTTTATCATGCCAGGATTAGCAGGAAAAAGCAAAAAATTTCAGAATTGCACCTTGCAATGTGGAGATATTACTGTTTGTGCATTTACAATATTCATTGATTTTTGCCATTGAAAAACATGTTATTCATATACCAGAAATGTTTGAAGCTACTGACTGAATGAAAAGAGCTGGCATCTCACTCTCTTTGAATCTTCTTTATCATGCCAGGATTCGCAGGAAAAAGCAAAAAATTTCAGAATTGCACCTTGCAATGTGGAGATATTACTGTTTGTGCATTTACAATATTCATTGATTTTTGCCATTGAAAAACGTCCAGAAATGTTTGAAGCTACTGACTGAATGAAAGGAGCTGGCATCTCACTCTCTTTGAATCTTCTTTATCATGCTAGGATTAGAAGGAAAAAGCAAAAAATTTCAGAATTGCACCTTGCAATGCGGAGAAATTACTGTGTGTGCATTTACAATATTCATTGATTTTTGCCATTGAAAAACATCGTTATTCATATACCAGAAATGTTTGAAGCTACTGACTGAATGAAAAGAGCTGGCATCTCACTCTCTTTGAATCTTCTTTATCATACCAGGATTAGCAGGAAAAAGCAAAAAATTTCAGAATTGCACCTTGCAATGTGGAGATATTACTGTTTGTGCATTTACAATATTCATTGATTTTTGCCATTGAAAAACGTCCAGAAATGTTTGAAGCTACTGACTGAATGAAAGGAGCTGGCATCTCACTCTCTTTGAATCTTCTTTATCATGCTAGGATTAGCAGGAAAAAGCAAAAAATTTCAGAATTGCACCTTGCAATGCGGAGAAATTACTGTTTGTGCATTTACAATATTCATTGATTTTTGCCATTGAAAAACATGTTATTCATATACCAGAAATGTTTGAAGCTACTGACTGAATGAAAATAGCTGGCATCTCACTCTCTTTGAATCTTCTTTATCATGCCAGGATTAGCAGGAAAAAGCAAAAAATTTCAGAATTGCACCTTGCAATGTGGAGATATTACTGTTTGTGCATTTACAATATTCATTGATTTTTGCCATTGAAAAACGTCCAGAAATGTTTGAAGCTACTGACTGAATGAAAGGAGCTGGCATCTCACTCTCTTTGAATCTTCTTTATCATGCTAGGATTAGCAGGAAAAAGCAAAAAATTTCAGAATTGCACCTTGCAATGTGGAGATATTACTGTTTGTGCATTTACAATATTCATTGATTTTTGCCATTGAAAAACGTCCAGAAATGTTTGAAGCTACTGACTGAATGAAAAGAGCTGGCATCTCCCTCTCTTTGAATCTTCTTTATCATGCCAGGATTAGCAGGAAAAAGCAAAAAATTTCAGAATTGCACCTTGCAATGCAGAGAAATTACTGTTTGTGCATTTACAATATTCATTGATTTTTCCATTGAAAAACATCGTTATTCATATACCAGAAATGTTTGAAGCTACTGACTGAATGAAAGGAGCTGGCATCTCACTCTCTTTGAATCTTCTTTATCATGCTTGGATTAGCAGGAAAAAGCAAAAAATTTGAGAATTGCACCTTGCAATGCGGAGAAATTACTGTGTGTGCATTTACAATATTCATTGATTTTTGCCATTGAAAAACATCGTTATTCATATACCAGAAATGTTTGAAGCTACTGACTGAATGAAAGGAGCTGGCATCTCACTCTCTTTGAATCTTCTTTATCATGCTAGGATTAGCAGGAAAAAGCAAAAAATTTCAGAATTGCACCTTGCAATGCGGAGAAATTACTGTGTGTGCATTTACAATATTCATTGATTTTTGCCATTGAAAAACATCGTTATTCATATACCAGAAATGTTTGAAGCTACTGACTGAATGAAAAGAGCTGGCATCTCACTCTCTTTGAATCTTCTTTATCATGCCAGGATTAGCAGGAAAAAGCAAAAAATTTCAGAATTGCACCTTGCAATGTGGAGATATTACTGTTTGTGCATTTACAATATTCATTGATTTTTGCCATTGAAAAACATCCAGAAATGTTTGAAGCTACTGACTGAATGAAAGGAGCTGGCATCTCACTCTCTTTGAATCTTCTTTATCATGCTAGGATTAGCAGGAAAAAGCAAAAAATTTCAGAATTGCACCTTGCAATGCGGAGAAATTACTGTGTGTGCATTTACAATATTCATTGATTTTTGCCATTGAAAAACATCATGTTATTCATATACCAGAAATGTTTGAAGCTACTGACTGAATGAAAGGAGCTGGCATCTCACTCTCTTTGAATCTTCTTTATCATGCTAGGATTAGCAGGAAAAAGCAAAAAATTTCAGAATTGCACCTTGCAATGCGGAGAAATTACTGTTTGTGCATTTACAATATTCATTGATTTTTGCCATTGAAAAACATCGTTATTCATATACCAGAAATGTTTGAAGCTACTGACTGAATGAAAAGAGCTGGCATCTCACTCTCTTTGAATCTTCTTTATCATGCTAGGATTAGCAGGAAAAAGCAAAAAATTTCAGAATTGCACCTTGCAATGCGGAGAAATTACTGTGTGTGCATTTACAATATTCATTGATTTTTGCCTTTGAAAAACATCATGTTATTCATATACCAGAAATGGTTGAAGCTACTGACTGAATGAAAGGAGCTGGCATCTCACTCTCTTTAAATCTTCTTTATCATGCTAGGATTAGCAGGAAAAAGCAAAAAATTTCAGAATTGCACCTTGCAATGCGGAGAAATTACTGTTTGTGCATTTACAATATTCATTGATTTTTGCCATTGAAAAACATCATGTTATTCATATACCAGAAATGTTTGAAGCTACTGACTGAATGAAAGGAGCTGGCATCTCACTCTCTTTGAATCTTCTTTATCATGCTAGGATTAGCAGGAAAAAGCAAAAAATTTCAGAATTGCACCTTGCAATGCGGAGAAATTACTGTTTGTGCATTTACAATATTCATTGATTTTTGCCATTGAAAAACATGTTATTCATATACCAGAAATGTTTGAAGCTACTGACTGAATGAAAAGAGCTGGCATCTCACTCTCTTTGAATCTTCTTTATCATGCCAGGATTAGCAGGAAAAAGCAAAAAATTTCAGAATTGCACCTTGCAATGTGGAGATATTACTGTTTGTGCATTTACAATATTCATTGATTTTTGCCATTGAAAAACATCCAGAAATGTTTGAAGCTACTGACTGAATGAAAGGAGCTGGCATCTCACTCTCTTTGAATCTTCTTTATCATGCTAGGATTAGCAGGAAAAAGCAAAAAATTTCAGAATTGCACCTTGCAATGCGGAGAAATTACTGTTTGTGCATTTACAATATTCATTGATTTTTGCCATTGAAAAACATGTTATTCATATACCAGAAATGTTTGAAGCTACTGACTGAATGAAAAGAGCTGGCATCTCACTCTCTTTGAATCTTCTTTATCATGCCAGGATTAGCAGGAAAAAGCAAAAAATTTCAGAATTGCACCTTGCAATGTGGAGATATTACTGTTTGTGCATTTACAATATTCATTGATTTTTGCCATTGAAAAACGTCCAGAAATGTTTGAAGCTACTGACTGAATGAAAGGAGCTGGCATCTCACTCTCTTTGAATCTTCTTTATCATGCTAGGATTAGCAGGAAAAAGCAAAATATTTCAGAATTGCACCTTGCAATGCGGAGAAATTACTGTGTGTGCATTTACAATATTCATTGATTTTTGCGATTGAAAAACATGTTATTCATATACCAGAAATGTTTGAAGCTACTGACTGAATGAAAAGAGCTGGCATCTCACTCTCTTTGAATCTTCTTTATCATGCCAGGATTAGCAGGAAAAAGCAAAAAATTTCAGAATTGCACCTTGCAATGTGGAGATATTACTGTTTGTGCATTTACAATATTCATTGATTTTTGCCATTGAAAAACGTCCAGAAATGTTTGAAGCTATTGACTGAATGAAAGGAGCTGGCATCTCACTCTCTTTGAATCTTCTTTATCATGCTAGGATTAGCAGGAAAAAGCAAAAAATTTCAGAATTGCACCTTGCAATGCGGAGAAATTACTGTTTGTGCATTTACAATATTCATTGATTTTTGCCATTGAAAAACGTTATTCATATACCAGAAATGTTTGAAGCTACTGACTGAATGAAAAGAGCTGGCATCTCACTCTCTTTGAATCTTCTTTATCATGCCAGGATTAGCAGGAAAAAGCAAAAAATTTCAGAATTGCACCTTGCAATGTGGAGATATTACTGTTTGTGCATTTACAATATTCATTGATTTTTGCCATTGAAAAACGTCCAGAAATGTTTGAAGCTACTGACTGAATGAAAAGAGCTGGCATCTCACTCTGTTTGAATCTTCTTTATCATGCCAGGATTAGCAGGAAAAAGCAAAAAATTTCAGAATTGCACCTTGCAATGCGGAGAAATTACTGTTTGTGCATTTACAATATTCATTGATTTTTGCCATTGAAAAACATCGTTATTCATATACCAGAAATGTTTGAAGCTACTGACTGAATGAAAGGAGCTGGCATCTCACTCTATTTGAATCTTCTTTATCATGCTAGGATTAGCAGGAAAAAGCAAAAAATTTCAGAATTGCACCTTGCAATGCGGAGAAATTACTGTGTGTGCATTTACAATATTCATTGATTTTTTCCATTGAAAAACATTGTTATTCATATACCAGAAATGTTTGAAGCTACTGACTGAATGAAAAGAGCTGGCATCTCACTCTCTTTGAATCTTCTTTATCATGCCAGGATTAGCAGGAAAAAGCAAAAAATTTCAGAATTGCACCTTGCAATGTGGAGATATTACTGTTTGTGCATTTACAATATTCATTGATTTTTGCCATTGAAAAACGTCCAAAAATGTTTGAAGCTACTGACTGAATGAAAGGAGCTGGCATCTCACTCTCTTTGAATCTTCTTTATCATGCTAGGATTAGCAGGAAAAAGCAAAAAATTTCAGAATTGCACCTTGCAATGCGGAGAAATTACTGTGTGTGCATTTACAATATTCATTGATTTTTGCCATTGAAAAACATCATGTTATTCATATACCAGAAATGTTTGAAGCTACTGACTGAATGAAAAGAGCTGGCATCTCACTCTCTTTGAATCTTCTTTATCATGCTAGGATTAGCAGGAAAAAGCAAAAAATTTCAGAATTGCACCTTGCAATGCGGAGAAATTACTGTTTGTGCATTTACAAAATTCATTGATTTTTGCCATTGAAAAACATCATGTTATTCATATACCAGAAATGTTTGAAGCTACTGACTGAATGAAAGGAGCTGGCATCTCACTCTCTTTGAATCTTCTTTATCATGCCAGGATTAGCAGGAAAAAGCAAAAAATTTCAGAATTGCACCTTGCAATGTGGAGATATTACTGTTTGTGCATTTACAATATTCATTGATTTTTGCCATTGAAAAACGTCCAGAAATGTTTGAAGCTACTGACTGAATGAAAGGAGCTGGCATCTCACTCTCTTTGAATCTTCTTTATCATGCTAGGATTAGCAGGAAAAAGCAAAAAAATTCAGAATTGCACCTTGCAATGCGGAGAAATTACTGTTTGTGCATTTACAATATTCATTGATTTTTGCCATTGAAAAACATGTTATTCATATACCAGAAATGTTTGAAGCTACTGACTGAATGAAAAGAGCTGGCATCTCACTCTCTTTGAATCTTCTTTATCATGCCAGGATTAGCAGGAAAAAGCAAAAAATTTCAGAATTGCACGTTGCAATGTGGAGATATTACTGTTTGTGCATTTACAATATTCATTGATTTTTGCCATTGAAAAACGTCCAGAAATGTTTGAAGCTACTGACTGAATGAAAGGAGCTGGCATCTCACTCTCTTTGAATCTTCTTTATCATGCTAGGATTAGCAGGAAAAAGCAAAAAATTTCAGAATTGCACCTTGCAATGCGGAGAAATTACTATGTGTGCATTTACAATATTCATTGATTTTTGCCATTGAAAAACATCGTTATTCATATACCAGAAATGTTTGAAGCTACTGACTGAATGAAAAGAGCTGGCATCTCACTCTCTTTGAATCTTCTTTATCATGCCAGGATTAGCAGGAAAAAGCAAAAAATTTCAGAATTGCACCTTGCAATGTGGAGATATTACTGTTTGTGCATTTACAATATTCATTGATTTTTGCCATTGAAAAACATGTTATTCATATACCAGAAATGTTTGAAGCTACTGACTGAATGAAAGGAGCTGGCATCTCACTCTCTTTGAATCTTCTTTATCATGCCAGGATTAGCAGGAAAAAGCAAAAAATTTCAGAATTGCACCTTGCAATGTGGAGATATTACTGTTTGTGCATTTACAATATTCATTGATTTTTGCCATTGAAAAACGTCCAGAAATGTTTGAAGCTACTGACTGAATGAAAGGAGCTGGCATCTCACTCTCTTTGAATCTTCTTTATCATGCTAGGATTAGCAGGAAAAAGCAAAAAATTTCAGAATTGCACTTTGCAATGCGGAGAAATTACTGTGTGTGCATTTACAATATTCATTGATTTTTGCCATTGAAAAACATCGTTATTCATATACCAGAAATGTTTGAAGCTACTGACTGAATGAAAAGAGCTGGCATCTCACTCTCTTTGAATCTTCTTTATCATGCCAGGATTAGCAGGAAAAAGCAAAAAATTTCAGAATTGCACCTTGCAATGTGGAGATATTACTGTTTGTGCATTTACAATATTCATTGATTTTTGCCATTGAAAAACGTCCAGAAATGTTTGAAGCTACTGACTGAATGAAAGGAGCTGGCATCTCACTCTCTTTGAATCTTCTTTATCATGCTAGGATTAGCAGGAAAAAGCAAAAAATTTCAGAATTGCACCTTGCAATGCGGAGAAATTACTGTGTGTGCATTTACAATATTCATTGATTTTTGCCATTGAAAAACATCGTTATTCATATACCAGAAATGTTTGAAGCTACTGACTGAATGAAAAGAGCTGGCATCTCACTCTCTTTGAATCTTCTTTATCATGCCAGGATTAGCAGGAAAAAGCAAAAAATTTCAGAATTGCACCTTGCAATGTGGAGATATTACTGTTTGTGCATTTACAATATTCATTGATTTTTGCCATTGAAAAACGTCCAGAAATGTTTGAAGCTACTGACTGAATGAAAGGAGCTGGCATCTCACTCTCTTTGAATCTTCTTTATCATGCTAGGATTAGCAGGAAAAAGCAAAAAATTTCAGAATTGCACCTTGCAATGCGGAGAAATTACTGTGTGTGCATTTACAATATTCATTGATTTTTGCCATTGAAAAACATCGTTATTCATATACCAGAAATGTTTGAAGCTACTGACTGAATGAAAGGAGCTGGCATCTCACTCTCTTTGAATCTTCTTTATCATGCTAGGATTAGCAGGAAAAAGCAAAAAATTTCAGAATTGCACCTTGCAATGCGGAGAAATTACTGTTTGTGCATTTACAATATTCATTGATTTTTGCCATTGAAAAACATCATGTTATTCATATACCAGAAATGTTTGAAGCTACTGACTGAATGAAAAGAGCTGGCATCTCACTCTCTTTGAATCTTCTTTATCATGCCAGGATTAGCAGGAAAAAGCAAAAAATTTCAGAATTGCACCTTGCAATGCGAAGAAATTACTGTGTGTGCATTTACAATATTCATTGATTTTTGCCATTTAAAAACATCATGTTATTCATATACCAGAAATGTTTGAAGCTACTGACTGAATGAAAGGAGCTGGCATCTCACTCTCTTTGAATCTTCTTTATCATGCTAGGATTAGCAGGAAAAAGCAAAAAATTTCAGAATTGCACCTTGCAATGCGGAGAAATTACTGTTTGTGCATTTACAATATTCATTGATTTTTGCCATTGAAAAACATCATGTTATTCATATACCAGAAATGTTTGAAGCTACTGACTGAATGAAAGGAGCTGGCATCTCACTCTCTTTGAATCTTCTTTATCATGCTAGGATTAGCAGGAAAAAGCAAAAAATTTCAGAATTGCACCTTGCAATGCGGAGAAATTACTGTTTGTGCATTTACAATATTCATTGATTTTTGCCATTGAAAAACATGTTATTCATATACCAGAAATGTTTGAAGCTACTGACTGAATGAAAATAGCTGGCATCTCACTCTCTTTGAATCTTCTTTATCATGCCAGGATTAGCAGGAAAAAGCAAAAAATTTCAGAATTGCACCTTGCAATGTGGAGATATTACTGTTTGTGCATTTACAATATTCATTGATTTTTGCCATTGAAAAACGTCCAGAAATGTTTGAAGCTACTGACTGAATGAAAGGAGCTGGCATCTCACTCTCTTTGAATCTTCTTTATCATGCTAGGATTAGCAGGAAAAAGCAAAAAATTTCAGAATTGCACCTTGCAATGCAGAGAAATTACTGTTTGTGCATTTACAATATTCATTGATTTTTGCCATTGAAAAACATGTTATTCATATACCAGAAATGTTTGAAGCTACTGACTGAATGAAAAGAGCTGGCATCTCACTCTCTTTGAATCTTCTTTATCATGCCAGGATTAGCAGGAAAAAGCAAAAAATTTCAGAATTGCACCTTGCAATGCGAAGAAATTACTGTGTGTGCATTTACAATATTCATTGATTTTTGCCATTTAAAAACATCATGTTATTCATATACCAGAAATGTTTGAAGCTACTGACTGAATGAAAGGAGCTGGCATCTCACTCTCTTTGAATCTTCTTTATCATGCTAGGATTAGCAGGAAAAAGCAAAAAATTTCAGAATTGCACCTTGCAATGCGGAGAAATTACTGTTTGTGCATTTACAATATTCATTGATTTTTGCCATTGAAAAACATCATGTTATTCATATACCAGAAATGTTTGAAGCTACTGACTGAATGAAAGGAGCTGGCATCTCACTCTCTTTGAATCTTCTTTATCATGCTAGGATTAGCAGGAAAAAGCAAAAAATTTCAGAATTGCACCTTGCAATGCGGAGAAATTACTGTTTGTGCATTTACAATATTCATTGATTTTTGCCATTGAAAAACATGTTATTCATATACCAGAAATGTTTGAAGCTACTGACTGAATGAAAATAGCTGGCATCTCACTCTCTTTGAATCTTCTTTATCATGCCAGGATTAGCAGGAAAAAGCAAAAAATTTCAGAATTGCACCTTGCAATGTGGAGATATTACTGTTTGTGCATTTACAATATTCATTGATTTTTGCCATTGAAAAACGTCCAGAAATGTTTGAAGCTACTGACTGAATGAAAGGAGCTGGCATCTCACTCTCTTTGAATCTTCTTTATCATGCTAGGATTAGCAGGAAAAAGCAAAAAATTTCAGAATTGCACCTTGCAATGCAGAGAAATTACTGTTTGTGCATTTACAATATTCATTGATTTTTGCCATTGAAAAACATGTTATTCATATACCAGAAATGTTTGAAGCTACTGACTGAATGAAAAGAGCTGGCATCTCACTCTCTTTGAATCTTCTTTATCATGCCAGGATTAGCAGGAAAAAGCAAAAAATTTCAGAATTGCACCTTGCAATGTGGAGATATTACTGTTTGTGCATTTGCAATATTCATTGATTTTTGCCATTGAAAAACGTCCAGAAATGTTTGAAGCTACTGACTGAATGAAAGGAGCTGGCATCTCACTCTCTTTGAATCTTCTTTATCATGCTAGGATTAGCAGGAAAAAGCAAAAAATTATAGAATTGCACCTTGCAATGCGGAGAAATTACTGTTTGTGCATTTACAATATTCATTGATTTTTGCCATTGAAAAACATGTTATTCATATACCAGAAATGTTTGAAGCTACTGACTGAATGAAAAGAGCTGGCATCTCACTCTCTTTGAATCTTCTTTATCATGCCAGGATTAGCAGGAAAAAGCAAAAAATTTCAGAATTGCACCTTGCAATGTGGAGATATTACTGTTTGTGCATTTACAATATTCATTGATTTTTGCCATTGAAAAACGTCCAGAAATGTTTGAAGCTACTGACTGAATGAAAAGAGCTGGCATCTCACTCTCTTTGAATCTTCTTTATCATGCCAGGATTAGCAGGAAAAAGCAAAAAATTTCAGAATTGCACCTTGCAATGCAGAGAAATTACTGTTTGTGCATTTACAATATTCATTGATTTTTCCATTGAAAAACATCGTTATTCATATACCAGAAATGTTTGAAGCTACTGACTGAATGAAAGGAGCTGGCATCTCACTCTCTTTGAATCTTCTTTATCATGCTAGGATTAGCAGGAAAAAGCAAAAAATTTCAGAATTGCACCTTGCAATGCGGAGAAATTACTGTGTGTGCATTTACAATATTCATTGATTTTTGCCATTGAAAAACATCGTTATTCATATACCAGAAATGTTTGAAGCTACTGACTGAATGAAAGGAGCTGGCATCTCACTCTCTTTGAATCTTCTTTATCATGGTAGGATTAGCAGGAAAAAGCAAAAAATTTCAGAATTACACCTTGCAATGCGGAGAAATTACTGTGTGTGCATTTACAATATTCATTGATTTTTGCCATTGAAAAACATCGTTATTCATATACCAGAAATGTTTGAAGCTACTGACTGAATGAAAAGAGCTGGCATCTCACTCTCTTTGAATCTTCTTTATCATGCCAGGATTAGCAGGAAAAAACAAAAAATTTCAGAATTGCACCTTGCAATGTGGAGATATTACTGTTTGTGCATTTACAATATTCATTGATTTTTGCCATTGAAAAACGTTCAGAAATGTTTGAAGCTACTGACTGAATGAAAGGAGCTGGCATCTCACTCTCTTTGAATCTTCTTTATCATGCTAGGATTAGCAGGAAAAAGCAAAAAATTTCAGAATTGCACCTTGCAATGCGGAGAAATTACTGTGTGTGCATTTACAATATTCATTGATTTTTGCCATTGAAAAACATCATGTTATTCATATACCAGAAATGTTTGAAGCTACTGACTGAATGAAAGGAGCTGGCATCTCACTCTCTTTGAATCTTCTTTATCATGCTAGGATTAGCAGGAAAAAGCAAAAAATTTCAGAATTGCACCTTGCAATGCGGAGAAATTACTGTTTGTGCATTTACAATATTCATTGATTTTTGCCATTGAAAAACATCGTTATTCATATACCAGAAATGTTTGAAGCTACTGACTGAAAAGAGCTGGCATCTCACTCTCTTTGAATCTTCTTTATCATGCTAGGATTAGCAGGAAAAAGCAAAAAATTTCAGAATTGCACCTTGCAATGCGGAGAAATTACTGTGTGTGCATTTACAATATTCATTGATTTTTGCCATTGAAAAACATCATGTTATTCATATACCAGAAATGTTTGAAGCTACTGACTGAATGAAAGGAGCTGGCATCTCACTCTCTTTGAATCTTCTTTATCATGCTAGGATTAGCAGGAAAAAGCAAAAAATTTCAGAATTGCACCTTGCAATGCGGAGAAATTACTGTTTGTGCATTTACAATATTCATTGATTTTTGCCATTGAAAAACATCATGTTATTCATATACCAGAAATGTTTGAAGCTACTGACTGAATGAAAGGAGCTGGCATCTCACTCTCTTTGAATCTTCTTTATCATGCTAGGATTAGCAGGAAAAAGCAAAAAATTTCAGAATTGCACCTTGCAATGCGGAGAAATTACTGTTTGTGCATTTACAATATTCATTGATTTTTGCCATTGAAAAACATGTTATTCATATACCAGAAATGTTTGAAGCTACTGACTGAATGAAAAGAGCTGGCATCTCACTCTCTTTGAATCTTCTTTATCATGCCAGGATTAGCAGGAAAAAGCAAAAAATTTCAGAATTGCACCTTGCAATGAGGAGATATTACTGTTTGTGCATTTACAATATTCATTGATTTTTGCCATTGAAAAACGTCCAGAAATGTATGAAGCTACTGACTGAATGAAAGGAGCTGGCATCTCACTCTCTTTGAATCTTCTTTATCATGCTAGGATTAGCAGGAAAAAGCAAAAAATTTCAGAATTGCACCTTGCAATGCGGAGAAATTACTGTTTGTGCATTTACAATATTCATTGATTTTTGCCAATGAAAAACATGTTATTCATATACCAGAAATGTTTGAAGCTACTGACTGAATGAAAAGAGCTGGCATCTCACTTTCTTTGAATCTTCTTTATCATGCCAGGATTAGCAGGAAAAAGCAAAAAATTTCAGAATTGCACGTTGCAATGTGGAGATATTACTGTTTGTGCATTTACAATATTCATTGATTTTTGCCATTGAAAAACGTCCAGAAATGTTTGAAGCTACTGACTGAATGAAAGGAGCTGGCATCTCACTCTCTTTGAATCTTCTTTATCATGCTAGGATTAGCAGGAAAAAGCAAAAAATTTCAGAATTGCACCTTGCAATGCGGAGAAATTACTGTGTGTGCATTTACAATATTCATTGATTTTTGCCATTGAAAAACATGTTATTCATATACCAGAAATGTTTGAAGCTACTGACTGAATGAAAAGAGCTGGCATCTCACTCTCTTTGAATCTTCTTTATCATGCCAGGATTAGCAGGAAAAAGCAAAAAATTTCATAATTGCACCTTGCAATGTGGTGATATTACTGTTTGTGCATTTACAATATTCATTGATTTTTGCCATTGAAAAACGTCCAGAAATGTTTGAAGCTACTGACTGAATGAAAGGAGCTGGCATCTCACTCTCTTTGAATCTTCTTTATCATGCTAGGATTAGCAGGAAAAAGCAAAAAATTTCAGAATTGCACCTTGCAATGCGGAGAAATTACTGTTTGTGCATTTACAATATTCATTGATTTTTGCCATTGAAAAACATGTTATTCATATACCAGAAATGTTTGAAGCTACTGACTGAATGAAAAGAGCTGGCATCTCACTCTCTTTGAATCTTCTTTATCATGCCAGGATTAGCAGGAAAAAGCAAAAAATTTCAGAATTGCACCTTGCAATGTGGAGATATTACTGTTTGTGCATTTACAATATTCATTGATTTTTGCCATTGAAAAACGTCCAGAAATGTTTGAAGCTACTGACTGAATGAAAAGAGCTGGCATCTCACTCTCTTTGAATCTTCTTTATCATGCCAGGATTAGCAGGAAAAAGCAAAAAATTTCAGAATTGCACCTTGCAATGCGGAGAAATTACTGTTTGTGCATTTACAATATTCATTGATTTTTGCCATTGAGAAACATCGTTATTCATATACCAGAAATGTTTGAAGCTACTGACTGAATGAAAGGAGCTGGCATCTCACTCTATTTGAATCTTCTTTATCATGCTAGGATTAGCAGGAAAAAGCAAAAAATTTCAGAATTGCACCTTGCAATGCGGAGAAATTACTGTGTGTGCATTTACAATATTCATTGATTTTTGCCATTGAAAAACATCGTTATTCATAAACCAGAAATGTTTGAAGCTACTGACTGAATGAAAGGAGCTGGCATCTCACTCTCTTTGAATCTTCTTTATCATGCTAGGATTAGCAGGAAAAAGCAAAAAATTTCAGAATTGCACCTTGCAATGCGGAGAAATTACTGTGTGTGCATTTACAATATTCATTGATTTTTGCCATTGAAAAACATCGTTATTCATATACCAGAAATGTTTGAAGCTACTGACTGAATGAAAAGAGCTGGCATCTCACTCTCTTTGAATCTTCTTTATCATGCCAGGATTAGCAGGAAAAAGCAAAAAATTTCAGAATTGCACCTTGCAATGTGGAGATATTACTGTTTGTGCATTTACAATATTCATTGATTTTTGCCATTGAAAAACGTCCAGAAATGTTTGAAGCTACTGACTGAATGAAAGGAGCTGGCATCTCACTCTCTTTGAATCTTCTTTATCATGCTAGGATTAGCAGGAAAAAGCAAAAAATTTCAGAATTGCACCTTGCAATGCGGAGAAATTACGGTGTGTGCATTTACAATATTCATTGATTTTTGCCATTGAAAAACATGTTATTCATATACCAGAAATGTTTGAAGCTACTGACTGAATGAAAAGAGCTGGCATCTCACTCTCTTTGAATCTTCTTTATCATGCCAGGATTAGCAGGAAAAAGCAAAAAATTTCAGAATTGCACCTTGCAATGTGGTGATATTACTGTTTGTGCATTTACAATATTCATTGATTTTTGCCATTGAAAAACGTCCAGAAATGTTTGAAGCTACTGACTGAATGAAAGGAGCTGGCATCTCACTCTCTTTGAATCTTCATTATCATGCTAGGATTAGCAGGAAAAAGCAAAAAATTTCAGAATTGCACCTTGCAATGCGGAGAAATTACTGTTTGTGCATTTACAATATTCATTGATTTTTGCCATTGAAAAACATGTTATTCATATACCAGAAATGTTTGAAGCTACTGACTGAATGAAAAGAGCTGGCATCTCACTCTCTTTGAATCTTCTTTATCATGCCAGGATTAGCAGGAAAAAGCAAAAAATTTCAGAATTGCACCTTGCAATGTGGAGATATTACTGTTTGTGCATTTACAATATTCATTGATTTTTGCCATTGAAAAACGTCCAGAAATGTTTGAAGCTACTGACTGAATGAAAAGAGCTGGCATCTCACTCTCTTTGAATCTTCTTTATCATGCCAGGATTAGCAGGAAAAAGCAAAAAATTTCAGAATTGCACCTTGCAATGCGGAGAAATTACTGTTTGTGCATTTACAATATTCATTGATTTTTGCCATTGAAAAACATCGTTATTCATATACCAGAAATGTTTGAAGCTACTGACTGAATGAAAGGAGCTGGCATCTCAATCTATTTGAATCTTCTTTATCATGCTAGGATTAGCAGGAAAAAGCAAAAAATTTCAGAATTGCACCTTGCAATGCGGAGAAATTACTGTGTGTGCATTTACAATATTCATTGATTTTTGCCATTGAAAAACATCGTTATTCATATACCAGAAATGTTTGAAGCTACTGACTGAATGAAAGGAGCTGGCATCTCACTCTCTTTGAATCTTCTTTATCATGCTAGGATTAGCAGGAAAAAGCAAAAAATTTCAGAATTGCACCTTGCAATGCGGAGAAATTACTGTGTGTGCATTTACAATATTCATTGATTTTTGCCATTGAAAAACATCGTTATTCATATACCAGAAATGTTTGAAGCTACTGACTGAATGAAAAGAGCTGGCATCTCACTCTCTTTGAATCTTCTTTATCATGCCAGGATTAGCAGGAAAAAGCAAAAAATTTCAGAATTGCACCTTGCAATGTGGAGATATTACTGTTTGTGCATTTACAATATTCATTGATTTTTGCCATTGAAAAACGTCCAGAAATGTTTGAAGCTACTGACTGAATGAAAGGAGCTGGCATCTCACTCTCTTTGAATCTTCTTTATCATGCTAGGATTAGCAGGAAAAAGCAAAAAATTTCAGAATTGCACCTTGCAATGCGGAGAAATTACTGTGTGTGCATTTACAATATTCATTGATTTTTGCCATTGAAAAACATCATGTTATTCATATACTAGAAATGTTTGAAGCTACTGACTGAATGAAAAGAGCTGGCATCTCACTCTCTATGAATCTTCTTTATCATGCTAGGATTAGCAGGAAAAAGCAAAAAATTTCAGAATTGCACCTTGCAATGCGGAGAAATTACTGTGTGTGCATTTACAATATTCATTGATTTTTGCCATTGAAAAACATCATTTTATTCATATACCAGAAATGTTTGAAGCTACTGACTGAATGAAAGGAGTTGGCATCTCACTCTCTTTGAATCTTCTTTATCATGCTAGGATTAGCAGGAAAAAGCAAAAAATTTCAGAATTGCACCTTGCAATGCGGAGAAATTACTGTTTGTGCATTTACAATATTCATTGATTTTTGCCATTGAAAAACATCATGTTATTCATATACCAGAAATGTTTGAAGCTACTGACTGAATGAAAGGAGCTGGCATCTCACTCTCTTTGAATCTTCTTTATCATGCTAGGATTAGCAGGAAAAAGCAAAAAATTTCAGAATTGCACCTTGCAATGCTGAGAAATTACTGTTTGTGCATTTACATTATTCATTGATTTTTGCCATTGAAAAACATGTTATTCATATACCAGAAATGTTTGAAGCTACTGACTGAATGAAACGAGCTGGCATCTCACTCTCTTTGAATCTTCTTTATCATGCCAGGATTAGCAGGAAAAAGCAAAAAATTTCAGAATTGCACCTTGCAATGTGGAGATATTACTGTTTGTGCATTTACAATATTCATTGATTTTTGCCATTGAAAAACGTCCAGAAATGTTTGAAGCTACTGACTGAATGAAAGGAGCTGGCATCTCACTCTCTTTGAATCTTCTTTATCATGCTAGGATTAGCAGGAAAAAGCAAAAAATTTCAGAATTGCACCTTGCAATGCGGAGAAATTACTGTTTGTGCATTTACAATATTCATTGATTTTTGCCATTGAAAAACATGTTATTCATATACCAGAAATGTTTGAAGCTACTGACTGAATGAAAAGAGCTGGCATCTCACTCTCTTTGAATCTTCTTTATCATGCCAGGATTAGCAGGAAAAAGCAAAAAATTTCAGAATTGCACGTTGCAATGTGGAGATATTACTGTTTGTGCATTTACAATATTCATTGATTTTTGCCATTGAAAAACGTCCAGAAATGTTTGAAGCTACTGACTGAATGAAAGGAGCTGGCATCTCACTCTCTTTGAATCTTCTTTATCATGCTAGGATTGGCAGGAAAAAGCAAAAAATTTCAGAATTGCACCTTGCAATGCGGAGAAATTACTGTGTGTGCATTTACAATATTCATTGATTTTTGCCATTGAAAAACATCGTTATTCATATACCAGAAATGTTTGAAGCTACTGACTGAATGAAAAGAGCTGGCATCTCATTCTCTTTGAATCTTCTTTATCATGCCAGGATTAGCAGGAAAAAGCAAAAAATTTCAGAATTGCACCTTGCAATGTGGAGATATTACTGTTTGTGCATTTACAATATTCATTGATTTTTGCCATTGAAAAACATGTTATTCATATACCAGAAATGTTTGAAGCTACTGACTGAATGAAAAGAGCTGGCATCTCACTCTCTTTGAATCTTCTTTATCATGCCAGGATTAGCAGGAAAAAGCAAAAAATTTCAGAATTGCACCTTGCAATGTGGAGATATTACTGTTTGTGCATTTACAATATTCATTGATTTTTGCCATTGAAAAACGTCCAGAAATGTTTGAAGCTACTGACTGAATGAAAGGAGCTGGCATCTCACTCTCTTTGAATCTTCTTTATCATGCTAGGATTAGCAGGAAAAAGCAAAAAATTTCAGAATTGCACCTTGCAATGCGGAGAAATTACTGTGTGTGCATTTACAATATTCATTGATTTTTGCCATTGAAAAACATCGTTATTCATATACCAGAAATGTTTGAAGCTACTGACTGAATGAAAAGAGCTGGCATCTCACTCTCTTTGAATCTTCTTTATCATGCCAGGATTAGCAGGAAAAAGCAAAAAATTTCAGTATTGCACCTTGCAATGTGGAGATATTACTGTTTGTGCATTTACAATATTCATTGATTTTTGCCATTGAAAAACGTCCAGAAATGTTTGAAGCTACTGACTGAATGAAAGGAGCTGGCATCTCACTCTCTTTGAATCTTCTTTATCATGCTAGGATTAGCAGGAAAAAGCAAAAAATTTCAGAATTGCACCTTGCAATGCGGAGAAATTACTGTTTGTGCATTTACAATATTCATTGATTTTTGCCATTGAAAAACATGTTATTCATATACCAGAAATGTTTGAAGCTACTGACTGAATGAAAAGAGCTGGCATCTCACTCTCTTTGAATCTTCTTTATCATGCCAGGATTAGCAGGAAAAAGCAAAAAATTTCAGAATTGCACCTTGCAATGTGGAGATATTACTGTTTGTGCATTTACAATATTCATTGATTTTTGCCATTGAAAAACGTCCAGAAATGTTTGAAGCTACTGACTGAATGAAAGGAGCTGGCATCTCACTCTCTTTGAATCTTCTTTATCATGCTAGGATTAGCAGGAAAAAGCAAAAAATTTCAGAATTGCACCTTGCAATGCGGAGAAATTACTGTTTGTGCATTTACAATATTCATTGATTTTTGCCATTGAAAAACATGTTATTCATATACCAGAAATGTTTGAAGCTACTGACTGAATGAAAAGAGCTGGCATCTCACTCTCTTTGAATCTTCTTTATCATGCCAGGATTAGCAGGAAAAAGCAAAAAATTTCAGAATTGCACCTTGCAATGCAGAGAAATTACTGTTTGTGCATTTACAATATTCATTGATTTTTCCATTGAAAAACATCGTTATTCATATACCAGAAATGTTTGAAGCTACTGACTGAATGAAAGGAGCTGGCATCTCACTCTCTTTGAATCTTCTTTATCATGCTAGGATTAGCAGGAAAAAGCAAAAAATTTCAGAATTGCACCTTGCAATGCGGAGAAATTACTGTGTGTGCATTTACAATATTCATTGATTTTTGCCATTGAAAAACATCGTTATTCATATACCAGAAATGTTTGAAGCTACTGACTGAATGAAAGGAGATGGCATCTCACTCTCTTTGAATCTTCTTTATCATGCTAGGTTTAGCAGGAAAAAGCAAAAAATTTCAGAATTGCACCTTGCAATGCGGAGAAATTACTGTTTGTGCATTTACAATATTCATTGATTTTTGCCATTGAAAAACATGTTATTCATATACCAGAAATGTTTGAAGCTACTGACTGAATGAAAAGAGCTGGCATCTCACTCTCTTTGAATCTTCTTTATCATGCCAGGATTAGCAGGAAAAAGCAAAAAATTTCAGAATTGCACCTTGCAATGTGGAGATATTACTGTTTGTGCATTTACAATATTCATTGATTTTTGCCATTGAAAAACGTCCAGAAATGTTTGAAGCTACTGACTGAATGAAAGGAGCTGGCATCTCACTCTCTTTGAATCTTCTTTATCATGCTAGGATTAGCAGGAAAAAGCAAAAAATTTCAGAATTGCACCTTGCAATGCGGAGAAATTACTGTTTGTGCATTTACAATATTCATTGATTTTTGCCATTGAAAAACATGTTATTCATATACCAGAAATGTTTGAAGCTACTGACTGAATGAAAAGAGCTGGCATCTCACTCTCTTTGAATCTTCTTTATCATGCCAGGATTAGCAGGAAAAAGCAAAAAAATTCAGAATTGCACCTTGCAATGTGGAGATATTACTGTTTGTGCATTTACAATATTCATTGATTTTTGCCATTGAAAAACGTCCAGAAATGTTTGAAGCTACTGACTGAATGAAAAGAGCTGGCATCTCACTCTCTTTGAATCTTCTTTATCATGCCAGGATTAGCAGGAAAAAGCAAAAAATTTCAGAATTGCACCTTGCAATGCAGAGAAATTACTGTTTGTGCATTTACAATATTCATTGATTTTTCCATTGAAAAACATCGTTATTCATATACCAGAAATGTTTGAAGCTACTGACTGAATGAAAGGAGCTGGCATCTCACTCTCTTTGAATCTTCTTTATCATGCTAGGATTAGCAGGAAAAAGCAAAAAATTTCAGAATTGCACCTTGCAATGCGGAGAAATTACTGTGTGTGCATTTACAATATTCATTGATTTTTGCCATTGAAAAACATCGTTATTCATATACCAGAAATGTTTGAAGCTACTGACTGAATGAAAGGAGCTGGCATCTCACTCTCTTTGAATCTTCTTTATCATGCTAGGATTAGCAGGAAAAAGCAAAAAATTTCAGAATTGCACCTTGCAATGCGGAGAAATTACTGTGTGTGCATTTACAATATTCATTGATTTTTGCCATTGAAAAACATCGTTATTCATATACCAGAAATGTTTGAAGCTACTGACTGAATGAAAGGAGCTGGCATCTCACTCTCTTTGAATCTTCTTTATCATGCTAGGATTAGCAGGAAAAAGCAAAAAATTTCAGAATTGCACCTTGCAATGCGGAGAAATTACTGTTTGTGCATTTACAATATTCATTGATTTTTGCCATTGAAAAACATGTTATTCATATACCAGAAATGTTTGAAGCTACTGACTGAATGAAAAGAGCTGGCATCTCACTCTCTTTGAATCTTCTTTATCATGCCAGGATTAGCAGGAAAAAGCAAAAAATTTCAGAATTGCACCTTGCAATGTGGAGATATTACTGTTTGTGCATTTACAATATTCATTGATTTTTGCCATTGAAAAACGTCCAGAAATGTTTGAAGCTACTGACTGAATGAAAGGAGCTGGCATCTCACTCTCTTTGAATCTTCTTTATCATGCTAGGATTAGCAGGAAAAAGCAAAAAATTTCAGAATTGCACCTTGCAATGCGGAGAAATTACTGTTTGTGCATTTACAATATTCATTGATTTTTGCCATTGAAAAACATGTTATTCATATACCAGAAATGTTTGAAGCTACTGACTGAATGAAAAGAGCTGGCATCTCACTCTCTTTGAATCTTCTTTATCATGCCAGGATTAGCAGGAAAAAGCAAAAAATTTCAGAATTGCACCTTGCAATGTGGAGATATTACTGTTTGTGCATTTACAATATTCATTGATTTTTGCCATTGAAAAACGTCCAGAAATGTTTGAAGCTACTGACTGAATGAAAAGAGCTGGCATCTCACTCTCTTTGAATCTTCTTTATCATGCCAGGATTAGCAGGAAAAAGCAAAAAATTTCAGAATTGCACCTTGCAATGCAGAGAAATTACTGTTTGTGCATTTACAATATTCATTGATTTTTCCATTGAAAAACATCGTTATTCGTATACCAGAAATGTTTGAAGCTACTGACTGAATGAAAGGAGCTGGCATCTCACTCTCTTTGAATCTTCTTTATCATGCTAGGATTAGCAGGAAAAAGCAAAAAATTTCAGAATTGCACCTTGCAATGCGGAGAAATTACTGTGTGTGCATTTACAATATTCATTGATTTTTGCCATTGAAAAACATCGTTATTCATATACCAGAAATGTTTGAAGCTACTGACTGAATGAAAGGAGCTGGCATCTCACTCTCTTTGAATCTTCTTTATCATGCTAGGATTAGCAGGAAAAAGCAAAAAATTTCAGAATTGCACCTTGCAATGCGGAGAAATTACTGTGTGTGCATTTACAATATTCATTGATTTTTGCCATTGAAAAACATCGTTATTCATATACCAGAAATGTTTGAAGCTACTGACTGAATGAAAAGAGCTGGCATCTCACTCTCTTTGAATCTTCTTTATCATGCCAGGATTAGCAGGAAAAAGCAAAAAATTTCAGAATTGCACCTTGCAATGTGGAGATATTACTGTTTGTGCATTTACAATATTCATTGATTTTTGCCATTGAAAAACGTCCAGAAATGTTTGAAGCTACTGACTGAATGAAAGGAGCTGGCATCTCACTCTCTTTGAATCTTCTTTATCATGCTAGGATTAGCAGGAAAAAGCAAAAAATTTCAGAATTGCACCTTGCAATGCGGAGAAATTACTGTGTGTGCATTTACAATATTCATTGATTTTTGCCATTGAAAAACATCATGTTATTCATATACCAGAAATGTTTGTAGCTACTGACTGAATGAAAGGAGCTGGCATCTCACTCTCTTTGAATCTTCTTTATCATGCTAGGATTAGCAGGAAAAAGCAAAAAATTTCAGAATTGCACCTTGCAATGCGGAGAAATTACTGTTTGTGCATTTACAATATTCATTGATTTTTGCCATTGAAAAACATCGTTATTCATATACCAGAAATGTTTGAAGCTACTGACTGAATGAAAAGAGCTGGCATCTCACTCTCTTTGAATCTTCTTTATCATGCTAGGATTAGCAGGAAAAAGCAAAAAATTTCAGAATTGCACCTTGCAATGCGGAGAAACTACTGTTTGTGCATTTACAATATTCATTGATTTTTGCCATTGAAAAACATGTTATTCATATACCAGAAATGTTTGAAGCTACTGACTGAATGAAAAGAGCTGGCATCTCACTCTCTTTGAATCTTCTTTATCATGCCAGGATTAGCAGGAAAAAGCAAAAAATTTCAGAATTGCACCTTGCAATGTGGAGATATTACTGTTTGTGCATTTACAATATTCATTGATTTTTGCCATTGAAAAACGTCCAGAAATGTTTGAAGCTACTGACTGAATGAAAGGAGCTGGCATCTCACTCTCTTTGAATCTTCTTTATCATGCTAGGATTAGCAGGAAAAAGCAAAAAATTTCAGAATTGCACCTTGCAATGCGGATAAATTACTTTGTGTGCATTTACAATATTCATTGATTTTTGCCATTGAAAAACATCATGTTATTCATATACCAGAAATGTTTGAAGCTACTGACTGAATGAAAGGAGCTGGCATCTCACTCTCTTTGAATCTTCTTTATCATGCTAGGATTAGCAGGAAAAAGCAAAAAATTTCAGAATTGCACCTTGCAATGCGGAGAAATTACTGTTTGTGCATTTACAATATTCATTGATTTTTGCCATTGAAAAACATCATGTTATTCATATACCAGAAATGTTTGAAGCTACTGACTGAATGAAAGGAGCTGGCATCTCACTCTCTTTGAATCTTCTTTATCATGCTAGGATTAGCAGGAAAAAGCAAAAAATTTCAGAATTGCACCTTGCAATGCGGAGAAATTACTGTTTGTGCATTTACAATATTCATTGATTTTTGCCATTGAAAAACATGTTATTCATATACCAGAAATGTTTGAAGCTACTGACTGAATGAAAAGAGCTGGCATCTCACTCTCTTTGAATCTTCTTTATCATGCCAGGATTAGCAGGAAAAAGCAAAAAATTTCAGAATTGCACCTTGCAATGTGGAGATATTACTGTTTGTGCATTTACAATATTCATTGATTTTTGCCATTGAAAAACGTCCAGAAATGTTTGAAGCTACTGACTGAATGAAAGGAGCTGGCATCTCACTCTCTTTGAATCTTCTTTATCATGCTAGGATTAGCAGGAAAAAGCAAAAAATTTCAGAATTGCACCTTGCAATGCGGAGAAATTACTGTTTGTGCATTTACAATATTCATTGATTTTTGCCATTGAAAAACATGTTATTCATATACCAGAAATGTTTGAAGCTACTGACTGAATGAAAAGAGCTGGCATCTCACTCTCTTTGAATCTTCTTTATCATGCCAGGATTAGCAGGAAAAAGCAAAAAATTTCAGAATTGCACCTTGCAATGTGGAGATATTACTGTTTGTGCATTTACAATATTCATTGATTTTTGCCATTGAAAAACGTCCAGAAATGTTTGAAGCTACTGACTGAATGAAAGGAGCTGGCATCTCACTCTCTTTGAATCTTCTTTATCATGCTAGGATTAGCAGGAAAAAGCAAAAAATTTCAGAATTGCACCTTGCAATGCGGAGAAATTACTGTGTGTGCATTTACAATATTCATTGATTTTTGCCATTGAAAAACATGTTATTCATATACCAGAAATGTTTGAAGCTACTGACTGAATGAAAAGAGCTGGCATCTCACTCTCTTTGAATCTTCTTTATCATGCCAGGATTAGCAGGAAAAAGCAAAAAATTTCAGAATTGCACCTTGCAATGTGGAGATATTACTGTTTGTGCATTTACAATATTCATTGATTTTTGCCATTGAAAAATGTCCAGAAATGTTTGAAGCTACTGACTGAATGAAAGGAGCTGGCATCTCACTCTCTTTGAATCTTCTTTATCATGCTAGGATTAGCAGGAAAAAGCAAAAAATTTCAGAATTGCACCTTGCAATGCGGAGAAATTACTGTTTGTGCATTTACAATATTCATTGATTTTTGCCATTGAAAAACATGTTATTCATATACCAGAAATGTTTGAAGCTACTGACTGAATGAAAAGAGCTGGCATCTCACTCTCTTTGAATCTTCTTTATCATGCCAGGATTAGCAGGAAAAAGCAAAAAATTTCAGAATTGCACCTTGCAATGTGGAGATATTACTGTTTGTGCATTTACAATATTCATTGATTTTTGCCATTGAAAAACGTCCAGAAATGTTTGAAGCTACTGACTGAATGAAAAGAGCTGGCATCTCACTCTCTTTGAATCTTCTTTATCATGCCAGGATTAGCAGGAAAAAGCAAAAAATTTCAGAATTGCACCTTGCAATGCGGAGAAATTACTGTTTGTTCATTTACAATATTCATTGATTTTTGCCATTGAAAAACATCGTTATTCATATACCAGAAATGTTTGAAGCTACTGACTGAATGAAAGGAGCTGGCATCTCACTCTATTTGAATCTTCTTTATCATGCTAGGATTAGCAGGAAAAAGCAAAAAATTTCAGAATTGCACATTGCAATGCGGAGAAATTACTGTGTGTGCATTTACAATATTCATTGATTTTTGCCATTGAAAAACATCGTTATTCATATACCAGAAATGTTTGAAGCTACTGACTGAATGAAAGGAGCTGGCATCTCACTCTCTTTGAATCTTCTTTATCATGCTAGGATTAGCAGGAAAAAGCAAAAAATTTCAGAATTGCACCTTGCAATGCGGAGAAATTACTGTGTGTGCATTTACAATATTCATTGATTTTTGCCATTGAAAAACATCGTTATTCATATACCAGAAATGTTTGAAGCTACTGACTGAATGAAAAGAGCTGGCATCTCACTCTCTTTGAATCTTCTTTATCATGCCAGGATTAGCAGGAAAAAGCAAAAAATTTCAGAATTGCACCTTGCAATGTGGAGATATTACTGTTTGTGCATTTACAATATTCATTGATTTTTGCCATTGAAAAACGTCCAGAAATGTTTGAAGCTACTGACTGAATGAAAGGAGCTGGCATCTCACTCTCTTTGAATCTTCTTTATCATGCTAGGATTAGCAGGAAAAAGCAAAAAATTTCAGAATTGCACCTTGCAATGCGGAGAAATTACTGTGTGTGCATTTACAATATTCATTGATTTTTGCCATTGAAAAACATCATGTTATTCATATACCAGAAATGTTTGAAGCTACTGACTGAATGAAAAGAGCTGGCATCTCACTCTCTTTGAATCTTCTTTATCATGCTAGGATTAGCAGGAAAAAGCAAAAAATTTCAGAATTGCACCTTGCAATGCGGAGAAATTACTGTGTGTGCATTTACAATATTCATTGATTTTTGCCATTGAAAAACATCATGTTATTCATATACCAGAAATGTTTGAAGCTACTGACTGAATGAAAGGAGCTGGCATCTCACTCTCTTTGAATCTTCTTTATCATGCTAGGATTAGCAGGAAAAAGCAAAAAATTTCAGAATTGCACCTTGCAATGCTGAGAAATTACTGTTTGTGCATTTACAATATTCATTGATTTTTGCCATTGAAAAACATGTTATTCATATACCAGAAATGTTTGAAGCTACTGACTGAATGAAAAGAGCTGGCATCTCACTCTCTTTGAATCTTCTTTATCATGCCAGGATTAGCAGGAAAAAGCAAAAAATTTCAGAATTGCACGTTGCAATGTGGAGATATTACTGTTTGTGCATTTACAATATTCATTGATTTTTGCCATTGAAAAACGTCCAGAAATGTTTGAAGCTACTGACTGAATGAAAGGAGCTGGCATCTCACTCTCTTTGAATCTTCTTTATCATGCTAGGATTAGCAGGAAAAAGCAAAAAATTTCAGAATTGCACCTTGCAATGCGGAGAAATTACTGTGTGTGCATTTACAATATTCATTGATTTTTGCCATTGAAAAACATCGTTATTCATATACCAGAAATGTTTGAAGCTACTGACTGAATGAAAAGAGCTGGCATCTCACTCTCTTTGAATCTTCTTTATCATGCCAGGATTAGCAGGAAAAAGCAAAAAATTTCAGAATTGCACCTTGCAATGTGGAGATATTACTGTTTGTGCATTTACAATATTCATTGATTTTTGCCATTGAAAAACATGTTATTCATATACCAGAAATGTTTGAAGCTACTGACTGAATGAAAAGAGCTGGCATCTCACTCTCTTTGAATCTTCTTTATCATGCCAGGATTAGCAGGAAAAAGCAAAAAATTTCAGAATTGCACCTTGCAATGTGGAGATATTACTGTTTGTGCATTTACAATATTCATTGATTTTTGCCATTGAAAAACGTCCAGAAATGTTTGAAGCTACTGACTGAATGAAAGGAGCTGGCATCTCACTCTCTTTGAATCTTCTTTATCATGCTAGGATTAGCAGGAAAAAGCAAAAAATTTCAGAATTGCACCTTGCAATGCGGAGAAATTACTGTTTGTGCATTTACAATATTCATTGATTTTTGCCATTGAAAAACATCATGTTATTCATATACCAGAAATGTTTGAAGCTACTGACAATGAAAAGAGCTGGCATCTCACTCTCTTTGAATCTTCTTTATCATGCTAAGAGGAGCAGGAAAAAGCAAAAAATTTCAGAATTGCACGTTGCAATGTGGAGATATTACTGTTTGTGCATTTACAATATTCATTGATTTTTGCCATTGAAAAACGTCCAGAAATGTTTGAAGCTACTGACTGAATGAAAGGAGCTGGCATCTCACTCTCTTTGAATCTTCTTTATCATGCTAGGATTAGCAGGAAAAAGCAAAAAATTTCAGAATTGCACCTTGCAATGCAGAGAAATTACTGTTTGTGCATTTACAATATTCATTGATTTTTGCCATTGAAAAACATCATGTTATTCATATACCAGAAATGTTTGAAGCTACTGACTGAATGAAAAGAGCTGGCATCTCACTCTCTTTGAATCTTCTTTATCATGCTAAGAGGAGCAGGAAAAAGCAAAAAATTTCAGAATTGCACGTTGCAATGTGGAGATATTACTTTTTGTGCATTTACAATATTCATTGATTTTTGCCATTGAAAAACGTCCAGAAATGTTTGAAGCTACTGACTGAATGAAAGGAGCTGGCATCTCACTCTCTTTGAATCTTCTTTATCATGCTAGAATTAGCAGGAAAAAGCAAAAAATTTCAGAATTGCACCTTGCAATGCGGAGAAATTACTGTGTGTGCATTTACAATATTCATTGATTTTTGCCATTGAAAAACATGTTATTCATATACCAGAAATGTTTGAAGCTACTGACTGAATGAAAAGAGCTGGCATCTCACTCTATTTGAATCTTCTTTATCATGCTAGGATTAGCAGGAAAAAGCAAAAAATTTCAGAATTGCACCTTGCAATGCGGAGAAATTACTGTTTGTGCATTTACAATATTCATTGATTTTTGCCATTGAAAAACATGTTATTCATATACCAGAAATGTTTGAAGCTACTGACTGAATGAAAAGAGCTGGCATCTCACTCTCTTTGAATCTTCTTTATCATGCCAGGATTAGCAGGAAAAAGCAAAAAATTTCAGAATTGCACGTTGCAATGTGGAGATATTACTGTTTGTGCATTTACAATATTCATTGATTTTTGCCATTGAAAAACGTCCAGAAATGTTTGAAGCTACTGACTGAATGAAAGGAGCTGGCATCTCACTCTCTTTGAATCTTCTTTATCATGCTAGGATTAGCAGGAAAAAGCAAAAAATTTCAGAATTGCACCTTGCAATGCGGAGAAATTACTGTTTGTGCATTTACAATATTCATTGATTTTTGCCATTGAAAAACATCATGTTATTCATATACCAGAAATGTTTGAAGCTACTGACTGAATGAAAAGAGCTGGCATCTCACTCTCTTTGAATCTTCTTTATCATGCCAGGATTAGCAGGAAAAAGCAAAAAATTTCAGAATTGCACGTTGCAATGTGGAGATATTACTGTTTGTGCATTTACAATATTCATTGATTTTTGCCATTGAAAAACGTCCAGAAATGTTTGAAGCTACTGACTGAATGAAAGGAGCTGGCATCTCACTCTCTTTGAATCTTCTTTATCATGCTAGGATTAGCAGGAAAAAGCAAAAAATTTCAGAATTGCACCTTGCAATGCGGAGAAATTACTGTTTGTGCATTTACAATATTCATTGATTTTTGCCATTGAAAAACATCATGTTATTCATATACCAGAAATGTTTGAAGCTACTGACTGAATGAAAAGAGCTGGCATCTCACTCTCTTCGAATCTTCTTTATCATGCCAGGATTAGCAGGAAAAAGCAAAAAATTTCAGAATTGCACGTTGCAATGTGGAGATATTACTGTTTGTGCATTTACAATATTCATTGATTTTTGCCATTGAAAAACGTCCAGAAATGTTTGAAGCTACTGACTGAATGAAAGGAGCTGGCATCTCACTCTCTTTGAATCTTCTTTATCATGCTAGGATTAGCAGGAAAAAGCAAAAAATTTCAGAATTGCACCTTGCAATGCGGAGAAATTACTGTGTGTGCATTTACAATATTCATTGATTTTTGCCATTGAAAAACATCATGTTATTCATATACCAGAAATGTTTGAAGCTACTGACTGAATGAAAAGAGCTGGCATCTCACTCTCTTTGAATCTTCTTTATCATGCCAGGATTAGCAGGAAAAAGCAAAAAATTTCAGAATTGCACGTTGCAATGTGGAGATATTACTGTTTGTGCATTTACAATATTCATTGATTTTTGCCATTGAAAAACATGTTATTCATATACCAGAAATGTTTGAAGCTACTGACTGAATGAAAAGAGCTGGCATCTCACTCTCTTTGAATCTTCTTTATCATGCCAGGATTAGCAGGAAAAAGCAAAAAATTTCAGAATTGCACCTTGCAATGTGGAGATATTACTGTTTGTGCATTTACAATATTCATTGATTTTTGCCATTGAAAAACGTCCAGAAATGTTTGAAGCTACTGACTGAATGAAAGGAGCTGGCATCTCACTCTCTTTGAATCTTCTTTATCATGCTAGGATTAGCAGGAAAAAGCAAAAAATTTCAGAATGGCACCTTGCAATGCGGAGAAATTACTGCTTGTGCATTTACAATATTCATTGATTTTTGCCATTGAAAAACATGGTATTCATATACCAGAAATGTTTGAAGCTACTGACTGAATGAAAAGAGCTGGCATCTCACTCTCTTTGAATCTTCTTTATCATGCCAGGATTAGCAGGAAAAAGCAAAAAATTTCAGAATTGCACCTTGCAATGTGGAGATATTACTGTTTGTGCATTTACAATATTCATTGATTTTTGCCATTGAAAAACGTCCAGAAATGTTTGAAGCTACTGACTGAATGAAAAGAGCTGGCATCTCACTCTCTTTGAATCTTCTTTATCATGCTAAGAGGAGCAGGAAAAAGCAAAAAATTTCAGAATTGCACGTTGCAATGTGGAGATATTACTGTTTGTGCATTTACAATATTCATTGATTTTTGCCATTGAAAAACATGTTATTCATATACCAGAAATGTTTGAAGCTACTGACTGAATGAAAAGAGCTGGCATCTCACTCTCTTTGAATCTTCTTTTTCATGCCAGGATTAGCAGGAAAAAGCCAAAAATTTCAGAATTGCACGTTGCAATGTGGAGATATTACTGTTTGTGCATTTACAATATTCATTGATTTTTGCCATTGAAAAACGTCCAGAAATGTTTGAAGCTACTGACTGAATGAAAGGAGCTGGCATCTCACTCTCTTTGAATCTTCTTTATCATGCTAGGATTAGCAGGAAAAAGCAAAAAATTTCAGAATTGCACCTTGCAATGCGGAGAAATTACTGTTTGTGCATTTACAATATTCATTGATTTTTGCCATTGAAAAACATCATGTTATTCATATACCAGAAATGTTTGAAGCTACTGACTGAATGAAAAGAGCTGGCATCTCACTCTCTTTGAATCTTCTTTATCATGCTAAGAGGAGCAGGAAAAAGCAAAAAATTTCAGAATTGCACGTTGCAATGTGGAGATATTACTGTTTGTGCATTTACAATATTCATTGATTTTTGCCATTGAAAAACGTCCAGAAATGTTTGAAGCTACTGACTGAATGAAAGGAGCTGGCATCTCACTCTCTTTGAACCTTCTTTATCATGCTAGGATTAGCAGGAAAAAGCAAAAAATTTCAGAATTGCACCTTGCAATGCGGAGAAATTACTGATTGTGCATTTACAATATTCATTGATTTTTGCCATTGAAAAACATCATGTTATTCATATACCAGAAATGTTTGAAGCTACTGACTGAATGAAAAGAGCTGGCATCTCACTCTCTTTGAATCTTCTTTATCATGCTAAGAGGAGCAGGAAAAAGCAAAAAATTTCAGAATTGCACGTTGCAATGTGGAGATATTACTGTTTGTGCATTTACAATATTCATTGATTTTTGCCATTGAAAAACGTCCAGAAATGTTTGAAGCTACTGACTGAATGAAAGGAGCTGGCATCTCACTCTCTTTGAATCTTCTTTATCATGCTAGGATTAGCAGGAAAAAGCAAAAAATTTCAGAATTGCACCTTGCAATGCGGAGAAATTACTGTGTGTGCATTTACAATATTCATTGATTTTTGCCATTGAAAAACATGTTATTCATATACCAGAAATGTTTGAAGCTACTGACTGAATGAAAAGAGCTGGCATCTCACTCTCTTTGAATCTTCTTTATCATGCTAGGATTAGCAGGAAAAAGCAAAAAATTTCAGAATTGCACCTTGCAATGCGGAGAAATTACTGTTTGTGCATTTACAATATTCATTCATTTTTGCCATTGAAAAACATGTTATTCATATACCAGAAATGTTTGAAGCTACTGACTGAATGAAAAGAGCTGGCATCTCACTCTCTTTGAATCTTCTTTATCATGCCAGGATTAGCAGGAAAAAGCAAAAAATTTCAGAATTACACGTTGCAATGTGGAGATATTACTGTTTGTGCATTTACAATATTCATTGATTTTTGCCATTAAAAAACGTCCAGAAATGTTTGAAGCTACTGACTGAATGAAAGGAGCTGGCATCTCACTCTCTTTGAATCTTCTTTATCATGCTAGGATTAGCAGGAAAAAGCAAAAAATTTCAGAATTGCACCTTGCAATGCGGAGAAATTACTGTTTGTGCATTTACAATATTCATTGATTTTTGCCATTGAAAAACATCGTTATTCATATACCAGAAATGTTTGAAGCTACTGACTGAATGAAAAGAGCTGGCATCTCACTCTCTTTGAATCTTCTTTATCATGCCAGGATTAGCAGGAAAAAGCAAAAAATTTCAGAATTGCACGTTGCAATGTGGAGATATTACTGTTTGTGCATTTACAATATTCATTGATTTTTGCCATTGAAAAACGTCCAGAAATGTTTGAAGCTACTGACTGAATGAAAGGAGCTGGCATCTCACTCTCTTTGAATCTTCTTTATCATGCTAGGATTAGCAGGAAAAAGCAAAAAATTTCAGAATTGCACCTTGCAATGCGGAGAAATTACTGTTTGTGCATTTACAATATTCATTGATTTTTGCCATTGAAAAACATGTTATTCATATACCAGAAATGTTTGAAGCTACTGACTGAATGAAAGGAGCTGGCATCTCACTCTCTTTGAATCTTCTTTATCATGCCAGGATTAGCAGGAAAAAGCAAAAAATTTCAGAATTGCACCTTGCAATGTGGAGATATTACTGTTTGTGCATTTACAATATTCATTGATTTTTGCCATTGAAAAACGTCCAGAAATGTTTGAAGCTACTGACTGAATGAAAAGAGCTGGCATCTCACTCTCTTTGAATCTTCTTTATCATGCTAGGATTAGCAGGAAAAAGCAAAAAATTTCAGAATTGCACCTTGCAATGCGGAGAAATTACTGTTTGTGCATTTACAATATTCATTGATTTTTGCCATTGAAAAACATGTTATTCATATACCAGAAATGTTTGAAGCTACTGACTGAATGAAAAGAGCTGGCATCTCACTCTCTTTGAATCTTCTTTATCATGCCAGGATTAGCAGGAAAAAGCAAAAAATTTCAGAATTGCACCTTGCAATGTGGAGATAATACTGTTTGTGCATTTACAATATTCATTGATTTTTGCCATTGAAAAACGTCCAGAAATGTTTGAAGCTACTGACTGAATGAAAAGAGCTGGCATCTCACTCTCTTTGAATCTTCTTTATCATGCCAGGATTAGCAGGAAAAAGCAAAAAATTTTAGAATTGCACCTTGCAATGTGGAGATATTACTGTTTGTGCATTTACAATATTCATTGATTTTTGCCATTGAAAAACGTCCAGAAATGTTTGAAGCTACTGACTGAATGAAAGGAGCTGGCATCTCACTCTCTTTGAATCTTCTTTATCATGCTAGGATTAGCAGGAAAAAGCAAAAAATTTCAGAATTGCACCTTGCAATGCGGAGAAATTACTGTTTGTGCATTTACAATATTCATTGATTTTTGCCATTGAAAAACATGTTATTCATATACCAGAAATGTTTGAAGCTACTGACTGAATGAAAAGAGCTGGCATCTCACTCTCTTTGAATCTTCTTTATCATGCCAGGATTAGCAGGAAAAAGCAAAAAATTTCAGAATTGCACCTTGCAATGTGGAGATAATACTGTTTGTGCATTTACAATATTCATTGATTTTTGCCATTGAAAAACGTCCAGAAATGTTTGAAGCTACTGACTGAATGAAAAGAGCTGGCATCTCACTCTCTTTGAATCTTCTTTATCATGCCAGGATTAGCAGGAAAAAGCAAAAAATTTTAGAATTGCACCTTGCAATGTGGAGATATTACTGTTTGTGCATTTACAATATTCATTGATTTTTGCCATTGAAAAACGTCCAGAAATGTTTGAAGCTACTGACTGAATGAAAGGAGCTGGCATCTCACTCTCTTTGAATCTTCTTTATCATGTTAGGATTAGCAGGAAAAAGCAAAAAATTTCAGAATTGCACCTTGCAATGCGGAGAAATTACTGTTTGTGCATTTACAATATTCATTGATTTTTGCCATTGAAAAACATGTTATTCATATACCAGAAATGTTTGAAGCTACTGACTGAATGATAGGAGCTGGCATCTCACTCTCTTTGAATCTTCTTTATCATGCCAGGATTAGCAGGAAAAAGCAAAAAATTTCAGAATTGCACCTTGCAATGTGGAGATATTACTGTTTGTGCATTTACAATATTCATTGATTTTTGCCATTGAAAAACGTCCAGAAATGTTTGAAGCTACTGACTGAATGAAAAGAGCTGGCATCTCACTCTCTTTGAATCTTCTTTATCATGCCAGGATTAGCAGGAAAAAGCAAAAAATTTCAGAATTGCACCTTGCAATGTGGAGATATTACTGTTTGTGCATTTACAATATTCATTGATTTTTGCCATTGAAAAACGTCCAGAAATGTTTGAAGCTACTGACTGAATGAAAGGAGCTGGCATCTCACTCTCTTTGAATCTTCTTTATCATGCTAGGATTAGCAGGAAAAAGCAAAAAATTTCAGAATTGCACCTTGCAATGCGGAGAAATTACTGTTTGTGCATTTACAATATTCATTGATTTTTGCCATTGAAAAACATGTTATTCATATACCAGAAATGTTTGAAGCTACTGACTGAATGAAAGGAGCTGGCATCTCAATCTCTTTGAATCTTCTTTATCATGCCAGGATTAGCAGGAAAAAGCAAAAAATTTCAGAATTGCACCTTGCAATGTGGAGATATTACTGTTTGTGCATTTACAATATTCATTGATTTTTGCCATTGAAAAACGTCCAGAAATGTTTGAAGCTACTGACTGAATGAAAAGAGCTGGCATCTCACTCTCTTTGAATCTTCTTTATCATGCTAGGATTAGCAGGAAAAAGCAAAAAATTTCAGAATTGCACCTTGCAATGCGTAGAAATTACTGTTTGTGCATTTACAATATTCATTGAGTTTTGCCATTGAAAAACGTCCAGAAATGTTTGAAGCTACTGACTGAATGAAAGGAGCTGGCATCTCACTCTCTTTGAATCTTCTTTATCATGCTAGGATTAGCAAGAAAAAGCAAAAAATTTCAGAATTGCACCTTGCAATGCGGAGAAATTACTGTTTGTGCATTTAAAATATTCATTGATTTTTGCCATTGAAAAACATGTTATTCATATACCAGAAATGTTTGAAGCTACTGACTGAATGAAAAGAGCTGGCATCTCACTCTCTTTGAATCTTCTTTATCATGCCAGGATTAGCAGGAAAAAGCAAAAAATTTCAGAATTGCACCTTGCAATGTGGAGATATTACTGTTTGTGCATTTACAATATTCATTGATTTTTGCCATTGAAAAACGTCCAGAAATGTTTGAAGCTACTGACTGAATGAAAGGAGCTGGCATCTCACTCTCTTTGAATCTTCTTTATCATGCTAGGATTAGCAGGAAAAAGCAAAAAATTTCAGAATTGCACCTTGCAATGCGGAGAAATTACTGTTTGTGCATTTACAACATTCATTGATTTTTGCCATTGAAAAACATGTTATTCATATACCAGAAATGTTTGAAGCTACTGACTGAATGAAAAGAGCTGGCATCTCACTCTCTTTGAATCTTCTTTATCATGCCAGGATTAGCAGGAAAAAGCAAAAAATTTCAGAATTGCACCTTGCAATGTGGAGATATTACTGTTTGTGCATTTACAATATTCATTGATTTTTGCCATTGAAAAACGTCCAGAAATGTTTGAAGCTACTGACTGAATGAAAGGAGCTGGCATCTCACTCTCTTTGAATCTTCTTTATCATGCTAGGATTAGCAGGAAAAAGCAAAAAATTTCAGAATTGCACCTTGCAATGCGGAGAAATTACTGTTTGTGCATTTACAATATTCATTGATTTTTGCCATTGAAAAACATGTTATTCATATACCAGAAATGTTTGAAGCTACTGACTGAATGAAAGGAGCTGGCATCTCACTCTCTTTGAATCTTCTTTATCATGCCAGGATTAGCAGGAAAAAGCAAAAAATTTCAGAATTGCACCTTGCAATGTGGAGATATTACTGTTTGTGCATTTACAATATTCATTGATTTTTGCCATTGAAAAACGTCCAGAAATGTTTGAAGCTACTGACTGAATGAAAAGAGCTGGCATCTCACTCTCTTTGAATCTTCTTTATCATGCTAGGATTAGCAGGAAAAAGCAAAAAATTTCAGAATTGCACCTTGCAATGCGTAGAAATTACTGTTTGTGCATTTACAATATTCATTGATTTTTGCCATTGAAAAACGTCCAGAAATGTTTGAAGCTACTGACTGAATGAAAGGAGCTGGCATCTCACTCTCTTTGAATCTTCTTTATCATGCTAGGATTAGCAGGAAAAAGCAAAAAATTTCAGAATTGCACCTTGCAATGCGGAGAAATTACTGTTTGTGCATTTACAATATTCATTGATTTTTGCCATTGAAAAACATGTTATTCATATACCAGAAATGTTTGAAGCTACTGACTGAATGAAAAGAGCTGGCATCTCACTCTCTTTGAATCTTCTTTATCATGCCAGGATTAGCAGGAAAAAGCAAAAAATTTCAGAATTGCACCTTGCAATGTGGAGATATTACTGTTTGTGCATTTACAATATTCATTGATTTTTGCCATTGAAAAACGTCCAGAAATGTTTGAAGCTACTGACTGAATGAAAGGAGCTGGCATCTCACTCTCTTTGAATCTTCTTTATCATGCTAGGATTAGCAGGAAAAAGCAAAAAATTTCAGAATTGCACCTTGCAATGCGGAGAAATTACTGTTTGTGCATTTACAATATTCATTGATTTTTGCCATTGAAAAACATGTTATTCATATACCAGAAATGTTTGAAGCTACTGACTGAATGAAAGGAGCTGGCATCTCAATCTCTTTGAATCTTCTTTATCATGCCAGGATTAGCAGGAAAAAGCAAAAAATTTCAGAATTGCACCTTGCAATGTGGAGATATTACTGTTTGTGCATTTACAATATTCATTGATTTTTGCCATTGAAAAACGTCCAGAAATGTTTGAAGCTACTGACTGAATGAAAAGAGCTGGCATCTCACTCTCTTTGAATCTTCTTTATCATGCTAGGATTAGCAGGAAAAAGCAAAAAATTTCAGAATTGCACCTTGCAATGCGTAGAAATTACTGTTTGTGCATTTACAATATTCATTGAGTTTTGCCATTGAAAAACGTCCAGAAATGTTTGAAGCTACTGACTGAATGAAAGGAGCTGGCATCTCACTCTCTTTGAATCTTCTTTATCATGCTAGGATTAGCAAGAAAAAGCAAAAAATTTCAGAATTGCACCTTGCAATGCGGAGAAATTACTGTTTGTGCATTTAAAATATTCATTGATTTTTGCCATTGAAAAACATGTTATTCATATACCAGAAATGTTTGAAGCTACTGACTGAATGAAAAGAGCTGGCATCTCACTCTCTTTGAATCTTCTTTATCATGCCAGGATTAGCAGGAAAAAGCAAAAAATTTCAGAATTGCACCTTGCAATGTGGAGATATTACTGTTTGTGCATTTACAATATTCATTGATTTTTGCCATTGAAAAACGTCCAGAAATGTTTGAAGCTACTGACTGAATGAAAGGAGCTGGCATCTCACTCTCTTTGAATCTTCTTTATCATGCTAGGATTAGCAGGAAAAAGCAAAAAATTTCAGAATTGCACCTTGCAATGCGGAGAAATTACTGTTTGTGCATTTACAACATTCATTGATTTTTGCCATTGAAAAACATGTTATTCATATACCAGAAATGTTTGAAGCTACTGACTGAATGAAAAGAGCTGGCATCTCACTCTCTTTGAATCTTCTTTATCATGCCAGGATTAGCAGGAAAAAGCAAAAAATTTCAGAATTGCACCTTGCAATGTGGAGATATTACTGTTTGTGCATTTACAATATTCATTGATTTTTGCCATTGAAAAACGTCCAGAAATGTTTGAAGCTACTGACTGAATGAAAGGAGCTGGCATCTCACTCTCTTTGAATCTTCTTTATCATGCTAGGATTAGCAGGAAAAAGCAAAAAATTTCAGAATTGCACCTTGCAATGCGGAGAAATTACTGTTTGTGCATTTACAATATTCATTGATTTTTGCCATTGAAAAACATGTTATTCATATACCAGAAATGTTTGAAGCTACTGACTGAATGAAAGGAGCTGGCATCTCACTCTCTTTGAATCTTCTTTATCATGCCAGGATTAGCAGGAAAAAGCAAAAAATTTCAGAATTGCACCTTGCAATGTGGAGATATTACTGTTTGTGCATTTACAATATTCATTGATTTTTGCCATTGAAAAACGTCCAGAAATGTTTGAAGCTACTGACTGAATGAAAATAGCTGGCATCTCACTCTCTTTGAATCTTCTTTATCATGCTAGGATTAGCAGGAAAAAGCAAAAAATTTCAGAATTGCACCTTGCAATGCGTAGAAATTACTGTTTGTGCATTTACAATATTCATTGATTTTTGCCATTGAAAAACGTCCAGAAATGTTTGAAGCTACTGACTGAATGAAAGGAGCTGGCATCTCACTCTCTTTGAATCTTCTTTATCATGCTAGGATTAGCAGGAAAAAGCAAAAAATTTCAGAATTGCACCTTGCAATGCGGAGAAATTACTGTTTGTGCATTTACAATATTCATTGATTTTTGCCATTGAAAAACATGTTATTCATATACCAGAAATGTTTGAAGCTACTGACTGAATGAAAAGAGCTGGCATCTCACTCTCTTTGAATCTTCTTTATCATGCCAGGATTAGCAGGAAAAAGCAAAAAATTTCAGAATTGCACCTTGCAATGTGGAGATATTACTGTTTGTGCATTTACAATATTCATTGATTTTTGCCATTGAAAAACGTCCAGAAATGTTTGAAGCTACTGACTGAATGAAAGGAGCTGGCATCTCACTCTCTTTGAATCTTCTTTATCATGCTAGGATTAGCAGGAAAAAGCAAAAAATTTCAGAATTGCACCTTGCAATGCGGAGAAATTACTGTTTGTGCATTTACAACATTCATTGATTTTTGCCATTGAAAAACATGTTATTCATATACCAGAAATGTTTGAAGCTACTGACTGAATGAAAAGAGCTGGCATCTCACTCTCTTTGAATCTTCTTTATCATGCCAGGATTAGCAGGAAAAAGCAAAAAATTTCAGAATTGCACCTTGCAATGTGGAGATATTACTGTTTGTGCATTTACAATATTCATTGATTTTTGCCATTGAAAAACGTCCAGAAATGTTTGAAGCTACTGACTGAATGAAAGGAGCTGGCATCTCACTCTCTTTGAATCTTCTTTATCATGCTAGGATTAGCAGGAAAAAGCAAAAAATTTCAGAATTGCACCTTGCAATGCGGAGAAATTACTGTGTGTGCATTTACAATATTCATTGATTTTTGCCATTGAAAAACATCGTTATTCATATACCAGAAATGTTTGAAGCTACTGACTGAATGAAAAGAGCTGGCATCTCACTCTCTTTGAATCTTCTTTATCATGCCAGGATTAGCAGGAAAAAGCAAAAAATTTCAGAATTGCACGTTGCAATGTGGAGATATTACTGTTTGTGCATTTACAATATTCATTGATTTTTGCCATTGAAAAACATCGTTATTCATATACCAGAAATGTTTGAAGCTACTGACTGAATGAAAAGAGCTGGCATCTCACTCTCTTTGAATCTTCTTTATCATGCCAGGATTAGCAGGAAAAAGCAAAAAATTTCAGAATTGCACGTTGCAATGTGGAGATATTACTGTTTGTGCATTTACAATATTCATTAATTTTTGCCATTAAAAAACATCATGTTATTCATATACCAGAAATGTTTGAAGCTACTGACTGAATGAAAAGAGCTCGCATCTCACTCTCTTTGAATCTTCTTTATCATGCTAAGAGGAGCAGGAAAAAGCAAAAAATTTCAGAATTGCACGTTGCAATGTGGAGATATTACTGTTTGTGCATTTACAATATTCATTGATTTTTGCCATTGAAAAACATGTTATTCATATACCAGAAATGTTTGAAGCTACTGACTGAATGAAAAGAGCTGGCATCTCACTCTCTTTGAATCTTCTTTATCATGCCAGGATTAGCAGGAAAAAGCAAAAAATTTCAGAATTGCACCTTGCAATGTGGAGAAATTACTGTTTGTGCATTTACAATATTCATTGATTTTTGCTATTGAAAAACGTCCAGAAATGTTTGAAGCTACTGACTGAATGAAAGGAGCTGGCATCTCACTCTCTTTGAATCTTCTTTATCATGCTAGGATTAGCAGGAAAAAGCAAAAAATTTCAGAATTGCACCTTGCAATGCGGAGAAATTACTGTGTGTGCATTTACAATATTCATTGATTTTTGCCATTGAAAAACATCGTTATTCATATACCAGAAATGTTTGAAGCTACTGACTGAATGAAAGGAGCTGGCATCTCACTCTCTTTGAATCTTCTTTATCATGCTAGTATTAGCAGGAAAAAGCAAAAAATTTCAGAATTGCACCTTGCAATGCGGAGAAATTACTGTTTGTGCATTTACAATATTCATTGATTTTTGTCATTGAAAAACATGTTATTCATATACCAGAAATGTTTGAAGCTACTGACTGAATGAAAAGAGCTGGCATCTCACTCTCTTTGAATCTTCTTTATCATGCCAGGATTAGCAGGAAAAAGCAAAAAATTTCAGAATTGCACCTTGCAATGTGGAGATATTACTGTTTGTGCATTTACAATATTCATTGATTTTTGCCATTGAAAAACATCCAGAAATGTTTGAAGCTACTGACTGAATGAAAGGAGCTGGCATCTCACTCTCTTTCAATCTTCTTTATCATGCTAGGATTAGCAGGAAAAAGCAAAAAATTTCAGAATTGCACCTTGCAATGCGGAGAAATTACTGTTTGTGCATTTACAATATTCATTGATTTTTGCCATTGAAAAACATGTTATTCATATACCAGAAATGTTTGAAGCTACTGACTGAATGAAAGGAGCTGGCATCTCACTCTCTTTGAATCTTCTTTATCATGCCAGGATTAGCAGGAAAAAGCAAAAAATTTCAGAATTGCACCTTGCAATGTGGAGATATTACTGTTTGTGCATTTACAATATTCATTGATTTTTGCCATTGAAAAACGTCCAGAAATGTTTGAAGCTACTGACTGAATGAAAAGAGCTGGCATCTCACTCTCTTTGAATCTTCTTTATCATGCCAGGATTAGCAGGAAAAAGCAAAAAATTTCAGAATTGCACCTTGCAATGTGGAGATATTACTGTTTGTGCATTTGCAATATTCATTGATTTTTGCCATTGAAAAACGTCCAGAAATGTTTGAAGCTACTGACTGAATGAAAGGAGCTGGCATCTCACTCTCTTTGAATCTTCTTTATCATGCTAGGATTAGCAGGAAAAAGCAAAAAATTTCAGAATTGCACATTGCAATGCGGAGAAATTACTGTTTGTGCATTTACAATATTCATTGATTTTTGCCATTAAAAAACATGTTATTCATATACCAGAAATGTTTGAAGCTACTGACTGAATGAAAGGAGCTGGCATCTCACTCTCTTTGAATCTTCTTTATCATGCCAGGATTAGCAGGAAAAAGCAAAAAATTTCAGAATTGCACCTTGCAATGTGGAGATATTACTGTTTGTGCATTTACAATATTCATTGATTTTTGCCATTGAAAAACGTCCAGAAATGTTTGAAGCTACTGACTGAATGAAAAGAGCTGGCATCTCACTCTCTTTGAATCTTCTTTATCATGCTAGGATTAGCAGGAAAAAGCAAAAAATTTCAGAATTGCACCTTGCAATGCGGAGAAATTACTGTTTGTGCATTTACAATATTCATTGATTTTTGCCATTGAAAAACGTCCAGAAATGTTTGAAGCTACTGACTGAATGAAAAGAGCTGGCATCTCACTCTCTTTGAATCTTCTTTATCATGCCAGGATTAGCAGGAAAAAGCAAAAAATTTCAGAATTGCACCTTGCAATGTGGAGATATTACTGTTTGTGCATTTACAATATTCATTGATTTTTGCCATTGAAAAACGTCCAGAAATGTTTGAAGCTACTGACTGAATGAAAGGAGCTGGCATCTCACTCTCTTTGAATCTTCTTTATCATGCTAGGATTAGCAGGAAAAAGCAAAAAATTTCAGAATTGCACCTTGCAATGCGGAGAAATTACTGTTTGTGCATTTACAATATTCATTGATTTTTGCCATTGAAAAACATGTTATTCATATACCAGAAATGTTTGAAGCTACTGACTGAATGAAAGGAGCTGGCATCTCACTCTCTTTGAATCTTCTTTATCATGCCAGGATTAGCAGGAAAAAGCAAAAAATTTCAGAATTGCACCTTGCAATGTGGAGATATTACTGTTTGTGCATTTACAATATTCATTGATTTTTGCCATTGAAAAACGTCCAGAAATGTTTGAAGCTACTGACTGAATGAAAGGAGCTGGCATCTCACTCTCTTTGAATCTTCTTTATCATGCTAGGATTAGCAGGAAAAAGCAAAAAATTTCAGAATTGCACCTTGCAATGCGGAGAAATTACTGTGTGTGCATTTACAATATTCATTGATTTTTGCCATTGAAAAACATGTTATTCATATACCAGAAATGTTTGAAGCTACTGACTGAATGAAAGGAGCTGGCATCTCACTCTCTTTGAATCTTCTTTATCATGCCAGGATTAGCAGGAAAAAGCAAAAAATTTCAGAATTGCACCTTGTAATGTGGAGATATTACTGTTTGTGCATTTACAATATTCATTGATTTTTGCCATTGAAAAACGTCCAGAAATGTTTGAAGCTACTGACTGAATGAAAGGAGCTGGCATCTCACTCTCTTTGAATCTTCTTTATCATGCTAGGATTAGCAGGAAAAAGCAAAAAATTTCAGAATTGCACCTTGCAATGCGGAGAAATTACTGTGTGTGCATTTACAATATTCATTGATTTTTGCCATTGAAAAACATGTTATTCATATACCAGAAATGTTTGAAGCTACTGACTGAATGAAAAGAGCTGGCATCTCACTCTCTTTGAATCTTCTTTATCATGCTAGCATTAGCAGGAAAAAGCAAAAAATTTCAGAATTGCACCTTGCAATGCGGAGAAATTACTGTTTGTGCATTTACAATATTCATTCATTTTTGCCATTGAAAAACATGTTATTCATATACCAGAAATGTTTGAAGCTACTGACTGAATGAAAAGAGCTGGCATCTCACTCTCTTTGAATCTTCTTTATCATGCCAGGATTAGCAGGAAAAAGCAAAAAATTTCAGAATTACACGTTGCAATGTGGAGATATTACTGTTTGTGCATTTACAATATTCATTGATTTTTGCCATTAAAAAACGTCCAGAAATGTTTGAAGCTACTGACTGAATGAAAGGAGCTGGCATCTCACTCTCTTTGAATCTTCTTTATCATGCTAGGATTAGCAGGAAAAAGCAAAAAATTTCAGAATTGCACCTTGCAATGCGGAGAAATTACTGTTTGTGCATTTACAATATTCATTGATTTTTGCCATTGAAAAACATAATTATTCATATACCAGAAATGTTTGAAGCTACTGACTGAATGAAAAGAGCTGGCATCTCACTCTCTTTGAATCTTCTTTATCATGCCAGGATTAGCAGGAAAAAGCAAAAAATTTCAGAATTGCACGTTGCAATGTGGAGATATTACTGTTTGTGCATTTACAATATTCATTGATTTTTGCCATTGAAAAACGTCCAGAAATGTTTGAAGCTACTGACTGAATGAAAGGAGCTGGCATCTCACTCTCTTTGAATCTTCTTTATCATGCTAGGATTAGCAGGAAAAAGCAAAAAATTTCAGAATTGCACCTTGCAATGCGGAGAAATTACTGTTTGTGCATTTACAATATTCATTGATTTTTGCCATTGAAAAACATGTTATTCATATACCAGAAATGTTTGAAGCTACTGACTGAATGAAAGGAGCTGGCATCTCACTCTCTTTGAATCTTCTTTATCATGCCAGGATTAGCAGGAAAAAGCAAAAAATTTCAGAATTGCACCTTGCAATGTGGAGATATTACTGTTTGTGCATTTACAATATTCATTGATTTTTGCCATTGAAAATCGTCCAGAAATGTTTGAAGCTACTGACTGAATGAAAAGAGCTGGCATCTCACTCTCTTTGAAACTTCTTTATCATGCTAGGATTAGCAGGAAAAAGCAAAAAATTTCAGAATTGCACCTTGCAATGCGGAGAAATTACTGTTTGTGCATTTACAATATTCATTGATTTTTGCCATTGAAAAACATGTTATTCATATACCAGAAATGTTTGAAGCTACTGACTGAATGAAAAGAGCTGGCATCTCACTCTCTTTGAATCTTCTTTATCATGCCAGGATTAGCAGGAAAAAGCAAAAAATTTCAGAATTGCACCTTGCAATGTGGAGATAATACTGTTTGTGCATTTACAATATTCATTGATTTTTGCCATTGAAAAACGTCCAGAAATGTTTGAAGCTACTGACTGAATGAAAAGAGCTGGCATCTCACTCTCTTTGAATCTTCTTTATCATGCCAGGATTAGCAGGAAAAAGCAAAAAATTTCAGAATTGCACCTTGCAATGTGGAGATATTACTGTTTGTGCATTTACAATATTCATTGATTTTTGCCATTGAAAAACGTCCAGAAATGTTTGAAGCTACTGACTGAATGAAAGGAGCTGGCATCTCACTCTCTTTGAATCTTCTTTATCATGTTAGGATTAGCAGGAAAAAGCAAAAAATTTCAGAATTGCACCTTGCAATGCGGAGAAATTACTGTTTGTGCATTTACAATATTCATTGATTTTTGCCATTGAAAAACATGTTATTCATATACCAGAAATGTTTGAAGCTACTGACTGAATGAAAGGAGCTGGCATCTCACTCTCTTTGAATCTTCTTTATCATGCCAGGATTAGCAGGAAAAAGCAAAAAATTTCAGAATTGCACCTTGCAATGTGGAGATATTACTGTTTGTGCATTTACAATATTCATTGATTTTTGCCATTGAAAAACGTCCAGAAATGTTTGAAGCTACTGACTGAATGAAAGGAGCTGGCATCTCACTCTCTTTGAATCTTCTTTATCATGCTAGGATTAGCAGGAAAAAGCAAAAAATTTCAGAATTGCACCTTGCAATGCGGAGATATTACTGTTTGTGCATTTACAATATTCATTGATTTTTGCCATTGAAAAACATGTTATTCATATACCAGAAATGTTTGAAGCTACTGACTGAATGAAAGGAGCTGGCATCTCACTCTCTTTGAATCTTCTTTATCATGCCAGGATTAGCAGGAAAAAGCAAAAAATTTCAGAATTGCACCTTGCAATGTGGAGATATTACTGTTTGTGCATTTACAATATTCATTGATTTTTGCCATTGAAAAACGTCCAGAAATGTTTGAAGCTACTGACTGAATGAAAAGAGCTGGCATCTCATTCTCTTTGAATCTTCTTTATCATGCTAGGATTAGCAGGAAAAAGCAAAAAATTTCAGAATTGCACCTTGCAATGCGTAGAAATTACTGTTTGTGCATTTACAATATTCATTGATTTTTGCCATTGAAAAACGTCCAGAAATGTTTGAAGCTACTGACTGAATGAAAGGAGCTGGCATCTCACTCTCTTTGAATCTTCTTTATCATGCTAGGATTAGCAGGAAAAAGCAAAAAATTTCAGAATTGCACCTTGCAATGCGGAGAAATTACTGTTTGTGCATTTACAATATTCATTGATTTTTGCCATTGAAAAACATGTTATTCATATACCAGAAATGTTTGAAGCTACTGACTGAATGAAAAGAGCTGGCATCTCACTCTCTTTGAATCTTCTTTATCATGCCAGGATTAGCAGGAAAAAGCAAAAAATTTCAGAATTGCACCTTGCAATGTGGAGATATTACTGTTTGTGCATTTACAATATTCATTGATTTTTGCCATTGAAAAACGTCCAGAAATGTTTGAAGCTACTGACTGAATGAAAGGAGCTGGCATCTCACTCTCTTTGAATCTTCTTTATCATGCTAGGATTAGCAGGAAAAAGCAAAAAATTTCAGAATTGCACCTTGCAATGCGGAGAAATTACTGTTTGTGCATTTACAACATTCATTGATTTTTGCCATTGAAAAACATGTTATTCATATACCAGAAATGTTTGAAGCTACTGACTGAATGAAAAGAGCTGGCATCTCACTCTCTTTGAATCTTCTTTATCATGCCAGGATTAGCAGGAAAAAGCAAAAAATTTCAGAATTGCACCTTGCAATGTGGAGATATTACTGTTTGTGCATTTACAATATTCATTGATTTTTGCCATTGAAAAACGTCCAGAAATGTTTGAAGCTACTGACTGAATGAAAGGAGCTGGCATCTCACTCTCTTTGAATCTTCTTTATCATGCTAGGATTAGCAGGAAAAAGCAAAAAATTTCAGAATTGCACCTTGCAATGCGGAGAAATTACTGTGTGTGCATTTACAATATTCATTGATTTTTGCCATTGAAAAACATCGTTATTCATATACCAGAAATGTTTGAAGCTACTGACTGAATGAAAAGAGCTGGCATCTCACTCTCTTTGAATCTTCTTTATCATGCCAGGATTAGCAGGAAAAAGCAAAAAATTTCAGAATTGCACGTTGCAATGTGGAGATATTACTGTTTGTGCATTTACAATATTCATTGATTTTTGCCATTGAAAAACATCGTTATTCATATACCAGAAATGTTTGAAGCTACTGACTGAATGAAAAGAGCTGGCATCTCACTCTCTTTGAATCTTCTTTATCATGCCAGGATTAGCAGGAAAAAGCAAAAAATTTCAGAATTGCACGTTGCAATGTGGAGATATTACTGTTTGTGCATTTACAATATTCATTGATTTTTGCCATTGAAAAACATCATGTTATTCATATACCAGAAATGTTTGAAGCTACTGACTGAATGAAAAGAGCTGGCATCTCACTCTCTTTGAATCTTCTTTATCATGCTAAGAGGAGCAGGAAAAAGCAAAAAATTTCAGAATTGCACGTTGCAATGTGGAGATATTACTGTTTGTGCATTTACAATATTCATTGATTTTTGCCATTGAAAAACATGTTATTCATATACCAGAAATGTTTGAAGCTACTGACTGAATGAAAAGAGCTGGCATCTCACTCTCTTTGAATCTTCTTTATCATGCTAGGATTAGCAGGAAAAAGCAAAAAATTTCAGAATTGCACCTTGCAATGTGGAGATATTACTGTTTGTGCATTTACAATATTCATTGATTTTTGCCATTGAAAAACGTCCAGAAATGTTTGAAGCTACTGACTGAATGAAAGGAGCTGGCATCTCACTCTCTTTCAATCTTCTTTATCATGCTAGGATTAGCAGGAAAAAGCAAAAAATTTCAGAATTGCACCTTGCAATGCGGAGAAATTACTGTTTGTGCATTTACAATATTCATTGATTTTTGCCATTGAAAAACATGTTATTCATATACCAGAAATGTTTGAAGCTACTGACTGAATGAAAGGAGCTGGCATCTCACTCTCTTTGAATCTTCTTTATCATGCCAGGATTAGCAGGAAAAAGCAAAAAATTTCAAATTGCACCTTGCAATGTGGAGATATTACTGTTTGTGCATTTACAATATTCATTGATTTTTGCCATTGAAAAACGTCCAGAAATGTTTGAAGCTACTGACTGAATGAAAAGAGCTGGCATCTCACTCTCTTTGAATCTTCTTTATCATGCCAGGATTAGCAGGAAAAAGCAAAAAATTTCAGAATTGCACCTTGCAATGTGGAGATATTACTGTTTGTGCATTTACAATATTCATTGATTTTTGCCATTGAAAAACGTCCAGAAATGTTTGAAGCTACTGACTGAATGAAAGGAGCTGGCATCTCACTCTCTTTGAATCTTCTTTATCATGCTAGGATTAGCAGGAAAAAGCAAAAAATTTCAGAATTGCACCTTGCAATGCGGAGAAATTACTGTTTGTGCATTTACAATATTCATTGATTTTTGCCATTGAAAAACATGTTATTCATATACCAGAAATGTTTGAAGCTACTGACTGAATGAAAGGAGCTGGCATCTCACTCTCTTTGAATCTTCTTTATCATGCCAGGATTAGCAGGAAAAAGCAAAAAATTTCAGAATTGCACCTTGCAATGTGGAGATATTACTGTTTGTGCATTTACAATATTCATTGATTTTTGCCATTGAAAAACGTCCAGAAATGTTTGAAGCTACTGACTGAATGAAAAGAGCTGGCATCTCACTCTCTTTGAATCTTCTTTATCATGCTAGGATTAGCAGGAAAAAGCAAAAAATTTCAGAATTGCACCTTGCAATGCGGAGAAATTACTGTTTGTGCATTTACAATATTCATTGATTTTTGCCATTGAAAAACATCCAGAAATGTTTGAAGCTACTGACTGAATGAAAAGAGCTGGCATCTCACTCTCTTTGAATCTTCTTTATCATGCCAGGATTAGCAGGAAAAAGCAAAAAATTTCAGAATTGCACCTTGCAATGTGGAGATATTACTGTTTGTGCATTTACAATATTCATTGATTTTTGCCATTGAAAAACGTCCAGAAATGTTTGAAGCTACTGACTGAATGAAAGGAGCTGGCATCTCACTCTCTTTGAATCTTCTTTATCATGCTAGGATTAGCAGGAAAAAGCAAAAAATTTCAGAATTGCACCTTGCAATGCGGAGAAATTACTGTTTGTGCATTTACAATATTCATTGATTTTTGCCATTGAAAAACATGTTATTCATATACCAGAAATGTTTGAAGCTACTGACTGAATGAAAGGAGCTGGCATCTCACTCTCTTTGAATCTTCTTTATCATGCCAGGATTAGCAGGAAAAAGAAAAAAATTTCAGAATTGCACCTTGCAATGTGGAGATATTACTGTTTGTGCATTTACAATATTCATTGATTTTTGCCATTGAAAAACGTCCAGAAATGTTTGAAGCTACTGACTGAATGAAAAGAGCTGGCATCTCACTCTCTTTGAATCTTCTTTATCATGCTAGGATTAGCAGGAAAAAGCAAAAAATTTCAGAATTGCACCTTGCAATGCGTAGAAATTACTGTTTGTGCATTTACAATATTCATTGATTTTTGCCATTGAAAAACGTCCAGAAATGTTTGAAGCTACTGACTGAATGAAAGGAGCTGGCATCTCACTCTCTTTGAATCTTCTTTATCATGCTAGGATTAGCAGGAAAAAGCAAAAAATTTCAGAATTGCACCTTGCAATGCGGAGAAATTACTGTTTGTGCATTTACAATATTCATTGATTTTTGCCATTGAAAAACATGTTATTCATATACCAGAAATGTTTGAAGCTACTGACTGAATGAAAAGAGCTGGCATCTCACTCTCTTTGAATCTTCTTTATCATGCCAGGATTAGCAGGAAAAAGCAAAAAATTTCAGAATTGCACCTTGCAATGTGGAGATATTACTGTTTGTGCATTTACAATATTCATTGATTTTTGCCATTGAAAAACGTCCAGAAATGTTTGAAGCTACTGAATGAATGAAAGGAGCTGGCATCTCACTCTCTTTGAATCTTCTTTATCATGCTAGGATTAGCAGGAAAAAGCAAAAAATTTCAGAATTGCACATTGCAATGCGGAGAAATTACTGTTTGTGCATTTACAATATTCATTGATTTTTGCCATTGAAAAACATCATGTTATTCATATACCAGAAATGTTTGAAGCTACTGACTGAATGAAAGGAGCTGGCATCTCACTCTCTTTGAATCTTCTTTATCATGCCAGGATTAGCAGGAAAAAGCAAAAAATTTCAGAATTGCACATTGCAATGCGGAGAAATTACTGTTTGTGCATTTACAATATTCATTGATTTTTGCCATTGAAAAACATGTTATTCATATACCAGAAATGTTTGAAGCTACTGACTGAATGAAAGGAGCTGGCATCTCACTCTCTTTGAATCTTCTTTATCATGCCAGGATTAGCAGGAAAAAGCAAAAAATTTCAGAATTGCACCTTGCAATGCGGAGAAATTACTGTGTGTGCATTTACAATATTCATTGATTTTTGCCATTGAAAAACATCGTTATTCATATACCAGAAATGTTTGAAGCTACTGACTGAATGAAAAGAGCTGGCATCCCACTCTCTTTGAATCTTCTTTATCATGCCAGGATTAGCAGGAAAAAGCAAAAAATTTCAGAATTGCACCTTGCAATGTGGAGATATTACTGTTTGTGCATTTACAATATTCATTGATTTTTGCCATTGAAAAACATGTTATTCATATACCAGAAATGTTTGAAGCTACTGACTGAATGAAAGGAGCTGGCATCTCACTCTCTTTGAATCTTCTTTATCATGCTAGGATTAGCAGGAAAAAGCAAAAAATTTCAGAATTGCACCTTGCAATGCGGAGAAATTACTGTTTGTGCATTTACAATATTCATTGATTTTTGCCATTGAAAAACATGTTATTCATATACCAGAAATGTTTGAAGCTACTGACTGAATGAAAAGAGCTGGCATCTCACTCTCTTTGAATCTTCTTTATCATGCCAGGATTAGCAGGAAAAAGCAAAAAATTTCAGAATTGCACCTTGCAATGTGGAGATATTACTGTTTGTGCATTTACAATATTCATTGATTTTTGCCATTGAAAAACGTCCAGAAATGTTTGAAGCTACTGACTGAATGAAAGGAGCTGGCATCTCACTCTCTTTGAATCTTCTTTATCATGCTAGGATTAGCAGGAAAAAGCAAAAAATTTCAGAATTGCACCTTGCAATGCGGAGAAATTACTGTTTGTGCATTTACAATATTCATTGATTTTTGCCATTGAAAAACATGTTATTCATATACCAGAAATGTTTGAAGCTACTGACTGAATGAAAAGAGCTGGCATCTCACTCTCTTTGAATCTTCTTTATCATGCCAGGATTAGCAGGAAAAAGCAAAAAATTTCAGAATTGCACCTTGCAATGTGGAGATATTACTGTTTGTGCATTTACAATATTCATTGATTTTTGCCATTGAAAAACGTCCAGAAATGTTTGAAGCTACTGACTGAATGAAAGGAGCTGGCATCTCACTCTCTTTGAATCTTCTTTATCATGCTAGGATTAGCAGGAAAAAGCAAAAAATTTCAGAATTGCACCTTGCAATGCGGAGAAATTACTGTGTGTGCATTTACAATATTCATTGATTTTTGCCATTGAAAAACATCGTTATTCATATACCAGAAATGTTTGAAGCTACTGACTGAATGAAAAGAGCTGGCATCTCACTCTCTTTGAATCTTCTTTATCATGCCAGGATTAGCAGGAAAAAGCAAAAAATTTCAGAATTGCACGTTGCAATGTGGAGATATTACTGTTTGTGCATTTACAATATTCATTGATTTTTGCCATTGAAAAACATCGTTATTCATATACCAGAAATGTTTGAAGCTACTGACTGAATGAAAAGAGCTGGCATCTCACTCTCTTTGAATCTTCTTTATCATGCCAGGATTAGCAGGAAAAAGCAAAAAATTTCAGAATTGCACCTTGCAATGTGGAGATATTACTGTTTGTGCATTTACAATATTCATTGATTTTTGCCATTGAAAAACGTCCAGAAATGTTTGAAGCTACTGACTGAATGAAAGGAGCTGGCATCTCACTCTCTTTGAATCTTCTTTATCATGCTAGGATTAGCAGGAAAAAGCAAAAAATTTCAGAATTGCACCTTGCAATGCGTAGAAATTACTGTTTGTGCATTTACAATATTCATTGATTTTTGCCATTGAAAAACGTCCAGAAATGTTTGAAGCTACTGACTGAATGAAAGGAGCTGGCATCTCACTCTCTTTGAATCTTCTTTATCATGCTAGGATTAGCAGGAAAAAGCAAAAAATTTCAGAATTGCACCTTGCAATGCGTAGAAATTAGTTTGTGCATTTACAATATTCATTGATTTTTGCCATTGAAAAACGTCCAGAAATGTTTGAAGCTACTGACTGAATGAAAGGAGCTGGCATCTCACTCTCTTTGAATCTTCTTTATCATGCTAGGATTAGCAGGAAAAAGCAAAAAATTTCAGAATTGCACCTTGCAATGCGGAGAAATTACTGTTTGTGCATTTACAATATTCATTGATTTTTGCCACTGAAAAACATGTTATTCATATACCAGAAATGTTTGAAGCTACTGACTGAATGAAAAGAGCTGGCATCTCACTCTCTTTGAATCTTCTTTATCATGCCAGGATTAGCAGGAAAAAGCAAAAAATTTCAGAATTGCACGTTGCAATGTGGAGATATTACTGTTTGTGCATTTACAATATTCATTGATTTTTGCCATTGAAAAACGTCCAGAAATGTTTGAAGCTACTGACTGAATGAAAGGAGCTGGCATCTCACTCTCTTTGAATCTTCTTTATCATGCTAGGATTAGCAGGAAAAAGCAAAAAATTTCAGAATTGCACATTGCAATGCGGAGAAATTACTGTTTGTGCATTTACAATATTCATTGATTTTTGCCATTGAAAAACATCATGTTATTCATATACCAGAAATGTTTGAAGCTACTGACTGAATGAAAGGAGCTGGCATCTCACTCTCTTTGAATCTTCTTTATCATGCCAGGATTAGCAGGAAAAAGCAAAAAATTTCAGAATTGCACATTGCAATGCGGAGAAATTACAGTTTGTGCATTTACAATATTCATTGATTTTTGCCATTGAAAAACATGTTATTCATATACCAGAAATGTTTGAAGCTACTGACTGAATGAAAAGAGCTGGCATCTCACTCTCTTTGAATCTTCTTTATCATGCTAGGATTAGCAGGAAAAAGCAAAAAATTTCAGAATTGCACCTTGCAATGCGGAGAAATTACTGTGTGTGCATTTACAATATTCATTGATTTTTGCCATTGAAAAACATCGTTATTCATATACCAGAAATGTTTGAAGCTACTGACTGAATGAAAAGAGCTGGCATCCCACTCTCTTTGAATCTTCTTTATCATGCCAGGATTAGCAGGAAAAAGCAAAAAATTTCAGAATTGCACCTTGCAATGTGGAGATATTACTGTTTGTGCATTTACAATATTCATTGATTTTTGCCATTGAAAAACATGTTATTCATATACCAGAAATGTTTGAAGCTACTGACTGAATGAAAGGAGCTGGCATCTCACTCTCTTTGAATCTTCTTTATCATGCTAGGATTAGCAGGAAAAAGCAAAAAATTTCAGAATTGCACCTTGCAATGCGGAGAAATTACTGTTTGTGCATTTACAATATTCATTGATTTTTGTCATTGAAAAACATATTATTCATATACCAGAAATGTTTGAAGCTACTGACTGAATGAAAGGAGCTGGCATCTCACTCTCTTTGAATCTTCTTTATCATGCTAGGATTAGCAGGAAAAAGCAAAAAATTTCAGAATTGCACCTTGCAATGCGGAGAAATTACTGTTTGTGCATTTACAATATTCATTGATTTTTGCCATTGAAAAACATGTTATTCATATACCAGAAATGTTTGAAGCTACTGACTGAATGAAAAGAGCTGGCATCTCACTCTCTTTGAATCTTCTTTATCATGCCAGGATTAGCAGGAAAAAGCAAAAAATTTCAGAATTGCACCTTGCAATGTGGAGATATTACTGTTTGTGCATTTACAATATTCATTGATTTTTGCCATTGAAAAACGTCCAGAAATGTTTGAAGCTACTGACTGAATGAAAGGAGCTGGCATCTCACTCTCTTTGAATCTTCTTTATCATGCTAGGATTAGCAGGAAAAAGCAAAAAATTTCAGAATTGCACCTTGCAATGCGGAGAAATTACTGTTTGTGCATTTACAATATTCATTGATTTTTGCCATTGAAAAACATGTTATTCATATACCAGAAATGTTTGAAGCTACTGACTGAATGAAAAGAGCTGGCATCTCACTCTCTTTGAATCTTCTTTATCATGCCAGGATTAGCAGGAAAAAGCAAAAAATTTCAGAATTGCACCTTGCAATGTGGAGATATTACTGTTTGTGCATTTACAATATTCATTGATTTTTGCCATTGAAAAACGTCCAGAAATGTTTGAAGCTACTGACTGAATGAAAGGAGCTGGCATCTCACTCTCTTTGAATCTTCTTTATCATGCTAGGATTAGCAGGAAAAAGCAAAAAATTTCAGAATTGCACCTTGCAATGCGGAGAAATTACTGTGTGTGCATTTACAATATTCATTGATTTTTGCCATTGAAAAACATCGTTATTCATATACCAGAAATGTTTGAAGCTACTGACTGAATGAAAAGAGCTGGCATCTCACTCTCTTTGAATCTTCTTTATCATGCCAGGATTAGCAGGAAAAAGCAAAAAATTTCAGAATTGCACGTTGCAATGTGGAGATATTACTGTTTGTGCATTTACAATATTCATTGATTTTTGCCATTGAAAAACATCGTTATTCATATACCAGAAATGTTTGAAGCTACTGACTGAATGAAAAGAGCTGGCATCTCACTCTCTTTGAATCTTCTTTATCATGCCAGGATTAGCAGGAAAAAGCAAAAAATTTCAGAATTGCACGTTGCAATGTGGAGATATTACTGTTTGTGCATTGACAATATTCATTGATTTTTGCCATTGAAAAACATCATGTTATTCATATACCAGAAATGTTTTAAGCTACTGACTGAATGAAAAGAGCTGGCATCTCACTCTCTTTGAATCTTCTTTATCATGCTAAGAGGAGCAGGAAAAAGCAAAAAATTTCAGAATTGCACGTTGCAATGTGGAGATATTACTGTTTGTGCATTTACAATATTCATTGATTTTTGCCATTGAAAAACATGTTATTCATATACCAGAAATGTTTGAAGCTACTGACTGAATGAAAAGAGCTGGCATCTCACTCTCTTTGAATCTTCTTTATCATGCCAGGATTAGCAGGAAAAAGCAAAACATTTCAGAATGGCACCTTGCAATGTGGAGATATTACTGTTTGTGCATTTACAATATTCATTGATTTTTGCCATTGAAAAACGTCCAGAAATGTTTGAAGCTACTGACTGAATGAAAGGAGCTGGCATCTCACTCTCTTTGAATCTTCTTTATCATGCTAGGATTAGCAGGAAAAAGCAAAAAATTTCAGAATTGCACCTTGCAATGCGGAGAAATTACTGTTTGTGCATTTACAATATTCATTGATTTTTGCCATAGAAAAACATCGTTATTCATATACCAGAAATGTTTGAAGCTACTGACTGAATGAAAGGAGCTGGCATCTCACTCTCTTTGAATCTTCTTTATCATGCTAGGATTAGCAGGAAAAAGCAAAAAATTTCAGAATTGCACCTTGCAATGCGGAGAAATTACTGTGTGTGCATTTACAATATTCATTGATTTTTGCCATTGAAAAACATGTTATTCATATACCAGAAATGTTTGAAGCTACTGACTGAATGAAAAGAGCTGGCATCTCACTCTCTTTGAATCTTCTTTATCATGCCAGGATTAGCAGGAAAAAGCAAAACATTTCAGAATGGCACCTTGCAATGTGGAGATATTACTGTTTGTGCATTTACAATATTCATTGATTTTTGCCATTGAAAAACGTCCAGAAATGTTTGAAGCTACTGACTGAATGAAAGGAGCTGGCATCTCACTCTCTTTGAATCTTCTTTATCATGCTAGGATTAGCAGGAAAAAGCAAAAAATTTCAGAATTGCACATTGCAATGCGGAGAAATTACTGTTTGTGCATTTACAATATTCATTGATTTTTGCCATTGAAAAACATCATGTTATTCATATACCAGAAATGTTTGAAGCTACTGACTGAATGAAAGGAGCTGGCATCTCACTCTCTTTGAATCTTCTTTATCATGCCAGGATTAGCAGGAAAAAGCAAAAAATTTCAGAATTGCACATTGCAATGCGGAGAAATTACTGTTTGTGCATTTACAATATTCATTGATTTTTGCCATTGAAAAACATGTTATTCATATACCAGAAATGTTTGAAGCTACTGACTGAATGAAAAGAGCTGGCATCTCACTCTCTTTGAATCTTCTTTATCATGCTAGGATTAGCAGGAAAAAGCAAAAAATTTCAGAATTGCACCTTGCAATGCGGAGAAATTACTGTGTGTGCATTTACAATATTCATTGATTTTTGCCATTGAAAAACATCGTTATTCATATACCAGAAATGTTTGAAGCTACTGACTGAATGAAAAGAGCTGGCATCCCACTCTCTTTGAATCTTCTTTATCATGCCAGGATTAGCAGGAAAAAGCAAAAAATTTCAGAATTGCACCTTGCAATGTGGAGATATTACTGTTTGTGCATTTACAATATTCATTGATTTTTGCCATTGAAAAACATGTTATTCATATACCAGAAATGTTTGAAGCTACTGAACTGAATGAAAGGAGCTGGCATCTCACTCTCTTTGAATCTTCTTTATCATGCCAGGATTAGCAGGAAAAAGCAAAAAATTTCAGAATTGCACCTTGCAATGCGGAGAAATTACTGTTTGTGCATTTACAATATTCATTGATTTTTGCCATTGAAAAACATGTTATTCATATACCAGAAATGTTTGAAGCTACTGACTGAATGAAAAGAGCTGGCATCTCACTCTCTTTGAATCTTCTTTATCATGCCAGGATTAGCAGGAAAAAGCAAAAAATTTCAGAATTGCACCTTGCAATGTGGAGATATTACTGTTTGTGCATTTACAATATTCATTGATTTTTGCCATTGAAAAACGTCCAGAAATGTTTGAAGCTACTGACTGAATGAAAGGAGCTGGCATCTCACTCTCTTTGAATCTTCTTTATCATGCTAGGATTAGCAGGAAAAAGCAAAAAATTTCAGAATTGCACCTTGCAATGCGGAGAAATTACTGTTTGTGCATTTACAATATTCATTGATTTTTGCCATTGAAAAACATGTTATTCATATACCAGAAATGTTTGAAGCTACTGACTGAATGAAAAGAGCTGGCATCTCACTCTCTTTGAATCTTCTTTATCATGCCAGGATTAGCAGGAAAAAGCAAAAAATTTCAGAATTGCACCTTGCAATGTGGAGATATTACTGTTTGTGCATTTACAATATTCATTGATTTTTGCCATTGAAAAACGTCCAGAAATGTTTGAAGCTACTGACTGAATGAAAGGAGCTGGCATCTCACTCTCTTTGAATCTTCTTTATCATGCTAGGATTAGCAGGAAAAAGCAAAAAATTTCAGAATTGCACCTTGCAATGCGGAGAAATTACTGTGTGTGCATTTACAATATTCATTGATTTTTGCCATTGAAAAACATCATTATTCATATACCAGAAATGTTTGAAGCTACTGACTGAATGAAAAGAGCTGGCATCTCACTCTCTTTGAATCTTCTTTATCATGCCAGGATTAGCAGGAAAAAGCAAAAAATTTCAGAATTGCACGTTGCAATGTGGAGATATTACTGTTTGTGCATTTACAATATTCATTGATTTTTGCCATTGAAAAACATCGTTATTCATATACCAGAAATGTTTGAAGCTTCTGACTGAATGAAAAGAGCTGGCATCTCACTCTCTTTGAATCTTCTTTATCATGCCAGGATTAGCAGGAAAAAGCAAAAAATTTCAGAATTGCACGTTGCAATGTGGAGATATTACTGTTTGTGCATTTACAATATTCATTGATTTTTGCCATTGAAAAACATGTTATTCATATACCAGAAATGTTTGAAGCTACTGACTGAATGAAAAGAGCTGGCATCTCACTCTCTTTGAATCTTCTTTATCATGCCAGGATTAGCAGGAAAAAGCAAAAAATTTCAGAATTGCACCTTGCAATGTGGAGATATTACTGTTTGTGCATTTACAATATTCATTGATTTTTGCCATTGAAAAACGTCCAGAAATGTTTGAAGCTACTGACTGAATGAAAAGAGCTGGCATCTCACTCTCTTTGAATCTTCTTTATCATGCCAGGATTAGCAGGAAAAAGCAAAAAATTTCAGAATTGCACCTTGCAATGCGGAGAAATTACTGTTTGTGCATTTACAATATTCATTGATTTTTGCCATTGAAAAACATCGTTATTCATATACCAGAAATGTTTGAAGCTACTGACTGAATGAAAGGAGCTGGCATCTCACTCTCTTTGAATCTTCTTTATCATGCTAGGATTAGCAGGAAAAAGCAAAAAATTTCAGAATTGCACCTTGCAATGCGGAGAAATTACTGTGTGTGCATTTACAATTTTCATTGATTTTTGCCATTGAAAAACATCGTTATTCATATACCAGAAATGTTTGAAGCTACTAACTGAATGAAAAGAGCTGGCATCTCACTCTCTTTGAATCTTCTTTATCATGCCAGGATTAGCAGGAAAAAGCAAAAAATTTCAGAATTGCACCTTGCAATGTGGAGATATTACTGTTTGTGCATTTACAATATTCATTGATTTTTGCCATTGAAAAACGTCCAGAAATGTTTGAAGCTACTGACTGAATGAAAGGAGCTGGCATCTCACTCTCTTTGAATCTTCTTTATCATGCTAGGATTAGCAGGAAAAATCAAAAAATTTCAGAATTGCACCTTGCAATGCGGAGAAATTACTGTTTGTGCATTTACAATATTCATTGATTTTTGCCATTGAAAAACATCATGTTATTCATATACCAGAAATGTTTGAAGCTACTGACTGAATGAAAGGAGCTGGCATCTCACTCTCTTTGAATCTTCTTTATCATGCTAGGATTAGCAGGAAAAAGCAAAAAATTTCAGAATTGCACCTTGCAATGCGGAGAAATTACTGTGTGTGCATTTACAATATTCATTGATTTTTGCCATTGAAAAACATCGTTATTCATATACCAGAAATGTTTGAAGCTACTGACTGAATGAAAAGAGCTGGCATCTCACTCTCTTTGAATCTTCTTTATCATGCCAGGATTAGCAGGAAAAAGCAAAAAATTTCAGAATTGCACGTTGCAATGTGGAGATATTACTGTTTGTGCATTTACAATATTCATTGATTTTTGCCATTGAAAAACGTCCAGAAATGTTTGAAGCTACTGACTGAATGAAAGGAGCTGGCATCTCACTCTCTTTGAATCTTCTTTATCATGCTAGGATTAGCAGTAAAAAGCAAAAAATTTCAGAATTGCACCTTGCAATGCGGAGAAATTACTGTGTGTGCATTTACAATATTCATTGATTTTTGCCATTGAAAAACATGTTATTCATATACCAGAAATGTTTGAAGCTACTGACTGAATGAAAAGAGCTGGCATCTCACTCTCTTTGAATCTTCTTTATCATGCCAGGATTAGCAGGAAAAAGCAAAAAATTTCAGAATTGCACCTTGCAATGTGGAGATATTACTGTTTGTGCATTTACAATATTCATTGATTTTTGCCATTGAAAAACGTCCAGAAATGTTTGAAGCTACTGACTGAATGAAAGGAGCTGGCATCTCACTCTCTTTGAATCTTCTTTATCATGCTAGGATTAACAGGAAAAAGCAAAAAATTTCAGAATTGCACCTTGCAATGCGGAGAAATTACTGTGTGTGCATTTACAATTTTCATTGATTTTTGCCATTGAAAAACATCGTTATTCATATACCAGAAATGTTTGAAGCTACTAACTGAATGAAAAGAGCTGGCATCTCACTCTCTTTGAATCTTCTTTATCATGCCAGGATTAGCAGGAAAAAGCAAAAAATTTCAGAATTGCACCTTGCAATGTGGAGATATTACTGTTTGTGCATTTACAATATTCATTGATTTTTGCCATTGAAAAACATGTTATTCATATACCAGAAATGTTTGAAGCTACTGAACTGAATGAAAGGAGCTGGCATCTCACTCTCTTTGAATCTTCTTTATCATGCCAGGATTAGCAGGAAAAAGCAAAAAATTTCAGAATTGCACCTTGCAATGCGGAGAAATTACTGTTTGTGCATTTACAATATTCATTGATTTTTGCCATTGAAAAACATGTTATTCATATACCAGAAATGTTTGAAGCTACTGACTGAATGAAAAGAGCTGGCATCTCACTCTCTTTGAATCTTCTTTATCATGCCAGGATTAGCAGGAAAAAGCAAAAAATTTCAGAATTGCACCTTGCAATGTGGAGATATTACTGTTTGTGCATTTACAATATTCATTGATTTTTGCCATTGAAAAACGTCCAGAAATGTTTGAAGCTACTGACTGAATGAAAGGAGCTGGCATCTCACTCTCTTTGAATCTTCTTTATCATGCTAGGATTAGCAGGAAAAAGCAAAAAATTTCAGAATTGCACCTTGCAATGCGGAGAAATTACTGTTTGTGCATTTACAATATTCATTGATTTTTGCCATTGAAAAACATGTTATTCATATACCAGAAATGTTTGAAGCTACTGACTGAATGAAAAGAGCTGGCATCTCACTCTCTTTGAATCTTCTTTATCATGCCAGGATTAGCAGGAAAAAGCAAAAAATTTCAGAATTGCACCTTGCAATGTGGAGATATTACTGTTTGTGCATTTACAATATTCATTGATTTTTGCCATTGAAAAACGTCCAGAAATGTTTGAAGCTACTGACTGAATGAAAGGAGCTGGCATCTCACTCTCTTTGAATCTTCTTTATCATGCTAGGATTAGCAGGAAAAAGCAAAAAATTTCAGAATTGCACCTTGCAATGCGGAGAAATTACTGTGTGTGCATTTACAATATTCATTGATTTTTGCCATTGAAAAACATCATTATTCATATACCAGAAATGTTTGAAGCTACTGACTGAATGAAAAGAGCTGGCATCTCACTCTCTTTGAATCTTCTTTATCATGCCAGGATTAGCAGGAAAAAGCAAAAAATTTCAGAATTGCACGTTGCAATGTGGAGATATTACTGTTTGTGCATTTACAATATTCATTGATTTTTGCCATTGAAAAACATCGTTATTCATATACCAGAAATGTTTGAAGCTTCTGACTGAATGAAAAGAGCTGGCATCTCACTCTCTTTGAATCTTCTTTATCATGCCAGGATTAGCAGGAAAAAGCAAAAAATTTCAGAATTGCACGTTGCAATGTGGAGATATTACTGTTTGTGCATTTACAATATTCATTGATTTTTGCCATTGAAAAACATGTTATTCATATACCAGAAATGTTTGAAGCTACTGACTTAATGAAAAGAGCTGGCATCTCACTCTCTTTGAATCTTCTTTATCATGCCAGGATTAGCAGGAAAAAGCAAAAAATTTCAGAATTGCACCTTGCAATGTGGAGATATTACTGTTTGTGCATTTACAATATTCATTGATTTTTGCCATTGAAAAACGTCCAGAAATGTTTGAAGCTACTGACTGAATGAAAAGAGCTGGCATCTCACTCTCTTTGAATCTTCTTTATCATGCCAGGATTAGCAGGAAAAAGCAAAAAATTTCAGAATTGCACCTTGCAATGCGGAGAAATTACTGTTTGTGCATTTACAATATTCATTGATTTTTGCCATTGAAAAACATCGTTATTCATATACCAGAAATGTTTGAAGCTACTGACTGAATGAAAGGAGCTGGCATCTCACTCTCTTTGAATCTTCTTTATCATGCTAGGATTAGCAGGAAAAAGCAAAAAATTTCAGAATTGCACCTTGCAATGCGGAGAAATTACTGTGTGTGCATTTACAATTTTCATTGATTTTTGCCATTGAAAAACATCGTTATTCATATACCAGAAATGTTTGAAGCTACTAACTGAATGAAAAGAGCTGGCATCTCACTCTCTTTGAATCTTCTTTATCATGCCAGGATTAGCAGGAAAAAGCAAAAAATTTCAGAATTGCACCTTGCAATGTGGAGATATTACTGTTTGTGCATTTACAATATTCATTGATTTTTGCCATTGAAAAACGTCCAGAAATGTTTGAAGCTACTGACTGAATGAAAGGAGCTGGCATCTCACTCTCTTTGAATCTTCTTTATCATGCTAGGATTAGCAGGAAAAATCAAAAAATTTCAGAATTGCACCTTGCAATGCGGAGAAATTACTGTTTGTGCATTTACAATATTCATTGATTTTTGCCATTGAAAAACATCATGTTATTCATATACCAGAAATGTTTGAAGCTACTGACTGAATGAAAGGAGCTGGCATCTCACTCTCTTTGAATCTTCTTTATCATGCTAGGATTAGCAGGAAAAAGCAAAAAATTTCAGAATTGCACCTTGCAATGCGGAGAAATTACTGTGTGTGCATTTACAATATTCATTGATTTTTGCCATTGAAAAACATCGTTATTCATATACGAGAAATGTTTGAAGCTACTGACTGAATGAAAAGAGCTGGCATCTCACTCTCTTTGAATCTTCTTTATCATGCCAGGATTAGCAGGAAAAAGCAAAAAATTTCAGAATTGCACGTTGCAATGTGGAGATATTACTGTTTGTGCATTTACAATATTCATTGATTTTTGCCATTGAAAAACGTCCAGAAATGTTTGAAGCTACTGACTGAATGAAAGGAGCTGGCATCTCACTCTCTTTGAATCTTCTTTATCATGCTAGGATTAGCAGTAAAAAGCAAAAAATTTCAGAATTGCACCTTGCAATGCGGAGAAATTACTGTGTGTGCATTTACAATATTCATTGATTTTTGCCATTGAAAAACATGTTATTCATATACCAGAAATGTTTGAAGCTACTGACTGAATGAAAAGAGCTGGCATCTCACTCTCTTTGAATCTTCTTTATCATGCCAGGATTAGCAGGAAAAAGCAAAAAATTTCAGAATTGCACCTTGCAATGTGGAGATATTACTGTTTGTGCATTTACAATATTCATTGATTTTTGCCATTGAAAAACGTCCAGAAATGTTTGAAGCTACTGACTGAATGAAAGGAGATGGCATCTCACTCTCTTTGAATCTTCTTTATCATGCTAGGATTAACAGGAAAAAGCAAAAAATTTCAGAATTGCACCTTGCAATGCGGAGAAATTACTGTGTGTGCATTTACAATTTTCATTGATTTTTGCCATTGAAAAACATCGTTATTCATATACCAGAAATGTTTGAAGCTACTAACTGAATGAAAAGAGCTGGCATCTCACTCTCTTTGAATCTTCTTTATCATGCCAGGATTAGCAGGAAAAAGCAAAAAATTTCAGAATTGCACCTTGCAATGTGGAGATATTACTGTTTGTGCATTTACAATATTCATTGATTTTTGCCATTGAAAAACATGTTATTCATATACCAGAAATGTTTGAAGCTACTGAACTGAATGAAAGGAGCTGGCATCTCACTCTCTTTGAATCTTCTTTATCATGCCAGGATTAGCAGGAAAAAGCAAAAAATTTCAGAATTGCACCTTGCAATGCGGAGAAATTACTGTTTGTGCATTTACAATATTCATTGATTTTTGCCATTGAAAAACATGTTATTCATATACCAGAAATGTTTGAAGCTACTGACTGAATGAAAAGAGCTGGCATCTCACTCTCTTTGAATCTTCTTTATCATGCCAGGATTAGCAGGAAAAAGCAAAAAATTTCAGAATTGCACCTTGCAATGTGGAGATATTACTGTTTGTGCATTTACAATATTCATTGATTTTTGCCATTGAAAAACGTCCAGAAATGTTTGAAGCTACTGACTGAATGAAAGGAGCTGGCATCTCACTCTCTTTGAATCTTCTTTATCATGCTAGGATTAGCAGGAAAAAGCAAAAAATTTCAGAATTGCACCTTGCAATGCGGAGAAATTACTGTTTGTGCATTTACAATATTCATTGATTTTTGCCATTGAAAAACATGTTATTCATATACCAGAAATGTTTGAAGCTACTGACTGAATGAAAAGAGCTGGCATCTCACTCTCTTTGAATCTTCTTTATCATGCCAGGATTAGCAGGAAAAAGCAAAAAATTTCAGAATTGCACCTTGCAATGTGGAGATATTACTGTTTGTGCATTTACAATATTCATTGATTTTTGCCATTGAAAAACGTCCAGAAATGTTTGAAGCTACTGACTGAATGAAAGGAGCTGGCATCTCACTCTCTTTGAATCTTCTTTATCATGCTAGGATTAGCAGGAAAAAGCAAAAAATTTCAGAATTGCACCTTGCAATGCGGAGAAATTACTGTGTGTGCATTTACAATATTCATTGATTTTTGCCATTGAAAAACATCATTATTCATATACCAGAAATGTTTGAAGCTACTGACTGAATGAAAAGAGCTGGCATCTCACTCTCTTTGAATCTTCTTTATCATGCCAGGATTAGCAGGAAAAAGCAAAAAATTTCAGAATTGCACGTTGCAATGTGGAGATATTACTGTTTGTGCATTTACAATATTCATTGATTTTTGCCATTGAAAAACATCGTTATTCATATACCAGAAATGTTTGAAGCTTCTGACTGAATGAAAAGAGCTGGCATCTCACTCTCTTTGAATCTTCTTTATCATGCCAGGATTAGCAGGAAAAAGCAAAAAATTTCAGAATTGCACGTTGCAATGTGGAGATATTACTGTTTGTGCATTTACAATATTCATTGATTTTTGCCATTGAAAAACATGTTATTCATATACCAGAAATGTTTGAAGCTACTGACTGAATGAAAAGAGCTGGCATCTCACTCTCTTTGAATCTTCTTTATCATGCCAGGATTAGCAGGAAAAAGCAAAAAATTTCAGAATTGCACCTTGCAATGTGGAGATATTACTGTTTGTGCATTTACAATATTCATTGATTTTTGCCATTGAAAAACGTCCAGAAATGTTTGAAGCTACTGACTGAATGAAAAGAGCTGGCATCTCACTCTCTTTGAATCTTCTTTATCATGCCAGGATTAGCAGGAAAAAGCAAAAAATTTCAGAATTGCACCTTGCAATGCGGAGAAATTACTGTTTGTGCATTTACAATATTCATTGATTTTTGCCATTGAAAAACATCGTTATTCATATACCAGAAATGTTTGAAGCTACTGACTGAATGAAAGGAGCTGGCATCTCACTCTCTTTGAATCTTCTTTATCATGCTAGGATTAGCAGGAAAAAGCAAAAAATTTCAGAATTGCACCTTGCAATGCGGAGAAATTACTGTGTGTGCATTTACAATTTTCATTGATTTTTGCCATTGAAAAACATCGTTATTCATATACCAGAAATGTTTGAAGCTACTAACTGAATGAAAAGAGCTGGCATCTCACTCTCTTTGAATCTTCTTTATCATGCCAGGATTAGCAGGAAAAAGCAAAAAATTTCAGAATTGCACCTTGCAATGTGGAGATATTACTGTTTGTGCATTTACAATATTCATTGATTTTTGCCATTGAAAAACGTCCAGAAATGTTTGAAGCTACTGACTGAATGAAAGGAGCTGGCATCTCACTCTCTTTGAATCTTCTTTATCATGCTAGGATTAGCAGGAAAAATCAAAAAATTTCAGAATTGCACCTTGCAATGCGGAGAAATTACTGTTTGTGCATTTACAATATTCATTGATTTTTGCCATTGAAAAACATCATGTTATTCATATACCAGAAATGTTTGAAGCTACTGACTGAATGAAAGGAGCTGGCATCTCACTCTCTTTGAATCTTCTTTATCATGCTAGGATTAGCAGGAAAAAGCAAAAAATTTCAGAATTGCACTTGCAATGCGGAGAAATTACTGTGTGTGCATTTACAATATTCATTGATTTTTGCCATTGAAAAACATCGTTATTCATATACCAGAAATGTTTGAAGCTACTAACTGAATGAAAAGAGCTGGCATCTCACTCTCTTTGAATCTTCTTTATCATGCCAGGATTAGCAGGAAAAAGCAAAAAATTTCAGAATTGCACCTTGCAATGTGGAGATATTACTGTTTGTGCATTTACAATATTCATTGATTTTTGCCATTGAAAAACGTCCAGAAATGTTTGAAGCTACTGACTGAATGAAAGGAGCTGGCATCTCACTCTCTTTGAATCTTCTTTATCATGCTAGGATTAGCAGTAAAAAGCAAAAAATTTCAGAATTGCACCTTGCAATGCGGAGAAATTACTGTGTGTGCATTTACAATATTCATTGATTTTTGCCATTGAAAAACATGTTATTCATATACCAGAAATGTTTGAAGCTACTGACTGAATGAAAAGAGCTGGCATCTCACTCTCTTTGAATCTTCTTTATCATGCCAGGATTAGCAGGAAAAAGCAAAAAATTTCAGAATTGCACCTTGCAATGTGGAGATATTACTGTTTGTGCATTTACAATATTCATTGATTTTTGCCATTGAAAAACGTCCAGAAATGTTTGAAGCTACTGACTGAATGAAAGGAGCTGGCATCTCACTCTCTTTGAATCTTCTTTATCATGCTAGGATTAACAGGAAAAAGCAAAAAATTTCAGAATTGCACCTTGCAATGCGGAGAAATTACTGTGTGTGCATTTACAATTTTCATTGATTTTTGCCATTGAAAAACATCGTTATTCATATACCAGAAATGTTTGAAGCTACTAACTGAATGAAAAGAGCTGGCATCTCACTCTCTTTGAATCTTCTTTATCATGCCAGGATTAGCAGGAAAAAGCAAAAAATTTCAGAATTGCACCTTGCAATGTGGAGATATTACTGTTTGTGCATTTACAATATTCATTGATTTTTGCCATTGAAAAACGTCCAGAAATGTTTGAAGCTACTGACTGAATGAAAGGAGCTGGCATCTCACTCTCTTTGAATCTTCTTTATCATGCTAGGATTAGCAGGAAAAAGCAAAAAATTTCAGAATTGCACCTTGCAATGCGGAGAAATTACTGTTTGTGCATTTACAATATTCATTGATTTTTGCCATTGAAAAACATCATGTTATTCATATACCAGAAATGTTTGAAGCTACTGACTGAATGAAAGGAGCTGGCATCTCACTCTCTTTGAATCTTCTTTATCATGCTAGGATTAGCAGGAAAAAGCAAAAAATTTCAGAATTGCACCTTGCAATGCGGAGAAATTACTGTGTGTGCATTTACAATATTCATTGATTTTTGCCATTGAAAAACATCATTATTCATATACCAGAAATGTTTGAAGCTACTGACTGAATGAAAAGAGCTGGCATCTCACTCTCTTTGAATCTTCTTTATCATGCCAGGATTAGCAGGAAAAAGCAAAAAATTTCAGAATTGCACCTTGCAATGTGGAGATATTACTGTTTGTGCATTTACAATATTCATTGATTTTTGCCACTGAAAAACGTCCAGAAATGTTTGAAGCTACTGACTGAATGAAAGGAGCTGGCATCTCACTCTCTTTGAATCTTCTTTATCATGCTAGGATTAGCAGGAAAAAGCAAAAAATTTCAGAATTGCACCTTGCAATGCGGAGAAATTACTGTTTGTGCATTTACAATATTCATTGATTTTTGGGAATGAAAAACATGTTATTCATATACCAGAAATGTTTGAAGCTACTGACTGAATGAAAAGAGCTGGCATCTCACTCTCTTTGAATCTTCTTTATCATGCCAGGATTAGCAGGAAAAAGCAAAAAATTTCAGAATTGCACCTTGCAATGTGGAGATATTACTGTTTGTGCATTTACAATATTCATTGATTTTTGCCATTGAAAAACGTCCAGAAATGTTTGAAGCTACTGACTGAATGAATGGAGCTGGCATCTCACTCTCTTTGAATCTTCTTTATCATGCTAGGATTAGCAGGAAAAAGCAAAAAATTTCAGAATTGCACCTTGCAATGCGGAGAAATTACTGTGTGTGCATTTACAATATTCATTGATTTTTGCCATTGAAAAACATCGTTATTCATATACCAGAAATGTTTGAAGCTACTGACTGAATGAAAAGAGCTGGCATCTCACTCTCTTTGAATCTTCTTTATCATGCCAGGATTAGCAGGAAAAAGCAAAAAATTTCAGAATTTCACGTTGCAATGTGGAGATATTACTGTTTGTGCATTTACAATATTCATTGATTTTTGCCATTGAAAAACGTCCAGAAATGTTTGAAGCTACTGACTGAATGAAAGGAGCTGGCATCTCACTCTCTTTGAATCTTCTTTATCATGCTAGGATTAGCAGGAAAAAGCAAAAAATTTCAGAATTGCACCTTGCAATGCGGAGAAATTACTGTTTGTGCATTTACAATATTCATTGATTTTTGCCATTGAAAAACATGTTATTCATATACCAGAAATGTTTGAAGCTACTGACTGAATGAAAAGAGCTGGCATCTCACTCTCTTTGAATCTTCTTTATCATGCCAGGATTAGCAGGAAAAAGCAAAAAATTTCAGAATTGCACCTTGCAATGTGGAGATATTACTGTTTGTGCATTTACAATATTCATTGATTTTTGCCATTGAAAAACGTCCAGAAATGTTTGAAGCTACTGACTGAATGAATGGAGCTGGCATCTCACTCTCTTTGAATCTTCTTTATCATGCTAGGATTAGCAGGAAAAAGCAAAAAATTTCAGAATTGCACCTTGCAATGCGTAGAAATTACTGTTTGTGCATTTACAATATTCATTGATTTTTGCCATTGAAAAACGTCCAGAAATGTTTGAAGCTACTGACTGAATGAAAGGAGCTGGCATCTCACTCTCTTTGAATCTTCTTTATCATGCTAGGATTAGCAGGAAAAAGCAAAAAATTTCAGAATTGCACCTTGCAATGCGTAGAAATTACTGTTTGTGCATTTACAATATTCATTGATTTTTGCCATTGAAAAACGTCCAGAAATGTTTGAAGCTACTGACTGAATGAAAAGAGCTGGCATCTCACTCTCTTTGAATCTTCTTTATCATGCTAGGATTAGCAGGAAAAAGCAAAAAATTTCAGAATTGCACCTTGCAATGCGTAGAAATTACTGTTTGTGCATTTACAATATTCATTGATTTTTGCCATTGAAAAACGTCCAGAAATGTTTGAAGCTACTGACTGAATGAAAGGAGCTGGCATCTCACTCTCTTTGAATCTTCTTTATCATGCTAGGATTAGCAGGAAAAAGCAAAAAATTTCAGAATTGCACCTTGCAATGCGGAGAAATTACTGTTTGTGCATTTACAATATTCATTGATTTTTGCCATTGAAAAACATGTTATTCATATACCAGAAATGTTTGAAGCTACTGACTGAATGAAAAGAGCTGGCATCTCACTCTCTTTGAATCTTCTTTATCATGCCAGGATTAGCAGGAAAAAGCAAAAAATTTCAGAATTGCACCTTGCAATGTGGAGATATTACTGTTTGTGCATTTACAATATTCATTGATTTTTGCCATTGAAAAACGTCCAGAAATGTTTGAAGCTACTGACTGAATGAAAGGAGCTGGCATCTCACTCTCTTTGAATCTTCTTTATCATGCTAGGATTAGCAGGAAAAAGCAAAAAATTTCAGAATTGCACCTTGCAATGCGGAGAAATTACTGTTTGTGCATTTACAATATTCATTGATTTTTGCCATTGAAAAACATGTTATTCATATACCAGAAATGTTTGAAGCTACTGACTGAATGAAAGGAGCTGGCATCTCACTCTCTTTGAATCTTCTTTATCATGCCAGGATTAGCAGGAAAAAGCAAAAAATTTCAGAATTGCACCTTGCAATGTGGAGATATTACTGTTTGTGCATTTACAATATTCATTGATTTTTGCCATTGAAAAACGTCCAGAAATGTTTGAAGCTACTGACTGAATGAAAAGAGCTGGCATCTCACTCTCTTTGAATCTTCTTTATCATGCTAGGATTAGCAGAAAAAAGCAAAAAATTTCAGAATTGCACCTTGCAATGCGTAGAAATTACTGTTTGTGCATTTACAATATTCATTGATTTTTGCCATTGAAAAACGTCCAGAAATGTTTGAAGCTACTGACTGAATGAAAGGAGCTGGCATCTCACTCTCTTTGAATCTTCTTTATCATGCTAGGATTAGCAGGAAAAAGCAAAAAATTTCAGAATTGCACCTTGCAATGCGGAGAAATTACTGTTTGTGCATTTACAATATTCATTGATTTTTGCCATTGAAAAACATGTTATTCATATACCAGAAATGTTTGAAGCTACTGACTGAATGAAAAGAGCTGGCATCTCACTCTCTTTGAATCTTCTTTATCATGCCAGGATTAGCAGGAAAAAGCAAAAAATTTCAGAATTGCACCTTGCAATGTGGAGATATTACTGTTTGTGCATTTACAATATTCATTGATTTTTGCCATTGAAAAACGTCCAGAAATGTTTGAAGCTACTGACTGAATGAAAGGAGCTGGCATCTCACTCTCTTTGAATCTTCTTTATCATGCTAGGATTAGCAGGAAAAAGCAAAAAATTTCAGAATTGCACATTGCAATGCGGAGAAATTACTGTTTGTGCATTTACAATATTCATTGATTTTTGCCATTGAAAAACATCATGTTATTCATATACCAGAAATGTTTGAAGCTACTGACTGAATGAAAGGAGCTGGCATCTCACTCTCTTTGAATCTTCTTTATCATGCCAGGATTAGCAGGAAAAAGCAAAAAATTTCAGAATTGCACATTGCAATGCGGAGAAATTACTGTTTGTGCATTTACAATATTCATTGATTTTTGCCATTGAAAAACATGTTATTCATATACCAGAAATGTTTGAAGCTACTGACTGAATGAAAAGAGCTGGCATCTCACTCTCTTTGAATCTTCTTTATCATGCTAGGATTAGCAGGAAAAAGCAAAAAATTTCAGAATTGCACCTTGCAATGCGGAGAAATTACTGTGTGTGCATTTACAATATTCATTGATTTTTGCCATTGAAAAACATCGTTATTCATATACCAGAAATGTTTGAAGCTACTGACTGAATGAAAAGAGCTGGCATCCCACTCTCTTTGAATCTTCTTTATCATGCCAGGATTAGCAGGAAAAAGCAAAAAATTTCAGAATTGCACCTTGCAATGTGGAGATATTACTGTTTGTGCATTTACAATATTCATTGATTTTTGCCATTGAAAAACATGTTATTCATATACCAGAAATGTTTGAAGCTACTGACTGAATGAAAGGAGCTGGCATCTCACTCTCTTTGAATCTTCTTTATCATGCTAGGATTAGCAGGAAAAAGCAAAAAATTTCAGAATTGCACCTTGCTATGCGGAGAAATTACTGTTTGTGCATTTACAATATTCATTGATTTTTGCCATTGAAAAACATGTTATTCATATACCAGAAATGTTTGAAGCTACTGACTGAATGAAAGGAGCTGGCATCTCACTCTCTTTGAATCTTCTTTATCATGCTAGGATTAGCAGGAAAAATCAAAAAATTTCAGAATTGCACCTTGCAATGCGGAGAAATTACTGTTTGTGCATTTACAATATTCATTGATTTTTGCCATTGAAAAACATGTTATTCATATACCAGAAATGTTTGAAGCTACTGACTGAATGAAAAGAGCTGGCATCTCACTCTCTTTGAATCTTCTTTATCATGCCAGGATTAGCAGGAAAAAGCAAAAAATTTCAGAATTGCACCTTGCAATGTGGAGATATTACTGTTTGTGCATTTACAATATTCATTGATTTTTGCCATTGAAAAACGTCCAGAAATGTTTGAAGCTACTGACTGAATGAAAGGAGCTGGCATCTCACTCTCTTTGAATCTTCTTTATCATGCTAGGATTAGCAGGAAAAAGCAAAAAATTTCAGAATTGCACCTTGCAATGCGGAGAAATTACTGTTTGTGCATTTACAATATTCATTGATTTTTGCCATTGAAAAACATGTTATTCATATACCAGAAATGTTTGAAGCTACTGACTGAATGAAAAGAGCTGGCATCTCACTCTCTTTGAATCTTCTTTATCATGCCAGGATTAGCAGGAAAAAGCAAAAAATTTCAGAATTGCACCTTGCAATGTGGAGATATTACTGTTTGTGCATTTACAATATTCATTGATTTTTGCCATTGAAAAACGTCCAGAAATGTTTGAAGCTACTGACTGAATGAAAGGAGCTGGCATCTCACTCTCTTTGAATCTTCTTTATCATGCTAGGATTAGCAGGAAAAGGCAAAAAATTTCAGAATTGCACCTTGCAATGCGGAGAAATTACTGTTTGTGCATTTACAATATTCATTGATTTTTGCCATTGAAAAACATCGTTATTCATATACCAGAAATGTTTGAAGCTACTGACTGAATGAAAAGAGCTGGCATCTCACTCTCTTTGAATCTTCTTTATCATGCCAGGATTAGCAGGAAAAAGCAAAAAATTTCAGAATTGCACGTTGCAATGTGGAGATATTACTGTTTGTGCATTTACAATATTCATTGATTTTTGCCATTGAAAAACATCGTTATTCATATACCAGAAATGTTTGAAGCTACTGACTGAATGAAAAGAGCTGGCATCTCACTCTCTTTGAATCTTCTTTATCATGCCAGGATTAGCAGGAAAATGCAAAAAATTTCAGAATTGCACGTTGCAATGTGGAGATATTACTGTTTGTGCATTGACAATATTCATTGATTTTTGCCATTGAAAAACATCATGTTATTCATATACCAGAAATGTTTGAAGCTACTGACTGAATGAAAAGAGCTGGCATCTCACTCTCTTTGAATCTTCTTTATCATGCTAAGAGGAGCAGGAAAAAGCAAAAAATTTCAGAATTGCACGTTGCAATGTGGAGATATTACTGTTTGTGCATTTACAATATTCATTGATTTTTGCCATTGAAAAACATGTTATTCATATACCAGAAATGTTTGAAGCTACTGACTGAATGAAAAGAGCTGGCATCTCACTCTCTTTGAATCTTCTTTATCATGCCAGGATTAGCAGGAAAAAGCAAAACATTTCAGAATGGCACCTTGCAATGTGGAGATATTACTGTTTGTGCATTTACAATATTCATTGATTTTTGCCATTGAAAAACATCCAGAAATGTTTGAAGCTACTGACTGAATGAAAGGAGCTGGCATCTCACTCTCTTTGAATCTTCTTTATCATGCTAGGATTAGCAGGAAAAAGCAAAAAATTTCAGAATTGCACCTTGCAATGCGGAGAAATTACTGTTTGTGCATTTACAATATTCATTGATTTTTGCCATAGAAAAACATCGTTATTCATATACCAGAAATGTTTGAAGCTACTGACTGAATGAAAGGAGCTGGCATCTCACTCTCTTTGAATCTTCTTTATCATGCTAAGAGGAGCAGGAAAAAGCAAAAAATTTCAGAATTGCACGTTGCAATGTGGAGATATTACTGTTTGTGCATTTACAATATTCATTGATTTTTGCCATTGAAAAACGTCCAGAAATGTTTGAAGCTACTGACTGAATGAAAGGAGCTGGCATCTCACTCTCTTTGAATCTTCTTTATCATGCTAGGATTAGCAGGAAAAAGCAAAAAATTTCAGAATTGCACCTTGCAATGCGGAGAAATTACTGTTTGTGCATTTACAATATTCATTGATTTTTGCCATTGAAAGACATGTTATTCATATACCAGAAATGTTTGAAGCTACTGACTGAATGAAAGGAGCTGGCATCTCACTCTCTTTGAATCTTCTTTATCATGCTAGGATTAGCAGGAAAAAGCAAAAAATTTCAGAATTGCACCTTGCAATGCGGAGAAATTACTGTTTGTGCATTTACAATATTCATTGATTTTTGCCATTGAAAAACATGTTATTCATATACCAGAAATGTTTGAAGCTACTGACTGAATGAAAAGAGCTGGCATCTCACTCTCTTTGAATCTTCTTTATCATGCCAGGATTAGCAGGAAAAAGCAAAAAATTTCAGAATTGCACCTTGCAATGTGGAGATATTACTGTTTGTGCATTTACAATATTCATTGATTTTTGCCACTGAAAAACGTCCAGAAATGTTTGAAGCTACTGACTGAATGAAAGGAGCTGGCATCTCACTCTCTTTGAATCTTCTTTATCATGCTAGGATTAGCAGGAAAAAGCAAAAAATTTCAGAATTGCACCTTGCAATGCGGAGAAATTACTGTTTGTGCATTTACAATATTCATTGATTTTTGCCATTGAAAAACATGTTATTCATATACCAGAAATGTTTGAAGCTACTGACTGAATGAAAAGAGCTGGCATCTCACTCTCTTTGAATCTTCTTTATCATGCCAGGATTAGCAGGAAAAAGCAAAAAATTTCAGAATTGCACCTTGCAATGTGGAGATATTACTGTTTGTGCATTTACAATATTCATTGATTTTTGCCATTGAAAAACGTCCAGAAATGTTTGAAGCTACTGACTGAATGAAAGGAGCTGGCATCTCACTCTCTTTGAATCTTCTTTATCATGCTAGGATTAGCAGGAAAAAGCAAAAAATTTCAGAATTGCACCTTGCAATGCGGAGAAATTACTGTGTGTGCATTTACAATATTCATTGATTTTTGCCATTGAAAAACATCGTTATTCATATACCAGAAATGTTTGAAGCTACTGACTGAATGAAAAGAGCTGGCATCTCACTCTCTTTGAATCTTCTTTATCATGCCAGGATTAGCAGGAAAAAGCAAAAAATTTCAGAATTGCACGTTGCAATGTGGAGATATTACTGTTTGTGCATTTACAATATTCATTGATTTTTGCCATTGAAAAACATCGTTATTCATATACCAGAAATGTTTGAAGCTACTGACTGAATGAAAAGAGCTGGCATCTCACTCTCTTTGAATCTTCTTTATCATGCCAGGAATAGCAGGAAAAAGCAAAAAATTTCAGAATTGCACCTTGCAATGTGGAGATATTACTGTTTGTGCATTTACAATATTCATTGATTTTTGCCATTGAAAAACGTCCAGAAATGTTTGAAGCTACTGACTGAATGAAAGGAGCTGGCATCTCACTCTCTTTGAATCTTCTTTATCATGCTAGGATTAGCAGGAAAAAGCAAAAAATTTCAGAATTGCACCTTGCAATGCGTAGAAATTACTGTTTGTGCATTTACAATATTCATTGATTTTTGCCATTGAAAAACGTCCAGAAATGTTTGAAGCTACTGACTGAATGAAAGGAGCTGGCATCTCACTCTCTTTGAATCTTCTTTATCATGCTAGGATTAGCAGGAAAAAGCAAAAAATTTCAGAATTGCACCTTGCAATGCGGAGAAATTACTGTTTGTGCATTTACAATATTCATTGATTTTTGCCATTGAAAAACATGTTATTCATATACCAGAAATGTTTGAAGCTACTGACTGAATGAAAAGAGCTGGCATCTCACTCTCTTTGAATCTTCTTTATCATGCCAGGATTAGCAGGAAAAAGCAAAAAATTTCAGAATTGCACCTTGCAATGTGGAGATATTACTGTTTGTGCATTTACAATATTCATTGATTTTTGCCATTGAAAAACGTCCAGAAATGTTTGAAGCTACTGACTGAATGAAAGGAGCTGGCATCTCACTCTCTTTGAATCTTCTTTATCATGCTAGGATTAGCAGGAAAAAGCAAAAAATTTCAGAATTGCACCTTGCAATGCGGAGAAATTACTGTTTGTGCATTTACAATATTCATTGATTTTTGCCATTGAAAAACATGTTATTCATATACCAGAAATGTTTGAAGCTACTGACTGAATGAAAGGAGCTGGCATCTCACTCTCTTTGAATCTTCTTTATCATGCCAGGATTAGCAGGAAAAAGCAAAAAATTTCAGAATTGCACCTTGCAATGTGGAGATATTACTGTTTGTGCATTTACAATATTCATTGATTTTTGCCATTGAAAAACGTCCAGAAATGTTTGAAGCTACTGACTGAATGAAAAGAGCTGGCATCTCACTCTCTTTGAATCTTCTTTATCATGCTAGGATTAGCAGGAAAAAGCAAAAAATTTCAGAATTGCACCTTGCAATGCGTAGAAATTACTGTTTGTGCATTTACAATATTCATTGATTTTTGCCATTGAAAAACGTCCAGAAATGTTTGAAGCTACTGACTGAATGAAAGGAGCTGGCATCTCACTCTCTTTGAATCTTCTTTATCATGCTTGGATTAGCAGGAAAAAGCAAAAAATTTCAGAATTGCACCTTGCAATGCGGAGAAATTACTGTTTGTGCATTTACAATATTCATTGATTTTTGCCATTGAAAAACATGTTATTCATATACCAGAAATGTTTGAAGCTACTGACTGAATGAAAAGAGCTGGCATCTCACTCTCTTTGAATCTTCTTTATCATGCCAGGATTAGCAGGAAAAAGCAAAAAATTTCAGAATTGCACCTTGCAATGTGGAGATATTACTTTTTGTGCATTTACAAAATTCATTGATTTTTGCCATTGAAAAATGTCCAGAAATGTTTGAAGCTACTGACTGAATGAAAGGAGCTGGCATCTCACTCTCTTTGAATCTTCTTTATCATGCTAGGATTAGCAGGAAAAAGCAAAAAATTTCAGAATTGCACATTGCAATGCGGAGAAATTACTGTTTGTGCATTTACAATATTCATTGATTTTTGCCATTGAAAAACATCATGTTATTCATATACCAGAAATGTTTGAAGCTACTGACTGAATGAAAAGAGCTGGCATCTCACTCTCTTTGAATCTTCTTTATCATGCCAGGATTAGCAGGAAAAAGCAAAAAATTTCAGAATTGCACCTTGCAATGTGGAGATATTACTGTTTGTGCATTTACAATATTCATTGATTTTTGCCACTGAAAAACGTCCAGAAATGTTTGAAGCTACTGACTGAATGAAAGGAGCTGGCATCTCACTCTCTTTGAATCTTCTTTATCATGCTAGGATTAGCAGGAAAAAGCAAAAAATTTCAGAATTGCACCTTGCAATGCGGAGAAATTACTGTTTGTGCATTTACAATATTCATTGATTTTTGCCATTGAAAAACATGTTATTCATATACCAGAAATGTTTGAAGCTACTGACTGAATGAAAAGAGCTGGCATCTCACTCTCTTTGAATCTTCTTTATCATGCCAGGATTAGCAGGAAAAAGCAAAAAATTTCAGAATTGCACCTTGCAATGTGGAGATATTACTGTTTGTGCATTTACAATATTCATTGATTTTTGCCATTGAAAAACGTCCAGAAATGTTTGAAGCTACTGACTGAATGAAAGGAGCTGGCATCTCACTCTCTTTGAATCTTCTTTACCATGCTAGGATTAGCAGGAAAAAGCAAAAAATTTCAGAATTGCACCTTGCAATGCGGAGAAATTACTGTGTGTGCATTTACAATATTCATTGATTTTTGCCATTGAAAAACATCGTTATTCATATACCAGAAATGTTTGAAGCTACTGACTGAATGAAAAGAGCTGGCATCTCACTATCTTTGAATCTTCTTTATCATGCCAGGATTAGCAGGAAAAAGCAAAAAATTTCAGAATTGCACGTTGCAATGTGGAGATATTACTGTTTGTGCATTTACAATATTCATTGATTTTTGCCATTGAAAAACATCGTTATTCATATACCAGAAATGTTTGAAGCTACTGACTGAATGAAAAGAGCTGGCATCTCACTCTCTTTGAATCTTCTTTATCATGCCAGGATTAGCAGGAAAAAGCAAAAAATTTCAGAATTGCACCTTGCAATGTGGAGATATTACTGTTTGTGCATTTACAATATTCATTGATTTTTGCCATTGAAAAACGTCCAGAAATGTTTGAAGCTACTGACTGAATGAAAGGAGCTGGCATCTCACTCTCTTTGAATCTTCTTTATCATGCTAGGATTAGCAGGAAAAAGCAAAAAATTTCAGAATTGCACCTTGCAATGCGGAGAAATTACTGTTTGTGCATTTACAATATTCATTGATTTTTGCCATAGAAAAACATCGTTATTCATATACCAGAAATGTTTGAAGCTACTGACTGAATGAAAGGAGCTGGCATCTCACTCTCTTTGAATCTTCTTTATCATGCTAAGAGGAGCAGGAAAAAGCAAAAAATTTCAGAATTGCACGTTGCAATGTGGAGATATTACTGTTTGTGCATTTACAATATTCATTGATTTTTGCCATTGAAAAACGTCCAGAAATGTTTGAAGCTACTGACTGAATGAAAGGAGCTGGCATCTCACTCTCTTTGAATCTTCTTTATCATGCTAGGATTAGCAGGAAAAAGCAAAAAATTTCAGAATTGCACCTTGCAATGCGGAGAAATTACTGTTTGTGCATTTACAATATTCATTGATTTTTGCCATTGAAAGACATGTTATTCATATACCAGAAATGTTTGAAGCTACTGACTGAATGAAAGGAGCTGGCATCTCACTCTCTTTGAATCTTCTTTATCATGCTAGGATTAGCAGGAAAAAGCAAAAAATTTCAGAATTGCACCTTGCAATGCGGAGAAATTACTGTTTGTGCATTTACAATATTCATTGATTTTTGCCATTGAAAAACATGTTATTCATATACCAGAAATGTTTGAAGCTACTGACTGAATGAAAAGAGCTGGCATCTCACTCTCTTTGAATCTTCTTTATCATGCCAGGATTAGCAGGAAAAAGCAAAAAATTTCAGAATTGCACCTTGCAATGTGGAGATATTACTGTTTGTGCATTTACAATATTCATTGATTTTTGCCACTGAAAAACGTCCAGAAATGTTTGAAGCTACTGACTGAATGAAAGGAGCTGGCATCTCACTCTCTTTGAATCTTCTTTATCATGCTAGGATTAGCAGGAAAAAGCAAAAAATTTCAGAATTGCACCTTGCAATGCGGAGAAATTACTGTTTGTGCATTTACAATATTCATTGATTTTTGCCATTGAAAAACATGTTATTCATATACCAGAAATGTTTGAAGCTACTGACTGAATGAAAAGAGCTGGCATCTCACTCTCTTTGAATCTTCTTTATCATGCCAGGATTAGCAGGAAAAAGCAAAAAATTTCAGAATTGCACCTTGCAATGTGGAGATATTACTGTTTGTGCATTTACAATATTCATTGATTTTTGCCATTGAAAAACGTCCAGAAATGTTTGAAGCTACTGACTGAATGAAAGGAGCTGGCATCTCACTCTCTTTGAATCTTCTTTATCATGCTAGGATTAGCAGGAAAAAGCAAAAAATTTCAGAATTGCACCTTGCAATGCGGAGAAATTACTGTGTGTGCATTTACAATATTCATTGATTTTTGCCATTGAAAAACATCGTTATTCATATACCAGAAATGTTTGAAGCTACTGACTGAATGAAAAGAGCTGGCATCTCACTCTCTTTGAATCTTCTTTACCATGCCAGGATTAGCAGGAAAAAGCAAAAAATTTCAGAATTGCACGTTGCAATGTGGAGATATTACTGTTTGTGCATTTACAATATTCATTGATTTTTGCCATTGAAAAACATCGTTATTCATATACCAGAAATGTTTGAAGCTACTGACTGAATGAAAAGAGCTGGCATCTCACTCTCTTTGAATCTTCTTTATCATGCCAGGATTAGCAGGAAAAAGCAAAAAATTTCAGAATTGCACCTTGCAATGTGGAGATATTACTGTTTGTGCATTTACAATATTCATTGATTTTTGCCATTGAAAAACGTCCAGAAATGTTTGAAGCTACTGACTGAATGAAAGGAGCTGGCATCTCACTCTCTTTGAATCTTCTTTATCATGCTAGGATTAGCAGGAAAAAGCAAAAAATTTCAGAATTGCACCTTGCAATGCGTAGAAATTACTGTTTGTGCATTTACAATATTCATTGATTTTTGCCATTGAAAAACGTCCAGAAATGTTTGAAGCTACTGACTGAATGAAAGGAGCTGGCATCTCACTCTCTTTGAATCTTCTTTATCATGCTAGGATTAGCAGGAAAAAGCAAAAAATTTCAGAATTGCACCTTGCAATGCGGAGAAATTACTGTTTGTGCATTTACAATATTCATTGATTTTTGCCATTGAAAAACATGTTATTCATATACCAGAAATGTTTGAAGCTACTGACTGAATGAAAAGAGCTGGCATCTCACTCTCTTTGAATCTTCTTTATCATGCCAGGATTAGCAGGAAAAAGCAAAAAATTTCAGAATTGCACCTTGCAATGTGGAGATATTACTGTTTGTGCATTTACAATATTCATTGATTTTTGCCATTGAAAAACGTCCAGAAATGTTTGAAGCTACTGACTGAATGAAAGGAGCTGGCATCTCACTCTCTTTGAATCTTCTTTATCATGCTAGGATTAGCAGGAAAAAGCAAAAAATTTCAGAATTGCACCTTGCAATGCGGAGAAATTACTGTTTGTGCATTTACAATATTCATTGATTTTTGCCATTGAAAAACATGTTATTCATATACCAGAAATGTTTGAAGCTACTGACTGAATGAAAGGAGCTGGCATCTCACTCTCTTTGAATCTTCTTTATCATGCCAGGATTAGCAGGAAAAAGCAAAAAATTTCAGAATTGCACCTTGCAATGTGGAGATATTACTGTTTGTGCATTTACAATATTCATTGATTTTTGCCATTGAAAAACGTCCAGAAATGTTTGAAGCTACTGACTGAATGAAAAGAGCTGGCATCTCACTCTCTTTGAATCTTCTTTATCATGCTAGGATTAGCAGGAAAAAGCAAAAAATTTCAGAATTGCACCTTGCAATGCGTAGAAATTACTGTTTGTGCATTTACAATATTCATTGATTTTTGCCATTGAAAAACGTCCAGAAATGTTTGAAGCTACTGACTGAATGAAAGGAGCTGGCATCTCACTCTCTTTGAATCTTCTTTATCATGCTTGGATTAGCAGGAAAAAGCAAAAAATTTCAGAATTGCACCTTGCAATGCGGAGAAATTACTGTTTGTGCATTTACAATATTCATTGATTTTTGCCATTGAAAAACATGTTATTCATATACCAGAAATGTTTGAAGCTACTGACTGAATGAAAAGAGCTGGCATCTCACTCTCTTTGAATCTTCTTTATCATGCCAGGATTAGCAGGAAAAAGCAAAAAATTTCAGAATTGCACCTTGCAATGTGGAGATATTACTTTTTGTGCATTTACAAAATTCATTGATTTTTGCCATTGAAAAATGTCCAGAAATGTTTGAAGCTACTGACTGAATGAAAGGAGCTGGCATCTCACTCTCTTTGAATCTTCTTTATCATGCTAGGATTAGCAGGAAAAAGCAAAAAATTTCAGAATTGCACATTGCAATGCGGAGAAATTACTGTTTGTGCATTTACAATATTCATTGATTTTTGCCATTGAAAAACATCATGTTATTCATATACCAGAAATGTTTGAAGCTACTGACTGAATGAAAAGAGCTGGCATCTCACTCTCTTTGAATCTTCTTTATCATGCCAGGATTAGCAGGAAAAAGCAAAAAATTTCAGAATTGCACCTTGCAATGTGGAGATATTACTGTTTGTGCATTTACAATATTCATTGATTTTTGCCACTGAAAAACGTCCAGAAATGTTTGAAGCTACTGACTGAATGAAAGGAGCTGGCATCTCACTCTCTTTGAATCTTCTTTATCATGCTAGGATTAGCAGGAAAAAGCAAAAAATTTCAGAATTGCACCTTGCAATGCGGAGAAATTACTGTTTGTGCATTTACAATATTCATTGATTTTTGCCATTGAAAAACATGTTATTCATATACCAGAAATGTTTGAAGCTACTGACTGAATGAAAAGAGCTGGCATCTCACTCTCTTTGAATCTTCTTTATCATGCCAGGATTAGCAGGAAAAAGCAAAAAATTTCAGAATTGCACCTTGCAATGTGGAGATATTACTGTTTGTGCATTTACAATATTCATTGATTTTTGCCATTGAAAAACGTCCAGAAATGTTTGAAGCTACTGACTGAATGAAAGGAGCTGGCATCTCACTCTCTTTGTATCTTCTTTATCATGCTAGGATTAGCAGGAAAAAGCAAAAAATTTCAGAATTGCACATTGCAATGCGGAGAAATTACTGTTTGTGCATTTACAATATTCATTGATTTTTGCCATTGAAAAACATCATGTTATTCATATACCAGAAATGTTTGAAGCTACTGACTGAATGAAAGGAGCTGGCATCTCACTCTCTTTGAATCTTCTTTATCATGCCAGGATTAGCAGGAAAAAGCAAAAAATTTCAGAATTGCACATTGCAATGCGGAGAAATTACTGTTTGTGCATTTACAATATTCATTGATTTTTGCCATTGAAAAACATGTTATTCATATACCAGAAATGTTTGAAGCTACTGACTGAATGAAAAGAGCTGGCATCTCACCCTCTTTGAATCTTCTTTATCATGCTAGGATTAGCAGGAAAAAGCAAAAAATTTCAGAATTGCACCTTGCAATGCGGAGAAATTACTGTGTGTGCATTTACAATATTCATTGATTTTTGCCATTGAAAAACATCGTTATTCATATACCAGAAATGTTTGAAGCTACTGACTGAATGAAAAGAGCTGGCATCTCACTCTCTTTGAATCTTCTTTATCATGCCAGGATTAGCAGGAAAAAGCAAAAAATTTCAGAATTGCACCTTGCAATGTGGAGATATTACTGTTTGTGCATTTACAATATTCATTGATTTTTGCCATTGAAAAACGTCCAGAAATGTTTGAAGCTACTGACTGAATGAAAGGAGCTGGCATCTCACTCTCTTTGAATCTTCTTTATCATGCTAGGATTAGCAGGAAAAAGCAAAAAATTTCAGAATTGCACCTTGCAATGCGTAGAAATTACTGTTTGTGCATTTACAATATTCATTGATTTTTGCCATTGAAAAACGTCCAGAAATGTTTGAAGCTACTGACTGAATGAAAGGAGCTGGCATCTCACTCTCTTTGAATCTTCTTTATCATGCTAGGATTAGCAGGAAAAAGCAAAAAATTTCAGAATTGCACCTTGCAATGCGGAGAAATTACTGTTTGTGCATTTACAATATTCATTGATTTTTGCCATTGAAAAACATGTTATTCATATACCAGAAATGTTTGAAGCTACTGACTGAATGAAAAGAGCTGGCATCTCACTCTCTTTGAATCTTCTTTATCATGCCAGGATTAGCAGGAAAAAGCAAAAAATTTCAGAATTGCACCTTGCAATGTGGAGATATTACTGTTTGTGCATTTACAATATTCATTGATTTTTGCCATTGAAAAACGTCCAGAAATGTTTGAAGCTACTGACTGAATGAAAGGAGCTGGCATCTCACTCTCTTTGAATCTTCTTTATCATGCTAGGATTAGCAGGAAAAAGCAAAAAATTTCAGAATTGCACCTTGCAATGCGGAGAAATTACTGTTTGTGCATTTACAATATTCATTGATTTTTGCCATTGAAAAACATGTTATTCATATACCAGAAATGTTTGAAGCTACTGACTGAATGAAAGGAGCTGGCATCTCACTCTCTTTGAATCTTCTTTATCATGCCAGGATTAGCAGGAAAAAGCAAAAAATTTCAGAATTGCACGTTGCAATGTGGAGATATTACTGTTTGTGCATTTACAATATTCATTGATTTTTGCCATTGAAAAACGTCCAGAAATGTTTGAAGCTACTGACTGAATGAAAAGAGCTGGCATCTCACTCTCTTTGAATCTTCTTTATCATGCTAGGATTAGCAGGAAAAAGCAAAAAATTTCAGAATTGCACCTTGCAATGCGTAGAAATTACTGTTTGTGCATTTACAATATTCATTGATTTTTGCCATTGAAAAACGTCCAGAAATGTTTGAAGCTACTGACTGAATGAAAGGAGCTGGCATCTCACTCTCTTTGAATCTTCTTTATCATGCTTGGATTAGCAGGAAAAAGCAAAAAATTTCAGAATTGCACCTTGCAATGCGGAGAAATTACTGTTTGTGCATTTACAATATTCATTGATTTTTGCCATTGAAAAACATGTTATTCATATACCAGAAATGTTTGAAGCTACTGACTGAATGAAAAGAGCTGGCATCTCACTCTCTTTGAATCTTCTTTATCATGCCAGGATTAGCAGGAAAAAGCAAAAAATTTCAGAATTGCACCTTGCAATGTGGAGATATTACTGTTTGTGCATTTACAATATTCATTGATTTTTGCCATTGAAAAACGTCCAGAAATGTTTGAAGCTACTGACTGAATGAAAGGAGCTGGCATCTCACTCTCTTTGTATCTTCTTTATCATGCTAGGATTAGCAGGAAAAAGCAAAAAATTTCAGAATTGCACATTGCAATGCGGAGAAATTACTGTTTGTGCATTTACAATATTCATTGATTTTTGCCATTGAAAAACATCATGTTATTCATATACCAGAAATGTTTGAAGCTACTGACTGAATGAAAGGAGCTGGCATCTCACTCTCTTTGAATCTTCTTTATCATGCCAGGATTAGCAGGAAAAAGCAAAAAATTTCAGAATTGCACATTGCAATGCGGAGAAATTACTGTTTGTGCATTTACAATATTCATTGATTTTTGCCATTGAAAAACATGTTATTCATATACCAGAAATGTTTGAAGCTACTGACTGAATGAAAAGAGCTGGCATCTCACCCTCTTTGAATCTTCTTTATCATGCTAGGATTAGCAGGAAAAAGCAAAAAATTTCAGAATTGCACCTTGCAATGCGGAGAAATTACTGTGTGTGCATTTACAATATTCATTGATTTTTGCCATTGAAAAACATCGTTATTCATATACCAGAAATGTTTGAAGCTACTGACTGAATGAAAAGAGCTGGCATCTCACTCTCTTTGAATCTTCTTTATCATGCCAGGATTAGCAGGAAAAAGCAAAAAATTTCAGAATTGCACCTTGCAATGTGGAGATATTACTGTTTGTGCATTTACAATATTCATTGATTTTTGCCATTGAAAAACGTCCAGAAATGTTTGAAGCTACTGACTGAATGAAAGGAGCTGGCATCTCACTCTCTTTGAATCTTCTTTATCATGCTAGGATTAGCAGGAAAAAGCAAAAAATTTCAGAATTGCACCTTGCAATGCGTAGAAATTACTGTTTGTGCATTTACAATATTCATTGATTTTTGCCATTGAAAAACGTCCAGAAATGTTTGAAGCTACTGACTGAATGAAAGGAGCTGGCATCTCACTCTCTTTGAATCTTCTTTATCATGCTAGGATTAGCAGGAAAAAGCAAAAAATTTCAGAATTGCACCTTGCAATGCGGAGAAATTACTGTTTGTGCATTTACAATATTCATTGATTTTTGCCATTGAAAAACATGTTATTCATATACCAGAAATGTTTGAAGCTACTGACTGAATGAAAAGAGCTGGCATCTCACTCTCTTTGAATCTTCTTTATCATGCCAGGATTAGCAGGAAAAAGCAAAAAATTTCAGAATTGCACCTTGCAATGTGGAGATATTACTGTTTGTGCATTTACAATATTCATTGATTTTTGCCATTGAAAAACGTCCAGAAATGTTTGAAGCTACTGACTGAATGAAAGGAGCTGGCATCTCACTCTCTTTGAATCTTCTTTATCATGCTAGGATTAGCAGGAAAAAGCAAAAAATTTCAGAATTGCACCTTGCAATGCGGAGAAATTACTGTTTGTGCATTTACAATATTCATTGATTTTTGCCATTGAAAAACATGTTATTCATATACCAGAAATGTTTGAAGCTACTGACTGAATGAAAAGAGCTGGCATCTCACTCTCTTTGAATCTTCTTTATCATGCCAGGATTAGCAGGAAAAAGCAAAAAATTTCAGAATTGCACCTTGCAATGTGGAGATATTACTGTTTGTGCATTTACAATATTCATTGATTTTTGCCATTGAAAAATGTCCAGAAATGTTTGAAGCTACTGACTGAATGAAAGGAGCTGGCATCTCACTCTCTTTGAGTCTTCTTTATCATGCTAGGATTAGCAGGAAAAAGCAAAAAATTTCAGAATTGCACATTGCAATGCGGAGAAATTACTGTTTGTGCATTTACAATATTCATTGATTTTTGCCATTGAAAAACATCATGTTATTCATATACCAGAAATGTTTGAAGCTACTGACTGAATGAAAGGAGCTGGCATCTCACTCTCTTTGAATCTTCTTTATCATGCCAGGATTAGCAGGAAAAAGCAAAAAATTTCAGAATTGCACATTGCAATGCGGAGAAATTACTGTTTGTGCATTTACAATATTCATTGATTTTTGCCATTGAAAAACATGTTATTCATATACCAGAAATGTTTGAAGCTACTGACTGAATGAAAAGAGCTGGCATCTCACTCTCTTTGAATCTTCTTTATCATGCTAGGATTAGCAGGAAAAAGCAAAAAATTTCAGAATTGCACCTTGCAATGCGGAGAAATTACTGTGTGTGCATTTACAATATTCATTGATTTTTGCCATTGAAAAACATCGTTATTCATATACCAGAAATGTTTGAAGCTACTGACTGAATGAAAAGAGCTGGCATCCCACTCTCTTTGAATCTTCTTTATCATGCCAGGATTAGCAGGAAAAAGCAAAAAATTTCAGAATTGCACCTTGCAATGTGGAGATATTACTGTTTGTGCATTTACAATATTCATTGATTTTTGCCATTGAAAAACATGTTATTCATATACCAGAAATGTTTGAAGCTACTGACTGAATGAAAGGAGCTGGCATCTCACTCTCTTTGAATCTTCTTTATCATGCTAGGATTAGCAGGAAAAAGCAAAAAATTTCAGAATTGCACCTTGCAATGCGGAGAAATTACTGTTTGTGCATTTACAATATTCATTGATTTTTGCCATTGAAAAACATGTTATTCATATACCAGAAATGTTTGAAGCTACTGACTGAATGAAAGGAGCTGGCATCTCACTCTCTTTGAATCTTCTTTATCATGCCAGGATTAGCAGGAAAAAGCAAAAAATTTCAGAATTGCACGTTGCAATGTGGAGATATTACTGTTTGTGCATTTACAATATTCATTGATTTTTGCCATTGAAAAACGTCCAGAAATGTTTGAAGCTACTGACTGAATGAAAAGAGCTGGCATCTCACTCTCTTTGAATCTTCTTTATCATGCTAGGATTAGCAGGAAAAAGCAAAAAATTTCAGAATTGCACCTTGCAATGCGTAGAAATTACTGTTTGTGCATTTACAATATTCATTGATTTTTGCCATTGAAAAACGTCCAGAAATGTTTGAAGCTACTGACTGAATGAAAGGAGCTGGCATCTCACTCTCTTTGAATCTTCTTTATCATGCTTGGATTAGCAGGAAAAAGCAAAAAATTTCAGAATTGCACCTTGCAATGCGGAGAAATTACTGTTTGTGCATTTACAATATTCATTGATTTTTGCCATTGAAAAACATGTTATTCATATACCAGAAATGTTTGAAGCTACTGACTGAATGAAAAGAGCTGGCATCTCACTCTCTTTGAATCTTCTTTATCATGCCAGGATTAGCAGGAAAAAGCAAAAAATTTCAGAATTGCACCTTGCAATGTGGAGATATTACTGTTTGTGCATTTACAATATTCATTGATTTTTGCCATTGAAAAATGTCCAGAAATGTTTGAAGCTACTGACTGAATGAAAGGAGCTGGCATCTCACTCTCTTTGAATCTTCTTTATCATGCTAGGATTAGCAGGAAAAAGCAAAAAATTTCAGAATTGCACATTGCAATGCGGAGAAATTACTGTTTGTGCATTTACAATATTCATTGATTTTTGCCATTGAAAAACATCATGTTATTCATATACCAGAAATGTTTGAAGCTACTGACTGAATGAAAGGAGCTGGCATCTCACTCTCTTTGAATCTTCTTTATCATGCCAGGATTAGCAGGAAAAAGCAAAAAATTTCAGAATTGCACATTGCAATGCGGAGAAATTACTGTTTGTGCATTTACAATATTCATTGATTTTTGCCATTGAAAAACATGTTATTCATATACCAGAAATGTTTGAAGCTACTGACTGAATGAAAAGAGCTGGCATCTCACTCTCTTTGAATCTTCTTTATCATGCTAGGATTAGCAGGAAAAAGCAAAAAATTTCAGAATTGCACCTTGCAATGCGGAGAAATTACTGTGTGTGCATTTACAATATTCATTGATTTTTGCCATTGAAAAACATCGTTATTCATATACCAGAAATGTTTGAAGCTACTGACTGAATGAAAAGAGCTGGCATCCCACTCTCTTTGAATCTTCTTTATCATGCCAGGATTAGCAGGAAAAAGCAAAAAATTTCAGAATTGCGACTTGCAATGTGGAGATATTACTGTTTGTGCATTTACAATATTCATTGATTTTTGCCATTGAAAAACATGTTATTCATATACCAGAAATGTTTGAAGCTACTGACTGAATGAAAGGAGCTGGCATCTCACTCTCTTTGAATCTTCTTTATCATGCTAGGATTAGCAGGAAAAAGCAAAAAATTTCAGAATTGCACCTTGCAATGCGGAGAAATTACTGTTTGTGCATTTACAATATTCATTGATTTTTGCCATTGAAAAACATGTTATTCATATACCAGAAATGTTTGAAGCTACTGACTGAATGAAAGGAGCTGGCATCTCACTCTCTTTGAATCTTCTTTATCATGCTAGGATTAGCAGGAAAAAGCAAAAAATTTCAGAATTGCACCTTGCAATGCGGAGAAATTACTGTTTGTGCATTTACAATATTCATTGATTTTTGCCATTGAAAAACATGTTATTCATATACCAGAAATGTTTGAAGCTACTGACTGAATGAAAAGAGCTGGCATCTCACTCTCTTTGAATCTTCTTTATCATGCCAGGATTAGCAGGAAAAATCAAAAAATTTCAGAATTGCACCTTGCAATGTGGAGATATTACTGTTTGTGCATTTACAATATTCATTGATTTTTGCCATTGAAAAACGTCCAGAAATGTTTGAAGCTACTGACTGAATGAAAGGAGCTGGCATCTCACTCTCTTTGAATCTTCTTTATCATGCTAGGATTAGCAGGAAAAAGCAAAAAATTTCAGAATTGCACCTTGCAATGCGGAGAAATTACTGTTTGTGCATTTACAATATTCATTGATTTTTGCCATTGAAAAACATGTTATTCATATACCAGAAATGTTTGAAGCTACTGACTGAATGAAAAGAGCTGGCATCTCACTCTCTTTGAATCTTCTTTATCATGCCAGGATTAGCAGGAAAAAGCAAAAAATTTCAGAATTGCACGTTGCAATGTGGAGATATTACTGTTTGTGCATTTACAATATTCATTGATTTTTGCCATTGAAAAACATCGTTATTCATATACCAGAAATGTTTGAAGCTACTGACTGAATGAAAAGAGCTGGCATCTCACTCTCTTTGAATCTTCTTTATCATGCCAGGATTAGCAGGAAAAAGCAAAAAATTTCAGAATTGCACGTTGCAATGTGGAGATATTACTGTTTGTGCATTGACAATATTCATTGATTTTTGCCATTGAAAAACATCATGTTATTCATATACCAGAAATGTTTGAAGCTACTGACTGAATGAAAAGAGCTGGCATCTCACTCTCTTTGAATCTTCTTTATCATGCTAAGAGGAGCAGGAAAAAGCAAAAAATTTCAGAATTGCACGTTGCAATGTGGAGATATTACTGTTTGTGCATTTACAATATTCATTGATTTTTGCCATTGAAAAACATGTTATTCATATACCAGAAATGTTTGAAGCTACTGACTGAATGAAAAGAGCTGGCATCTCACTCTCTTTGAATCTTCTTTATCATGCCAGGATTAGCAGGAAAAAGCAAAACATTTCAGAATGGCACCTTGCAATGTGGAGATATTACTGTTTGTGCATTTACAATATTCATTGATTTTTGCCATTGAAAAACGTCCAGAAATGTTTGAAGCTACTGACTGAATGAAAGGAGCTGGCATCTCACTCTCTTTGAATCTTCTTTATCATGCTAGGATTAGCAGGAAAAAGCAAAAAATTTCAGAATTGCACCTTGCAATGCGGAGAAATTACTGTTTGTGCATTTACAATATTCATTGATTTTTGCCATTGAAAAACATGTTATTCATATACCAGAAATGTTTGAAGCTACTGACTGAATGAAAGGAGCTGGCATCTCACTCTCTTTGAATCTTCTTTATCATGCTAGGATTAGCAGGAAAAAGCAAAAAATTTCAGAATTGCACCTTGCAATGCGGAGAAATTACTGTTTGTGCATTTACAATATTCATTGATTTTTGCCATTGAAAAACATGTTATTCATATACCAGAAATGTTTGAAGCTACTGACTGAATGAAAGGAGCTGGCATCTCACTCTCTTTGAATCTTCTTTATCATGCCAGGATTAGCAGGAAAAAGCAAAAAATTTCAGAATTGCACGTTGCAATGTGGAGATATTACTGTTTGTGCATTTACAATATTCATTGATTTTTGCCATTGAAAAACGTCCAGAAATGTTTGAAGCTACTGACTGAATGAAAAGAGCTGGCATCTCACTCTCTTTGAATCTTCTTTATCATGCTAGGATTAGCAGGAAAAAGCAAAAAATTTCAGAATTGCACCTTGCAATGCGTAGAAATTACTGTTTGTGCATTTACAATATTCATTGATTTTTGCCATTGAAAAACGTCCAGAAATGTTTGAAGCTACTGACTGAATGAAAGGAGCTGGCATCTCACTCTCTTTGAATCTTCTTTATCATGCTTGGATTAGCAGGAAAAAGCAAAAAATTTCAGAATTGCACCTTGCAATGCGGAGAAATTACTGTTTGTGCATTTACAATATTCATTGATTTTTGCCATTGAAAAACATGTTATTCATATACCAGAAATGTTTGAAGCTACTGACTGAATGAAAAGAGCTGGCATCTCACTCTCTTTGAATCTTCTTTATCATGCCAGGATTAGCAGGAAAAAGCAAAAAATTTCAGAATTGCACCTTGCAATGTGGAGATATTACTGTTTGTGCATTTACAATATTCATTGATTTTTGCCATTGAAAAATGTCCAGAAATGTTTGAAGCTACTGACTGAATGAAAGGAGCTGGCATCTCACTCTCTTTGAATCTTCTTTATCATGCTAGGATTAGCAGGAAAAAGCAAAAAATTTCAGAATTGCACATTGCAATGCGGAGAAATTACTGTTTGTGCATTTACAATATTCATTGATTTTTGCCATTGAAAAACATCATGTTATTCATATACCAGAAATGTTTGAAGCTACTGACTGAATGAAAGGAGCTGGCATCTCACTCTCTTTGAATCTTCTTTATCATGCCAGGATTAGCAGGAAAAAGCAAAAAATTTCAGAATTGCACATTGCAATGCGGAGAAATTACTGTTTGTGCATTTACAATATTCATTGATTTTTGCCATTGAAAAACATGTTATTCATATACCAGAAATGTTTGAAGCTACTGACTGAATGAAAAGAGCTGGCATCTCACTCTCTTTGAATCTTCTTTATCATGCTAGGATTAGCAGGAAAAAGCAAAAAATTTCAGAATTGCACCTTGCAATGCGGAGAAATTACTGTGTGTGCATTTACAATATTCATTGATTTTTGCCATTGAAAAACATCGTTATTCATATACCAGAAATGTTTGAAGCTACTGACTGAATGAAAAGAGCTGGCATCCCACTCTCTTTGAATCTTCTTTATCATGCCAGGATTAGCAGGAAAAAGCAAAAAATTTCAGAATTGCACCTTGCAATGTGGAGATATTACTGTTTGTGCATTTACAATATTCATTGATTTTTGCCATTGAAAAACATGTTATTCATATACCAGAAATGTTTGAAGCTACTGACTGAATGAAAGGAGCTGGCATCTCACTCTCTTTGAATCTTCTTTATCATGCTAGGATTAGCAGGAAAAAGCAAAAAATTTCAGAATTGCACCTTGCAATGCGGAGAAATTACTGTTTGTGCATTTACAATATTCATTGATTTTTGCCATTGAAAAACATGTTATTCATATACCAGAAATGTTTGAAGCTACTGACTGAATGAAAGGAGCTGGCATCTCACTCTCTTTGAATCTTCTTTATCATGCTAGGATTAGCAGGAAAAAGCAAAAAATTTCAGAATTGCACCTTGCAATGCGGAGAAATTACTGTTTGTGCATTTACAATATTCATTGATTTTTGCCATTGAAAAACATGTTATTCATATACCAGAAATGTTTGAAGCTACTGACTGAATGAAAAGAGCTGGCATCTCACTCTCTTTGAATCTTCTTTATCATGCCAGGATTAGCAGGAAAAATCAAAAAATTTCAGAATTGCACCTTGCAATGTGGAGATATTACTGTTTGTGCATTTACAATATTCATTGATTTTTGCCATTGAAAAACGTCCAGAAATGTTTGAAGCTACTGACTGAATGAAAGGAGCTGGCATCTCACTCTCTTTGAATCTTCTTTATCATGCTAGGATTAGCAGGAAAAAGCAAAAAATTTCAGAATTGCACCTTGCAATGCGGAGAAATTACTGTTTGTGCATTTACAATATTCATTGATTTTTGCCATTGAAAAACATGTTATTCATATACCAGAAATGTTTGAAGCTACTGACTGAATGAAAAGAGCTGGCATCTCACTCTCTTTGAATCTTCTTTATCATGCCAGGATTAGCAGGAAAAAGCAAAAAATTTCAGAATTGCACCTTGCAATGTGGAGATATTACTGTTTGTGCATTTACAATATTCATTGATTTTTGCCATTGAAAAACGTCCAGAAATGTTTGAAGCTACTGACTGAATGAAAGGAGCTGGCATCTCACTCTCTTTGAATCTTCTTTATCATGCTAGGATTAGCAGGAAAAAGCAAAAAATTTCAGAATTGCACCTTGCAATGCGGAGAAATTACTGTGTGTGCATTTACAATATTCATTGATTTTTGCCATTGAAAAACATCGTTATTCATATACCAGAAATGTTTGAAGCTACTGACTGAATGAAAAGAGCTGGCATCTCACTCTCTTTGAATCTTCTTTATCATGCCAGGATTAGCAGGAAAAAGCAAAAAATTTCAGAATTGCACGTTGCAATGTGGAGATATTACTGTTTGTGCATTTACAATATTCATTGATTTTTGCCATTGAAAAACATCGTTATTCATATACCAGAAATGTTTGAAGCTACTGACTGAATGAAAAGAGCTGGCATCTCACTCTCTTTGAATCTTCTTTATCATGCCAGGATTAGCAGGAAAAAGCAAAAAATTTCAGAATTGCACGTTGCAATGTGGAGATATTACTGTTTGTGCATTGACAATATTCATTGATTTTTGCCATTGAAAAACATCATGTTATTCATATACCAGAAATGTTTGAAGCTACTGACTGAATGAAAAGAGCTGGCATCTCACTCTCTTTGAATCTTCTTTATCATGCTAAGAGGAGCAGGAAAAAGCAAAAAATTTCAGAATTGCACGTTGCAATGTGGAGATATTACTGTTTGTGCATTTACAATATTCATTGATTTTTGCCATTGAAAAACATGTTATTCATATACCAGAAATGTTTGAAGCTACTGACTGAATGAAAAGAGCTGGCATCTCACTCTCTTTGAATCTTCTTTATCATGCCAGGATTAGCAGGAAAAAGCAAAACATTTCAGAATGGCACCTTGCAATGTGGAGATATTACTGTTTGTGCATTTACAATATTCATTGATTTTTGCCATTGAAAAACGTCCAGAAATGTTTGAAGCTACTGACTGAATGAAAGGAGCTGGCATCTCACTCTCTTTGAATCTTCTTTATCATGCTAGGATTAGCAGGAAAAAGCAAAAAATTTCAGAATTGCACCTTGCAATGCGGAGAAATTACTGTTTGTGCATTTACAATATTCATTGATTTTTGCCATTGAAAAACATGTTATTCATATACCAGAAATGTTTGAAGCTACTGACTGAATGAAAGGAGCTGGCATCTCACTCTCTTTGAATCTTCTTTATCATGCTAGGATTAGCAGGAAAAAGCAAAAAATTTCAGAATTGCACCTTGCAATGCGGAGAAATTACTGTTTGTGCATTTACAATATTCATTGATTTTTGCCATTGAAAAACATGTTATTCATATACCAGAAATGTTTGAAGCTACTGACTGAATGAAAAGAGCTGGCATCTCACTCTCTTTGAATCTTCTTTATCATGCCAGGATTAGCAGGAAAAAGCAAAAAATTTCAGAATTGCACCTTGCAATGTGGAGATATTACTGTTTGTGCATTTACAATATTCATTGATTTTTGCCATTGAAAAACGTCCAGAAATGTTTGAAGCTACTGACTGAATGAAAGGAGCTGGCATCTCACTCTCTTTGAATCTTCTTTATCATGCTAGGATTAGCAGGAAAAAGCAAAAAATTTCAGAATTGCACCTTGCAATGCGGAGAAATTACTGTTTGTGCATTTACAATATTCATTGATTTTTGCCATTGAAAAACATGTTATTCATATACCAGAAATGTTTGAAGCTACTGACTGAATGAAAAGAGCTGGCATCTCACTCTCTTTGAATCTTCTTTATCATGCCAGGATTAGCAGGAAAAAGCAAAAAATTTCAGAATTGCACCTTGCAATGTGGAGATATTACTGTTTGTGCATTTACAATATTCATTGATTTTTGCCATTGAAAAACGTCCAGAAATGTTTGAAGCTACTGACTGAATGAAAGGAGCTGGCATCTCACTCTCTTTGAATCTTCTTTATCATGCTAGGATTAGCAGGAAAAAGCAAAAAATTTCAGAATTGCACCTTGCAATGCGGAGAAATTACTGTGTGTGCATTTACAATATTCATTGATTTTTGCCATTGAAAAACATCGTTATTCATATACCAGAAATGTTTGAAGCTACTGACTGAATGAAAAGAGCTGGCATCTCACTCTCTTTGAATCTTCTTTATCATGCCAGGATTAGCAGGAAAAAGCAAAAAATTTCAGAATTGCACGTTGCAATGTGGAGATATTACTGTTTGTGCATTTACAATATTCATTGATTTTTGCCATTGAAAAACATCGTTATTCATATACCAGAAATGTTTGAAGCTACTGACTGAATGACAAGAGCTGGCATCTCACTCTCTTTGAATCTTCTTTATCATGCCAGGATTAGCAGGAAAAAGCAAAAAATTTCAGAATTGCACGTTGCAATGTGGAGATATTACTGTTTGTGCATTGACAATATTCATTGATTTTTGCCATTGAAAAACATCATGTTATTCATATACCAAAAATGTTTGAAGCTACTGACTGAATGAAAAGAGCTGGCATCTCACTCTCTTTGAATCTTCTTTATCATGCTAAGAGGAGCAGGAAAAAGCAAAAAATTTCAGAATTGCACGTTGCAATGTGGAGATATTACTGTTTGTGCATTTACAATATTCATTGATTTTTGCCATTGAAAAACATGTTATTCATATACCAGAAATGTTTGAAGCTACTGACTGAATGAAAAGAGCTGGCATCTCACTCTCTTTGAATCTTCTTTATCATGCCAGGATTAGCAGGAAAAAGCAAAACATTTCAGAATGGCACCTTGCAATGTGGAGATATTACTGTTTGTGCATTTACAATATTCATTGATTTTTGCCATTGAAAAACGTCCAGAAATGTTTGAAGCTACTGACTGAATGAAAGGAGCTGGCATCTCACTCTCTTTGAATCTTCTTTATCATGCTAGGATTAGCAGGAAAAAGCAAAAAATTTCAGAATTGCACCTTGCAATGCGGAGAAATTACTGTTTGTGCATTTACAATATTCATTGATTTTTGCCATAGAAAAACATCGTTATTCATATACCAGAAATGTTTGAAGCTACTGACTGAATGAAAGGAGCTGGCATCTCACTCTCTTTGAATCTTCTTTATCATGCTAGGATTAGCAGGAAAAAGCAAAAAATTTCAGAATTGCACCTTGCAATGCGGAGAAATTACTGTGTGTGCATTTACAATATTCATTGATTTTTGCCATTGAAAAACATGTTATTCATATACCAGAAATGTTTGAAGCTACTGACTGAATGAAAAGAGCTGGCATCTCACTCTCTTTGAATCTTCTTTATCATGCCAGGATTAGCAGGAAAAAGCAAAAAATTTCAGAATTGCACCTTGCAATGTGGAGATATTACTGTTTGTGCATTTACAATATTCATTGATTTTTGCCATTGAAAAACGTCCAGAAATGTTTGAAGCTACTGACTGAATGAAAGGAGCTGGCATCTCACTCTCTTTGAATCTTCTTTATCATGCTAGGATTAGCAGGAAAAAGCAAAAAATTTCAGAATTGCACATTGCAATGCGGAGAAATTACTGTTTGTGCATTTACAATATTCATTGATTTTTGCCATTGAAAAACATCATGTTATTCATATACCAGAAATGTTTGAAGCTACTGACTGAATGAAAGGAGCTGGCATCTCACTCTCTTTGAATCTTCTTTATCATGCCAGGATTAGCAGGAAAAAGCAAAAAATTTCAGAATTGCACATTGCAATGCGGAGAAATTACTGTTTGTGCATTTACAATATTCATTGATTTTTGCCATTGAAAAACATGTTATTCATATACCAGAAATGTTTGAAGCTACTGACTGAATGAAAAGAGCTGGCATCTCACTCTCTTTGAATCTTCTTTATCATGCCAGGATTAGCAGGAAAAAGCAAAAAATTTCAGAATTGCACCTTGCAATGTGGAGATATTACTGTTTGTGCATTTACAATATTCATTGATTTTTGCCATTGAAAAACGTCCAGAAATGTTTGAAGCTACTGACTGAATGAAAGGAGCTGGCATCTCACTCTCTTTGAATCTTCTTTATCATGCTAGGATTAGCAGGAAAAAGCAAAAAATTTCAGAATTGCACCTTGCAAGGCGGAGAAATTACTGTGTGTGCATTTACAATATTCATTGATTTTTGCCATTGAAAAACATCGTTATTCATATACCAGAAATGTTTGAAGCTACTGACTGAATGAAAAGAGCTGGCATCTCACTCTCTTTGAATCTTCTTTATCATGCCAGGATTAGCAGGAAAAAGCAAAAAATTTCAGAATTGCACGTTGCAATGTGGAGATATTACTGTTTGTGCATTTACAATATTCATTGATTTTTGCCATTGAAAAACATCGTTATTCATATACCAGAAATGTTTGAAGCTACTGACTGAATGAAAAGAGCTGGCATCTCACTCTCTTTGAATCTTCTTTATCATGCCAGGATTAGCAGGAAAAAGCAAAAAATTTCAGAATTGCACGTTGCAATGTGGAGATATTACTGTTTGTGCATTGACAATATTCATTGATTTTTGCCATTGAAAAACATCATGTTATTCATATACCAAAAATGTTTGAAGCTACTGACTGAATGAAAAGAGCTGGCATCTCACTCTCTTTGAATCTTCTTTATCATGCTAAGAGGAGCAGGAAAAAGCAAAAAATTTCAGAATTGCACGTTGCAATGTGGAGATATTACTGTTTGTGCATTTACAATATTCATTGATTTTTGCCATTGAAAAACATGTTATTCATATACCAGAAATGTTTGAAGCTACTGACTGAATGAAAAGAGCTGGCATCTCACTCTCTTTGAATCTTCTTTATCATGCCAGGATTAGCAGGAAAAAGCAAAACATTTCAGAATGGCACCTTGCAATGTGGAGATATTACTGTTTGTGCATTTACAATATTCATTGATTTTTGCCATTGAAAAACGTCCAGAAATGTTTGAAGCTACTGACTGAATGAAAGGAGCTGGCATCTCACTCTCTTTGAATCTTCTTTATCATGCTAGGATTAGCAGGAAAAAGCAAAAAATTTCAGAATTGCACCTTGCAATGCGGAGAAATTACTGTTTGTGCATTTACAATATTCATTGATTTTTGCCATAGAAAAACATCGTTATTCATATACCAGAAATGTTTGAAGCTACTGACTGAATGAAAGGAGCTGGCATCTCACTCTCTTTGAATCTTCTTTATCATGCTAGGATTAGCAGGAAAAAGCAAAAAATTTCAGAATTGCACCTTGCAATGCGGAGAAATTACTGTTTGTGCATTTACAATATTCATTGATTTTTGCCATTGAAAAACATGTTATTCATATACCAGAAATGTTTGAAGCTACTGACTGAATGAAAAGAGCTGGCATCTCACTCTCTTTGAATCTTCTTTATCATGCCAGGATTAGCAGGAAAAAGCAAAAAATTTCAGAATTGCACCTTGCAATGTGGAGATATTACTGTTTGTGCATTTACAATATTCATTGATTTTTGCCATTGAAAAACGTCCAGAAATGTTTGAAGCTACTGACTGAATGAAAGGAGCTGGCATCTCACTCTCTTTGAATCTTCTTTATCATGCTAGGATTAGCAGGAAAAAGCAAAAAATTTCAGAATTGCACATTGCAATGCGGAGAAATTACTGTTTGTGCATTTACAATATTCATTGATTTTTGCCATTGAAAAACATCATGTTATTCATATACCAGAAATGTTTGAAGCTACTGACTGAATGAAAGGAGCTGGCATCTCACTCTCTTTGAATCTTCTTTATCATGCCAGGATTAGCAGGAAAAAGCAAAAAATTTCAGAATTGCACATTGCAATGCGGAGAAATTACTGTTTGTGCATTTACAATATTCATTGATTTTTGCCATTGAAAAACATGTTATTCATATACCAGAAATGTTTGAAGCTACTGACTGAATGAAAAGAGCTGGCATCTCACTCTCTTTGAATCTTCTTTATCATGCTAGGATTAGCAGGAAAAAGCAAAAAATTTCAGAATTGCACCTTGCAATGCGGAGAAATTACTGTGTGTGCATTTACAATATTCATTGATTTTTGCCATTGAAAAACATCGTTATTCATATACCAGAAATGTTTGAAGCTACTGACTGAATGAAAAGAGCTGGCATCCCACTCTCTTTGAATCTTCTTTATCATGCCAGGATTAGCAGGAAAAAGCAAAAAATTTCAGAATTGCACCTTGCAATGTGGAGATATTACTGTTTGTGCATTTACAATATTCATTGATTTTTGCCATTGAAAAACATGTTATTCATATACCAGAAATGTTTGAAGCTACTGACTGAATGAAAGGAGCTGGCATCTCACTCTCTTTGAATCTTCTTTATCATGCCAGGATTAGCAGGAAAAAGCAAAAAATTTCAGAATTGCACCTTGCAATGCGGAGAAATTACTGTTTGTGCATTTACAATATTCATTGATTTTTGCCATTGAAAAACATGTTATTCATATACCAGAAATGTTTGAAGCTACTGACTGAATGAAAAGAGCTGGCATCTCACTCTCTTTGAATCTTCTTTATCATGCCAGGATTAGCAGGAAAAAGCAAAAAATTTCAGAATTGCACCTTGCAATGTGGAGATATTACTGTTTGTGCATTTACAATATTCATTGATTTTTGCCATTGAAAAACGTCCAGAAATGTTTGAAGCTACTGACTGAATGAAAGGAGCTGGCATCTCACTCTCTTTGAATCTTCTTTATCATGCTAGGATTAGCAGGAAAAAGCAAAAAATTTCAGAATTGCACCTTGCAATGCGGAGAAATTACTGTGTGTGCATTTACAATATTCATTGATTTTTGCCATTGAAAAACATCGTTATTCATATACCAGAAATGTTTGAAGCTACTGACTGAATGAAAAGAGCTGGCATCTCACTCTCTTTGAATCTTCTTTATCATGCCAGGTATAGCAGGAAAAAGCAAAAAATTTCAGAATTGCACGTTGCAATGTGGAGATATTACTGTTTGTGCATTTACAATATTCATTGATTTTTGCCATTGAAAAACATCGTTATTCATATACCAGAAATGTTTGAAGCTACTGACTGAATGAAAAGAGCTGGCATCTCACTCTCTTTGAATCTTCTTTATCATGCCAGGATTAGCAGGAAAAAGCAAAAAATTTCAGAATTGCACGTTGCAATGTGCAGATATTACTGTTTGTGCATTTACAATATTCATTGATTTTTGCCATTGAAAAACATCATGTTATTCATATACCAGAAATGTTTGAAGCTACTGACTGAATGAAAAGGGCTGGCATCTCACTCTCTTTGAATCTTCTTTATCATGCTAAGAGGAGCAGGAAAAAGCAAAAAATTTCAGAATTGCACGTTGCAATGTGGAGATATTACTGTTTGTGCATTTACAATATTCATTGATTTTTGCCATTGAAAAACATGTTATTCATATACCAGAAATGTTTGAAGCTACTGACTGAATGAAAAGAGCTGGCATCTCACTCTCTTTGAATCTTCTTTATCATGCCAGGATTAGCAGGAAAAAGCAAAAAATTTCAGAATTGCACCTTGCAATGTGGAGATATTACTGTTTGTGCATTTACAATATTCATTGATTTTTGCCATTGAAAAACGTCCAGAAATGTTTGAAGCTACTGACTGAATGAAAAGAGCTGGCATCTCACTCTCTTTGAATCTTCTTTATCATGCCAGGATTAGCAGGAAAAAGCAAAAAATTTCAGAATTGCACCTTGCAATGCGGAGAAATTACTGTTTGTGCATTTACAATATTCATTGATTTTTACCATTGAAAAACATCGTTATTCATATACCAGAAATGTTTGAAGCTACTGACTGAATGAAAGGAGCTGGCATCTCACTCTCTTTGAATCTTCTTTATCATGCTAGGATTAGCAGGAAAAAGCAAAAAATTTCAGAATTGCACCTTGCAATGCGGAGAAATTACTGTGTGTGCATTTACAATTTTCATTGATTTTTGCCATTGAAAAACATCGTTATTCATATACCAGAAATGTGTGAAGCTACTAACTGAATGAAAAGAGCTGGCATCTCACTCTCTTTGAATCTTCTTTATCATGCCAGGATTAGCAGGAAAAAGCAAAAAATTTCAGAATTGCACCTTGCAATGTGGAGATATTACTGTTTGTGCATTTACAATATTCATTGATTTTTGCCATTGAAAAACGTCCAGAAATGTTTGAAGCTACTGACTGAATGAAAGGAGCTGGCATCTCACTCTCTTTGAATCTTCTTTATCATGCTAGGATTAGCAGGAAAAATCAAAAAATTTCAGAATTGCACCTTGCAATGCGGAGAAATTACTGTTTGTGCATTTACAATATTCATTGATTTTTGCCATTGAAAAACATCATGTTAATCATATACCAGAAATGTTTGAAGCTACTGACTGAATGAAAGGAGCTGGCATCTCACTCTCTTTGAATCTTCTTTATCATGCTAGGATTAACAGGAAAAAGCAAAAAATTTCAGAATTGCACCTTGCAATGCGGAGAAATTACTGTGTGTGCATTTACAATATTCATTGATTTTTGCCATTGAAAAACATCGTTATTCATATACCAGAAATGTTTGAAGCTACTGACTGAATGAAAAGAGCTGGCATCTCACTCTCTTTGAATCTTCTTTATCATGCCAGGATTAGCAGGAAAAAGTAAAAAATTTCAGAATTGCACGTTGCAATGTGGAGATATTACTGTTTGTGCATTTACAATATTCATTGATTTTTGCCATTGAAAAACGTCCAGAAATGTTTGAAGCTACTGACTGAATGAAAGGAGCTGGCATCTCACTCTCTTTGTATCTTCTTTATCATGCTAGGATTAGCAGGAAAAAGCAAAAAATTTCAGAATTGCACCTTGCAATGCGGAGAAATTACTGTGTGTGCATTTACAATATTCATTGATTTTTGCCATTGAAAAACATGTTATTCATATACCAGAAATGTTTGAAGCTACTGACTGAATGAAAAGAGCTGGCATCTCACTCTCTTTGAATCTTCTTTATCATGCCAGGATTAGCAGGAAAAAGCAAAAAATTTCAGAATTGCACCTTGCAATGTGGAGATATTACTGTTTGTGCATTTACAATATTCATTGATTTTTGCCATTGAAAAACGTCCAGAAATGTTTGAAGCTACTGACTGAATGAAAGGAGCTGGCATCTCACTCTCTTTGAATCTTCTTTATCATGCTAGGATTAGCAGGAAAAAGCAAAAAATTTCAGAATTGCACCTTGCAATGCGGAGAAATTACTGTGTGTGCATTTACAATTTTCATTGATTTTTGCCATTGAAAAACATCGTTATTCATATACCAGAAATGTTTGAAGCTACTAACTGAATGAAAAGAGCTGGCATCTCACTCTCTTTGAATCTTCTTTATCATGCCAGGATTAGCAGGAAAAAGCAAAAAATTTCAGAATTGCACCTTGCAATGTGGAGATATTACTGTTTGTGCATTTACAATATTCATTGATTTTTGCCATTGAAAAACGTCCAGAAATGTTTGAAGCTACTGACTGAATGAAAGGAGCTGGCATCTCACTCTCTTTGAATCTTCTTTATCATGCTAGGATTAGCAAGAAAAAGCAAAAAATTTCAGAATTGCACCTTGCAATGCGGAGAAATTACTGTTTGTGCATTTACAATATTCATTGATTTTTGCCATTGAAAAACATCATGTTATTCATATACCAGAAATGTTTGAAGCTACTGACTGAATGAAAGGAGCTGGCATCTCACTCTCTTTGAATCTTCTTTATCATGCTAGGATTAGCAGGAAAAAGCAAAAAATTTCAGAATTGCACCTTGCAATGCGGAGAAATTACTGTGTGTGCATTTACAATATTCATTGATTTTTGCCATTGAAAAACATGTTATTCATATACCAGAAATGTTTGAAGCTACTGACTGAATGAAAAGAGCTGGCATCTCACTCTCTTTGAATCTTCTTTATCATGCCAGGATTAGCAGGAAAAAGCAAAAAATTTCAGAATTGCACCTTGCAATGTGGAGATATTACTGTTTGTGCATTTACAATATTCATTGATTTTTGCCATTGAAAAACGTCCAGAAATGTTTGAAGCTACTGACTGAATGAAAGGAGCTGGCATCTCACTCTCTTTGAATCTTCTTTATCATGCTAGGATTAGCAGGAAAAAGCAAAAAATTTCAGAATTGCACATTGCAATGCGGAGAAATTACTGTTTGTGCATTTACAATATTCATTGATTTTTGCCATTGAAAAACATCATGTTATTCATATACCAGAAATGTTTGAAGCTACTGACTGAATGAAAAGAGCTGGCATCTCACTCTCTTTGAATCTTCTTTATCATGCTAAGAGGAGCAGGAAAAAGCAAAAAATTTCAGAATTGCACGTTGCAATGTGGAGATATTACTGTTTGTGCATTTACAATATTCATTGATTTTTGCCATTGAAAAACGTCCAGAAATGTTTGAAGCTACTGACTGAATGAAAGGAGCTGGCATCTCACTCTCTTTGAATCTTCTTTATCATGCTAGGATTAGCAAGAAAAAGCAAAAAATTTCAGAATTGCACCTTGCAATGCGGAGAAATTACTGTTTGTGCATTTACAATATTCATTGATTTTTGCCATTGAAAAACATCATGTTATTCATATACCAGAAATGTTTGAAGCTACTGACTGAATGAAAGGAGCTGGCATCTCACTCTCTTTGAATCTTCTTTATCATGCTAGGATTAGCAGGAAAAAGCAAAAAATTTCAGAATTGCACCTTGCAATGCGGAGAAATTACTGTGTGTGCATTTACAATATTCATTGATTTTTGCCATTGAAAAACATGTTATTCATATACCAGAAATGTTTGAAGCTACTGACTGAATGAAAAGAGCTGGCATCTCACTCTCTTTGAATCTTCTTTATCATGCCAGGATTAGCAGGAAAAAGCAAAAAATTTCAGAATTGCACCTTGCAATGTGGAGATATTACTGTTTGTGCATTTACAATATTCATTGATTTTTGCCATTGAAAAACGTCCAGAAATGTTTGAAGCTACTGACTGAATGAAAGGAGCTGGCATCTCACTCTCTTTGAATCTTCTTTATCATGCTAGGATTAGCAGGAAAAAGCAAAAAATTTCAGAATTGCACATTGCAATGCGGAGAAATTACTGTTTGTGCATTTACAATATTCATTGATTTTTGCCATTGAAAAACATCATGTTATTCATATACCAGAAATGTTTGAAGCTACTGACTGAATGAAAAGAGCTGGCATCTCACTCTCTTTGAATCTTCTTTATCATGCTAAGAGGAGCAGGAAAAAGCAAAAAATTTCAGAATTGCACGTTGCAATGTGGAGATATTACTGTTTGTGCATTTACAATATTCATTGATTTTTGCCATTGAAAAACGTCCAGAAATGTTTGAAGCTACTGACTGAATGAAAGGAGCTGGCATCTCACTCTCTTTGAATCTTCTTTATCATGCTAGGATTAGCAGGAAAAAGCAAAAAATTTCAGAATTGCACCTTGCAATGCGGAGAAATTACTGTTTGTGCATTTACAATATTCATTGATTTTTGCCATTGAAAAACATGTTATTCATATACCAGAAATGTTTGAAGCTACTGACTGAATGAAAGGAGCTGGCATCTCACTCTCTTTGAATCTTCTTTATCATGCTAGGATTAGCAGGAAAAAGCAAAAAATTTCAGAATTGCACCTTTCAATGCGGAGAAATTACTGTTTGTGCATTTACAATATTCATTGATTTTTGCCATTGAAAAACATGTTATTCATATACCAGAAATGTTTGAAGCTACTGACTGAATGAAAAGAGCTGGCATCTCACTCTCTTTGAATCTTCTTTATCATGCCAGGATTAGCAGGAAAAAGCAAAAAATTTCAGAATTGCACCTTGCAATGTGGAGATATTACTGTTTGTGCATTTACAATATTCATTGATTTTTGCCACTGAAAAACGTCCAGAAATGTTTGAAGCTACTGACTGAATGAAAGGAGCTGGCATCTCACTCTCTTTGAATCTTCTTTATCATGCTAGGATTAGCAGGAAAAAGCAAAAAATTTCAGAATTGCACCTTGCAATGCGGAGAAATTACTGTTTGTGCATTTACAATATTCATTGATTTTTGCCATTGAAAAACATGTTATTCATATACCAGAAATGTTTGAAGCTACTGACTGAATGAAAAGAGCTGGCATCTCACTCTCTTTGAATCTTCTTTATCATGCCAGGATTAGCAGGAAAAAGCAAAAAATTTCAGAATTGCACCTTGCAATGTGGAGATATTACTGTTTGTGCATTTACAATATTCATTGATTTTTGCCATTGAAAAACGTCCAGAAATGTTTGAAGCTACTGACTGAATGAAAGGAGCTGGCATCTCACTCTCTTTGAATCTTCTTTATCATGCTAGGATTAGCAGGAAAAAGCAAAAAATTTCAGAATTGCACCTTGCAATGCGGAGAAATTACTGTGTGTGCATTTACAATATTCATTGATTTTTGCCATTGAAAAACATCGTTATTCATATACCAGAAATGTTTGAAGCTACTGACTGAATGAAAAGAGCTGGCATCTCACTCTCTTTGAATCTTCTTTATCATGCCAGGATTAGCAGGAAAAAGCAAAAAATTTCAGAATTGCACGTTGCAATGTGGAGATATTACTGTTTGTGCATTTACAATATTCATTGATTTTTGCCATTGAAAAACATCGTTATTCATATACCAGAAATGTTTGAAGCTACTGACTGAATGAAAAGAGCTGGCATCTCACTCTCTTTGAATCTTCTTTATCATGCCAGGATTAGCAGGAAAAAGCAAAAAATTTCAGAATTGCACCTTGCAATGTGGAGATATTACTGTTTGTGCATTTACAATATTCATTGATTTTTGCCATTGAAAAACGTCCAGAAATGTTTGAAGCTACTGACTGAATGAAAGGAGCTGGCATCTCACTCTCTTTGAATCTTCTTTATCATGCTAGGATTAGCAGGAAAAAGCAAAAAATTTCAGAATTGCACCTTGCAATGCGTAGAAATTACTGTTTGTGCATTTACAATATTCATTGATTTTTGCCATTGAAAAACGTCCAGAAATGTTTGAAGCTACTGACTGAATGAAAGGAGCTGGCATCTCACTCTCTTTGAATCTTCTTTATCATGCTAGGATTAGCAGGAAAAAGCAAAAAATTTCAGAATTGCACCTTGCAATGCGGAGAAATTACTGTTTGTGCATTTACAATATTCATTGATTTTTGCCATTGAAAAACATGTTATTCATATACCAGAAATGTTTGAAGCTACTGACTGAATGAAAAGAGCTGGCATCTCACTCTCTTTGAATCTTCTTTATCATGCCAGGATTAGCAGGAAAAAGCAAAAAATTTCAGAATTGCACCTTGCAATGTGGAGATATTACTGTTTGTGCATTTACAATATTCATTGATTTTTGCCATTGAAAAACGTCCAGAAATGTTTGAAGCTACTGACTGAATGAAAGGAGCTGGCATCTCACTCTCTTTGAATCTTCTTTATCATGCTAGGATTAGCAGGAAAAAGCAAAAAATTTCAGAATTGCACCTTGCAATGCGGAGAAATTACTGTTTGTGCATTTACAATATTCATTGATTTTTGCCATTGAAAAACATGTTATTCATATACCAGAAATGTTTGAAGCTACTGACTGAATGAAAGGAGCTGGCATCTCACTCTCTTTGAATCTTCTTTATCATGCCAGGATTAGCAGGAAAAAGCAAAAAATTTCAGAATTGCACCTTGCAATGTGGAGATATTACTGTTTGTGCATTTACAATATTCATTGATTTTTGCCATTGAAAAACGTCCAGAAATGTTTGAAGCTACTGACTGAATGAAAAGAGCTGGCATCTCACTCTCTTTGAATCTTCTTTATCATGCTAGGATTAGCAGGAAAAAGCAAAAAATTTCAGAATTGCACCTTGCAATGCGTAGAAATTACTGTTTGTGCATTTACAATATTCATTGATTTTTGCCATTGAAAAACGTCCAGAAATGTTTGAAGCTACTGACTGAATGAAAGGAGCTGGCATCTCACTCTCTTTGAATCTTCTTTATCATGCTAGGATTAGCAGGAAAAAGCAAAAAATTTCAGAATTGCACCTTGCAATGCGGAGAAATTACTGTTTGTGCATTTACAATATTCATTGATTTTTGCCATTGAAAAACATGTTATTCATATACCAGAAATGTTTGAAGCTACTGACTGAATGAAAAGAGCTGGCATCTCACTCTCTTTGAATCTTCTTTATCATGCCAGGATTAGCAGGAAAAAGCAAAAAATTTCAGAATTGCACCTTGCAATGTGGAGATATTACTGTTTGTGCATTTACAATATTCATTGATTTTTGCCATTGAAAAACGTCCAGAAATGTTTGAAGCTACTGACTGAATGAAAGGAGCTGGCATCTCACTCTCTTTGAATCTTCTTTATCATGCTAGGATTAGCAGGAAAAAGCAAAAAATTTCAGAATTGCACATTGCAATGCGGAGAAATTACTGTTTGTGCATTTACAATATTCATTGATTTTTGCCATTGAAAAACATCATGTTATTCATATACCAGAAATGTTTGAAGCTACTGACTGAATGAAAGGAGCTGGCATCTCACTCTCTTTGAATCTTCTTTATCATGCCAGGATTAGCAGGAAAAAGCAAAAAATTTCAGAATTGCACCTTGCAATGCGGAGAAATTACTGTTTGTGCATTTACAATATTCATTGATTTTTGCCATTGAAAAACATGTTATTCATATACCAGAAATGTTTGAAGCTACTGACTGAATGAAAGGAGCTGGCATCTCACTCTCTTTGAATCTTCTTTATCATGCTAGGATTAGCAGGAAAAAGCAAAAAATTTCAGAATTGCACCTTGCAATGCGGAGAAATTACTGTTTGTGCATTTACAATATTCATTGATTTTTGCCATTGAAAAACATGTTATTCATATACCAGAAATGTTTGAAGCTACTGACTGAATGAAAGGAGCTGGCATCTCACTCTCTTTGAATCTTCTTTATCATGCTAGGATTAGCAGGAAAAAGCAAAAAATTTCAGAATTGCACCTTGCAATGCGGAGAAATTACTGTTTGTGCATTTACAATATTCATTGATTTTTGCCATTGAAAAACATGTTATTCATATACCAGAAATGTTTGAAGCTACTGACTGAATGAAAAGAGCTGGCATCTCACTCTCTTTGAATCTTCTTTATCATGCCAGGATTAGCAGGAAAAAGCAAAAAATTTCAGAATTGCACCTTGCAATGTGGAGATATTACTGTTTGTGCATTTACAATATTCATTGATTTTTGCCATTGAAAAACGTCCAGAAATGTTTGAAGCTACAGACTGAATGAAAGGAGCTGGCATCTCACTCTCTTTGAATCTTCTTTATCATGCTAGGATTAGCAGGAAAAAGCAATAAATTTCAGAATTGCACCTTGCAATGCGGAGAAATTACTGTTTGTGCATTTACAATATTCATTGATTTTTGCCATTGAAAAACATGTTATTCATATACCAGAAATGTTTGAAGCTACTGACTGAATGAAAAGAGCTGGCATCTCACTCTCTTTGAATCTTCTTTATCATGCCAGGATTAGCAGGAAATAGCAAAAAATTTCAGAATTGCACCTTGCAAGGTGGAGATATTACTGTTTGTGCATTTACAATATTCATTGATTTTTGCCATTGAAAAACGTCCAGAAATGTTTGAAGCTACTGACTGAATGAAAGGAGCTGGCATCTCACTCTCTTTGAATCTTCTTTATCATGCTAGGATTAGCAGGAAAAAGCAAAAAATTTCAGAATTGCACCTTGCAATGCGGAGAAATTACTGTGTGTGCATTTACAATATTCATTGATTTTTGCCATTGAAAAACATCGTTATTCATATACCAGAAATGTTTGAAGCTACTGACTGAATGAAAAGAGCTGGCATCTCACTCTCTTTGAATCTTCTTTATCATGCCAGGATTAGCAGGAAAAAGCAAAAAATTTCAGAATTGCACGTTGCAATGTGGAGATATTACTGTTTGTGCATTTACAATATTCATTGATTTTTGCCATTGAAAAACATCGTTATTCATATACCAGAAATGTTTGAAGCTACTGACTGAATGAAAAGAGCTGGCATCTCACTCTCTTTGAATCTTCTTTATCATGCTAAGAGGAGCAGGAAAAAGCAAAAAATTTCAGAATTGCACGTTGCAATGTGGAGATATTACTGTTTGTGCATTTACAATATTCATTGATTTTTGCCATTGAAAAACATGTTATTCATATACCAGAAATGTTTGAAGCTACTGACTGAATGAAAAGAGCTGGCATCTCACTCTCTTTGAATCTTCTTTATCATGCCAGGATTAGCAGGAAAAAGCAAAAAATTTCAGAATTGCACCTTGCAATGTGGAGATATTACTGTTTGTGCATTTACAATATTCATTGATTTTTGCCATTGAAAAACGTCCAGAAATGTTTGAAGCTACTGACTGAATGAAAGGAGCTGGCATCTCACTCTCTTTGAATCTTCTTTATCATGCTAGGATTAGCAGGAAAAAGCAAAAAATTTCAGAATTGCACATTGCAATGCGGAGAAATTACTGTTTGTGCATTTACAATATTCATTGATTTTTGCCATTGAAAAACATCATGTTATTCATATACCAGAAATGTTTGAAGCTACTGACTGAATGAAAGGAGCTGGCATCTCACTCTCTTTGAATCTTCTTTATCATGCCAGGATTAGCAGGAAAAAGCAAAAAATTTCAGAATTGCACATTGCAATGCGGAGAAATTACTGTTTGTGCATTTACAATATTCATTGATTTTTGCCATTGAAAAACATGTTATTCATATACCAGAAATGTTTGAAGCTACTGACTGAATGAAAAGAGCTGGCATCTCACTCTCTTTGAATCTTCTTTATCATGCTAGGATTAGCAGGAAAAAGCAAAAAATTTCAGAATTGCACCTTGCAATGCGGAGAAATTACTGTGTGTGCATTTACAATATTCATTGATTTTTGCCATTGAAAAACATCGTTATTCATATACCAGAAATGTTTGAAGCTACTGACTGAATGAAAAGAGCTGGCATCCCACTCTCTTTGAATCTTCTTTATCATGCCAGGATTAGCAGGAAAAAGCAAAAAATTTCAGAATTGCACCTTGCAATGTGGAGATATTACTGTTTGTGCATTTACAATATTCATTGATTTTTGCCATTGAAAAACATGTTATTCATATACCAGAAATGTTTGAAGCTACTGACTGAATGAAAGGAGCTGGCATCTCACTCTCTTTGAATCTTCTTTATCATGCTAGGATTAGCAGGAAAAAGCAAAAAATTTCAGAATTGCACCTTGCAATGCGGAGAAATTACTGTTTGTGCATTTACAATATTCATTGATTTTTGCCATTGAAAAACATGTTATTCATATACCAGAAATGTTTGAAGCTACTGACTGAATGAAAGGAGCTGGCATCTCACTCTCTTTGAATCTTCTTTATCATGCTAGGATTAGCAGGAAAAAGCAAAAAATTTCAGAATTGCACCTTGCAATGCGGAGAAATTACTGTTTGTGCATTTACAATATTCATTGATTTTTGCCATTGAAAAACATGTTATTCATATACCAGAAATGTTTGAAGCTACTGACTGAATGAAAAGAGCTGGCATCTCACTCTCTTTGAATCTTCTTTATCATGCCAGGATTAGCAGGAAAAAGCAAAAAATTTCAGAATTGCACCTTGCAATGTGGAGATATTACTGTTTGTGCATTTACAATATTCATTGATTTTTGCCATTGAAAAACGTCCAGAAATGTTTGAAGCTACAGACTGAATGAAAGGAGCTGGCATCTCACTCTCTTTGAATCTTCTTTATCATGCTAGGATTAGCAGGAAAAAGCAAAAAATTTCAGAATTGCACCTTGCAATGCGGAGAAATTACTGTTTGTGCATTTACAATATTCATTGATTTTTGCCATTGAAAAACATGTTATTCATATACCAGAAATGTTTGAAGCTACTGACTGAATGAAAAGAGCTGGCCTCTCACTCTCTTTGAATCTTCTTTATCATGCCAGGATTAGCAGGAAAAAGCAAAAAATTTCAGAATTGCACCTTGCAATGTGGAGATATTACTGTTTGTGCATTTACAATATTCATTGATTTTTGCCATTGAAAAACGTCCAGAAATGTTTGAAGCTACTGACTGAATGAAAGGAGCTGGCATCTCACTCTCTTTGAATCTTCTTTATCATGCTAGGATTAGCAGGAAAAAGCAAAAAATTTCAGAATTGCACCTTGCAATGCGGAGAAATTACTGTGTGTGCATTTACAATATTCATTGATTTTTGCCATTGAAAAACATCGTTATTCATATACCAGAAATGTTTGAAGCTACTGACTGAATGAAAAGAGCTGGCATCTCACTCTCTTTGAATCTTCTTTATCATGCCAGGATTAGCAGGAAAAAGCAAAAAATTTCAGAATTGCACGTTGCAATGTGGAGATATTACTGTTTGTGCATTTACAATATTCATTGATTTTTGCCATTGAAAAACATCGTTATTCATATACCAGAAATGTTTGAAGCTACTGACTGAATGAAAGGAGCTGGCATCTCACTCTCTTTGAATCTTCTTTATCATGCTAGGATTAGCAGGAAAAAGCAAAAAATTTCAGAATTGCACCTTGCAATGCGGAGAAATTACTGTTTGTGCATTTACAATATTCATTGATTTTTGCCATTGAAAAACATGTTATTCATATACCAGAAATGTTTGAAGCTACTGACTGAATGAAAGGAGCTGGCATCTCACTCTCTTTGAATCTTCTTTATCATGCCAGGATTAGCAGGAAAAAGCAAAAAATTTCAGAATTGCACCTTGCAATGTGGAGATATTACTGTTTGTGCATTTACAATATTCATTGATTTTTGCCATTGAAAAACGTCCAGAAATGTTTGAAGCTACTGACTGAATGAAAAGAGCTGGCATCTCACTCTCTTTGAATCTTCTTTATCATGCTAGGATTAGCAGGAAAAAGCAAAAAATTTCAGAATTGCACCTTGCAATGCGTAGAAATTACTGTTTGTGCATTTACAATATTCATTGATTTTTGCCATTGAAAAACGTCCAGAAATGTTTGAAGCTACTGACTGAATGAAAGGAGCTGGCATCTCACTCTCTTTGAATCTTCTTTATCATGCTAGGATTAGCAGGAAAAAGCAAAAAATTTCAGAATTGCACCTTGCAATGCGGAGAAATTACTGTTTGTGCATTTACAATATTCATTGATTTTTGCCATTGAAAAACATGTTATTCATATACCAGAAATGTTTGAAGCTACTGACTGAATGAAAAGAGCTGGCATCTCACTCTCTTTGAATCTTCTTTATCATGCCAGGATTAGCAGGAAAAAGCAAAAAATTTCAGAATTGCACCTTGCAATGTGGAGATATTACTGTTTGTGCATTTACAATATTCATTGATTTTTGCCATTGAAAAACGTCCAGAAATGTTTGAAGCTACTGACTGAATGAAAGGAGCTGGCATCTCACTCTCTTTGAATCTTCTTTATCATGCTAGGATTAGCAGGAAAAAGCAAAAAATTTCAGAATTGCACATTGCAATGCGGAGAAATTACTGTTTGTGCATTTACAATATTCATTGATTTTTGCCATTGAAAAACATCATGTTATTCATATACCAGAAATGTTTGAAGCTACTGACTGAATGAAAGGAGCTGGCATCTCACTCTCTTTGAATCTTCTTTATCATGCCAGGATTAGCAGGAAAAAGCAAAAAATTTCAGAATTGCACCTTGCAATGCGGAGAAATTACTGTTTGTGCATTTACAATATTCATTGATTTTTGCCATTGAAAAACATGTTATTCATATACCAGAAATGTTTGAAGCTACTGACTGAATGAAAGGAGCTGGCATCTCACTCTCTTTGAATCTTCTTTATCATGCTAGGATTAGCAGGAAAAAGCAAAAAATTTCAGAATTGCACCTTGCAATGCGGAGAAATTACTGTTTGTGCATTTACAATATTCATTGATTTTTGCCATTGAAAAACATGTTATTCATATACCAGAAATGTTTGAAGCTACTGACTGAATGAAAGGAGCTGGCATCTCACTCTCTTTGAATCTTCTTTATCATGCTAGGATTAGCAGGAAAAAGCAAAAAATTTCAGAATTGCACCTTGCAATGCGGAGAAATTACTGTTTGTGCATTTACAATATTCATTGATTTTTGCCATTGAAAAACATGTTATTCATATACCAGAAATGTTTGAAGCTACTGACTGAATGAAAAGAGCTGGCATCTCACTCTCTTTGAATCTTCTTTATCATGCCAGGATTAGCAGGAAAAAGCAAAAAATTTCAGAATTGCACCTTGCAATGTGGAGATATTACTGTTTGTGCATTTACAATATTCATTGATTTTTGCCATTGAAAAACGTCCAGAAATGTTTGAAGCTACAGACTGAATGAAAGGAGCTGGCATCTCACTCTCTTTGAATCTTCTTTATCATGCTAGGATTAGCAGGAAAAAGCAATAAATTTCAGAATTGCACCTTGCAATGCGGAGAAATTACTGTTTGTGCATTTACAATATTCATTGATTTTTGCCATTGAAAAACATGTTATTCATATACCAGAAATGTTTGAAGCTACTGACTGAATGAAAAGAGCTGGCATCTCACTCTCTTTGAATCTTCTTTATCATGCCAGGATTAGCAGGAAAAAGCAAAAAATTTCAGAATTGCACCTTGCAAGGTGGAGATATTACTGTTTGTGCATTTACAATATTCATTGATTTTTGCCATTGAAAAACGTCCAGAAATGTTTGAAGCTACTGACTGAATGAAAGGAGCTGGCATCTCACTCTCTTTGAATCTTCTTTATCATGCTAGGATTAGCAGGAAAAAGCAAAAAATTTCAGAATTGCACCTTGCAATGCGGAGAAATTACTGTGTGTGCATTTACAATATTCATTGATTTTTGCCATTGAAAAACATCGTTATTCATATACCAGAAATGTTTGAAGCTACTGACTGAATGAAAAGAGCTGGCATCTCACTCTCTTTGAATCTTCTTTATCATGCCAGGATTAGCAGGAAAAAGCAAAAAATTTCAGAATTGCACGTTGCAATGTGGAGATATTACTGTTTGTGCATTTACAATATTCATTGATTTTTGCCATTGAAAAACATCGTTATTCATATACCAGAAATGTTTGAAGCTACTGACTGAATGAAAAGAGCTGGCATCTCACTCTCTTTGAATCTTCTTTATCATGCTAAGAGGAGCAGGAAAAAGCAAAAAATTTCAGAATTGCACGTTGCAATGTGGAGATATTACTGTTTGTGCATTTACAATATTCATTGATTTTTGCCATTGAAAAACATGTTATTCATATACCAGAAATGTTTGAAGCTACTGACTGAATGAAAAGAGCTGGCATCTCACTCTCTTTGAATCTTCTTTATCATGCCAGGATTAGCAGGAAAAAGCAAAAAATTTCAGAATTGCACCTTGCAATGTGGAGATATTACTGTTTGTGCATTTACAATATTCATTGATTTTTGCCATTGAAAAACGTCCAGAAATGTTTGAAGCTACTGACTGAATGAAAGGAGCTGGCATCTCACTCTCTTTGAATCTTCTTTATCATGCTAGGATTAGCAGGAAAAAGCAAAAAATTTCAGAATTGCACATTGCAATGCGGAGAAATTACTGTTTGTGCATTTACAATATTCATTGATTTTTGCCATTGAAAAACATCATGTTATTCATATACCAGAAATGTTTGAAGCTACTGACTGAATGAAAGGAGCTGGCATCTCACTCTCTTTGAATCTTCTTTATCATGCCAGGATTAGCAGGAAAAAGCAAAAAATTTCAGAATTGCACATTGCAATGCGGAGAAATTACTGTTTGTGCATTTACAATATTCATTGATTTTTGCCATTGAAAAACATGTTATTCATATACCAGAAATGTTTGAAGCTACTGACTGAATGAAAAGAGCTGGCATCTCACTCTCTTTGAATCTTCTTTATCATGCTAGGATTAGCAGGAAAAAGCAAAAAATTTCAGAATTGCACCTTGCAATGCGGAGAAATTACTGTGTGTGCATTTACAATATTCATTGATTTTTGCCATTGAAAAACATCGTTATTCATATACCAGAAATGTTTGAAGCTACTGACTGAATGAAAAGAGCTGGCATCCCACTCTCTTTGAATCTTCTTTATCATGCCAGGATTAGCAGGAAAAAGCAAAAAATTTCAGAATTGCACCTTGCAATGTGGAGATATTACTGTTTGTGCATTTACAATATTCATTGATTTTTGCCATTGAAAAACATGTTATTCATATACCAGAAATGTTTGAAGCTACTGACTGAATGAAAGGAGCTGGCATCTCACTCTCTTTGAATCTTCTTTATCATGCTAGGATTAGCAGGAAAAAGCAAAAAATTTCAGAATTGCACCTTGCAATGCGGAGAAATTACTGTTTGTGCATTTACAATATTCATTGATTTTTGCCATTGAAAAACATGTTATTCATATACCAGAAATGTTTGAAGCTACTGACTGAATGAAAGGAGCTGGCATCTCACTCTCTTTGAATCTTCTTTATCATGCTAGGATTAGCAGGAAAAAGCAAAAAATTTCAGAATTGCACCTTGCAATGCGGAGAAATTACTGTTTGTGCATTTACAATATTCATTGATTTTTGCCATTGAAAAACATGTTATTCATATACCAGAAATGTTTGAAGCTACTGACTGAATGAAAAGAGCTGGCATCTCACTCTCTTTGAATCTTCTTTATCATGCCAGGATTAGCAGGAAAAAGCAAAAAATTTCAGAATTGCACCTTGCAATGTGGAGATATTACTGTTTGTGCATTTACAATATTCATTGATTTTTGCCATTGAAAAACGTCCAGAAATGTTTGAAGCTACAGACTGAATGAAAGGAGCTGGCATCTCACTCTCTTTGAATCTTCTTTATCATGCTAGGATTAGCAGGAAAAAGCAAAAAATTTCAGAATTGCACCTTGCAATGCGGAGAAATTACTGTTTGTGCATTTACAATATTCATTGATTTTTGCCATTGAAAAACATGTTATTCATATACCAGAAATGTTTGAAGCTACTGACTGAATGAAAAGAGCTGGCCTCTCACTCTCTTTGAATCTTCTTTATCATGCCAGGATTAGCAGGAAAAAGCAAAAAATTTCAGAATTGCACCTTGCAATGTGGAGATATTACTGTTTGTGCATTTACAATATTCATTGATTTTTGCCATTGAAAAACGTCCAGAAATGTTTGAAGCTACTGACTGAATGAAAGGAGCTGGCATCTCACTCTCTTTGAATCTTCTTTATCATGCTAGGATTAGCAGGAAAAAGCAAAAAATTTCAGAATTGCACCTTGCAATGCGGAGAAATTACTGTGTGTGCATTTACAATATTCATTGATTTTTGCCATTGAAAAACATCGTTATTCATATACCAGAAATGTTTGAAGCTACTGACTGAATGAAAAGAGCTGGCATCTCACTCTCTTTGAATCTTCTTTATCATGCCAGGATTAGCAGGAAAAAGCAAAAAATTTCAGAATTGCACGTTGCAATGTGGAGATATTACTGTTTGTGCATTTACAATATTCATTGATTTTTGCCATTGAAAAACATCGTTATTCATATACCAGAAATGTTTGAAGCTACTGACTGAATGAAAAGAGCTGGCATCTCACTCTCTTTGAATCTTCTTTATCATGCTAAGAGGAGCAGGAAAAAGCAAAAAATTTCAGAATTGCACGTTGCAATGTGGAGATATTACTGTTTGTGCATTTACAATATTCATTGATTTTTGCCATTGAAAAACGTCCAGAAATGTTTGAAGCTACTGACTGAATGAAAGGAGCTGGCATCTCACTCTCTTTGAATCTTCTTTATCATGCTAGGATTAGCAGGAAAAAGCAAAAAATTTCAGAATTGCACCTTGCAATGCGGAGAAATTACTGTTTGTGCATTTACAATATTCATTGATTTTTGCCATTGAAAAACATCGTTATTCATATACCAGAAATGTTTGAAGCTACTGACTGAATGAAAGGAGCTGACATCTCACTCTCTTTGAATCTTCTTTATCATGCTAGGATTAGCAGGAAAAAGCAAAAAATTTCAGAATTGCACCTTGCAATGCGGAGAAATTACTGTGTGTGCATTTACAATATTCATTGATTTTTGCCATTGAAAAACATGTTATTCATATACCAGAAATGTTTGAAGCTACTGACTGAATGAAAAGAGCTGGCATCTCACTCTCTTTGAATCTTCTTTATCATGCCAGGATTAGCAGGAAAAAGCAAAAAATTTCAGAATTGCACCTTGCAATGTGGAGATATTACTGTTTGTGCATTTACAATATTCATTGATTTTTGCCATTGAAAAACGTCCAGAAATGTTTGAAGCTACTGACTGAATGAAAGGAGCTGGCATCTCACTCTCTTTGAATCTTCTTTATCATGCTAGGATTAGCAGGAAAAAGCAAAAAATTTCAGAATTGCACCTTGCAATGCGGAGAAATTACTGTGTGTGCATTTACAATTTTCATTGATTTTTGCCATTGAAAAACATCGTTATTCATATACCAGAAATGTTTGAAGCTACTAACTGAATGAAAAGAGCTGGCATCTCACTCTCTTTGAATCTTCTTTATCATGCCAGGATTAGCAGGAAAAAGCAAAAAATTTCAGAATTGCACCTTGCAATGTGGAGATATTACTGTTTGTGCATTTACAATATTCATTGATTTTTGCCATTGAAAAACGTCCAGAAATGTTTGAAGCTACTGACTGAATGAAAGGAGCTGGCATCTCACTCTCTTTGAATCTTCTTTATCATGCTAGGATTAGCAGGAAAAAGCAAAAAATTTCAGAATTGCACCTTGCAATGCGGAGAAATTACTGTTTGTGCATTTACAATATTCATTGATTTTTGCCATTGAAAAACATCATGTTATTCATATACCAGAAATGTTTGAAGCTACTGACTGAATGAAAGGAGCTGGCATCTCACTCTCTTTGAATCTTCTTTATCATGCTAGGATTAGCAGGAAAAAGCAAAAAATTTCAGAATTGCACCTTGCAATGCGGAGAAATTACTGTGTGTGCATTTACAATATTCATTGATTTTTGCCATTGAAAAACATGTTATTCATATACCAGAAATGTTTGAAGCTACTGACTGAATGAAAAGAGCTGGCATCTCACTCTCTTTGAATCTTCTTTATCATGCCAGGATTAGCAGGAAAAAGCAAAAAATTTCAGAATTGCACCTTGCAATGTGGAGATATTACTGTTTGTGCATTTACAATATTCATTGATTTTTGCCATTGAAAAACGTCCAGAAATGTTTGAAGCTACTGACTGAATGAAAGGAGCTGGCATCTCACTCTCTTTGAATCTTCTTTATCATGCTAGGATTAGCAGGAAAAAGCAAAAAATTTCAGAATTGCACATTGCAATGCGGAGAAATTACTGTTTGTGCATTTACAATATTCATTGATTTTTGCCATTGAAAAACATCATGTTATTCATATACCAGAAATGTTTGAAGCTACTGACTGAATGAAAAGAGCTGGCATCTCACTCTCTTTGAATCTTCTTTATCATGCTAAGAGGAGCAGGAAAAAGCAAAAAATTTCAGAATTGCACGTTGCAATGTGGAGATATTACTGTTTGTGCATTTACAATATTCATTGATTTTTGCCATTGAAAAACGTCCAGAAATGTTTGAAGCTACTGACTGAATGAAAGGAGCTGGCATCTCACTCTCTTTGAATCTTCTTTATCATGCTAGGATTAGCAGGAAAAAGCAAAAAATTTCAGAATTGCACCTTGCAATGCGGAGAAATTACTGTTTGTGCATTTACAATATTCATTGATTTTTGCCATTGAAAAACATGTTATTCATATACCAGAAATGTTTGAAGCTACTGACTGAATGAAAGGAGCTGGCATCTCACTCTCTTTGAATCTTCTTTATCATGCTAGGATTAGCAGGAAAAAGCAAAAAATTTCAGAATTGCACCTTGCAATGCGGAGAAATTACTGTTTGTGCATTTACAATATTCATTGATTTTTGCCATTGAAAAACATGTTATTCATATACCAGAAATGTTTGAAGCTACTGACTGAATGAAAAGAGCTGGCATCTCACTCTCTTTGAATCTTCTTTATCATGCCAGGATTAGCAGGAAAAAGCAAAAAATTTCAGAATTGCACCTTGCAATGTGGAGATATTACTGTTTTTGCATTTACAATATTCATTGATTTTTGACACTGAAAAACGTCCAGAAATGTTTGAAGCTACTGACTGAATGAAAGGAGCTGGCATCTCACTCTCTTTGAATCTTCTTTATCATGCTAGGATTAGCAGGAAAAAGCAAAAAATTTCAGAATTGCACCTTGCAATGCGGAGAAATTACTGTTTGTGCATTTACAATATTCATTGATTTTTGCCATTGAAAAACATGTTATTCATATACCAGAAATGTTTGAAGCTACTGACTGAATGAAAAGAGCTGGCATCTCACTCTCTTTGAATCTTCTTTATCATGCCAGGATTAGCAGGAAAAAGCAAAAAATTTCAGAATTGCACCTTGCAATGTGGAGATATTACTGTTTGTGCATTTACAATATTCATTGATTTTTGCCATTGAAAAACGTCCAGAAATGTTTGAAGCTACTGACTGAATGAAAGGAGCTGGCATCTCACTCTCTTTGAATCTTCTTTATCATGCTAGGATTAGCAGGAAAAAGCAAAAAATTTCAGAATTGCACCTTGCAATGCGGAGAAATTACTGTGTGTGCATTTACAATATTCATTGATTTTTGCCATTGAAAAACATCGTTATTCATATACCAGAAATGTTTGAAGCTACTGACTGAATGAAAAGAGCTGGCATCTCACTCTCTTTGAATCTTCTTTATCATGCCAGGATTAGCAGGAAAAAGCAAAAAATTTCAGAATTGCACGTTGCAATGTGGAGATATTACTGTTTGTGCATTTACAATATTCATTGATTTTTGCCATTGAAAAACATCGTTATTCATATACCAGAAATGTTTGAAGCTACTGACTGAATGAAAAGAGCTGGCATCTCACTCTCTTTGAATCTTCTTTATCATGCCAGGATTAGCAGGAAAAAGCAAAAAATTTCAGAATTGCACCTTGCAATGTGGAGATATTACTGTTTGTGCATTTACAATATTCATTGATTTTTGCCATGGAAAAACGTCCAGAAATGTTTGAAGCTACTGACTGAATGAAAGGAGCTGGCATCTCACTCTCTTTGAATCTTCTTTATCATGCTAGGATTAGCAGGAAAAAGCAAAAAATTTCAGAATTGCACCTTGCAATGCGGAGAAATTACTGTTTGTGCATTTACAATATTCATTGATTTTTGCCATTGAAAAACATGTTATTCATATACCAGAAATGTTTGAAGCTACTGACTGAATGAAAAGAGCTGGCATCTCACTCTCTTTGAATCTTCTTTATCATGCCAGGATTAGCAGGAAAAAGCAAAAAATTTCAGAATTGCACCTTGCAATGTGGAGATATTACTGTTTGTGCATTTACAATATTCATTGATTTTTGCCATTGAAAAACGTCCAGAAATGTTTGAAGCTACTGACTGAATGAAAGGAGCTGGCATCTCACTCTCTTTGAATCTTCTTTATCATGCTAGGATTAGCAGGAAAAAGCAAAAAATTTAAGAATTGCACCTTGCAATGCGGAGAAATTACTGTGTGTGCATTTACAATATTCATTGATTTTTGCCATTGAAAAACATCGTTATTCATATACCAGAAATGTTTGAAGCTACTGACTGAATGAAAAGAGCTGGCATCTCACTCTCTTTGAATCTTCTTTATCATGCCAGGATTAGCAGGAAAAAGCAAAAAATTTCAGAATTGCACGTTGCAATGTGGAGATATTACTGTTTGTGCATTTACAATATTCATTGATTTTTGCCATTGAAAAACATCGTTATTCATATACCAGAAATGTTTGAAGCTACTGACTGAATGAAAAGAGCTGGCATCTCACTCTCTTTGAATCTTCTTTATCATGCCAGGATTAGCAGGAAAAAGCAAAAAATTTCAGAATTGCACCTTGCAATGTGGAGATATTACTGTTTGTGCATTTACAATATTCATTGATTTTTGCCATTGAAAAACGTCCAGAAATGTTTGAAGCTACTGACTGAATGAAAGGAGCTGGCATCTCACTCTCTTTGAATCTTCTTTATCATGCTAGGATTAGCAGGAAAAAGCAAAAAATTTCAGAATTGCACCTTGCAATGCGGAGAAATTACTGTGTGTGCATTTACAATATTCATTGATTTTTGCCATTGAAAAACATCGTTATTCATATACCAGAAATGTTTGAAGCTACTGACTGAATGAAAAGAGCTGGCATCTCACTCTCTTTGAATCTTCTTTATCATGCCAGGATTAGCAGGAAAAAGCAAAAAATTTCAGAATTGCACGTTGCAATGTGGAGATATTACTGTTTGTGCATTTACAATATTCATTGATTTTTGCCATTGAAAAACATCGTTATTCATATACCAGAAATGTTTGAAGCTACTGACTGAATGAAAAGAGCTGGCATCTCACTCTCTTTGAATCTTCTTTATCATGCCAGGATTAGCAGGAAAAAGCAAAAAATTTCAGAATTGCACGTTGCAATGTGGAGATATTACTGTTTGTGCATTTACAATATTCATTGATTTTTGCCATTGAAAAACATCGTTATTCATATACCAGAAATGTTTGAAGCTACTGACTGAATGAAAAGAGCTGGCATCTCACTCTCTTTGAATCTTCTTTATCATGCCAGGATTAGCAGGAAAAAGCAAAAAATTTCAGAATTGCACCTTGCAATGTGGAGATATTACTGTTTGTGCATTTACAATATTCATTGATTTTTGCCATTGAAAAACGTCCAGAAATGTTTGAAGCTACTGACTGAATGAAAGGAGCTGGCATCTCACTCTCTTTGAATCTTCTTTATCATGCTAGGATTAGCAGGAAAAAGCAAAAAATTTCAGAATTGCACCTTGCAATGCGGAGAAATTACTGTGTGTGCATTTACAATATTCATTGATTTTTGCCATTGAAAAACATGTTATTCATATACCAGAAATGTTTGAAGCTACTGACTGAATGAAAAGAGCTGGCATCTCACTCTCTTTGAATCTTCTTTATCATGCCAGGATTAGCAGGAAAAAGCAAAAAATTTCAGAATTGCACCTTGCAATGTGGAGAAATTACTGTGTGTGCATTTACAATATTCATTGATTTTTGCCATTGAAAAACATCGTTATTCATATACCAGAAATGTTTGAAGCTACTGACTGAATGAAAAGAGCTGGCATCTCACTCTCTTTGAATCTTCTTTATCATGCCAGGATTAGCAGGAAAAAGCAAAAAATTTCAGAATTGCACGTTGCAATGTGGAGATATTACTGTTTGTGCATTTACAATATTCATTGATTTTTGCCATTGAAAAACATCGTTATTCATATACCAGAAATGTTTGAAGCTACTGACTGAATGAAAAGAGCTGGCATCTCACTCTCTTTGAATCTTCTTTATCATGCCAGGATTAGCAGGAAAAAGCAAAAAATTTCAGAATTGCACCTTGCAATGTGGAGAAATTACTGTGTGTGCATTTACAATATTCATTGATTTTTGCCATTGAAAAACATCGTTATTCATATACCAGAAATGTTTGAAGCTACTGACTGAATGAAAAGAGCTGGCATCTCACTCTCTTTGAATCTTCTTTATCATGCCAGGATTAGCAGGAAAAAGCAAAAAATTTCAGAATTGCACGTTGCAATGTGGAGATATTACTGTTTGTGCATTTACAATATTCATTGATTTTTGCCATTGAAAAACATCGTTATTCATATACCAGAAATGTTTGAAGCTACTGACTGAATGAAAAGAGCTGGCATCTCACTCTCTTTGAATCTTCTTTATCATGCCAGGATTAGCAGGAAAAAGCAAAAAATTTCAGAATTGCACCTTGCAATGTGGAGATATTACTGTTTGTGCATTTACAATATTCATTGATTTTTGCCATTGAAAAACGTCCAGAAATGTTTGAAGCTACTGACTGAATGAAAGGAGCTGGCATCTCACTCTCTTTGAATCTTCTTTATCATGCTAGGATTAGCAGGAAAAAGCAAAAAATTTCAGAATTGCACCTTGCAATGCGGAGAAATTACTGTGTGTGCATTTACAATATTCATTGATTTTTGCCATTGAAAAACATGTTATTCATATACCAGAAATGTTTGAAGCTACTGACTGAATGAAAAGAGCTGGCATCTCACTCTCTTTGAATCTTCTTTATCATGCCAGGATTAGCAGGAAAAAGCAAAAAATTTCAGAATTGCACCTTGCAATGTGGAGAAATTACTGTTTGTGCATTTACAATATTCATTGATTTTTGCCATTGAAAAACGTCCAGAAATGTTTGAAGCTACTGACTGAATGAAAGGAGCTGGCATCTCACTCTCTTTGAATCTTCTTTATCATGCTAGGATTAGCAGGAAAAAGCAAAAAATTTCAGAAATGCACCTTGCAATGCGGAGAAATTACTGTGTGTGCATTTACAATATTCATTGATTTTTGCCATTGAAAAACATGTTATTCATATACCAGAAATGTTTGAAGCTACTGACTGAATGAAAAGAGCTGGCATCTCACTCTCTTTGAATCTTCTTTATCATGCCAGGATTAGCAGGAAAAAGCAAAAAATTTCAGAATTGCACCTTGCAATGTGGAGATATTACTGTTTGTGCATTTACAATATTCATTGATTTTTGCCATTGAAAAACGTCCAGAAATGTTTGAAGCTACTGACTGAATGAAAGGAGCTGGCATCTCACTCTCTTTGAATCTTCTTTATCATGCTAGGATTAGCAGGAAAAAGCAAAAAATTTCAGAATTGCACATTGCAATGCGGAGAAATTACTGTTTGTGCATTTACAATATTCATTGATTTTTGCCATTGAAAAACATCATGTTATTCATATACCAGAAATGTTTGAAGCTACTGACTGAATGAAAAGAGCTGGCATCTCACTCTCTTTGAATCTTCTTTATCATGCTAAGAGGAGCAGGAAAAAGCAAAAAATTTCAGAATTGCACGTTGCAATGTGGAGATATTACTGTTTGTGCATTTACAATATTCATTGATTTTTGCCATTGAAAAACGTCCAGAAATGTTTGAAGCTACTGACTGAATGAAAGGAGCTGGCATCTCACTCTCTTTGAATCTTCTTTATCATGCTAGGATTAGCAGGAAAAAGCAAAAAATTTCAGAATTGCACCTTGCAATGCGGAGAAATTACTGTTTGTGCATTTACAATATTCATTGATTTTTGCCATTGAAAAACATGTTATTCATATACCAGAAATGTTTGAAGCTACTGACTGAATGAAAGGAGCTGGCATCTCACTCTCTTTGAATCTTCTTTATCATGCTAGGATTAGCAGGAAAAAGCAAAAAATTTCAGAATTGCACCTTGCAATGCGGAGAAATTACTGTTTGTGCATTTACAATATTCATTGATTTTTGCCATTGAAAAACATGTTATTCATATACCAGAAATGTTTGAAGCTACTGACTGAATGAAAAGAGCTGGCATCTCACTCTCTTTGAATCTTCTTTATCATGCCAGGATTAGCAGGAAAAAGCAAAAAATTTCAGAATTGCACCTTGCAATGTAGAGATATTACTGTTTTTGCATTTACAATATTCATTGATTTTTGCCACTGAAAAACGTCCAGAAATGTTTGAAGCTACTGACTGAATGAAAGGAGCTGGCATCTCACTCTCTTTGAATCTTCTTTATCATGCTAGGATTAGCAGGAAAAAGCAAAAAATTTCAGAATTGCACCTTGCAATGCGGAGAAATTACTGTTTGTGCATTTACAATATTCATTGATTTTTGCCATTGAAAAACATGTTATTCATATACCAGAAATGTTTGAAGCTACTGACTGAATGAAAAGAGCTGGCATCTCACTCTCTTTGAATCTTCTTTATCATGCCAGGATTAGCAGGAAAAAGCAAAAAATTTCAGAATTGCACCTTGCAATGTGGAGATATTACTGTTTGTGCATTTACAATATTCATTGATTTTTGCCATTGAAAAACGTCCAGAAATGTTTGAAGCTACTGACTGAATGAAAGGAGCTGGCATCTCACTCTCTTTGAATCTTCTTTATCATGCTAGGATTAGCAGGAAAAAGCAAAAAATTTCAGAATTGCACCTTGCAATGCGGAGAAATTACTGTGTGTGCATTTACAATATTCATTGATTTTTGCCATTGAAAAACATCGTTATTCATATACCAGAAATGTTTGAAGCTACTGACTGAATGAAAAGAGCTGGCATCTCACTCTCTTTGAATCTTCTTTATCATGCCAGGATTAGCAGGAAAAAGCAAAAAATTTCAGAATTGCACGTTGCAATGTGGAGATATTACTGTTTGTGCATTTACAATATTCATTGATTTTTGCCATTGAAAAACATCGTTATTCATATACCAGAAATGTTTGAAGCTACTGACTGAATGAAAAGAGCTGGCATCTCACTCTCTTTGAATCTTCTTTATCATGCCAGGATTAGCAGGAAAAAGCAAAAAATTTCAGAATTGCACCTTGCAATGTGGAGATATTACTGTTTGTGCATTTACAATATTCATTGATTTTTGCCATTGAAAAACGTCCAGAAATGTTTGAAGCTACTGACTGAATGAAAGGAGCTGGCATCTCACTCTCTTTGAATCTTCTTTATCATGCTAGGATTAGCAGGAAAAAGCAAAAAATTTCAGAATTGCACCTTGCAATGCGTAGAAATTACTGTTTGTGCATTTACAATATTCATTGATTTTTGCCATTGAAAAACGTCCAGAAATGTTTGAAGCTACTGACTGAATGAAAGGAGCTGGCATCTCACTCTCTTTGAATCTTCTTTATCATGCTAGGATTAGCAGGAAAAAGCAAAAAATTTCAGAATTGCACCTTGCAATGCGGAGAAATTACTGTTTGTGCATTTACAATATTCATTGATTTTTGCCATTGAAAAACATGTTATTCATATACCAGAAATGTTTGAAGCTACTGACTGAATGAAAAGAGCTGGCATCTCACTCTCTTTGAATCTTCTTTATCATGCCAGGATTAGCAGGAAAAAGCAAAAAATTTCAGAATTGCACCTTGCAATGTGGAGATATTACTGTTTGTGCATTTACAATATTCATTGATTTTTGCCATTGAAAAACGTCCAGAAATGTTTGAAGCTACTGACTGAATGAAAGGAGCTGGCATCTCACTCTCTTTGAATCTTCTTTATCATGCTAGGATTAGCAGGAAAAAGCAAAAAATTTTAGAATTGCACCTTGCAATGCGGAGAAATTACTGTTTGTGCATTTACAATATTCATTGATTTTTGCCATTGAAAAACATGTTATTCATATACCAGAAATGTTTGAAGCTACTGACTGAATGAAAGGAGCTGGCATCTCACTCTCTTTGAATCTTCTTTATCATGCCAGGATTAGCAGGAAAAAGCAAAAAATTTCAGAATTGCACGTTGCAATGTGGAGATATTACTGTTTGTGCATTTACAATATTCATTGATTTTTGCCATTGAAAAACGTCCAGAAATGTTTGAAGCTACTGACTGAATGAAAAGAGCTGGCATCTCACTCTCTTTGAATCTTCTTTATCATGCTAGGATTAGCAGGAAAAAGCAAAAAATTTCAGAATTGCACCTTGCAATGCGTAGAAATTACTGTTTGTGCATTTACAATATTCATTGATTTTTGCCATTGAAAAACGTCCAGAAATGTTTGAAGCTACTGACTGAATGAAAGGAGCTGGCATCTCACTCTCTTTGAATCTTCTTTATCATGCTAGGATTAGCAGGAAAAAGCAAAAAATTTCAGAATTGCACCTTGCAATGCGGAGAAATTACTGTTTGTGCATTTACAATATTCATTGATTTTTGCCATTGAAAAACATGTTATTCATATACCAGAAATGTTTGAAGCTACTGACTGAATGAAAAGAGCTGGCATCTCACTCTCTTTGAATCTTCTTTATCATGCCAGGATTAGCAGGAAAAAGTAAAAAATTTCAGAATTGCACCTTGCAATGTGGAGATATTACTGTTTGTGCATTTACAATATTCATTGATTTTTGCCATTGAAAAACGTCCAGAAATGTTTGAAGCTACTGACTGAATGAAAGGAGCTGGCATCTCACTCTCTTTGAATCTTCTTTATCATGCTAGGATTAGCAGGAAAAAGCAAAAAATTTCAGAATTGCACATTGCAATGCGGAGAAATTACTGTTTGTGCATTTACAATATTCATTGATTTTTGCCATTGAAAAACATCATGTTATTCATATACCAGAAATGTTTGAAGCTACTGACTGAATGAAAGGAGCTGGCATCTCACTCTCTTTGAATCTTCTTTATCATGCCAGGATTAGCAGGAAAAAGCAAAAAATTTCAGAATTGCACATTGCAATGCGGAGAAATTACTGTTTGTGCATTTACAATATTCATTGATTTTTGCCATTGAAAAACATGTTATTCATATACCAGAAATGTTTGAAGCTACTGACTGAATGAAAAGAGCTGGCATCTCACTCTCTTTGAATCTTCTTTATCATGCTAGGATTAGCAGGAAAAAGCAAAAAATTTCAAAATTGCACCTTGCAATGCGGAGAAATTACTGTGTGTGCATTTACAATATTCATTGATTTTTGCCATTGAAAAACATCGTTATTCATATACCAGAAATGTTTGAAGCTACTGACTGAATGAAAAGAGCTAGCATCCCACTCTCTTTGAATCTTCTTTATCATGCCAGGATTAGCAGGAAAAAGCAAAAAATTTCAGAATTGCACCTTGCAATGTGGAGATATTACTGTTTGTGCATTTACAATATTCATTGATTTTTGCCATTGAAAAACATGTTATTCATATACCAGAAATGTTTGAATCTACTGACTGAATGAAAGGAGCTGGCATCTCACTCTCTTTGAATCTTCTTTATCATGCTAGGATTAGCAGGAAAAAGCAAAAAATTTCAGAATTGCACCTTGCAATGCGGAGAAATTACTGTTTGTGCATTTACAATATTCATTGATTTTTGCCATTGAAAAACATGTTATTCATATACCAGAAATGTTTGAAGCTACTGACTGAATGAAAAGAGCTGGCATCTCACTCTCTTTGAATCTTCTTTATCATGCCAGGATTAGCAGGAAAAAGCAAAAAATTTCAGAATTGCACCTTGCAATGTGGAGATATTACTGTTTGTGCATTTACAATATTCATTGATTTTTGCCATTGAAAAACGTCCAGAAATGTTTGAAGCTACTGACTGAATGAAAGGAGCTGGCATCTCACTCTCTTTGAATCTTCTTTATCATGCTAGGATTAGCAGGAAAAAGCAAAAAATTTCAGAATTGCACCTTGCAATGCGGAGAAATTACTGTTTGTGCATTTACAATATTCATTGATTTTTGCCATTGAAAAACATGTTATTCATATACCAGAAATGTTTGAAGCTACTGACTGAATGAAAAGAGCTGGCATCTCACTCTCTTTGAATCTTCTTTATCATGCCAGGATTAGCAGGAAAAAGCAAAAAATTTCAGAATTGCACCTTGCAATGTGGAGATATTACTGTTTGTGCATTTACAATATTCATTGATTTTTGCCATTGAAAAACGTCCAGAAATGTTTGAAGCTACTGACTGAATGAAAGGAGCTGGCATCTCACTCTCTTTGAATCTTCTTTATCATGCTAGGATTAGCAGGAAAAAGCAAAAAATTTCAGAATTGCACCTTGCAATGCGGAGAAATTACTGTGTGTGCATTTACAATATTCATTGATTTTTGCCATTGAAAAACATCGTTATTCATATACCAGAAATGTTTGAAGCTACTGACTGAATGAAAAGAGCTGGCATCTCACTCTCTTTGAATCTTCTTTATCATGCCAGGATTAGCAGGAAAAAGCAAAAAATTTCAGAATTGCACGTTGCAATGTGGAGATATTACTGTTTGTGCATTTACAATATTCATTGATTTTTGCCATTGAAAAACATCGTTATTCATATACCAGAAATGTTTGAAGCTACTGACTGAATGAAAAGAGCTGGCATCTCACTCTCTTTGAATCTTCTTTATCATGCTAAGAGGAGCAGGAAAAAGCAAAAAATTTCAGAATTGCACGTTGCAATGTGGAGATATTACTGTTTGTGCATTTACAATATTCATTGATTTTTGCCATTGAAAAACATGTTATTCATATACCAGAAATGTTTGAAGCTACTGACTGAATGAAAAGAGCTGGCATCTCACTCTCTTTGAATCTTCTTTATCATGCCAGGATTAGCAGGAAAAAGCAAAAAATTTCAGAATTGCACCTTGCAATGTGGAGATATTACTGTTTGTGCATTTACAATATTCATTGATTTTTGCCATTGAAAAACGTCCAGAAATGTTTGAAGCTACTGACTGAATGAAAGGAGCTGGCATCTCACTCTCTTTGAATCTTCTTTATCATGCTAGGATTAGCAGGAAAAAGCAAAAAATTTCAGAATTGCACCTTGCAATGCGGAGAAATTACTGTTTGTGCATTTACAATATTCATTGATTTTTGCCATTGAAAAACATCGTTATTCATATACCAGAAATGTTTGAAGCTACTGACTGAATGAAAGGAGCTGGCATCTCACTCTCTTTGAATCTTCTTTATCATGCTAGGATTAGCAGGAAAAAGCAAAAAATTTCAGAATTGCACCTTGCAATGCGGAGAAATTACTGTGTGTGCATTTACAATATTCATTGATTTTTGCCATTGAAAAACATCGTTATTCATATACCAGAAATGTTTGAAGCTACTGACTGAATGAAAAGAGCTGGCATCTCACTCTCTTTGAATCTTCTTTATCATGCCAGGATTAGCAGGAAAAAGCAAAAAATTTCAGAATTGCACGTTGCAATGTGGAGATATTACTGTTTGTGCATTTACAATATTCATTGATTTTTGCCATTGAAAAACATCGTTATTCATATACCAGAAATGTTTGAAGCTACTGACTGAATGAAAAGAGCTGGCATCTCACTCTCTTTGAATCTTCTTTATCATGCCAGGATTAGCAGGAAAAAGCAAAAAATTTCAGAATTGCACGTTGCAATGTGGAGATATTACTGTTTGTGCATTTACAATATTCATTGATTTTTGCCATTGAAAAACATCATGTTATTCATATACCAGAAATGTTTGAAGCTACTGACTGAATGAAAAGAGCTGGCATCTCACTCTCTTTGAATCTTCTTTATCATGCTAAGAGGAGCAGGAAAAAGCAAAAAATTTCAGAATTGCACGTTGCAATGTGGAGATATTACTGTTTGTGCATTTACAATATTCATTGATTTTTGCCATTGAAAAACATGTTATTCATATACCAGAAATGTTTGAAGCTACTGACTGAATGAAAAGAGCTGGCATCTCACTCTCTTTGAATCTTCTTTATCATGCCAGGATTAGCAGGAAAAAGCAAAACATTTCAGAATGGCACCTTGCAATGTGGAGATATTACTGTTTGTGCATTTACAATATTCATTGATTTTTGCCATTGAAAAACGTCCAGAAATGTTTGAAGCTACTGACTGAATGAAAGGAGCTGGCATCTCACTCTCTTTGAATCTTCTTTATCATGCTAGGATTAGCAGGAAAAAGCAAAAAATTTCAGAATTGCACCTTGCAATGCGGAGAAATTACTGTTTGTGCATTTACAATATTCATTGATTTTTGCCATTGAAAAACATCGTTATTCATATACCAGAAATGTTTGAAGCTACTGACTGAATGAAAGGAGCTGACATCTCACTCTCTTTGAATCTTCTTTATCATGCTAGGATTAGCAGGAAAAAGCAAAAAATTTCAGAATTGCACCTTGCAATGCGGAGAAATTACTGTGTGTGCATTTACAATATTCATTGATTTTTGCCATTGAAAAACATGTTATTCATATACCAGAAATGTTTGAAGCTACTGACTGAATGAAAAGAGCTGGCATCTCACTCTCTTTGAATCTTCTTTATCATGCCAGGATTAGCAGGAAAAAGCAAAAAATTTCAGAATTGCACCTTGCAATGTGGAGATATTACTGTTTGTGCATTTACAATATTCATTGATTTTTGCCATTGAAAAACGTCCAGAAATGTTTGAAGCTACTGACTGAATGAAAGGAGCTGGCATCTCACTCTCTTTGAATCTTCTTTATCATGCTAGGATTAGCAGGAAAAAGCAAAAAATTTCAGAATTGCACCTTGCAATGCGGAGAAATTACTGTGTGTGCATTTACAATTTTCATTGATTTTTGCCATTGAAAAACATCGTTATTCATATACCAGAAATGTTTGAAGCTACTAACTGAATGAAAAGAGCTGGCATCTCACTCTCTTTGAATCTTCTTTATCATGCCAGGATTAGCAGGAAAAAGCAAAAAATTTCAGAATTGCACCTTGCAATGTGGAGATATTACTGTTTGTGCATTTACAATATTCATTGATTTTTGCCATTGAAAAACGTCCAGAAATGTTTGAAGCTACTGACTGAATGAAAGGAGCTGGCATCTCACTCTCTTTGAATCTTCTTTATCATGCTAGGATTAGCAGGAAAAAGCAAAAAATTTCAGAATTGCACCTTGCAATGCGGAGAAATTACTGTTTGTGCATTTACAATATTCATTGATTTTTGCCATTGAAAAACATCATGTTATTCATATACCAGAAATGTTTGAAGCTACTGACTGAATGAAAAGAGCTGGCATCTCACTCTCTTTGAATCTTCTTTATCATGCTAAGAGGAGCAGGAAAAAGCAAAAAATTTCAGAATTGCACGTTGCAATGTGGAGATATTACTGTTTGTGCATTTACAATATTCATTGATTTTTGCCATTGAAAAACGTCCAGAAATGTTTGAAGCTACTGACTGAATGAAAGGAGCTGGCATCTCACTCTCTTTGAATCTTCTTTATCATGCTAGGATTAGCAGGAAAAAGCAAAAAATTTCAGAATTGCACCTTGCAATGCGGAGAAATTACTGTTTGTGCATTTACAATATTCATTGATTTTTGCCATTGAAAAACATGTTATTCATATACCAGAAATGTTTGAAGCTACTGACTGAATGAAAGGAGCGGGCATCTCACTCTCTTTGAATCTTCTTTATCATGCTAGGATTAGCAGGAAAAAGCAAAAAATTTCAGAATTGCACCTTGCAATGCGGAGAAATTACTGTTTGTGCATTTACAATATTCATTGATTTTTGCCATTGAAAAACATGTTATTCATATACCAGAAATGTTTGAAGCTACTGACTGAATGAAAAGAGCTGGCATCTCACTCTCTTTGAATCTTCTTTATCATGCCAGGATTAGCAGGAAAAAGCAAAAAATTTCAGAATTGCACCTTGCAATGTGGAGATATTACTGTTTGTGCATTTACAATATTCATTGATTTTTGCCACTGAAAAACGTCCAGAAATGTTTGAAGCTACTGACTGAATGAAAGGAGCTGGCATCTCACTCTCTTTGAATCTTCTTTATCATGCTAGGATTAGCAGGAAAAAGCAAAAAATTTCAGAATTGCACCTTGCAATGCGGAGAAATTACTGTTTGTGCATTTACAATATTCATTGATTTTTGCCATTGAAAAACATGTTATTCATATACCAGAAATGTTTTAAGCTACTGACTGAATGAAAAGAGCTGGCATCTCACTCTCTTTGAATCTTCTTTATCATGCCAGGATTAGCAGGAAAAAGCAAAAAATTTCAGAATTGCACCTTGCAATGTGGAGATATTACTGTTTGTGCATTTACAATATTCATTGATTTTTGCCATTGAAAAACGTCCAGAAATGTTTGAAGCTACTGACTGAATGAAAGGAGCTGGCATCTCACTCTCTTTGAATCTTCTTTATCATGCTAGGATTAGCAGGAAAAAGCAAAAAATTTCAGAATTGCACCTTGCAATGCGGAGAAATTACTGTGTGTGCATTTACAATATTCATTGATTTTTGCCATTGAAAAACATCGTTATTCATATACCAGAAATGTTTGAAGCTACTGACTGAATGAAAAGAGCTGGCATCTCACTCTCTTTGAATCTTCTTTATCATGCCAGGATTAGCAGGAAAAAGCAAAAAATTTCAGAATTGCACGTTGCAATGTGGAGATATTACTGTTTGTGCAATTACAATATTCATTGATTTTTGCCATTGAAAAACATCGTTATTCATATACCAGAAATGTTTGAAGCTACTGACTGAATGAAAAGAGCTGGCATCTCACTCTCTTTGAATCTTCTTTATCATGCCAGGATTAGCAGGAAAAAGCAAAAAATTTCAGAATTGCACCTTGCAATGTGGAGATATTACTGTTTGTGCATTTACAATATTCATTGATTTTTGCCATTGAAAAACGTCCAGAAATGTTTGAAGCTACTGACTGAATGAAAGGAGCTGGCATCTCACTCTCTTTGAATCTTCTTTATCATGCTAGGATTAGCAGGAAAAAGCAAAAAATTTCAGAATTGCACCTTGCAATGCGTAGAAATTACTGTTTGTGCATTTACAATATTCATTGATTTTTGCCATTGAAAAACGTCCAGAAATGTTTGAAGCTACTGACTGAATGAAAGGAGCTGGCATCTCACTCTCTTTGAATCTTCTTTATCATGCTAGGATTAGCAGGAAAAAGCAAAAAATTTCAGAATTGCACCTTGCAATGCGGAGAAATTACTGTTTGTGCATTTACAATATTCATTGATTTTTGCCATTGAAAAACATGTTATTCATATACCAGAAATGTTTGAAGCTACTGACTGAATGAAAAGAGCTGGCATCTCACTCTCTTTGAATCTTCTTTATCATGCCAGGATTAGCAGGAAAAAGCAAAAAATTTCAGAATTGCACCTTGCAATGTGGAGATATTACTGTTTGTGCATTTACAATATTCATTGATTTTTGCCATTGAAAAACGTCCAGAAATGTTTGAAGCTACTGACTGAATGAAAGGAGCTGGCATCTCACTCTCTTTGAATCTTCTTTATCATGCTAGGATTAGCAGGAAAAAGCAAAAAATTTCAGAATTGCACCTTGCAATGCGGAGAAATTACTGTGTGTGCATTTACAATATTCATTGATTTTTGCCATTGAAAAACATCGTTATTCATATACCAGAAATGTTTGAAGCTACTGACTGAATGAAAAGAGCTGGCATCTCACTCTCTTTGAATCTTCTTTATCATGCCAGGATTAGCAGGAAAAAGCAAAAAATTTCAGAATTGCACGTTGCAATGTGGAGATATTACTGTTTGTGCAATTACAATATTCATTGATTTTTGCCATTGAAAAACATCGTTATTCATATACCAGAAATGTTTGAAGCTACTGACTGAATGAAAAGAGCTGGCATCTCACTCTCTTTGAATCTTCTTTATCATGCCAGGATTAGCAGGAAAAAGCAAAAAATTTCAGAATTGCACCTTGCAATGTGGAGATATTACTGTTTGTGCATTTACAATATTCATTGATTTTTGCCATTGAAAAACGTCCAGAAATGTTTGAAGCTACTGACTGAATGAAAGGAGCTGGCATCTCACTCTCTTTGAATCTTCTTTATCATGCTAGGATTAGCAGGAAAAAGCAAAAAATTTCAGAATTGCACCTTGCAATGCGTAGAAATTACTGTTTGTGCATTTACAATATTCATTGATTTTTGCCATTGAAAAACGTCCAGAAATGTTTGAAGCTACTGACTGAATGAAAGGAGCTGGCATCTCACTCTCTTTGAATCTTCTTTATCATGCTAGGATTAGCAGGAAAAAGCAAAAAATTTCAGAATTGCACCTTGCAATGCGGAGAAATTACTGTTTGTGCATTTACAATATTCATTGATTTTTGCCATTGAAAAACATGTTATTCATATACCAGAAATGTTTGAAGCTACTGACTGAATGAAAAGAGCTGGCATCTCACTCTCTTTGAATCTTCTTTATCATGCCAGGATTAGCAGGAAAAAGCAAAAAATTTCAGAATTGCACCTTGCAATGTGGAGATATTACTGTTTGTGCATTTACAATATTCATTGATTTTTGCCATTGAAAAACGTCCAGAAATGTTTGAAGCTACTGACTGAATGAAAGGAGCTGGCATCTCACTCTCTTTGAATCTTCTTTATCATGCTAGGATTAGCAGGAAAAAGCAAAAAATTTCAGAATTGCACCTTGCAATGCGGAGAAATTACTGTTTGTGCATTTACAATATTCATTGATTTTTGCCATTGAAAAACATGTTATTCATATACCAGAAATGTTTGAAGCTACTGACTGAATGAAAGGAGCTGGCATCTCACTCTCTTTGAATCTTCTTTATCATGCCAGGATTAGCAGGAAAAAGCAAAAAATTTCAGAATTGCACCTTGCAATGTGGAGATATTACTGTTTGTGCATTTACAATATTCATTGATTTTTTCCATTGAAAAATGTCCAGAAATGTTTGAAGCTACTGACTGAATGAAAAGAGCTGGCATCTCACTCTCTTTGAATCTTCTTTATCATGCTAGGATTAGCAGGAAAAAGCAAAAAATTTCAGAATTGCACCTTGCAATGCGTAGAAATTACTGTTTGTGCATTTACAATATTCATTGATTTTTGCCATTGAAAAACGTCCAGAAATGTTTGAAGCTACTGACTGAATGAAAGGAGCTGGCATCTCACTCTCTTTGAATCTTCTTTATCATGCTAGGATTAGCAGGAAAAAGCAAAAAATTTCAGAATTGCACCTTGCAATGCGGAGAAATTACTGTTTGTGCATTTACAATATTCATTGATTTTTGCCATTGAAAAACATGTTATTCATATACCAGAAATGTTTGAAGCTACTGACTGAATGAAAAGAGCTGGCATCTCACTCTCTTTGAATCTTCTTTATCATGCCAGGATTAGCAGGAAAAAGCAAAAAATTTCAGAATTGCACCTTGCAATGTGGAGATATTACTGTTTGTGCATTTACAATATTCATTGATTTTTACCATTGAAAAACGTCCAGAAATGTTTGAAGCTACTGACTGAATGAAAGGAGCTGGCATCTCACTCTCTTTGAATCTTCTTTATCATGCTAGGATTAGCAGGAAAAAGCAAAAAATTTCAGAATTGCACATTGCAATGCGGAGAAATTACTGTTTGTGCATTTACAATATTCATTGATTTTTGCCATTGAAAAACATCATGTTATTCATATACCAGAAATGTTTGAAGCTACTGACTGAATGAAAGGAGCTGGCATCTCACTCTCTTTGAATCTTCTTTATCATGCCAGGATTAGCAGGAAAAAGCAAAAAATTTCAGAATTGCACATTGCAATGCGGAGAAATTACTGTTTGTGCATTTACAATATTCATTGATTTTTGCCATTGAAAAACATGTTATTCATATACCAGAAATGTTTGAAGCTACTGACTGAATGAAAAGAGCTGGCATCTCACTCTCTTTGAATCTTCTTTATCATGCTAGGATTAGCAGGAAAAAGCAAAAAATTTCAGAATTGCACCTTGCAATGCGGAGAAATTACTGTGTGTGCATTTACAATATTCATTGATTTTTGCCATTGAAAAACATCGTTATTCATATACCAGAAATGTTTGAAGCTACTGACTGAATGAAAAGAGCTGGCATCCCACTCTCTTTGAATCTTCTTTATCATGCCAGGATTAGCAGGAAAAAGCAAAAAATTTCAGAATTGCACCTTGCAATGTGGAGATATTACTGTTTGTGCATTTACAATATTCATTGATTTTTGCCATTGAAAAACATGTTATTCATATACCAGAAATGTTTGAAGCTACTGACTGAATGAAAGGAGCTGGCATCTCACTCTCTTTGAATCTTCTTTATCATGCTAGGATTAGCAGGAAAAAGCAAAAAATTTCAGAATTGCACCTTGCAATGCGGAGAAATTACTGTTTGTGCATTTACAATATTCATTGATTTTTGCCATTGAAAAACATGTTATTCATATACCAGAAATGTTTGAAGCTACTGACTGAATGAAAGGAGCTGGCATCTCACTCTCTTTGAATCTTCTTTATCATGCTAGGATTAGCAGGAAAAAGCAAAAAATTTCAGAATTGCACCTTGCAATGCGGAGAAATTACTGTTTGTGCATTTACAATATTCATTGATTTTTGCCATTGAAAAACATGTTATTCATATACCAGAAATGTTTGAAGCTACTGACTGAATGAAAAGAGCTGGCATCTCACTCTCTTTGAATCTTCTTTATCATGCCAGGATTATCAGGAAAAAGCAAAAAATTTCAGAATTGCACCTTGCAATGTGGAGATATTACTGTTTGTGCATTTACAATATTCATTGATTTTTGCCATTGAAAAACGTCCAGAAATGTTTGAAGCTACTGACTGAATGAAAGGAGCTGGCATCTCACTCTCTTTGAATCTTCTTTATCATGCTAGGATTAGCAGGAAAAAGCAAAAAATTTCAGAATTGCACCTTGCAATGCGGAGAAATTACTGTTTGTGCATTTACAATATTCATTGATTTTTGCCATTGAAAAACATGTTATTCATATACCAGAAATGTTTGAAGCTACTGACTGAATGAAAAGAGCTGGCATCTCACTCTCTTTGAATCTTCTTTATCATGCCAGGATTAGCAGGAAAAAGCAAAAAATTTCAGAATTGCACCTTGCAATGTGGAGATATTACTGTTTGTGCATTTACAATATTCATTGATTTTTGCCATTGAAAAACGTCCAGAAATGTTTGAAGCTACTGACTGAATGAAAGGAGCTGGCATCTCACTCTCTTTGAATCTTCTTTATCATGCTAGGATTAGCAGGAAAAAGCAAAAAATTTCAGAATTGCACCTTGCAATGCGGAGAAATTACTGTGTGTGCATTTACAATATTCATTGATTTTTGCCATTGAAAAACATCGTTATTCATATACCAGAAATGTTTGAAGCTACTGACTGAATGAAAAGAGCTGGCATCTCACTCTCTTTGAATCTTCTTTATCATGCCAGGATTAGCAGGAAAAAGCAAAAAATTTCAGAATTGCACGTTGCAATGTGGAGATATTACTGTTTGTGCATTTACAATATTCATTGATTTTTGCCATTGAAAAACATCGTTATTCATATACCAGAAATGTTTGAAGCTACTGACTGAATGAAAAGAGCTGGCATCTCACTCTCTTTGAATCTTCTTTATCATGCTAAGAGGAGCAGGAAAAAGCAAAAAATTTCAGAATTGCACGTTGCAATGTGGAGATATTACTGTTTGTGCATTTACAATATTCATTGATTTTTGCCATTGAAAAACATGTTATTCATATACCAGAAATGTTTGAAGCTACTGACTGAATGAAAAGAGCTGGCATCTCACTCTCTTTGAATCTTCTTTATCATGCCAGGATTAGCAGGAAAAAGCAAAAAATTTCAGAATTGCACCTTGCAATGTGGAGATATTACTGTTTGTGCATTTACAATATTCATTGATTTTTGCCATTGAAAAACGTCCAGAAATGTTTGAAGCTACTGACTGAATGAAAGGAGCTGGCATCTCACTCTCTTTGAATCTTCTTTATCATGCTAGGATTAGCAGGAAAAAGCAAAAAATTTCAGAATTGCACATTGCAATGCGGAGAAATTACTGTTTGTGCATTTACAATATTCATTGATTTTTGCCATTGAAAAACATCATGTTATTCATATACCAGAAATGTTTGAAGCTACTGACTGAATGAAAAGAGCTGGCATCTCACTCTCTTTGAATCTTCTTTATCATGCTAAGAGGAGCAGGAAAAAGCAAAAAATTTCAGAATTGCACGTTGCAATGTGGAGATATTACTGTTTGTGCATTTACAATATTCATTGATTTTTGCCATTGAAAAACGTCCAGAAATGTTTGAAGCTACTGACTGAATGAAAGGAGCTGGCATCTCACTCTCTTTGAATCTTCTTTATCATGCTAGGATTAGCAGGAAAAAGCAAAAAATTTCAGAATTGCACCTTGCAATGCGGAGAAATTACTGTTTGTGCATTTACAATATTCATTGATTTTTGCCATTGAAAAACATGTTATTCATATACCAGAAATGTTTGAAGCTACTGACTGAATGAAAGGAGCTGGCATCTCACTCTCTTTGAATCTTCTTTATCATGCTAGGATTAGCAGGAAAAAGCAAAAAATTTCAGAATTGCACCTTGCAATGCGGAGAAATTACTGTTTGTGCATTTACAATATTCATTGATTTTTGCCATTGAAAAACATGTTATTCATATACCAGAAATGTTTGAAGCTACTGACTGAATGAAAAGAGCTGGCATCTCACTCTCTTTGAATCTTCTTTATCATGCCAGGATTAGCAGGAAAAAGCAAAAAATTTCAGAATTGCACCTTGCAATGTGGAGATATTACTGTTTGTGCATTTACAATATTCATTGATTTTTGCCACTGAAAAACGTCCAGAAATGTTTGAAGCTACTGACTGAATGAAAGGAGCTGGCATCTCACTCTCTTTGAATCTTCTTTATCATGCTAGGATTAGCAGGAAAAAGCAAAAAATTTCAGAATTGCACCTTGCAATGCGGAGAAATTACTGTTTGTGCATTTACAATATTCATTGATTTTTGCCATTGAAAAACATGTTATTCATATACGAGAAATGTTTGAAGCTACTGACTGAATGAAAAGAGCTGGCATCTCACTCTCTTTGAATCTTCTTTATCATGCCAGGATTAGCAGGAAAAAGCAAAAAATTTCAGAATTGCACCTTGCAATGTGGAGATATTACTGTTTGTGCATTTACAATATTCATTGATTTTTGCCATTGAAAAACGTCCAGAAATGTTTGAAGCTACTGACTGAATGAAAGGAGCTGGCATCTCACTCTCTTTGAATCTTCTTTATCATGCTAGGATTAGCAGGAAAAAGCAAAAAATTTCAGAATTGCACCTTGCAATGCGGAGAAATTACTGTGTGTGCATTTACAATATTCATTGATTTTTGCCATTGAAAAACATCGTTATTCATATACCAGAAATGTTTGAAGCTACTGACTGAATGAAAAGAGCTGGCATCTCACTCTCTTTGAATCTTCTTTATCATGCCAGGATTAGCAGGAAAAAGCAAAAAATTTCAGAATTGCACGTTGCAATGTGGAGATATTACTGTTTGTGCAATTACAATATTCATTGATTTTTGCCATTGAAAAACATCGTTATTCATATACCAGAAATGTTTGAAGCTACTGACTGAATGAAAAGAGCTGGCATCTCACTCTCTTTGAATCTTCTTTATCATGCCAGGATTAGCAGGAAAAAGCAAAAAATTTCAGAATTGCACCTTGCAATGTGGAGATATTACTGTTTGTGCATTTACAATATTCATTGATTTTTGCCATTGAAAAACGTCCAGAAATGTTTGAAGCTACTGACTGAATGAAAGGAGCTGGCATCTCACTCTCTTTGAATCTTCTTTATCATGCTAGGATTAGCAGGAAAAAGCAAAAAATTTCAGAATTGCACCTTGCAATGCGTAGAAATTACTGTTTGTGCATTTACAATATTCATTGATTTTTGCCATTGAAAAACGTCCAGAAATGTTTGAAGCTACTGACTGAATGAAAGGAGCTGGCATCTCACTCTCTTTGAATCTTCTTTATCATGCTAGGATTAGCAGGAAAAAGCAAAAAATTTCAGAATTGCACCTTGCAATGCGGAGAAATTACTGTTTGTGCATTTACAATATTCATTGATTTTTGCCATTGAAAAACATGTTATTCATATACCAGAAATGTTTGAAGCTACTGACTGAATGAAAAGAGCTGGCATCTCACTCTCTTTGAATCTTCTTTATCATGCCAGGATTAGCAGGAAAAAGCAAAAAATTTCAGAATTGCACCTTGCAATGTGGAGATATTACTGTTTGTGCATTTACAATATTCATTGATTTTTGCCATTGAAAAACGTCCAGAAATGTTTGAAGCTACTGACTGAATGAAAGGAGCTGGCATCTCACTCTCTTTGAATCTTCTTTATCATGCTAGGATTAGCAGGAAAAAGCAAAAAATTTCAGAATTGCACCTTGCAATGCGGAGAAATTACTGTTTGTGCATTTACAATATTCATTGATTTTTGCCATTGAAAAACATGTTATTCATATACCAGAAATGTTTGAAGCTACTGACTGAATGAAAGGAGCTGGCATCTCACTCTCTTTGAATCTTCTTTATCATGCCAGGATTAGCAGGAAAAAGCAAAAAATTTCAGAATTGCACCTTGCAATGTGGAGATATTACTGTTTGTGCATTTACAATATTCATTGATTTTTGCCATTGAAAAACGTCCAGAAATGTTTGAAGCTACTGACTGAATGAAAAGAGCTGGCATCTCACTCTCTTTGAATCTTCTTTATCATGCTAGGATTAGCAGGAAAAAGCAAAAAATTTCAGAATTGCACCTTGCAATGCGTAGAAATTACTGTTTGTGCATTTACAATATTCATTGATTTTTGCCATTGAAAAACGTCCAGAAATGTTTGAAGCTACTGACTGAATGAAAGGAGCTGGCATCTCACTCTCTTTGAATCTTCTTTATCATGCTAGGATTAGCAGGAAAAAGCAAAAAATTTCAGAATTGCACCTTGCAATGCGGAGAAATTACTGTTTGTGCATTTACAATATTCATTGATTTTTGCCATTGAAAAACATGTTATTCATATACCAGAAATGTTTGAAGCTACTGACTGAATGAAAAGAGCTGGCATCTCACTCTCTTTGAATCTTCTTTATCATGCCAGGATTAGCAGGAAAAAGCAAAAAATTTCAGAATTGCACCTTGCAATGTGGAGATATTACTGTTTGTGCATTTACAATATTCATTGATTTTTGCCATTGAAAAACGTCCAGAAATGTTTGAAGCTACTGACTGAATGAAAGGAGCTGGCATCTCACTCTCTTTGAATCTTCTTTATCATGCTAGGATTAGCAGGAAAAAGCAAAAAATTTCAGAATTGCACATTGCAATGCGGAGAAATTACTGTTTGTGCATTTACAATATTCATTGATTTTTGCCATTGAAAAACATCATGTTATTCATATACCAGAAATGTTTGAAGCTACTGACTGAATGAAAGGAGCTGGCATCTCACTCTCTTTGAATCTTCTTTATCATGCCAGGATTAGCAGGAAAAAGCAAAAAATTTCAGAATTGCACATTGCAATGCGGAGAAATTACTGTTTGTGCATTTACAATATTCATTGATTTTTGCCATTGAAAAACATGTTATTCATATACCAGAAATGTTTGAAGCTACTCACTGAATGAAAAGAGCTGGCATCTCACTCTCTTTGAATCTTCTTTATCATGCTAGGATTAGCAGGAAAAAGCAAAAAATTTCAGAATTGCACCTTGCAATGCGGAGAAATTACTGTGTGTGCATTTACAATATTCATTGATTTTTGCCATTGAAAAACATCGTTATTCATATACCAGAAATGTTTGAAGCTACTGACTGAATGAAAGGAGCTGGCATCTCACTCTCTTTGAATCTTCTTTATCATGCTAGGATTAGCAGGAAAAAGCAAAAAATTTCAGAATTGCACCTTGCAATGCGGAGAAATTACTGTTTGTGCATTTACAATATTCATTGATTTTTGCCATTGAAAAACATGTTATTCATATACCAGAAATGTTTGAAGCTACTGACTGAATGAAAGGAGCTGGCATCTCACTCTCTTTGAATCTTCTTTATCATGCTAGGATTAGCAGGAAAAAGCAAAAAATTTCAGAATTGCACCTTGCAATGCGGAGAAATTACTGTTTGTGCATTTACAATATTCATTGATTTTTGCCATTGAAAAACATGTTATTCATATACCAGAAATGTTTGAAGCTACTGACTGAATGAAAAGAGCTGGCATCTCACTCTCTTTGAATCTTCTTTATCATGCCAGGATTAGCAGGAAAAAGCAAAAAATTTCAGAATTGCACCTTGCAATGTGGAGATATTACTGTTTGTGCATTTACAATATTCATTGATTTTTGCCATTGAAAAACGTCCAGAAATGTTTGAAGCTACTGACTGAATGAAAGGAGCTGGCATCTCACTCTCTTTGAATCTTCTTTATCATGCTAGGATTAGCAGGAAAAAGCAAAAAATTTCAGAATTGCACCTTGCAATGCGGAGAAATTACTGTTTGTGCATTTACAATATTCATTGATTTTTGCCATTGAAAAACATGTTATTCATATACCAGAAATGTTTGAAGCTACTGACTGAATGAAAAGAGCTGGCATCTCACTCTCTTTGAATCTTCTTTATCATGCCAGGATTAGCAGGAAAAAGCAAAAAATTTCAGAATTGCACCTTGCAATGTGGAGATATTACTGTTTGTGCATTTACAATATTCATTGATTTTTGCCATTGAAAAACGTCCAGAAATGTTTGAAGCTACTGACTGAATGAAAGGAGCTGGCATCTCACTCTCTTTGAATCTTCTTTATCATGCTAGGATTAGCAGGAAAAAGCAAAAAATTTCAGAATTGCACCTTGCAATGCGGAGAAATTACTGTGTGTGCATTTACAATATTCATTGATTTTTGCCATTGAAAAACATCGTTATTCATATACCAGAAATGTTTGAAGCTACTGACTGAATGAAAAGAGCTGGCATCTCACTCTCTTTGAATCTTCTTTATCATGCCAGGATTAGCAGGAAAAAGCAAAAAATTTCAGAATTGCACGTTGCAATGTGGAGATATTACTGTTTGTGCATTTACAATATTCATTGATTTTTGCCATTGAAAAACATCGTTATTCATATACCAGAAATGTTTGAAGCTACTGACTGAATGAAAAGAGCTGGCATCTCACTCTCTTTGAATCTTCTTTATCATGCTAAGAGGAGCAGGAAAAAGCAAAAAATTTCAGAATTGCACGTTGCAATGTGGAGATATTACTGTTTGTGCATTTACAATATTCATTGATTTTTGCCATTGACAAACATGTTATTCATATACCAGAAATGTTTGAAGCTACTGACTGAATGAAAAGAGCTGGCATCTCACTCTCTTTGAATCTTCTTTATCATGCCAGGATTAGCAGGAAAAAGTAAAAAATTTCAGAATTGCACCTTGCAATGTGGAGATATTACTGTTTGTGCATTTACAATATTCATTGATTTTTGCCATTGAAAAACGTCCAGAAATGTTTGAAGCTACTGACTGAATGAAAGGAGCTGGCATCTCACTCTCTTTGAATCTTCTTTATCATGCTAGGATTAGCAGGAAAAAGCAAAAAATTTCAGAATTGCACCTTGCAATGCGGAGAAATTACTGTTTGTGCATTTACAATATTCATTGATTTTTGCCATTGAAAAACATCGTTATTCATATACCAGAAATGTTTGAAGCTACTGACTGAATGAAAGGAGCTGGCATCTCACTCTCTTTGAATCTTCTTTATCATGCTAGGATTAGCAGGAAAAAGCAAAAAATTTCAGAATTGCACCTTGCAATGCGGAGAAATTACCGTGTGTGCATTTACAATATTCATTGATTTTTGCCATTGAAAAACATCGTTATTCATATACCAGAAATGTTTGAAGCTACTGACTGAATGAAAAGAGCTGGCATCTCACTCTCTTTGAATCTTCTTTATCATGCCAGGATTAGCAGGAAAAAGCAAAAAATTTCAGAATTGCACGTTGCAATGTGGAGATATTACTGTTTGTGCATTTACAATATTCATTGATTTTTGCCATTGAAAAACATTGTTATTCATATACCAGAAATGTTTGAAGCTACTGACTGAATGAAAAGAGCTGGCATCTCACTCTCTTTGAATCTTCTTTATCATGCCAGGATTAGCAGGAAAAAGCAAAAAATTTCAGAATTGCACGTTGCAATGTGGAGATATTACTGTTTGTGCATTTACAATATTCATTGATTTTTGCCATTGAAAAACATCATGTTATTCATATACCAGAAATGTTTGAAGCTACTGACTGAATGAAAAGAGCTGGCATCTCACTCTCTTTGAATCTTCTTTATCATGCTAAGAGGAGCAGGAAAAAGCAAAAAATTTCAGAATTGCACGTTGCAATGTGGAGATATTACTGTTTGTGCATTTACAATATTCATTGATTTTTGCCATTGAAAAACATGTTATTCATATACCAGAAATGTTTGAAGCTACTGACTGAATGAAAAGAGCTGGCATCTCACTCTCTTTGAATCTTCTTTATCATGCCAGGATTAGCAGGAAAAAGCAAAACATTTCAGAATGGCACCTTGCAATGTGGAGATATTACTGTTTGTGCATTTACAATATTCATTGATTTTTGCCATTGAAAAACGTCCAGAAATGTTTGAAGCTACTGACTGAATGAAAGGAGCTGGCATCTCACTCTCTTTGAATCTTCTTTATCATGCTAGGATTAGCAGGAAAAATCAAAAAATTTCAGAATTGCACCTTGCAATGCGGAGAAATTACTGTTTGTGCATTTACAATATTCATTGATTTTTGCCATTGAAAAACATCGTTATTCATATACCAGAAATGTTTGAAGCTACTGACTGAATGAAAGGAGCTGGCATCTCACTCTCTTTGAATCTTCTTTATCATGCCAGGATTAGCAGGAAAAAGCAAAAAATTTCAGAATTGCACATTGCAATGCGGAGAAATTACTGTTTGTGCATTTACAATATTCATTGATTTTTGCCATTGAAAAACATGTTATTCATACACCAGAAATGTTTGAAGCTACTGACTGAATGAAAAGAGCTGGCATCTCACTCTCTTTGAATCTTCTTTATCATGCTAGGATTAGCAGGAAAAAGCAAAAAATTTCAGAATTGCACCTTGCAATGCGGAGAAATTACTGTGTGTGCATTTGCAATATTCATTGATTTTTGCCATTGAAAAACATCGTTATTCATATACCAGAAATGTTTGAAGCTACTGACTGAATGAAAAGAGCTGGCATCCCACTCTCTTTGAATCTTCTTTATCATGCCAGGATTAGCAGGAAAAAGCAAAAAATTTCAGAATTGCACCTTGCAATGTGGAGATATTACTGTTTGTGCATTTACAATATTCATTGATTTTTGCCATTGAAAAACATGTTATTCATATACCAGAAATGTTTGAAGCTACTGACTGAATGAAAGGAGCTGGCATCTCACTCTCTTTGAATCTTCTTTATCATGCCAGGATTAGCAGGAAAAAGCAAAAAATTTCAGAATTGCACCTTGCAATGCGGAGAAATTACTGTTTGTGCATTTACAATATTCATTGATTTTTGCCATTGAAAAACATGTTATTCATATACCAGAAATGTTTGAAGCTACTGACTGAATGAAAAGAGCTGGCATCTCACTCTCTTTGAATCTTCTTTATCATGCCAGGATTAGCAGGAAAAAGCAAAAAATTTCAGAATTGCACCTTGCAATGTGGAGATATTACTGTTTGTGCATTTACAATATTCATTGATTTTTGCCATTGAAAAACGTCCAGAAATGTTTGAAGCTACTGACTGAATGAAAAGAGCTGGCATCTCACTCTCTTTGAATCTTCTTTATCATGCCAGGATTAGCAGGAAAAAGCAAAAAATTTCAGAATTGCACGTTGCAATGTGGAGATATTACTGTTTGTGCATTTACAATATTCATTGATTTTTGCCATTGAAAAACATCATGTTATTCATATACCAGAAATGTTTGAAGCTACTGACTGAATGAAAAGGGCTGGCATCTCACTCTCTTTGAATCTTCTTTATCATGCTAAGAGGAGCAGGAAAAAGCAAAAAATTTCAGAATTGCACGTTGCAATGTGGAGATATTACTGTTTGTGCATTTACAATATTCATTGATTTTTGCCATTGAAAAACATGTTATTCATATACCAGAAATGTTTGAAGCTACTGACTGAATGAAAAGAGCTGGCATCTCACTCTCTTTGAATCTTCTTTATCATGCCAGGATTAGCAGGAAAAAGCAAAAAATTTCAGAATTGCACCTTGCAATGCGGAGAAATTACTGTTTGTGCATTTACAATATTCATTGATTTTTGCCATTGAAAAACATCGTTATTCATATACCAGAAATGTTTGAAGCTACTGACTGAATGAAAGGAGCTGGCATCTCACTCTCTTTGAATCTTCTTTATCATGGTAGGATTAGCAGGAAAAAGCAAAAAATTTCAGAATTGCACCTTGCAATGCGGAGAAATTACTGTGTGTGCATTTACAATATTCATTGATTTTTGCCATTGAAAAACATCGTTATTCATATACCAGAAATGTTTGAAGCTACTGACTGAATGAAAAGAGCTGGCATCTCACTCTCTTTGAATCTTCTTTATCATGCCAGGATTAGCAGGAAAAAGCAAAAAATTTCAGAATTGCACGTTGCAATGTGGAGATATTACTGTTTGTGCATTTACAATATTCATTGATTTTTGCCATTGAAAAACATTGTTATTCATATACCAGAAATGTTTGAAGCTACTGACTGAATGAAAGGAGCTGGCATCTCACTCTCTTTGAATCTTCTTTATCATGCTAGGATTAGCAGGAAAAAGCAAAAAATTTCAGAATTGCACCTTGCAATGCGGAGAAATTACTGTTTGTGCATTTACAATATTCATTGATTTTTGCCATTGAAAAACATCATGTTATTCATATACCAGAAATGTTTGAAGCTACTGACTGAATGAAAGGAGCTGGCATCTCACTCTCTTTGAATCTTCTTTATCATGCTAGGATTAGCAGGAAAAAGCAAAAAATTTCAGAATTGCACCTTGCAATGCGGAGAAATTACTGTGTGTGCATTTGCAATATTCACTGATTTTTGCCATTGAAAAACATCTCATTGATTTTTGCCATTGAAAAACGTCCAGAAATGTTTGAAGCTACTGACTGAATGAAAGGAGCTGGCATCTCACTCTCTTTGAATCTTCTTTATCATGCTAGGATTAGCAGGAAAAAGCAAAAAATTTCAGAATTGCACCTTGCAATGCGGAGAAATTACTGTTTGTGCATTTACAATATTCATTGATTTTTGCCATTGAAAAACATCATGTTATTCATATACCAGAAATGTTTGAAGCTACTGACTGAATGAAAGGAGCTGGCATCTCACTCTCTTTGAATCTTCTTTATCATGCTAGGATTAGCAGGAAAAAGCAAAAAATTTCAGAATTGCACCTTGCAATGCGGAGAAATTACTGTGTGTGCATTTACAATATTCATTGATTTTTGCCATTGAAAAACATCGTTATTCATATACCAGAAATGTTTGAAGCTACTGACTGAATGAAAAGAGCTGGCATCTCACTCTCTTTGAATCTTCTTTATCATGCCAGGATTAGCAGGAAAAAGCAAAAAATTTCAGAATTGCACGTTGCAATGTGGAGATATTACTGTTTGTGCATTTACAATATTCATTGATTTTTGCCATTGAAAAACGTCCAGAAATGTTTGAAGCTACTGACTGAATGAAAGGAGCTGGCATCTCACTCTCTTTGAATCTTCTTTATCATGCTAGGATTAGCAGGAAAAAGCAAAAAATTTCAGAATTGCACCTTGCAATGCGGAGAAATTACTGTGTGTGCATTTACAATATTCATTGATTTTTGCCATTGAAAGACATGTTATTCATATACCAGAAATGTTTGAAGCTACTGACTGAATGAAAAGAGCTGGCATCTCACTCTCTTTGAATCTTCTTTGTCATGCCAGGATTAGCAGGAAAAAGCAAAAAATTTCAGAATTGCACCTTGCAATGTGGAGATATTACTGTTTGTGCATTTACAATATTCATTGATTTTTGCCATTGAAAAACGTCCAGAAATGTTTGAAGCTACTGACTGAATGAAAGGAGCTGGCATCTCACTCTCTTTGAATCTTCTTTATCATGCTAGGATTAGCAGGAAAAAGCAAAAAATTTCAGAATTGCACATTGCAATGCGGAGAAATTACTGTTTGTGCATTTACAATATTCATTGATTTTTGCCATTGAAAAACATCATGTTATTCATATACCAGAAATGTTTGAAGCTACTGACTGAATGAAAAGAGCTGGCATCTCACTCTCTTTGAATCTTCTTTATCATGCTAAGAGGAGCAGGAAAAAGCAAAAAATTTCAGAATTGCACGTTGCAATGTGGAGATATTACTGTTTGTGCATTTACAATATTCATTGATTTTTGCCATTGAAAAACGTCCAGAAATGTTTGAAGCTACTGACTGAATGAAAGGAGCTGGCATCTCACTCTCTTTGAATCTTCTTTATCATGCTAGGATAAGCAGGAAAAAGCAAAAAATTTCAGAATTGCACCTTGCAATGCGGAGAAATTACTGTGTGTGCATTTACAATATTCATTGATTTTTGCCATTGAAAAACATCGTTATTCATATACCAGAAATGTTTGAAGCTACTGACTGAATGAAAAGAGCTGGCATCTCACTCTCTTTGAATCTTCTTTATCATGCCAGGATTAGCAGGAAAAAGCAAAAAATTTCAGAATTGCACGTTGCAATGTGGAGATATTACTGTTTGTGCATTTACAATATTCATTGATTTTTGCCATTGAAAAACATCCAGAAATGTTTGAAGCTACTGACTGAATCAAAGGAGCTGGCATCTCACTCTCTTTGAATCTTCTTTATCATGCTAGGATTAGCAGGAAAAAGCAAAAAATTTCAGAATTGCACCTTGCAATGTGGAGATATTACTGTTTGTGCATTTACAATATTCATTGATTTTTGCCATTGAAAAACGTCCAGAAATGTTTGAAGCTACTGACTGAATGAAAGGAGCTGGCATCTCACTCTCTTTGAATCTTCTTTATCATGCTAGGATTAGCAGGAAAAAGCAAAAAATTTCAGAATTGCACCTTGCAATGCGGAGAAATTACTGTTTGTGCATTTACAATATTCATTGATTTTTGCCATTGAAAAACATGTTATTCATATACCAGAAATGTTTGAAGCTACTGACTGAATGAAAAGAGCTGGCATCTCACTCTCTTTGAATCTTCTTTATCATGCCAGGATTAGCAGGAAAAAGCAAAAAATTTCAGAATTGCTCGTTGCAATGTGGAGATATTACTGTTTGTGCATTTACAATATTCATTGATTTTTGCCATTGAAAAACGTCCAGAAATGTTTGAAGCTACTGACTGAATGAAAGGAGCTGGCATCTCACTCTCTTTGAATCTTCTTTATCATGCTAGGATTAGCAGGAAAAAGCAAAAAATTTCAGAATTGCACCTTGCAATGTGGAGATATTACTGTTTGTGCATTTACAATATTCATTGATTTTTGCCATTGAAAAACGTCCAGAAATGTTTGAAGCTACTGACTGAATGAAAGGAGCTGGCATCTCACTCTCTTTGAATCTTCTTTATCATGCTAGGATTAGCAGGAAAAAGCAAAAAATTTCAGAATTGCACCTTGCAATGCGGAGAAATTACTGTGTGTGCATTTACAATATTCATTGATTTTTGCCATTGAAAAACATCGTTATTCATATACCAGAAATGTTTGAAGCTACTGACTGAATGAAAAGAGCTGGCATCTCACTCTCTTTGAATCTTCTTTATCATGCCAGGATTAGCAGGAAAAAGCAAAAAATTTCAGAATTGCACGTTGCAATGTGGAGATATTACTGTTTGTGCATTTACAATATTCATTGATTTTTGCCATTGAAAAACATCGTTATTCATATACCAGAAATGTTTGAAGCTACTGACTGAATGAAAAGAGCTGGCATCTCACTCTCTTTGAATCTTCTTTATCATGCCAGGATTAGCAGGAAAAAGCAAAAAATTTCAGAATTGCACGTTGCAATGTGGAGATATTACTGTTTGTGCATTTACAATATTCATTGATTTTTGCCATTGAAAAACGTCCAGAAATGTTTGAAGCTACTGACTGAATGAAAGGAGCTGGCATCTCACTCTCTTTGAATCTTCTTTATCATGCTAGGATTAGCAGGAAAAAGCAAAAAATTTCAGAATTGCACCTTGCAATGCGGAGAAATTACTGTTTGTGCATTTACAATATTCATTGATTTTTGCCATTGAAAAACGTCCAGAAATGTTTGAAGCTACTGACTGAATGAAAAGAGCTGGCATCTCACTCTCTTTGAATCTTCTTTATCATGCTAAGAGGAGCAGGAAAAAGCAAAAAATTTCAGAATTGCACGTTGCAATGTGGAGATATTACTGTTTGTGCATTTACAATATTCATTGATTTTTGCCATTGAAAAACATGTTATTCATATACCAGAAATGTTTGAAGCTACTGACTGAATGAAAAGAGCTGGCATCTCACTCTCTTTGAATCTTCTTTATCATGCCAGGATTAGCAGGAAAAAGCAAAAAATTTCAGAATTGCACGTTGCAATGTGGAGATATTACTGTTTGTGCATTTACAATATTCATTGATTTTTGCCATTGAAAAACATCCAGAAATGTTTGAAGCTACTGACTGAATGAAAGGAGCTGGCATCTCACTCTCTTTGAATCTTCTTTATCATGCTAGGATTAGCAGGAAAAAGCAAAAAATTTCAGAATTGCACCTTGCAATGTGGAGATATTACTGTTTGTGCATTTACAATATTCATTGATTTTTGCCATTGAAAAACGTCCAGAAATGTTTGAAGCTACTGACTGAATGAAAGGAGCTGGCATCTCACTCTCTTTGAATCTTCTTTATCATGCTAGGATTAGCAGGAAAAAGCAAAAAATTTCAGAATTGCACGTTGCAATGCGGAGAAATTACTGTTTGTGCATTTACAATATTCATTGACTTTTGCCATTGAAAAACATGTTATTCATATACCAGAAATGTTTGAAGCTACTGACTGAATGAAAAGAGCTGGCATCTCACTCTCTTTGAATCTTCTTTATCATGCCAGGATTAGCAGGAAAAAGCAAAAAATTTCAGAATTGCACCTTGCAATGTGGAGATATTACTGTTTGTGCATTTACAATATTCATTGATTTTTGCCATTGAAAAACGTCCAGAAATGTTTGAAGCTACTGACTGAATGAAAGGAGCTGGCATCTCACTCTCTTTGAATCTTCTTTATCATGCTAGGATTAGCAGGAAAAAGCAAAAAATTTCAGAATTGCACCTTGCAATGCGGAGAAATTACTGTTTGTGCATTTACAATATTCATTGATTTTTGCCATTGAAAAACATGTTATTCATATACCAGAAATGTTTGAAGCTACTGACTGAATGAAAAGAGCTGGCATCTCACTCTCTTTGAATCTTCTTTATCATGCCAGGATTAGCAGGAAAAAGCAAAAAATTTCAGAATTGCACCTTGCAATGTGGAGATATTACTGTTTGTGCATTTACAATATTCATTGATTTTTGCCATTGAAAAACGTCCAGAAATGTTTGAAGCTACTGACTGAATGAAAGGAGCTGGCATCTCACTCTCTTTGAATCTTCTTTATCATGCTAGGATTAGCAGGAAAAAGCAAAAAATTTCAGAATTGCACCTTGCAATGCGGAGAAATTACTGTGTGTGCATTTACAATATTTATTGATTTTTGCCATTGAAAAACATCATGTTATTCATATACCAGAAATGTTTGAAGCTACTGACTGAATGAAAAGAGCTGGCATCTCACTCTCTTTGAATCTTCTTTATCATGCCAGGATTAGCAGGAAAAAGCAAAAAATTTCAGAATTAGACCTTGCAATGTGGAGATATTACTGTTTGTGCATTTACAATATTCATTGATTTTTGCCATTGAAAAACATGTTATTCATATACCAGAAATGTTTGAAGCTACTGACTGAATGAAAAGAGCTGGCATCTCACTCTCTTTGAATCTTCTTTATCATGCCAGGATTAGCAGGAAAAAGCAAAAAATTTCAGAATTGCACCTTGCAATGTGGAGAAATTACTGTTTGTGCATTTACAATATTCATTGATTTTTGCCATTGAAAAACGTCCAGAAATGTTTGAAGCTACTGACTGAATGAAAGGAGCTGGCATCTCACTCTCTTTGAATCTTCTTTATCATGCTAGGATTAGCAGGAAAAAGCAAAAAATTTCAGAATTGCACCTTGCAATGCGGAGAAATTACTGTGTGTGCATTTACAATATTCATTGATTTTTGCCATTGAAAAACATCGTTATTCATATACCAGAAATGTTTGAAGCTACTGACTGAATGAAAGGAGCTGGCATCTCACTCTCTTTGAATCTTCTTTATCATGCTAGTATTAGCAGGAAAAAGCAAAAAATTTCAGAATTGCACCTTGCAATGCGGAGAAATTACTGTTTGTGCATTTACAATATTCATTGATTTTTGCCATTGAAAAACATGTTATTCATATACCAGAAATGTTTGAAGCTACTGACTGAATGAAAAGAGCTGGCATCTCACTCTCTTTGAATCTTCTTTATCATGCCAGGATTAGCAGGAAAAAGCAAAAAATTTCAGAATTGCACCTTGCAATGTGGAGATATTACTGTTTGTGCATTTACAATATTCATTGATTTTTGCCATTGAAAAACGTCCAGAAATGTTTGAAGCTACTGACTGAATGAAAGGAGCTGGCATCTCACTCTCTTTGAATCTTCTTTATCATGCTTGGATTAGCAGGAAAAAGCAAAAAATTTCAGAATTACACCTTGCAATGCGGAGAAATTACTGTTTGTGCATTTACAATATTCATTGATTTTTGCCATTGAAAAACATGTTATTCATATACCAGAAATGTTTGAAGCTACTGACTGAATGAAAGGAGCTGGCATCTCACTCTCTTTGAATCTTCTTTATTATGCCAGGATTAGCAGGAAAAAGCAAAAAATTTCAGAATTGCACCTTGCAATGTGGAGATATTACTGTTTGTGCATTTACAATATTCATTGATTTTTGCCATTGAAAAACGTCCAGAAATGTTTGAAGCTACTGACTGAATGAAAAGAGCTGGCATCTCACTCTCTTTGAATCTTCTTTATCATGCCAGGATTAGCAGGAAAAAGCAAAAAATTTCAGAATTGCACCTTGCAATGTGGAGATATTACTGTTTGTACATTTACAATATTCATTGATTTTTGCCATTGAAAAACGTCCAGAAATGTTTGAAGCTACTGACTGAATGAAAGGAGCTGGCATCTCACTCTCTTTGAATCTTCTTTATCATGCTAGGATTAGCAGGAAAAAGCAAAAAATTTCAGAATTGCACCTTGCAATGCGGAGAAATTACTGTTTGTGCATTTACAATATTCATTGATTTTTGCCATTGAAAAACATGTTATTCATATACCAGAAATGTTTGAAGCTACTGACTGAATGAAAGGAGCTGGCATCTCACTCTCTTTGAATCTTCTTTATCATGCCAGGATTAGCAGGAAAAAGCAAAAAATTTCAGAATTGCACCTTGCAATGTGGAGATATTACTGTTTGTGCATTTACAATATTCATTGATTTTTACCATTGGAAAACGTCCAGAAATGTTTGAAGCTACTGACTGAATGAAAAGAGCTGGCATCTCACTCTCTTTGAATCTTCTTTATCATGCTAGGATTAGCAGGAAAAAGCAAAAAATTTCAGAATTGCACCTTGCAATGCGGAGAAATTACTGTTTGTGCATTTACAATATTCATTGATTTTTGCCATTGAAAAACGTCCAGAAATGTTTGAAGCTACTGACTGAATGAAAAGAGCTGGCATCTCACTCTCTTTGAATCTTCTTTATCATGCTAGGATTAGCAGGAAAAAGCAAAAAATTTCAGAATTGCACCTTGCAATGCAGAGAAATTACTGTTTGTGCATTTACAATATTCATTGATTTTTGCCATTGAAAAACATGTTATTCATATACCAGAAATGTTTGAAGCTACTGACTGAATGAAAAGAGCTGGCATCTCACTCTCTTTGAATCTTCTTTATCATGCCAGGATTAGCAGGAAAAAGCAAAAAATTTCAGAATTGCACCTTGCAATGCGGAGAAATTACTGTTTGTGCATTTACAATATTCATTGATTTTTGCCATTGAAAAACATGTTATTCATATACCAGAAATGTTTGAAGCTACTGACTGAATGAAAGGAGCTGGCATCTCACTCTCTTTGAATCTTCTTTATTATGCCAGGATTAGCAGGAAAAAGCAAGAAATTTCAGAATTGCACCTTGCAATGTGGAGATATTACTGTTTGTGCATTTACAATATTCATTGATTTTTGCCATTGAAAAACGTCCAGAAATGTTTGAAGCTACTGACTGAATGAAAAGAGCTGGCATCTCACTCTCTTTGAATCTTCTTTATCATGCCAGGATTAGCAGGAAAAAGCAAAAAATTTCAGAATTGCACCTTGCAATGTGGAGATATTACTGTTTGTGCATTTACAATATTCATTGATTTTTGCCATTGAAAAACGTCCAGAAATGTTTGAAGCTACTGACTGAATGAAAGGAGCTGGCATCTCACTCTCTTTGAATCTTCTTTATCATGCTAGGATTAGCAGGAAAAAGCAAAAAATTTCAGAATTGCACCTTGCAATGCGGAGAAATTACTGTTTGTGCATTTACAATATTCATTGATTTTTGCCATTGAAAAACATGTTATTCATATACCAGAAATGTTTGAAGCTACTGACTGAATGAAAGGAGCTGGCATCTCACTCTCTTTGAATCTTCTTTATCATGCCAGGATTAGCAGGAAAAAGCAAAAAATTTCAGAATTGCACCTTGCAATGTGGAGATATTACTGTTTGTGCATTTACAATATTCATTGATTTTTACCATTGGAAAACGTCCAGAAATGTTTGAAGCTACTGACTGAATGAAAAGAGCTGGCATCTCACTCTCTTTGAATCTTCTTTATCATGCTAGGATTAGCAGGAAAAAGCAAAAAATTTCAGAATTGCACCTTGCAATGCGGAGAAATTACTGTTTGTGCATTTACAATATTCATTGATTTTTGCCATTGAAAAACGTCCAGAAATGTTTGAAGCTACTGACTGAATGAAAAGAGCTGGCATCTCACTCTCTTTGAATCTTCTTTATCATGCTAGGATTAGCAGGAAAAAGCAAAAAATTTCAGAATTGCACCTTGCAATGCGGAGAAATTACTGTTTGTGCATTTACAATATTCATTGATTTTTGCCATTGAAAAACATGTTATTCATATACCAGAAATGTTTGAAGCTACTGACTGAATGAAAAGAGCTGGCATCTCACTCTCTTTGAATCTTCTTTATCATGCCAGGATTAGCAGGAAAAAGCAAAAAATTTCAGAATTGCACCTTGCAATGTGGAGATATTACTGTTTGTGCATTTACAATATTCATTGATTTTTGCCATTGAAAAACGTCCAGAAATGTTTGAAGCTACTGACTGAATGAAAGGAGCTGGCATCTCACTCTCTTTGAATCTTCTTTATCATGCTAGGATTAGCAGGAAAAAGCAAAAAATTTCAGAATTGCACCTTGCAATGCGGAGAAATTACTGTGTGTGCATTTACAATATTTATTGATTTTTGCCATTGAAAAACATCATGTTATTCATATACCAGAAATGTTTGAAGCTACTGACTGAATGAAAAGAGCTGGCATCTCACTCTCTTTGAATCTTCTTTATCATGCCAGGATTAGCAGGAAAAAGCAAAAAATTTCAGAATTAGACCTTGCAATGTGGAGATATTACTGTTTGTGCATTTACAATATTCATTGATTTTTGCCATTGAAAAACATGTTATTCATATACCAGAAATGTTTGAAGCTACTGACTGAATGAAAAGAGCTGGCATCTCACTCTCTTTAAATCTTCTTTATCATGCCAGGATTAGCAGGAAAAAGCAAAAAATTTCAGAATTGCACCTTGCAATGTGGAGAAATTACTGTTTGTGCATTTACAATATTCATTGATTTTTGCCATTGAAAAACGTCCAGAAATGTTTGAAGCTACTGACTGAATGAAAGGAGCTGGCATCTCACTCTCTTTGAATCTTCTTTATCATGCTAGGATTAGCAGGAAAAAGCAAAAAATTTCAGAATTGCACCTTGCAATGCGGAGAAATTACTGTGTGTGCATTTACAATATTCATTGATTTTTGCCATTGAAAAACATCGTTATTCATATACCAGAAATGTTTGAAGCTACTGACTGAATGAAAGGAGCTGGCATCTCACTCTCTTTGAATCTTCTTTATCATGCTAGTATTAGCAGGAAAAAGCAAAAAATTTCAGAATTGCACCTTGCAATGCGGAGAAATTACTGTTTGTGCATTTACAATATTCATTGATTTTTGCCATTGAAAAACATGTTATTCATATACCAGAAATGTTTGAAGCTACTGACTGAATGAAAAGAGCTGGCATCTCACTCTCTTTGAATCTTCTTTATCATGCCAGGATTAGCAGGAAAAAGCAAAAAATTTCAGAATTGCACCTTGCAATGTGGAGATATTACTGTTTGTGCATTTACAATATTCATTGATTTTTGCCATTGAAAAACGTCCAGAAATGTTTGAAGCTACTGACTGAATGAAAGGAGCTGGCATCTCACTCTCTTTGAATCTTCTTTATCATGCTTGGATTAGCAGGAAAAAGCAAAAAATTTCAGAATTACACCTTGCAATGCGGAGAAATTACTGTTTGTGCATTTACAATATTCATTGATTTTTGCCATTGAAAAACATGTTATTCATATACCAGAAATGTTTGAAGCTACTGACTGAATGAAAGGAGCTGGCATCTCACTCTCTTTGAATCTTCTTTATTATGCCAGGATTAGCAGGAAAAAGCAAAAAATTTCAAAATTGCACCTTGCAATGTGGAGATATTACTGTTTGTGCATTTACAATATTCATTGATTTTTGCCATTGAAAAACGTCCAGAAATGTTTGAAGCTACTGACTGAATGAAAAGAGCTGGCATCTCACTCTCTTTGAATCTTCTTTATCATGCCAGGATTAGCAGGAAAAAGCAAAAAATTTCAGAATTGCACCTTGCAATGTGGAGATATTACTGTTTGTGCATTTACAATATTCATTGATTTTTGCCATTGAAAAACGTCCAGAAATGTTTGAAGCTACTGACTGAATGAAAGGAGCTGGCATCTCACTCTCTTTGAATCTTCTTTATCATGCTAGGATTAGCAGGAAAAAGCAAAAAATTTCAGAATTGCACCTTGCAATGCGGAGAAATTACTGTTTGTGCATTTACAATATTCATTGATTTTTGCCATTGAAAAACATGTTATTCATATACCAGAAATGTTTGAAGCTACTGACTGAATGAAAGGAGCTGGCATCTCACTCTCTTTGAATCTTCTTTATCATGCCAGGATTAGCAGGAAAAAGCAAAAAATTTCAGAATTGCACCTTGCAATGTGGAGATATTACTGTTTGTGCATTTACAATATTCATTGATTTTTACCATTGGAAAACGTCCAGAAATGTTTGAAGCTACTGACTGAATGAAAAGAGCTGGCATCTCACTCTCTTTGAATCTTCTTTATCATGCTAGGATTAGCAGGAAAAAGCAAAAAATTTCAGAATTGCACCTTGCAATGCGGAGAAATTACTGTTTGTGCATTTACAATATTCATTGATTTTTGCCATTGAAAAACGTCCAGAAATGTTTGAAGCTACTGACTGAATGAAAAGAGCTGGCATCTCACTCTCTTTGAATCTTCTTTATCATGCTAGGATTAGCAGGAAAAAGCAAAAAATTTCAGAATTGCACCTTGCAATGCAGAGAAATTACTGTTTGTGCATTTACAATATTCATTGATTTTTGCCATTGAAAAACATGTTATTCATATACCAGAAATGTTTGAAGCTACTGACTGAATGAAAAGAGCTGGCATCTCACTCTCTTTGAATCTTCTTTATCATGCCAGGATTAGCAGGAAAAAGCAAAAAATTTCAGAATTGCACCTTGCAATGCGGAGAAATTACTGTTTGTGCATTTACAATATTCATTGATTTTTGCCATTGAAAAACATGTTATTCATATACCAGAAATGTTTGAAGCTACTGACTGAATGAAAGGAGCTGGCATCTCACTCTCTTTGAATCTTCTTTATTATGCCAGGATTAGCAGGAAAAAGCAAAAAATTTCAGAATTGCACCTTGCAATGTGGAGATATTACTGTTTGTGCATTTACAATATTCATTGATTTTTGCCATTGAAAAACGTCCAGAAATGTTTGAAGCTACTGACTGAATGAAAAGAGCTGGCATCTCACTCTCTTTGAATCTTCTTTATCATGCCAGGATTAGCAGGAAAAAGCAAAAAATTTCAGAATTGCACCTTGCAATGTGGAGATATTACTGTTTGTGCATTTACAATATTCATTGATTTTTGCCATTGAAAAACGTCCAGAAATGTTTGAAGCTACTGACTGAATGAAAGGAGCTGGCATCTCACTCTCTTTGAATCTTCTTTATCATGCTAGGATTAGCAGGAAAAAGCAAAAAATTTCAGAATTGCACCTTGCAATGCGGAGAAATTACTGTTTGTGCATTTACAATATTCATTGATTTTTGCCATTGAAAAACATGTTATTCATATACCAGAAATGTTTGAAGCTACTGACTGAATGAAAGGAGCTGGCATCTCACTCTCTTTGAATCTTCTTTATCATGCCAGGATTAGCAGGAAAAAGCAAAAAATTTCAGAATTGCACCTTGCAATGTGGAGATATTACTGTTTGTGCATTTACAATATTCATTGATTTTTACCATTGGAAAACGTCCAGAAATGTTTGAAGCTACTGACTGAATGAAAAGAGCTGGCATCTCACTCTCTTTGAATCTTCTTTATCATGCTAGGATTAGCAGGAAAAAGCAAAAAATTTCAGAATTGCACCTTGCAATGCGGAGAAATTACTGTTTGTGCATTTACAATATTCATTGATTTTTGCCATTGAAAAACGTCCAGAAATGTTTGAAGCTACTGACTGAATGAAAAGAGCTGGCATCTCACTCTCTTTGAATCTTCTTTATCATGCTAGGATTAGCAGGAAAAAGCAAAAAATTTCAGAATTGCACCTTGCAATGCGGAGAAATTACTGTTTGTGCATTTACAATATTCATTGATTTTTGCCATTGAAAAACATGTTATTCATATACCAGAAATGTTTGAAGCTACTGACTGAATGAAAAGAGCTGGCATCTCACTCTCTTTGAATCTTCTTTATCATGCCAGGATTAGCAGGAAAAAGCAAAAAATTTCAGAATTGCACCTTGCAATGTGGAGATATTACTGTTTGTGCATTTACAATATTCATTGATTTTTGCCATTGAAAAACGTCCAGAAATGTTTGAAGCTACTGACTGAATGAAAAGAGCTGGCATCTCACTCTCTTTGAATCTTCTTTATCATGCCAGGATTAGCAGGAAAAAGCAAAAAATTTCAGAATTGCACCTTGCAATGTGGAGATATTACTGTTTGTGCATTTACAATATTCATTGATTTTTGCCATTGAAAAACGTCCAGAAATGTTTGAAGCTACTGACTGAATGAAAGGAGCTGGCATCTCACTCTCTTTGAATCTTCTTTATCATGCTAGGATTAGCAGGAAAAAGCAAAAAATTTCAGAATTGCACCTTGCAATGCGGAGAAATTACTGTGTGTGCATTTACAATATTTATTGATTTTTGCCATTGAAAAACATCATGTTATTCATATACCAGAAATGTTTGAAGCTACTGACTGAATGAAAAGAGCTGGCATCTCACTCTCTTTGAATCTTCTTTATCATGCCAGGATTAGCAGGAAAAAGCAAAAAATTTCAGAATTAGACCTTGCAATGTGGAGATATTACTGTTTGTGCATTTACAATATTCATTGATTTTTGCCATTGAAAAACATGTTATTCATATACCAGAAATGTTTGAAGCTACTGACTGAATGAAAAGAGCTGGCATCTCACTTTCTTTGAATCTTCTTTATCATGCCAGGATTAGCAGGAAAAAGCAAAAAATTTCAGAATTGCACCTTGCAATGTGGAGAAATTACTGTTTGTGCATTTACAATATTCATTGATTTTTTCCAATGAAAAACGTCCAGAAATGTTTGAAGCTACTGACTGAATGAAAGGAGCTGGCACCTCACTCTCTTTGAATCTTCTTTATCATGCTAGGATTAGCAGGAAAAAGCAAAAAATTTCAGAATTGCACCTTGCAATGCGGAGAAATTACTGTGTGTGCATTTACAATATTCATTGATTTTTGCCATTGAAAAACATCGTTATTCATATACCAGAAATGTTTGAAGCTACTGACTGAATGAAAGGAGCTGGCATCTCACTCTCTTTGAATCTTCTTTATCATGCTAGTATTAGCAGGAAAAAGCAAAAAATTTCAGAATTGCACCTTGCAATGCGGAGAAATTACTGTTTGTGCATTTACAATATTCATTGATTTTTGCCATTGAAAAACATGTTATTCATATACCAGAAATGTTTGAAGCTACTGACTGAATGAAAAGAGCTGGCATCTCACTCTCTTTGAATCTTCTTTATCATGCCAGGATTAGCAGGAAAAAGCAAAAAATTTCAGATTTGCACCTTGCAATGTGGAGATATTACTGTTTGTGCATTTACAATATTCATTGATTTTTGCCATTGAAAAACGTCCAGAAATGTTTGAAGCTACTGACTGAATGAAAGGAGCTGGCATCTCACTCTCTTTGAATCTTCTTTATCATGCTAGGATTAGCAGGAAAAAGCAAAAAATTTCAGAATTGCACCTTGCAATGCGGAGAAATTACTGTTTGTGCATTTACAATATTCATTGATTTTTGCCATTGAAAAACATGTTATTCATATACCAGAAATATTTGAAGCTACTGACTGAATGAAAGGAGCTGGCATCTCACTCTCTTTGAATCTTCTTTATCATGCCAGGATTAGCAGGAAAAAGCAAAAAATTTCAGAATTGCACCTTGCAATGTGGAGATATTACTGTTTGTGCATTTACAATATTCATTGATTTTTGCCATTGAAAAACGTCCAGAAATGTTTGAAGCTACTGACTGAATGAAAAGAGCTGGCATCTCACTCTCTTTGAATCTTCTTTATCATGCCAGGATTAGCAGGAAAAAGCAAAAAATTTCAGAATTGCACCTTGCAATGTGGAGATATTACTGTTTGTGCATTTACAATATTCATTGATTTTTGCCATTGAAAAACGTCCAGAAATGTTTGAAGCTACTGACTGAATGAAAGGAGCTGGCATCTCACTCTCTTTGAATCTTCTTTATCATGCTAGGATTAGCAGGAAAAAGCAAAAAATTTCAGAATTGCACCTTGCAATGCGGAGAAATTACTGTTTGTGCATTTACAATATTCATTGATTTTTGCCATTGAAAAACATGTTATTCATATACCAGAAATGTTTGAAGCTACTGACTGAATGAAAGGAGCTGGCATCTCACTCTCTTTGAATCTTCTTTATCATGCCAGGATTAGCAGGAAAAAGCAAAAAATTTCAGAATTGCACCTTGCAATGTGGAGATATTACTGTTTGTGCATTTACAATATTCATTGATTTTTACCATTGGAAAACGTCCAGAAATGTTTGAAGCTACTGACTGAATGAAAAGAGCTGGCATCTCACTCTCTTTGAATCTTCTTTATCATGCTAGGATTAGCAGGAAAAAGCAAAAAATTTCAGAATTGCACCTTGCAATGCGGAGAAATTACTGTTTGTGCATTTACAATATTCATTGATTTTTGCCATTGAAAAACGTCCAGAAATGTTTGAAGCTACTGACTGAATTAAAAGAGCTGGCATCTCACTCTCTTTGAATCTTCTTTATCATGCTAGGATTAGCAGGAAAAAGCAAAAAATTTCAGAATTGCACCTTGCAATGCGGAGAAATTACTGTTTGTGCATTTACAATATTCATTGATTTTTGCCATTGAAAAACATGTTATTCATATACCAGAAATGTTTGAAGCTACTGACTGAATGAAAAGAGCTGGCATCTCACTCTCTTTGAATCTTCTTTATCATGCCAGGATTAGCAGGAAAAAGCAAAAAATTTCAGAATTGCACCTTGCAATGTGGAGATATTACTGTTTGTGCATTTACAATATTCATTGATTTTTGCCATTGAAAAACGTCCAGAAATGTTTGAAGCTACTGACTGAATGAAAAGAGCTGGCATCTCACTCTCTTTGAATCTTCTTTATCATGCCAGGATTAGCAGGAAAAAGCAAAAAATTTCAGAATTGCACCTTGCAATGTGGAGATATTACTGTTTGTGCATTTACAATATTCATTGATTTTTGCCATTGAAAAACGTCCAGAAATGTTTGAAGCTACTGACTGAATGAAAGGAGCTGGCATCTCACTCTCTTTGAATCTTCTTTATCATGCTAGGATTAGCAGGAAAAAGCAAAAAATTTCAGAATTGCACCTTGCAATGCGGAGAAATTACTGTGTGTGCATTTACAATATTTATTGATTTTTGCCATTGAAAAACATCATGTTATTCATATACCAGAAATGTTTGAAGCTACTGACTGAATGAAAAGAGCTGGCATCTCACTCTCTTTGAATCTTCTTTATCATTCCAGGATTAGCAGGAAAAAGCAAAAAATTTCAGAATTAGACCTTGCAATGTGGAGATATTACTGTTTGTGCATTTACAATATTCATTGATTTTTGCCATTGAAAAACATGTTATTCATATACCAGAAATGTTTGAAGCTACTGACTGAATGAAAAGAGCGGGCATCTCACTTTCTTTGAATCTTCTTTATCATGCCATGATTAGCAGGAAAAAGCAAAAAATTTCAGAATTGCACCTTGCAATGTGGAGAAATTACTGTTTGTGCATTTACAATATTCATTGATTTTTTCCATTGAAAAACGTCCAGAAATGTTTGAAGCTACTGACTGAATGAAAGGAGCTGGCATCTCACTCTCTTTGAATCTTCTTTATCATGCTAGGTTTAGCAGGAAAAAGCAAAAAATTTCAGAATTGCACCTTGCAATGCGGAGAAATTACTGTGTGTGCATTTACAATATTCATTGATTTTTGCCATTGAAAAACATCGTTATTCATATACCAGAAATGTTTGAAGCTACTGACTGAATGAAAGGAGCTGGCATCTCACTCTCTTTGAATCTTCTTTATCATGCTAGTATTAGCAGGAAAAAGCAAAAAATTTCAGAATTGCACCTTGCAATGCGGAGAAATTACTGTTTGTGCATTTACAATATTCATTGATTTTTGCCATTGAAAAACATGTTATTCATATACCAGAAATGTTTGAAGCTACTGACTGAATGAAAAGAGCTGGCATCTCACTCTCTTTGAATCTTCTTTATCATGCCAGGATTAGCAGGAAAAAGCAAAAAATGTCAGAATTGCACCTTGCAATGTGGAGATATTACTGTTTGTGCATTTACAATATTCATTGATTTTTGCCATTGAAAAACGTCCAGAAATGTTTGAAGCTACTGACTGAATGAAAGGAGCTGGCATCTCACTCTCTTTGAATCTTCTTTATCATGCTAGGATTAGCAGGAAAAAGCAAAAAATTTCAGAATTGCACATTGCAATGCGGAGAAATTACTGTTTGTGCATTTACAATATTCATTGATTTTTGCCATTGAAAAACATCATGTTATTCATATACCAGAAATGTTTGAAGCTACTGACTGAATGAAAGGAGCTGGCATCTCACTCTCTTTGAATCTTCTTTATCATGCCAGGATTAGCAGGAAAAAGCAAAAAATTTCAGAATTGCACATTGCAATGCGGAGAAATTACTGTTTGTGCATTTACAATATTCATTGATTTTTGCCATTGAAAAACATGTTATTCATATACCAGAAATGTTTGAAGCTACTGACTGAATGAAAAGAGCTGGCATCTCACTCTCTTTGTTTTACCATATTTTTTTATTTTTAATAAACAATTTAACAGGGGAATAACACACGTAGCATAAAAGTAGTGACAAAAGAATATTCATAATAAGGGAAAAATTCTGAGGGAAGGGAAAGGGAAAGGGAACAAACAGGAATGGATAATCAGGAAAGATGGGAGAAATTTGTTCGTCAAATAGTATATACGATAATGCAGAAATTTGAACACTTTAAACACACATTACTATCATTAGCAAAAATTAAACATATTAATGAGCTAAACACGACACACATTAAGATGTTCCAGCGTTATGAGAGGGTTGAGGGAATTTAGTGAGCCAAATATCCCACTTCCTAGAAAATTTAAGTAAATTATTGTTGATAAGGGCAAATCTTAGTTCAAATATTCTATGGAGATTCATCTTATCAACTAAGTCCTCCAAAGTGGGGACATGTGACTTTCTCCAATAAAAAGCCAATGCGTTCTTACACACTGAAAATAAGTGAATCACCAAAGATCTTTCAAACGACTTATATGGTTCAAGATCTAAGGATAGTAAAGCCATTTGAGGGGTCAATACTACAGGTCTGCCTAAAAGGTCATCTACCAAAGAAGAGATCTGAGCCCATAGATTCCGGATTTTAGGGCAGCTCCAAAAGAGATGTAAAAGATCTCCCCTAAGGCCGCACTCCCTCCAACAAAGGGGAGAGTTACTGGGCTTTATATGGTGAAGCCTGATTGGAGTGTAATACCATCTGGTTAGAATTTTGAAGTAAGCCTCTTGTAAGGGCATAGATATATTAGAGGCCTGAGAAAAAAGAACAGCACTCTCCCATTGATCGGATTGGAAATTGAGTTTTAGATCTTTTTCCCAGCGTATCATGTAGAGGTGTTTTTGGAAGGAAAGATCATTATTGAAGCTGTTATATATGTGTCTCAGGCTCCAAAAAATTTTGTGGGATGGGTTGCTTAACAGGTTCACCGAGGTTTCAGAAACAATAAGTTTACCAGAAATAAATTCCAGAATAATGCTCTTTAAATGAGAGTATAAAAAGAAATCAGAGGAAGGTAAGTTGAATCTTTTTTTAAGAGTTTGGAAAGGAATAAAGGCAGAAGCTTCATAGAAGTCTCCAATTTTCCTTAACCCTTTATTGTCCCATTGATCTGGAATGGAAGAGTTATACAGATCAGCAACAAAACCAATTGGAAAATTTTTGACAAAAGAAAACTTATCCCTATCAGAATCTCTTAGGGGACTCTTTTTCTTTCTTTTGGCGATGTTTTTCCAGGCGTCAATAATCGCCTGGAAAATAGGATGGGAAGAATCATGAGTGCACTGTTTAAAGAGATGCCTAAGTAACAATTCACGGGGAGAAGAACCATTATTTAAGAAGGTCTCCAGAGTCATCCAAGCTGGGGGACTGTCAGAATTAAACCAATTACTGCTCTGTTTGATGAGGTTTGCCAAATAGTAAGCGGAAATATTAGGGTGGCTCAGACCTCCGTTGCACTTATTCTTGTACAATATATCTGCAGATATCCTCGCACGTTTATTATCCCAGACATAGGAATTAATCTGATTTTGAATTTTTTGAATAAAGATGTGAGAAATAGTTAAAGGTAAGTTGCGGAAAAAATACAAGATTTTGGGTAGAACAAACATCTTAATAGAGAGGACTCTACCCCACCATGACAAATCTCTTTTCAAAAATTCCATCAAATCTCCACGGACGATATCCTCAATCAGAACCAGGTTGTCAGAAATTGTTGAGTTAATAGTTTTACCAATACTGATCCCCAAATAAGTCAGATTGCGTTTAGCCAAACCGAAGGAAAATCTCGAGTGTAAAACCTCTCTCGTCTGACGGTCCAGATTAATGTTTAAAAGTTTAGACTTCTCATTATTGATCTTAAAATAAGAAATCTGAGAGAATAGTTCTAGAACCTTCGAAACTTCCGCAACCGAATTTACTGGGTCCAGCAAGGAAAGCATAACATCATCTGCAAAGAGGCCAATTTTAAATTCTCGAGATGGGGTAGAAATCCCCCTAATGTCAGTGTTTTCTCTAATCCTCTGTGCCAAAGGCTCCATAGCCAGGACAAAGAGAAGGGGGGAAAGTGGGCAACCCTGTCTAGTACCATTTGTGATAGGGATTGGATTTGAGAGATAATTGTTAACATAAATTTTTGCTTGGGGGTTAGAATAGAGGGCCATAATTGAAGAGAGAAATTTGTTATCAAAACCGAATTTAATAAGGGTGAGTTTAAGGTATAGCCAATTTAACCTGTCGAAAGCTTTTTCAGCGTCTAAAGCAAGCAATGAAGTTGGGAGTTTCGCCGTATTTATCACCTTAATAATATTCAGAAGTCTTCTAGAGCCATCAGTTGCTTGCCTCCCACCAACGAAGCCAATCTGATCATCGTTGATGAGAGATGGGAGAATAGTCGATAAACGATTGGCCAGAATTTTCGAATATATCTTAATATCAGTGTTAATTAGCGAAATGGGCCTATAATTTTTAACATTATCTCTCTCATCCTTAGACTTGGGTATTAGGGTAATGGTGGCTTCCAGCATTTCTGAGGGGAAGGAGCTTATTGAGGAAGCATGATTGAAAATTTTCGTGAGAGGGGAAGAAAGTAGGTCACAAAAAGTTTTATAATACTCATTAATGAACCCATCTGGACCCGGAGCCTTGAAATCTTTAAGTTGCTTTATTGTGTTAATAATTTCAAGGTTAGAAAAAGGCTTATTCAATGACTCGTGATCCAGAGGGCTCAATTTCGGTAGATTAATGGAGGATAAAAATTTGTTGATTGCATCTGGGTGAGGATGGGAAATTAGAGGATCAGTTTTGATGTTGTAGAGTTTTTTGTAAAAATTTGCAAACTGGTTCACTATATCTTTAGGGTGGCAAAACGTTATTCCACTATTGTTTTTTATTTTATCTATTCTATTAATTGCTCTTTTACATTTGACTAGGCGGGCCATAAAGCGGGTAGGTTTATTTAGAGCCGCATAGTAATTAAATTTTGATTTCCGAATAATTGGATCATAGGAGGAAGAAATTTCTGATTTTAGCTCTACCCTTAAATTTGAGAGTTCTTTTTGAATTATTGGGGAAGGGGAAGGAAGATTAATTTGCTCTAATTCTTTTTCCCTAATCAGTTTTTGAAGAGAATTAATTTTTGATCTTTTTTCTTTTTTTTCAGATGAGGATATCTGCATTAGTACACCACGAAGGACGGCCTTGTGAGCGCACCAGCTGGAGAAGGGATTAGATAAATCTGGGGTATCGTTCTCCCTAAAATAATAAGAAATAGCTTTTTCAATAATTTTTTTGTTTTTGGGGTTATGAATAAGTGAAGATCTACATTTCCAAAGAAATCCATTTTTAATAAGAGGACCAATATGAATTTCACATGACGTAGGGGCATGATCTGAAAGAGACCTAAGGCCTATAGATACGTTAGAGAATTTGGGTAAAGAAAAAACGTCAGTTATTATTAAGTCTATTCTAGAGGCCGTTTGGTGCGCATCCGAAAAATGGGAGAATTCTTTGGAGGTAGTTTGCAGACATCTAAATGTATCAAATAGTTCATTTTTAAAAAGCCAATTATTTAGCGTCGGGTATAAATGACGGCTGGGGGAGGAAGAGTCCATATGCCCGTCCGGGACCATGTTGAAGTCTCCCAAAAAAATCAATTCGCCTCTCCTAACCTCTTCAACCTTTCTAAAAACCTTATTCAAAAAGGGTATTTGCTTTTTATTTGGGGCGTATAGGTTAACAACAGTGCACTCATGATTATTCAGTTTACAGAGCAATATATGGAACCTTCCATTGACATCTTTATGCTGATCTAAAAACTCAAATGGGACAGAATCTCTGATCACTGTAGCTACACCGGCTTTTTTCCGGTCGCTAGTGGATTCAAATATATGAGGGTAGCGTTTGTGGGTGAAAGTAGGGTGTTTTCCCTCGGCAAACCTTGTCTCCTGAAGACACGCAACATCAGCACCAAGATGACCCAATTCCTTCCAAAGGGAGAATCTCTTATTGGGACTGTTTAGGCCTCTTACATTATAGGTGATGATCTTGATAGGCATAGGTAAATTAATAATTAAAGTAAGTCAAAAGGAGAGGGGTCAGTTGGTCCAACAAATTCCCAAAAAATAAAAATCAACCGACAATCAAAGCTGGAATACAATATCTCTAGTATTAATTCAAAGATAGTAATAACAATAACCAAATATTCAAAGAAAAAGAAAAAAAAACGAATCAAAAAATCTCCTGAGGGAACCTTCACCGAAAAGGTTCTCCCTCAGATTGGGGGGAAAAATAATGTGGACAAACCATGAAGGCTAAATATAAGAAGAATGATAAATTTATTATAGCATGTTAGGTGAGGTGATAAAATGAGATTATTTTTAATGAGGGCTCCCGAGGGAGTAGTGTTTATCATTTCAGCGGTGGGGTGCCTTTGTAACTTTGTAGGGAATGTCTTTTATAAAATCAAAAAATTTGGGGCCTTCATCAGGATCTGTAAGAGTGAATGTTTTCCGGTTAAAGAAAATCAGCAACTTTACTGGAAAGCCCCACCTATATGGGATATTCATATCCCTCAGTCTATCTGTGATCAATTTGTATGACCTTCTTGCATCCATGGTTTCTTTGGAAAAATCGGAGAAGATTTTTAGGTGCGAGAAAGGCTCTGGAAAAGTCCTATTTTCCCTGATATAATTCAAGATTCTCTCTTTGGTCGAGAAGAAATGCAACCTAGCTATTACATCCCTAGGAAGATCCGAGGAAATGGAGGTCGGACGAAATAAGCGATGGGCCCTATCAATGATAAGATCCTGCTCAGAAAGGGATGGGATTGTCTTGTGAAATAAGTCTTTGAGAAAAGCCGAGATATCTGAGGGAGAAACATCCTCAGATATGCCTCTAATCTTCAAATTATTTCTCCTACTCCTATCCTTCAAATCCGCAACTTTTAATCTAAGTCTTTTGAGCTCGGATTTAATTTCCAAATTATCAGAAGAGACAGACTCTACCTTATCCTCCACCGTTTCAAGTCTTTTAGTGTTTTCCTCCAATTTGACTCCAAAAGCTTCCAAAGTAGATTTCATGGTGTCTACCTGTTTCTCAAAGCCCAGTTTCATATTTCTGTCAATCGTCTTTAAAAGATTGTCCAGGTATGAACCAAGGTCGGTATTTCCCAACTCTTGAAAAATGGGTATTTTGGCCGGGACACTAGGCGTAGGGTCTGAAGACGAAGGGGAGACGTCCTTTTTGGCACGTCTCTTATCTGGACTAGGATTGGGAGACGTGTCCGAGGATTCCTCCTCCGAACTCGTGGCCAGTGAGGAATATTTGTTGCTCCAAGCTCCTGGATCCCTTCTCTTTGATGAGATGGAAATGTCCATCTCTTCCACTTTTTTTTCTTTAACTACGGTGGAAGGGGCAGGTTTAGCGTCATGAATTCTCTGTGGTTTTGGAGAAAATAGACTTTTAGCAGAGTCTTTGGTGGGAGAGCTTACTTTAAAACTCTGTCTGTCGTCAGGATTTCTATGAGGTGATCTGGACTTAAGTGGACTAATGGTATTGACAGTATCCTCTGAGGGATTTGAAAATGAAGAACGTTGGGAGGACTTCGCTCTTACCACACTAGTTTTAAGGGGAGCTTCCAAAGACTTTTGGGTATTTTTTTTGTTAGCCGCCATTGTAAAAAAAAATAAGTCCTAAGTGTATATATAAGGAAAACACCAAAAAGACAATGGGAATATTTAACCTAGAGAGTGGATAGAAGACTTTAGAGTAGCAAAATGACTAGGAACAATGACTGGAAGAAATTAGCATTAAACAAATATCACTCCAATAAGAGGCAATCAATACCCTTAAAGACTGCAGAATTATGTACCCCCTAGAATGCAATCCTTTAAATGTAAATCACAATCAAAAATATCAAGAGAAATAGTAAACTTGACCTGAGGGATAAAAATAAAAGGCACATATAGTTCTTAACAGAGAACTAATTATTGTGGAAACTTGCAGATCTGTAGAGTTCCATGGGCACCAACTGTTATATGTATATCGGGTAGCGAAATCACAGTATATATATGGCAGAAGCAATTCCTCCTATCCTCCACCCCCCCTCAAAGTCAAGTCTCACAATTAAATGTTTGTCCAAAGTTTGATGTTTAATGGACCTCTGTATCAGTACTGATATAAAATCAGCACCATGGACAGCAGTGCAAATCGATGTTGCAGCAGGAGGCAGGAGAATTAACTAATGTAAAATCAGCACCTTGGACAGCAGAACAGAGCGACGCTATAGCAGGGGCAGGAGAGTTTGACTGAAATCAGCACCATGGACAGCAGCTCAAATCAGCACCATGGATAGCAGTGCAGAGCTACGCCGCAGCAGAGGGCAGGAGAATTTGATCAGCACCATGGACAGCAGTACAGAGGACGCTGCAGCAGGGGGCGGGAGAATTGAATCTATCAGCTGATTATGGATATGAGGCAGAGGAGGGCAGCGGTGCCGCTGCAGGGAAGGACCAAGGGCAAGATCAGAACGCAGCAACACCAGCACAAGAGGGGGAGGCAGTCACAGGGGTCTGTAGGGTCCCAACACCGGAGGGGCACAGTCAGCAGAGCGGCACAACGGGAATAGGTGGAGCGGAGCGCGGGGACCGGTGGCACCTGTCAGTTACTAGTGGGGAGGGACAAAGCGGCCCCCCCAGAAGCAGGAGGGAGACACCGCCGCTTGTAAATCAGCCCCGGGGGATGTGGGGCGGCAAGCCCTATACACCGGCAGCGCCGGTCTTTAGAAGGGAGACAGGAGCGGAGCGGCTCCGGAACTAAGGAGGGGGAACTGCCACCACCGGAACAGCCCCCGAACCCAGGGAACAGCCGCAGCAAGAGGCAGGGATCCCGGCCGCAGACACAAGCAGCGCCCGTCAGCAGGAGGGAGAGGGAGGAGCGCTCCACAAAATAAAAGGGACACCGCCGCCACCAGACCCCAGACAATAGCCTCACAGAGTCACGATAATAGCCCTGGCATCAGCCAGGGCTTGTCTGACCTTTTAAGATGATATCTACAGTTCCTCTCCTCTGTGTAGCCGCGTCTGCTGTGAGCAGGGCCGGGTCTTCAGGCTGCTGCCGGCGTCCTGAAGCAGGAAGGTCCCGTAGCTTGGTGTCCGTGTGCTGGACTTCTCAGGGCTCCGGTCTCACAATCTTCTTACTTGATTGTAGATCTGGAAGGTCCCCGGGGTCCGCGATCCTCCACAGAAAGTGCCGGCCGGTGTTTTTAACTTCCGGAGTCCTGTCACTGGTCGCAGCTAGTAGCAGGGTGGTACAGCGCCGGGTGGTGGTATCTCTGTAGGAGTCTTACCCCCGGTCGCAGCTGGTAGTGGGGTGGATAGCAGGCAGGGACAGCTTGCAGGCTGGTGGTTCAGTACAGTGGGGCCGTTTTCAGGGCTACAGGGTCCCGTGGGTCTAGTTAGGACTCGGTCCTTGTTACTTCCCAGCACAGGCTGTAAAAGCTGAAGTATATAATCGGCTCGTCCCACAGCCACCGGCCTCCCACAACAGCAGAGCAGGCTTTAAGGGCTCCTTGCCACCTTCCTCAAAATATGAATCCTTTGCAAATTGTCCGATAGCACCCGATAAACAGTGTTCCTAGGTCCAGAGGAAGGGAGTAGGGAGGGTCCCCTTGCAGAGACACACAGACCTGCAAGCCTGCAGGTCTATGTCACAATACCCACGACTGGCATGAAATCAAGGACGCACCTCACTGCTTCCAAACGAAATATCTCCCAGAATAACGGGTCAGGGAGAGTCTTTTCAGTATCCAGATGATCCTTAAGCTTTAGGGAGTTAATCCATGTAAGAATTGATCGAGTAAATCTTCTTAAGTTGCTTTTATCGTCGCTTTGTAGTTTTAGCCCTCAGGGAGCTCAGGATCAAGCTGCCATCTCGTCCTGTGCTCAGGCCACTCCCCCATCTCACTCTCTTTGAATCTTCTTTATCATGCTAGGATTAGCAGGAAAAAGCAAAAAATTTCAGAATTGCACCTTGCAATGCGGAGAAATTACTGTGTGTGCATTTACAATATTCATTGATTTTTGCCATTGAAAAACATCGTTATTCATATACCAGAAATGTTTGAAGCTACTGACTGAATGAAAAGAGCTGGCATCCCACTCTCTTTGAATCTTCTTTATCATGCCAGGATTAGCAGGAAAAAGCAAAAAATTTCAGAATTGCACCTTGCAATGTGGAGAAATTACTGTTTGTGCATTTACAATATTCATTGATTTTTGCCATTGAAAAACATGTTATTCATATACCAGAAATGTTTGAAGCTACTGACTGAATGAAAAGAGCTGGCATCTCACTCTCTTTGAATCTTCTTTATCATGCCAGGATTAGCAGGAAAAAGCAAAAAAATTTCAGAATTGCACCTTGCAATGTGGAGATATTACTGTTTGTGCATTTACAATATTCATTGATTTTTGCCATTGAAAAACGTCCAGAAATGTTTGAAGCTACTGACTGAATGAAAGGAGCTGGCATCTCACTCTCTTTGAATCTTCTTTATCATGCTAGGATTAGCAGGAAAAAGCAAAAAATTTCAGAATTGCACCTTGCAATGCGGAGAAATTACTGTTTGTGGATTTACAATATTCATTGATTTTTGCCATTGAAAAACATGTTATTCATATACCAGAAATGTTTGAAGCTACTGACTGAATGAAAAGAGCTGGCATCTCACTCTCTTTGAATCTTCTTTATCATGCCAGGATTAGCAGGAAAAAGCAAAAAATTTCAGAATTGCACCTTGCAATGTGGAGATATTACTGTTTGTGCATTTACAATATTCATTGATTTTTGCCATTGAAAAACGTCCAGAAATGTTTGAAGCTACTGACTGAATGAAAGGAGCTGGCATCTCACTCTCTTTGAATCTTCTTTATCATGCTAGGATTAGCAGGAAAAAGCAAAAAATTTCAGAATTGCACCTTGCAATGCGGAGAAATTACTGTGTGTGCATTTACAATATTCATTGATTTTTGAAATTGAAAAACATCGTTATTCATATACCAGAAATGTTTGAAGCTACTGACTGAATGAAAAGAGCTGGCATCTCACTCTCTTTGAATCTTCTTTATCATGCCAGGATTAGCAGGAAAAAGCAAAAAATTTCAGAATTGCACGTTGCAATGTGGAGATATTACTGTTTGTGCATTTACAATATTCATTGATTTTTGCCATTGAAAAACATCGTTATTCATATACCAGAAATGTTTGAAGCTACTGACTGAATGAAAAGAGCTGGCATCTCACTCTCTTTGAATCTTCTTTATCATGCCAGGATTAGCAGGAAAAAGCAAAAAATTTCAGAATTGCACGTTGCAATGTGGAGATATTACTGTTTGTGCATTTACAATATTCATTGATTTTTGCCATTGAAAAACATCATGTTATTCATATACCAGAAATGTTTGAAGCTACTGACTGAATGAAAAGAGCTGGCATCTCACTCTCTTTGAATCTTCTTTATCATGCTAAGAGGAGCAGGAAAAAGCAAAAAATTTCAGAATTGCACGTTGCAATGTGGAGATAATACTGTTTGTGCATTTACAATATTCATTGATTTTTGCCATTGAAAAACATGTTATTCATATACCAGAAATGTTTGAAGCTACTGACTGAATGAAAAGAGCTGGCATCTCACTCTCTTTGAATCTTCTTTATCATGCCAGGATTAGCAGGAAAAAGCAAAAAATTTCAGAATTGCACCTTGCAATGTGGAGAAATTACTGTTTGTGCATTTACAATATTCATTGATTTTTGCCATTGAAAAACGTCCAGAAATGTTTGAAGCTACTGACTGAATGAAAGGAGCTGGCATCTCACTCTCTTTGAATCTTCTTTATCATGCTAGGATTAGCAGGAAAAAGCAAAAAATTTCAGAATTGCACTTTGCAATGCGGAGAAATTACTGTGTGTGCATTTACAATATTCATTGATTTTTGCCATTGAAAAACATCGTTATTCATATACCAGAAATGTTTGAAGCTACTGACTGAATGAAAGGAGCTGGCATCTCACTCTCTTTGAATCTTCTTTATCATGCTAGTATTAGCAGGAAAAAGCAAAAAATTTCAGAATTGCACCTTGCAATGCGGAGAAATTACTGTTTGTGCATTTACAATATTCATTGATTTTTGCCATTGAAAAACGTCCAGAAATGTTTGAAGCTACTGACTGAATGAAAGGAGCTGGCATCTCACTCTCTTTGAATCTTCTTTATCATGCTAGGATTAGCAGGAAAAAGCAAAAAATTTCAGAATTGCACCTTGTAATGCGGAGAAATTACTGTGTGTGCATTTACAATATTCATTGATTTTTGCCATTGAAAAACATCGTTATTCATATACCAGAAATGTTTGAAGCTACTGACTGAATGAAAGGAGCTGGCATCTCACTCTCTTTGAATCTTCTTTATCATGCTAGTATTAGCAGGAAAAAGCAAAAAATTTCAGAATTGCACCTTGCAATGCGGAGAAATTACTGTTTGGCATTTACAATATTCATTGATTTTTGCCATTGAAAAACGTCCAGAAATGTTTGAAGCTACTGACTGAATGAAAGGAGCTGGCATCTCACTCTCTTTGAATCTTCTTTATCATGCTAGGATTAGCAGGAAAAAGCAAAAAATTTCAGAATTGCACCTTGCAATGCGGAGAAATTACTGTTTGTGCATTTACAATATTCATTGATTTTTGCCATTGAAAAACATGTTATTCATATACCAGAAATGTTTGAAGCTACTGACTGAATGAAAGGAGCTGGCATCTCACTCTCTTTGAATCTTCTTTATCATGCCAAGATTAGCAGGAAAAAGCAAAAAATTTCAGAATTGCACCTTGCAATGTGGAGATATTACTGTTTGTGCATTTACAATATTCATTGATTTTTGCCATTGAAAAACGTCCAGAAATGTTTGAAGCTACTGACTGAATGAAAAGAGCTGGCATCTCACTCTCTTTGAATCTTCTTTATCATGCCAGGATTAGCAGGAAAAAGCAAAAAATTTCAGAATTGCACCTTGCAATGTGGAGATATTACTGTTTGTGCATTTACAATATTCATTGATTTTTGCCATTGAAAAACGTCCAGAAATGTTTGAAGCTACTGACTGAATGAAAGGAGCTGGAATCTCACTCTCTTTGAATCTTCTTTATCATGCTAGGATTAGCAGGAAAAAGCAAAAAATTTCAGAATTGCACCTTGCAATGCGGAGAAATTACTGTTTGTGCATTTACAATATTCATTGATTTTTGCCATTGAAAAACGTTATTCATATACCAGAAATGTTTGAAGCTACTGACTGAATGAAAGGAGCTGGCATCTCACGCTCTTTGAATCTTCTTTATCATGCCAGGATTAGCAGGAAAAAGCAAAAAATTTCAGAATTGCACCTTGCAATGTGGAGATATTACTGTTTGTGCATTTACAATATTCATTGATTTTTGCCATTGAAAAACGTCCAGAAATGTTTGAAGCTACTGACTGAATGAAAAGAGCTGGCATCTCACTCTCTTTGAATCTTCTTTATCATGCCAGGATTAGCAGGAAAAAGCAAAAAATTTCAGAATTGCACCTTGCAATGTGGAGATATTACTGTTTGTGCATTTACAATAATCATTGATTTTTGCCATTGAAAAACGTCCAGAAATGTTTGAAGCTACTGACTGAATGAAAGGAGCTGGCATCTCACTCTCTTTGAATCTTCTTTATCATGCTAGGATTAGCAGGAAAAAGCAAAAAATTTCGGAATTGCACCTTGCAATGCGGAGAAATTACTGTTTGTGCATTTACAATATTCATTGATTTTTGCCATTGAAAAACATGTTATTCATATACCAGAAATGTTTGAAACTACTGACTGAATGAAAGGAGCTGGCATCTCACTCTCTTTGAATCTTCTTTATCATGCCAGGATTAGCAGGAAAAAGCAAAAAATTTCAGAATTGCACCTTGCAATGTGGAGATATTACTGTTTGTGCATTTACAATATTCATTGATTTTTGCCATTGAAAAACGTCCAGAAATGTTTGAAGCTACTGACTGAATGAAAAGAGCTGGCATCTCACTCTCTTTGAATCTTCTTTATCATGCCAGGATTAGCAGGAAAAAGCAAAAAATTTCAGAATTGCACCTTGCAATGTGGAGATATTACTGTTTGTGCATTTACAATATTCATTGATTTTTGCCATTGAAAAACGTCCAGAAATGTTTGAAGCTACTGACTGAATGAAAGGAGCTGGCATCTCACTCTCTTTGAATCTTCTTTATCATGCTAGGATTAGCAGGAAAAAGCAAAAAATTTCAGAATTGCACCTTGCAATGCGGAGAAATTACTGTTTGTGCATTTACAATATTCATTGATTTTTGCCATTGAAAAACATGTTATTCATATACCAGAAATGTTTGAAGCTACTGACTGAATGAAAGGAGCTGGCATCTCACTCTCTTTGAATCTTCTTTATCATGCCAGGATTAGCAGGAAAAAGCAAAAAATTTCAGAATTGCACCTTGCAAAGTGGAGATATTACTGTTTGTGCATTTACAATATTCATTGATTTTTGCCATTGAAAAACATCCAGAAATGTTTGAAGCTACTGACTGAATGAAAAGAGCTGGCATCTCACTCTCTTTGAATCTTCTTTATCATGCTAGGATTAGCAGGAAAAAGCAAAAAATTTCAGAATTGCACCTTGCAATGCGTAGAAATTACTGTTTGTGCATTTACAATATTCATTGATTTTTGCCATTGAAAAACGTCCAGAAATGTTTGAAGCTACTGACTGAATGAAAGGAGCTGGCATCTCACTCTCTTTGAATCTTCTTTATCATGCTAGGATTAGCAGGAAAAAGCAAAAAATTTCAGAATTGCACCTTGCAATGCGGAGAAATTACTGTTTGTGCATTTACAATATTCATTGATTTTTGCCATTGAAAAACATGTTATTCATATACCAGAAATGTTTGAAGCTACTGACTGAATGAAAAGAGCTGGCATCTCACTCTCTTTGAATCTTCTTTATCATGCCAGGATTAGCAGGAAAAAGCAAAAAATTTCAGAATTGCACCTTGCAATGTGGAGATATTACTGTTTGTGCATTTACAATATTCATTGATTTTTGCCATTGAAAAACGTCCAGAAATGTTTGAAGCTACTGACTGAATGAAAGGAGCTGGAATCTCACTCTCTTTGAATCTTCTTTATCATGCTAGGATTAGCAGGAAAAAGCAAAAAATTTCAGAATTGCACATTGCAATGCGGAGAAATTACTGTTTGTGCATTTACAATATTCATTGATTTTTGCCATTGAAAAACATCATGTTATTCATATACCAGAAATGTTTGAAGCTACTGACTGAATGAAAGGAGCTGGCATCTCACTCTCTTTGAATCTTCTTTATCATGCCAGGATTAGCAGGAAAAAGCAAAAAATTTCAGAATTGCACATTGCAATGCGGAGAAATTACTGTTTGTGCATTTACAATATTCATTGATTTTTGCCATTGAAAAACATGTTATTCATATACCAGAAATGTTTAAAGCTACTGACTGAATGAAAAGAGCTGGCATCTCACTCTCTTTGAATCTTCTTTATCATGCTAGGATTAGCAGGAAAAAGCAAAAAATTTCAGAATTGCACCTTGCAATGCGGAGAAATTACTGTGTGTGCATTTACAATATTCATTGATTTTTGCCATTGAAAAACATCGTTATTCATATACCAGAAATGTTTGAAGCTACTGACTGAATGAAAAGAGCTGGCATCCCACTCTCTTTGAATCTTCTTTATCATGCCAGGATTAGCAGGAAAAAGCAAAAAATTTCAGAATTGCATCTTGCAATGTGGAGATATTACTGTTTGTGCATTTACAATATTCATTGATTTTTGCCATTGAAAAACATGTTATTCATATACCAGAAATGTTTGAAGCTACTGACTGAATGAAAGGAGCTGGCATCTCACTCTCTTTGAATCTTCTTTATCATGCTAGGATTAGCAGGAAAAAGCAAAAAATTTCAGAATTGCACCTTGCAATGCGGAGAAATTACTGTTTGTGCATTTACAATATTCATTGATTTTTGCCATTGAAAAACATGTTATTCATATACCAGAAATGTTTGAAGCTACTGACTGAATGAAAGGAGCTGGCATCTCACTCTCTTTGAATCTTCTTTATCATGCTAGGATTAGCAGGAAAAAGCAAAAAATTTCAGAATTGCACCTTGCAATGCGGAGAAATTACTGTTTGTGCATTTACAATATTCATTGATTTTTGCCATTGAAAAACATGTTATTCATATACCAGAAATGTTTGAAGCTACTGACTGAATGAAAAGAGCTGGCATCTCACTCTCTTTGAAACTTCTTTATCATGCCAGGATTAGCAGGAAAAAGCAAAAAATTTCAGAATTGCACCTTGCAATGTGGAGATATTACTGTTTGTGCATTTACAATATTCATTGATTTTTGCCATTGAAAAACGTCCAGAAATGTTTGAAGCTACTGACTGAATGAAAGGAGCTGGCATCTCACTCTCTTTGAATCTTCTTTATCATGCTAGGATTAGCAGGAAAAAGCAAAAAATTTCAGAATTGCACCTTGCAATGCGGAGAAATTACTGTTTGTGCATTTACAATATTCATTGATTTTTGCCATTGAAAAACATGTTATTCATATACCAGAAATGTTTGAAGCTACTGACTGAATGAAAAGAGCTGGCATCTCACTCTCTTTGAATCTTCTTTATCATGCCAGGATTAGCAGGAAAAAGCAAAAAATTTCAGAATTGCACCTTGCAATGTGGAGATATTACTGTTTGTGCATTTACAATATTCATTGATTTTTGCCATTGAAAAACGTCCAGAAATGTTTGAAGCTACTGACTGAATGAAAGGAGCTGGCATCTCACTCTCTTTGAATCTTCTTTATCATGCTAGGATTAGCAGGAAAAAGCAAAAAATTTCAGAATTGCACCTTGAAATGCGGAGAAATTACTGTGTGTGCATTTACAATATTCATTGATTTTTGCCATTGAAAAACATCGTTATTCATATACCAGAAATGTTTGAAGCTACTGACTGAATGAAAAGAGCTGGCATCTCACTCTCTTTGAATCTTCTTTATCATGCCAGGATTAACAGGAAAAAGCAAAAAATTTCAGAATTGCACCTTGCAATGTGGAGATATTACTGTTTGTGCATTTACAATATTCATTGATTTTTGCCATTGAAAAACATGTTATTCATATACCAGAAATGTTAGAAGCTACTGACTGAATGAAAAGAGCTGGCATCTCACTCTCTTTGAATCTTCTTTATCATGCCAGGATTAGCAGGAAAAAGCAAAAAATTTCAGAATTGCACCTTGCAATGTGGAGATATTACTGTTTGTGCATTTACAATATTCATTGATTTTTGCCATTGAAAAACGTCCAGAAATGTTTGAAGCTACTGACTGAATGAAAGGAGCTGGCATCTCACTCTCTTTGAATCTTCTTTATCATGCTAGGATTAGCAGGAAAAAGCAAAAAATTTCAGAACTGCACCTTGCAATGTGGAGATATTACTGTTTGTGCATTTACAATAATCATTGATTTTTGCCATTGAAAAACATGTTATTCATATACCAGAAATGTTTGAAGCTACTGACTGAATGAAAGGAGCTGGCATCTCACTCTCTTTGAATCTTCTTTATCATGCTAGGATTAGCAGGAAAAAGCAAAAAATTTCAGAATTGCACCTTGCAATGCGGAGAAATTACTGTGTGTGCATTTACAATATTCATTGATTTTTGCCATTGAAAAACATCGTTATTCATATACCAGAAATGTTTGAAGCTACTGACTGAATGAAAAGAGCTGGCATCTCACTCTCTTTGAATCTTCTTTATCATGCCAGGATTAGCAGGAAAAAGCAAAAAATTTCAGAATTGCACCTTGCAATGTGGAGATATTACTGTTTGTGCATTTACAATATTCATTGATTTTTGCCATTGAAAAACATGTTATTCATATACCAGAAATGTTTGAAGCTACTGACTGAATGAAAAGAGCTGGCATCTCACTCTCTTTGAATCTTCTTTATCATGCCAGGATTAGCAGGAAAAAGCAAAAAATTTCAGAATTGCACCTTGCAATGTGGAGATATTACTGTTTGTGCATTTACAATATTCATTGATTTTTGCCATTGAAAAATGTCCAGAAATGTTTGAAGCTACTGACTGAATGAAAGGAGCTGGCATCTCACTCTCTTTGAATCTTCTTTATCATGCTAGGATTAGCAGGAAAAAGCAAAAAAATTTCAGAATTGCACCTTGCAATGCGGAGAAATTACTGTTTGTGCATTTACAATATTCATTGATTTTTGCCATTGAAAAACATGTTATTCATATACCAGAAATGTTTGAAGCTACTGACTGAATGAAAAGAGCTGGCATCTCACTCTCTTTGAATCTTCTTTATCATGCCAGGATTAGCAGGAAAAAGCAAAAAATTTCAGAATTGCACCTTGCAATGTGGAGATATTACTGTTTGTGCATTTACAATATTCATTGATTTTTGCCATTGAAAAACGTCCAGAAATGTTTGAAGCTACTGACTGAATGAAAGGAGCTGGCATCTCACTCTCTTTGAATCTTCTTTATCATGCTAGGATTAGCAGGAAAAAGCAAAAAATTTCAGAATTGCACCTTGCAATGCGGAGAAATTACTGTTTGTGCATTTACAATATTCATTGATTTTTGCCATTGAAAAACATGTTACTCATATACCAGAAATGTTTGAAGCTACTGACTGAATGAAAGGAGCTGGCATCTCACTCTCTTTGAATCTTCTTTATCATGCCAGGATTAGCAGGAAAAAGCAAAAAATTTCAGAATTGCACGTTGCAATGTGGAGATATTACTGTTTGTGCATTTACAATATTCATTGATTTTTGCCATTGAAAAACGTCCAGAAATGTTTGAAGCTACTGACTGAATGAAAGGAGCTGGCATCTCACTCTCTTTGAATCTTCTTTATCATGCTAGGATTAGCAGGAAAAAGCAAAAAATTTCAGAATTGCACCTTGCAATGCGGAGAAATTACTGTGTGTGCATTTACAATATTCATTGATTTTTGCCATTGAAAAACATCGTTATTCATATACCAGAAATGTTTGAAGCTACTGACTGAATGAAAAGAGCTGGCATCTCACTCTCTTTGAATCTTCTTTATCATGCCAGGATTAGCAGGAAAAAGCAAAAAATTTCAGAATTGCACCTTGCAATGTGGAGATATTACTGTTTGTGCATTTACAATATTCATTGATTTTTGCCATTGAAAAACATGTTATTCATATACCAGAAATGTTTGAAGCTACTGACTGAATGAAAAGAGCTGGCATCTCACTCTCTTTGAATCTTCTTTATCATGCCAGGATTAGCAGGAAAAAGCAAAAAATTTCAGAATTGCACCTTGCAATGTGGAGATATTACTGTTTGTGCATTTACAATATTCATTGATTTTTGCCATTGAAAAACGTCCAGAAATGTTTGAAGCTACTGACTGAATGAAAGGAGCTGGCATCTCACTCTCTTTGAATCTTCTTTATCATGCTAGGATTAGCAGGAAAAAGCAAAAAATTTCAGAATTGCACATTGCAATGCGGAGAAATTACTGTTTGTGCATTTACAATATTCATTGATTTTTGCCATTGAAAAACATCATGTTATTCATATACCAGAAATGTTTGAAGCTACTGACTGAATGAAAGGAGCTGGCATCTCACTCTCTTTGAATCTTCTTTATCATGCTAGGATTAGCAGGAAAAAGCAAAAAATTTCAGAATTGCACCTTGCAATGCGGAGAAATTACTGTTTGTGCATTTACAATATTCATTGATTTTTGCCATTGAAAAACATGTTATTCATATACCAGAAATGTTTGAAGCTACTGACTGAATGAAAAGAGCTGGCATCTCACTCTCTTTGAATCTTCTTTATCATGCCAGGATTAGCAGGAAAAAGCAAAAAATTTCAGAATTGCACCTTGCAATGTGGAGATATTACTGTTTGTGCATTTACAATATTCATTGATTTTTGCCATTGAAAAACATGTTATTCATATACCAGAAATGTTTGAAGCTACTGACTGAATGAAAAGAGCTGGCATCTCACTCTCTTTGAATCTTCTTTATCATGCTAAGAGGAGCAGGAAAAAGCAAAAAATTTCAGAATTGCACCTTGCAATGTGGAGATATTACTGTTTGTGTATTTACAATATTCATTGATTTTTGCCATTGAAAAACGTCCAGAAATGTTTGAAGCTACTGACTGAATGAAAGGAGCTAGCATCTCACTCTCTTTGAATCTTCTTTATCATGCTAGGATTAGCAGGAAAAAGCAAAAAATTTCAGAATTGCACCTTGCAATGCGGAGAAATTACTGTTTGTGCATTTACAATATTCATTGATTTTTGCCATTGAAAAACATCATGTTATTCATATACCAGAAATGTTTGAAGCTACTGACTGAATGAAAGGAGCTGGCATCTCACTCTCTTTGAATCTTCTTTATCATGCTAGGATTAGCAGGAAAAAGCAAAAAATTTCAGAATTGCACCTTGCAATGTGGAGATATTACTGTTTGTGCATTTACAATATTCATTGATTTTTGCCATTGAAAAACGTCCAGAAATGTTTGAAGCTACTGACTGAATGAAAGGAGCTGGCATCTCACTCTCTTTGAATCTTCTTTATCATGCTAGGATTAGCAGGAAAAAGCAAAAAATTTCAGAATTGCACCTTGCAATGCGGAGAAATTACTGTGTGTGCATTTACAATATTCATTGATTTTTGCCATTGAAAAACATCGTTATTCATATATCAGAAATGTTTGAAGCTACTGACTGAATGAAAAGAGCTGGCATCTCACTCTCTTTGAATCTTCTTTATCATGCCAGGATTAGCAGGAAAAAGCAAAAAATTTCAGAATTGCACCTTGCAATGTGGAGATATTACTGTTTGTGCATTTACAATATTCATTGATTTTTGCCATTGAAAAACGTCCAGAAATGTTTGAAGCTACTGACTGAATGAAAGGAGCTGGCATCTCACTCTCTTTGAATCTTCTTTATCATGCTAGGATTAGCAGGAAAAAGCAAAAAATTTCAGAATTGCACCTTGCAATGCGGAGAAATTACTGTGTGTGCATTTACAATATTCATTGATTTTTCCCATTGAAAAACATGTTATTCATATACCAGAAATGTTTGAAGCTACTGACTGAATGAAAAGAGCTGGCATCTCACTCTCTGAATCTTCTTTATCATGCCAGGATTAGCAGGAAAAAGCAAAAAATTTCAGAATTGCACGTTGCAATGTGGAGATATTACTGTTTGTGCATTTACAATATTCATTGATTTTTGCCATTGAAAAACGTCCAGAAATGTTTGAAGCTACTGACTGAATGAAAGGAGCTGGCATCTCACTCTCTTTGAATCTTCTTTATCATGCTAGGATTAGCAGGAAAAAGCAAAAAATTTCAGAATTGCACCTTGCAATGCGGAGAAATTACTGTTTGTGCATTTACAATATTCATTGATTTTTGCCATTGAAAAACATGTTATTCATATACCAGAAATGTTTGAAGCTACTGACTGAATGAAAAGAGCTGGCATCTCACTCTCTTTGAATCTTCTTTATCATGCCAGGATTAGCAGGAAAAAGCAAAAAATTTCAGAATTGCACGTTGCAATGTGGAGATATTACTGTTTGTGCATTTACAATATTCATTGATTTTTGCCATTGAAAAACGTCCAGAAATGTTTGAAGCTACTGACTGAACGAAAGGAGCTGGCATCTCACTCTCTTTGAATCTTCTTTATCATGCTAGGATTAGCAGGAAAAAGCAAAAAAATTCAGAATTGCACCTTGCAATGCGGAGAAATTACTGTGTGTGCATTTACAATATTCATTGATTTTTGCCATTGAAAAACATCGTTATTCATATACCAGAAATGTTTGAAGCTACTGACTGAATGAAAAGAGCTGGCATCTCACTCTCTTTGAATCTTCTTTATCATGCCAGGATTAGCAGGAAAAAGCAAAAAATTTCAGAATTGCACCTTGCAATGTGGAGATATTACTGTTTGTGCATTTACAATATTCATTGATTTTTGCCATTGAAAAACATGTTATTCATATACCAGAAATGTTTGAAGCTACTGACTGAATGAAAAGAGCTGGCATCTCACTCTCTTTGAATCTTCTTTATCATGCCAGGATTAGCAGGAAAAAGCAAAAAATTTCAGAATTGCACGTTGCAATGTGGAGATATTACTGTTTGTGCATTTACAATATTCATTGATTTTTGCCATTGAAAAACGTCCAGAAATGTTTGAAGCTACTGACTGAATGAAAGGAGCTGGCATCTCACTCTCTTTGAATCTTCTTTATCATGCTAGGATTAGCAGGAAAAAGCAAAAAATTTCAGAATTGCACATTGCAATGCGGAGAAATTACTGTTTGTGCATTTACAATATTCATTGATTTTTGCCATTGAAAAACATCATGTTATTCATATACCAGAAATGTTTGAAGCTACTGACTGAATGAAAGGAGCTGGCATCTCACTCTCTTTGAATCTTCTTTATCATGCTAGGATTAGCAGGAAAAAGCAAAAAATTTCAGAATTGCACCTTGCAATGCGGAGAAATTACTGTTTGTGCATTTACAATATTCATTGATTTTTGCCATTGAAAAACATGTTATTCATATACCAGAAATGTTTGAAGCTACTGACTGAATGAAAAGAGCTGGCATCTCACTCTCTTTGAATCTTCTTTATCATGCCAGGATTAGCAGGAAAAAGCAAAAAATTTCAGAATTGCACCTTGCAATGTGGAGATATTACTGTTTGTGCATTTACAATATTCATTGATTTTTGCCATTGAAAAAAGTCCAGAATTGTTTGAAGCTACTGACTGAATGAAAGGAGCTGGCATCTCACTCTCTTTGAATCTTCTTTATCATGCTAGGATTAGCAGGAAAAAGCAAAAAATTTCAGAATTGCACCTTGCAATGCGGAGAAATTACTGTTTGTGCATTTACAATATTCATTGATTTTTGCCATTGAAAAACATGTTATTCATATACCAGAAATGTTTGAAGCTACTGACTGAATGAAAAGAGCTGGCATCTCACTCTCTTTGAATCTTCTTTATCATGCCAGGATTAGCAGGAAAAAGCAAAAAATTTCAGAATTGCACCTTGCAATGTGGAGATATTACTGTTTGTGCATTTACAATATTCATTGATTTTTGCCATTGAAAAACGTCCAGAAATGTTTGAAGCTACTGACTGAATGAAAGGAGCTGGCATCTCACTCTCTTTGAATCTTCTTTATCATGCTAGGATTAGCAGGAAAAAGCAAAAAATTTCAGAATTGCACCTTGCAATGCGGAGAAATTACTGTTTGTGCATTTACAATATTCCTTGATTTTTGAGATTGAAAAACATGTTATTCATATACCAGAAATGTTTGAAGCTACTGACTGAATGAAAAGAGCTGGCATCTCACTCTCTTTGAATCTTCTTTATCATGCCAGGATTAGTAGGAAAAAGCAAAAAATTTCAGAATTGCACCTTGCAATGTGGAGATATTACTGTTTGTGCATTTACAATATTCATTGATTTTTGCCATTGAAAAACGTCCAGAAATGTTTGAAGCTACTGACTGAATGAAAGGAGCTGGCATCTCACTCTCTTTGAATCTTCTTTATCATGCTAGGATTAGCAGGAAAAAGCAAAAAATTTCAGAATTGCACCTTGCAATGCGGAGAAATTACTGTGTGTGCATTTACAATATTCATTGATTTTTGCCATTGAAAAACATCGTTATTCATATACCAGAAATGTTTGAAGCTACTGACTGAATGAAATGAGCTGGCATCTCACTCTCTTTGAATCTTCTTTATCATGCCAGGATTAGCAGGAAAAAGCAAAAAATTTCAGAATTGCACCTTGCAATGTGGAGATATTACTGTTTGTGCATTTACAATATTCATTGATTTTTGCCATTGAAAAACATGTTATTCATATACCAGAAATGTTTGAAGCTACTGACTGAATGAAAAGAGCTGGCATCTCACTCTCTTTGAATCTTCTTTATCATGCCAGGATTAGCAGGAAAAAGCAAAAAATTTCAGAATTGCACGTTGCAATGTGGAGATATTACTGTTTGTGCATTTACAATATTCATTGATTTTTGCCATTGAAAAACGTCCAGAAATGTTTGAAGCTACTGACTGAATGAAAGGAGCTGGCATCTCACTCTCTTTGAATCTTCTTTATCATGCTAGGATTAGCAGGAAAAAGCAAAAAATTTCAGAATTGCACATTGCAATGCGGAGAAATTACTGTTTGTGCATTTACAATATTCATTGATTTTTGCCATTGAAAAACATCATGTTATTCATATACCAGAAATGTTTGAAGCTACTGACTGAATGAAAGGAGCTGGCATCTCACTCTCTTTGAATCTTCTTTATCATGCTAGGATTAGCAGGAAAAAGCAAAAAATTTCAGAATTGCACCTTGCAATGCGGAGAAATTACTGTTTGTGCATTTACAATATTCATTGATTTTTGCCATTGAAAAACATGTTATTCATATACCAGAAATGTTTGAAGCTACTGACTGAATGAAAAGAGCTGGCATCTCACTCTCTTTGAATCTTCTTTATCATGCCAGGATTAGCAGGAAAAAGCAAAAAATTTCAGAATTGCACCTTGCAATGTGGAGATATTACTGTTTGTGCATTTACAATATTCATTGATTTTTGCCATTGAAAAATGTCCAGAATTGTTTGAAGCTACTGACTGAATGAAAGGAGCTGGCATCTCACTCTCTTTGAATCTTCTTTATCATGCTAGGATTAGCAGGAAAAAGCAAAAAATTTCAGAATTGCACCTTGCAATGCGGAGAAATTACTGTTTGTGCATTTACAATATTCATTGATTTTTGCCATTGAAAAACATGTTATTCATATACCAGAAATGTTTGAAGCTACTGACTGAATGAAAAGAGCTGGCATCTCACTCTCTTTGAATCTTCTTTATCATGCCAGGATTAGCAGGAAAAAGCAAAAAATTTCAGAATTGCACCTTGCAATGTGGAGATATTACTGTTTGTGCATTTACAATATTCATAGATTTTTGCCATTGAAAAACGTCCAGAAATGTTTGAAGCTACTGACTGAATGAAAGGAGCTGGCATCTCACTCTCTTTGAATCTTCTTTATCATGCTAGGATTAGCAGGAAAAAGCAAAAAATTTCAGAATTGCACCTTGCAATGCGGAGAAATTACTGTTTGTGCATTTACAATATTCCTTGATTTTTGCCATTGAAAAACATGTTATTCATATACCAGAAATGTTTGATGCTACTGACTGAATGAAAAGAGCTGGCATCTCACTCTCTTTGAATCTTCTTTATCATGCCAGGATTAGTAGGAAAAAGCAAAAAATTTCAGAATTGCACCTTGCAATGTGGAGATATTACTGTTTGTGCATTTACAATATTCATTGATTTTTGCCATTGAAAAACGTCCAGAAATGTTTGAAGCTACTGACTGAATGAAAGGAGCTGGCATCTCACTCTCTTTGAATCTTCTTTATCATGCTAGGATTAGCAGGAAAAAGCAAAAAATTTCAGAATTGCACCTTGCAATGCGGAGAAATTACTGTGTGTGCATTTACAATATTCATTGATTTTTGCCATTGAAAAACATCGTTATTCATATACCAGAAATGTTTGAAGCTACTGACTGAATGAAAAGAGCTGGCATCTCACTCTCTTTGAATCTTCTTTATCATGCCAGGATTAGCAGGAAAAAGCAAAAAATTTCAGAATTGCACCTTGCAATGTGGAGATATTACTGTTTGTGCATTTACAATATTCATTGATTTTTGCCATTGAAAAACATGTTATTCATATACCAGAAATGTTTGAAGCTACTGACTGAATGAAAAGAGCTGGCATCTCACTCTCTTTGAATCTTCTTTATCATGCCAGGATTAGCAGGAAAAAGCAAAAAATTTCAGAATTGCACCTTGCAATGTGGAGATATTACTGTTTGTGCATTTACAATATTCATTGATTTTTGCCATTGAAAAACGTCCAGAAATGTTTGAAGCTACTGACTGAATGAAAGGAGCTGGCATCTCACTCTCTTTGAATCTTCTTTATCATGCTAGGATTAGCAGGAAAAAGCAAAAAATTTCAGAATTGCACCTTGCAATGCGGAGAAATTACTGTGTGTGCATTTACAATATTCTTTGATTTTTGCCATTGAAAAACATCATGTTATTCATATACCAGAAATGTTTGAAGCTACTGACTGAATGAAAAGAGCTGGCATCTCACTCTCTTTGAATCTTCTTTATCATGCCAGGATTAGCAGGAAAAAGCAAAAAATTTCAGAATTGCACCTTGCAATGTGGAGATATTACTGTTTGTGCATTTACAATATTCATTGGTTTTTGCCATTGAAAAACATGTTATTCATATACCAGAAATGTTTGAAGCTACTGACTGAATGAAAAGAGCTGGCATCTCACTCTCTTTGAATCTTCTTTATCATGACAGGATTAGCAGGAAAAAGCAAAAAATTTCAGAATTGCACCTTGCAATTTGGAGAAATTACTGTTTGTGCATTTACAATATTCATTGATTTTTGCCATTGAAAAACGTCCAGAAATGTTTGAAGCTACTGACTGAATGAAAGGAGCTGGCATCTCACTCTCTTTGAATCTTCTTTATCATGCTAGGATTAGCAGGAAAAAGCAAAAAATTTCAGAATTGCACCTTGCAATGCGGAGAAATTACTGTGTGTGCATTTACAATATTCATTGATTTTTGCCATTGAAAAACATCGTTATTCATATACCAGAAATGTTTGAAGCTACTGACTGAATGAAAGGAGCTGGCATCTCACTCTCTTTGAATCTTCTTTATCATGCTAGTATTAGCAGGAAAAAGCAAAAAATTTCAGAATTGCACCTTGCAATGCGGAGAAATTACTGTTTGTGCATTTACAATATTCATTGATTTTTGCCATTGAAAAACATGTTATTCATATACCAGAAATGTTTGAAGCTACTGACTGAATGAAAAGAGCTGTCATCTCACTCTCTTTGAATCTTCTTTATCATGCTAGGATTAGCAGGAAAAAGCAAAAAATTTCAGAATTGCACCTTGCAATGCGGAGAAATTACTGTTTGTGCATTTACAATATTCATTGATTTTTGCCATTGAAAAACATGTTATTCATATACCAGAAATGTTTGAAGCTACTGACTGAATGAAGGGAGCTGGCATCTCACTCTCTTTGAATCTTCTTTATCATGCTAGGATTAGCAGGAAAAAGCAAAAAATTTCAGAATTGCACCTTGCAATGCGGAGAAATTACTGTTTGTGCATTTACAATATTCATTGATTTTTGCCATTGAAAAACATGTTATTCATATACCAGAAATGTTTGAAGCTACTGACTGAATGAAAGGAGCTGGCATCTCACTCTCTTTGAATCTTCTTTATCATGCCAGGATTAGCAGGAAAAAGCAAAAAATTTCAGAATTGCACCTTGCAATGTGGAGATATTACTGTTTGTGCATTTACAATATTCATTGATTTTTGCCATTGAAAAACGTCCAGAAATGTTTGAAGCTACTGACTGAATGAAAAGAGCTGGCATCTCACTCTCTTTGAATCTTCTTTATCATGCCAGGATTAGCAGGAAAAAGCAAAAAATTTCAGAATTGCACCTTGCAATGTGGAGATATTACTGTTTGTGCATTTACAATATTCATTGATTTTTGCCATTGAAAAACGTCGAGAAATGTTTGAAGCTACTGACTGAATGAAAGGAGCTGGCATCTCACTCTCTTTGAATCTTCTTTATCATGCTAGGATTAGCAGGAAAAAGCAAAAAATTTCAGAATTGCACCTTGCAATGCGGAGAAATTACTGTTTGTGCATTTACAATATTCATTGATTTTTGCCATTGAAAAACGTTATTCATATACCAGAAATGTTTGAAGCTACTGACTGAATGAAAAGAGCTGGCATCTCACTCTCTTTGAATCTTCTTTATCATGCCAGGATTAGCAGGAAAAAGCAAAAAATTTCAGAATTGCACCTTGCAATGTGGAGATATTACTGTTTGTGCATTTACAATATTCATTGATTTTTGCCATTGAAAAATGTCCAGAAATGTTTGAAGCTACTGACTGAATGAAAGGAGCTGGCATCTCACTCTCTTTGAATCTTCTTTATCATGCTAGGATTAGCAGGAAAAAGCAAAAAATTTCAGAATTGCACATTGCAATGCGGAGAAATTACTGTTTGTGCATTTACAATATTCATTGATTTTTGCCATTGAAAAACATCATGTTATTCATATACCAGAAATGTTTGAAGCTACTGACTGAATGAAAGGAGCTGGCATCTCACTCTCTTTGAATCTTCTTTATCATGCTAGGATTAGCAGGAAAAAGCAAAAAATTTCAGAATTGCACCTTGCAATGCGGAGAAATTACTGTTTGTGCATTTACAATATTCATTGATTTTTGCCATTGAAAAACATGTTATTCATATACCAGAAATGTTTGAAGCTACTGACTGAGTGAAAAGAGCTGGCATCTCACTCTCTTTGAATCTTCTTTATCATACCAGGATTAGCAGGAAAAAGCAAAAAATTTCAGAATTGCACCTTGCAATGTGGAGATATTACTGTTTGTGCATTTACAATATTCATTGATTTTTGCCATTGAAAAACATCCAGAAATGTTTGAAGCTACAGACTGAATGAAAGGAGCTGGCATCTCACTCTCTTTGAATCTTCTTTATCATGCTAGGATTAGCAGGAAAAAGCAAAAAATTTCAGAATTGCACCTTGCAATGCGGAGAAATTACTGTTTGTGCATTTACAATATTCATTGATTTTTGCCATTGAAAAACATGTTATTCATATACCAGAAATGTTTGAAGCTACTGACTGAATGAAAAGAGCTGGCATCTCACTCTCTTTGAATCTTCTTTATCATGCCAGGATTAGCAGGAAAAAGCAAAAAATTTCAGAATTGCACGTTGCAATGTGGAGATATTACTGTTTGTGCATTTACAATATTCATTGATTTTTGCCATTGAAAAACGTCCAGAAATGTTTGAAGCTACTGACTGAATGAAAGGAGCTGGCATCTCACTCTCTTTGAATCTTCTTTATCATGCTAGGATTAGCAGGAAAAAGCAAAAAATTTCAGAATTGCACCTTGCAATGCGGAGAAATTACTGTGTGTGCATTTACAATATTCATTGATTTTTGCCATTGAAAAACATCGTTATTCATATACCAGAAATGTTTGAAGCTACTGACTGAATGAAAAGAGCTGGCATCTCACTCTCTTTGAATCTTCTTTATCATGCCAGGATTAGCAGGAAAAAGCAAAAAATTTCAGAATTGCACCTTGCAATGTGGAGATATTACTGTTTGTGCATTTACAATATTCATTGATTTTTGCCATTGAAAAACATGTTATTCATATACCAGAAATGTTTGAAGCTACTGACTGAATGAAAAGAGCTGGCATCTCACTCTCTTTGAATCTTCTTTATCATGCCAGGATTAGCAGGAAAAAGCAAAAAATTTCAGAATTGCACCTTGCAATGTGGAGATATTACTGTTTGTGCATTTACAATATTCATTGATTTTTGCCATTGAAAAACGTCCAGAAATGTTTGAAGCTACTGACTGAATGAAAGGAGCTGGCATCTCACTCTCTTTGAATCTTCTTTATCATGCTAGGATTAGCAGGAAAAAGCAAAAAATTTCAGAATTGCACATTGCAATGCGGAGAAATTACTGTTTGTGCATTTACAATTTTCATTGATTTTTGCCATTGAAAAACATCATGTTATTCATATACCAGAAATGTTTGAAGCTACTGACTGAATGAAAGGAGCTGGCATCTCACTCTCTTTGAATCTTCTTTATCATGCTAGGATTAGCAGGAAAAAGCAAAAAATTTCAGAATTGCACCTTGCAATGCGGAGATATTACTGTTTGTGCATTTACAATATTCATTGATTTTTGCCATTGAAAAACATGTTATTCATATACCAGAAATGTTTGAAGCTACTGACTGAATGAAAAGAGCTGGCATCTCACTCTCTTTGAATCTTCTTTATCATGCCAGGATTAGCAGGAAAAAGCAAAAAATTTCAGAATTGCACCTTGCAATGTGGAGATATTACTGTTTGTGCATTTACAATATTCATTGATTTTTGCCATTGAAAAACGTCCAGAAATGTTTGAAGCTACTGACTGAATGAAAGGAGCTGGCATCTCACTCTCTTTGAATCTTCTTTATCATGCTAGGATTAGCAGGAAAAAGCAAAAAATTTCAGAATTGCACCTTGCAATGCGGAGAAATTACTGTTTGTGCATTTACAATATTCATTGATTTTTGCCATTGAAAAACATCATGTTATTCATATACCAGAAATGTTTGAAGCTACTGACTGAATGAAAAGAGCTGGCATCTCACTCTCTTTGAATCTTCTTTATCATGCTAAGAGGAGCAGGAAAAAGCAAAAAATTTCAGAATTGCACGTTGCAATGTGGAGATATTACTGTTTGTGTATTTACAATATTCATTGATTTTTGCCATTGAAAAACGTCCAGAAATGTTTGAAGCTACTGACTGAATGAAAGGAGCTAGCATCTCACTCTCTTTGAATCTTCTTTATCATGCTAGGATTAGCAGGAAAAAGCAAAAAATTTCAGAATTGCACCTTGCAATGCGGAGAAATTACTGTTTGTGCATTTACAATATTCATTGATTTTTGCCATTGAAAAACATCATGTTATTCATATACCAGAAATGTTTGAAGCTACTGACTGAATGAAAAGAGCTGGCATCTCACTCTCTTTGAATCTTCTTTATCATGACAGGATTAGCAGGAAAAAGCAAAAAATTTCAGAATTGCACCTTGCAATGTGGAGATATTACTGTTTGTGCATTTACAATATTCATTGATTTTTGCCATTGAAAAACGTCCAGAAATGTTTGAAGCTACTGACTGAATGAAAGGAGCTGGCATCTCACTCTCTTTGAATCTTCTTTATCATGCTAGGATTAGCAGGAAAAAGCAAAAAATTTCAGAATTGCACCTTGCAATGCGGAGAAATTACTGTTTGTGCATTTACAATATTCATTGATTTTTGCCATTGAAAAACATCATGTTATTCATATACCAGAAATGTTTGAAGCTACTGACTGATTGAAAGGAGCTGGCATCTCACTCTCTTTGAATCTTCTTTATCATGCCAGGATTAGCAGGAAAAAGCAAAAAATTTCAGAATTGCACCTTGCAATGTGCAGATATTACTGTTTGTGCATTTACAATATTCATTGATTTTTGCCATTGAAAAACATCATGTTATTCATATACCAGAAATGTTTGAAGCTACTGACTGAATGAAAGGAGCTGGCATCTCACTCTCTTTGAATCTTCTTTATCATGCTAGGATTAGCAGGAAAAAGCAAAAAATTTCAGAATTGCACCTTGCAATGTGGAGATATTACTGTTTGTGCATTTACAATATTCATTGATTTTTGCCATTGAAAAACGTCCAGAAATGTTTGAAGCTACTGACTGAATGAAAGGAGCTGGCATCTCACTCTCTTTGAATCTTCTTTATCATGCTAGCATTAGCAGGAAAAAGCAAAAAATTTCAGAATTGCACCTTGCAATGCGGAGAAATTACTGTGTGTGCATTTACAATATTCATTGATTTTTGCCATTGAAAAACATCGTTATTCATATACCAGAAATGTTTGAAGCTACTGACTGAATGAAAAGAGCTGGCATCTCACTCTCTTTGAATCTTCTTTATCATGCCAGGATTAGCAGGAAAAAGAAAAAAATTTCAGAATTGCACCTTGCAATGTGGAGATATTACTGTTTGTGCATTTACAATATTCATTGATTTTTGCCATTGAAAAACGTCCAGAAATGTTTGAAGCTACTGACTGAATGAAAGGAGCTGGCATCTCACTCTCTTTGAATCTTCTTTATCATGCTAGGATTAGCAGGAAAAAGCAAAAAATTTCAGAATTGCACCTTGCAATGCGGAGAAATTACTGTGTGTGCATTTACAATATTCATTGATTTTTGCCATTGAAAAACATGTTATTCATATACCAGAAATGTTTGAAGCTACTGACTGAATGAAAAGAGCTGGCATCTCACTCTCTTTGAATCTTCTTTATCATGCCAGGATTAGCAGGAAAAAGCAAAAAATTTCAGAATTGCACGTTGCAATGTGGAGATATTACTGTTTGTGCATTTACAATATTCATTGATTTTTGCCATTGAAAAACGTCCAGAAATGCTTGAAGCTACTGACTGAATGAAAGGAGCTGGCATCTCACTCTCTTTGAATCTTCTTTATCATGCTAGGATTAGCAGGAAAAAGCAAAAAATTTCAGAATTGCACCTTGCAATGCGGAGAAATTACTGTTTGTGCATTTACAATATTCATTGATTTTTGCCATTGAAAAACATGTTTTTCATATACCAGAAATGTTTGAAGCTACTGACTGAATGAAAAGAGCTGGCATCTCACTCTCTTTGAATCTTCTTTATCATGCCAGGATTAGCAGGAAAAAGCAAAAAATTTCAGAATTGCACGTTGCAATGTGGAGATATTACTGTTTGTGCATTTACAATATTCATTGATTTTTGCCATTGAAAAACGTCCAGAAATGTTTGAAGCTACTGACTGAATGAAAGGAGCTGGCATCTCACTCTCTTTGAATCTTCTTTATCATGCTAGGATTAGCAGGAAAAAGCAAAAAATTTCAGAATTGCACCTTGCAATGCGGAGAAATTACTGTGTGTGCATTTACAATATTCATTGATTTTTGCCATTGAAAAACATCGTTATTCATATACCAGAAATGTTTGAAGCTACTGACTGAATGAAAAGAGCTGGCATCTCACTCTCTTTGAATCTTCTTTATCATGCCAGGATTAGCAGGAAAAAGCAAAAAATTTCAGAATTGCACCTTGCAATGTGGAGATATTACTGTTTGTGCATTTACAATAATCATTGATTTTTGCCATTGAAAAACATGTTATTCATATACCAGAAATGTTTGAAGCTACTGACTGAATGAAAAGAGCTGGCATCTCACTCTCTTTGAATCTTATTTATCATGCCAGGATTAGCAGGAAAAAGCAAAAAATTTCAGAATTGCACGTTGCAATGTGGAGATATTACTGTTTGTGCATTTACAATATTCATTGATTTTTGCCATTGAAAAACGTCCAGAAATGTTTGAAGCCACTGACTGAATGAAAGGAGCTGGCATCTCACTCTCTTTGAATCTTCTTTATCATGCTAGGATTAGCAGGAAAAAGCAAAAAATTTCAGAATTGCACATTGCAATGCGGAGAAATTACTGTTTGTGCATTTACAATATTCATTGATTTTTGCCATTGAAAAACATGTTATTCATATACCAGAAATGTTTGAAGCTACTGACTGAATGAAAAGAGCTGGCATCTCACTCTCTTTGAATCTTCTTTATCATGCCAGAATTAGCAGGAAAAAGCAAAAAATTTCAGAATTGCACCTTGCAATGTGGAGATATTACTGTTTGTGCATTTACAATATTCATTGATTTTTGCCATTGAAAAACGTCCAGAAATGTTTGAAGCTACTGACTGAATGAAAGGAGCTGGCATCTCACTCTCTTTGAATCTTCTTTATCATGCTAGGATTAGCAGGAAAAAGCAAAAAATTTCAGAATTGCACCTTGCAATGCGGAGAAATTACTGTTTGTGCATTTACAATATTCATTGATTTTTGCCATTGAAAAACATGTTATTCATATACCAGAAATGTTTGAAGCTACTGACTGAATGAAAAGAGCTGGCATCTCACTCTCTTTGAATCTTCTTTATCATGCCAGGATTAGCAGGAAAAAGCAAAAAATTTCAGAATTGCACCTTGCAATGTGGAGATATTACTGTTTGTGCATTTACAATATTCATTGATTTTTGCCATTGAAAAACGTCCAGAAATGTTTGAAGCTACTGACTGAATGAAAGGAGCTGGCATCTCACTCTCTTTGAATCTTCTTTATCATGCTAGGATTAGCAGGAAAAAGCAAAAAATTTCAGAATTGCACCTTGCAATGCGGAGAAATTACTGTTTTTGCATTTACAATATTCATTGATTTTTGCCATTGAAAAACATGTTATTCATATACCAGAAATGTTTGAAGCTACTGACTGAATGAAAGGAGCTGGCATCTCACTCTCTTTGAATCTTCTTTATCATGCCAGGATTAGCAGGAAAAAGCAAAAAATTTCAGAATTGCACCTTGCAATGTGGAGATATTACTGTTTGTGCATTTACAATATTCATTGATTTTTGCCATTGAAAAACATGTTATTCATATACCAGAAATGTTTGAAGCTACTGACTGAATGAAAAGAGCTGGCATCTCACTCTCTTTGAATCTTCTTTATCATGCCAGGATTAGCAGGAAAAAGCAAAAAATTTCAGAATTGCACCTTGCAATGTGGAGATATTACTGTTTGTGCATTTACAATATTCATTGATTTTTGCCATTGAAAAACGTCCAGAAATGTTTGAAGCTACTGACTGAATGAAAGGAGCTGGCATCTCAATCTCTTTGAATCTTCTTTATCATGCTAGGATTAGCAGGAAAAAGCAAAAAATTTCAGAATTGCACCTTGCAATGCGGAGAAATTACTGTGTGTGCATTCACAATATTTATTGATTTTTGCCATTGAAAAACATCATGTTATTCATATACCAGAAATGTTTGAAGCTACTGACTGAATGAAAAGAGCTGGCATCTCAATCTCTTTGAATCTTCTTTATCATGCCAGGATTAGCAGGAAAAAGCAAAAAATTTCAGAATTAGACCTTGCAATGTGGAGATATTACTGTTTGTGCATTTACAATATTCATTGATTTTTGCCATTGAAAAACATGTTATTCATATACCAGAAATGTTTGAAGCTACTGACTGAATGAAAAGAGCTGGCATCTCACTCTCTTTGAATCTTCTTTATCATGCCAGGATTAGCAGGAAAAAGCAAAAAATTTCAGAATTGCACCTTGCAATGCGGAGAAATTACTGTTTGTGCATTTACAATATTCATTGATTTTTGCCATTGAAAAACATGTTATTCATATACCAGAAATGTTTGAAGCTACTGACTGAATGAAAGGAGCTGGCATCTCACTCTCTTTGAATCTTCTTTATCATGCCAGGATTAGCAGGAAAAAGCAAAAAATTTCAGAATTGCACCTTGCAATGTGGAGATATTACTGTTTGTGCATTTACAATATTCATTGATTTTTGCCATTGAAAAACGTCCAGAAATGTTTGAAGCTACTGACTGAATGAAAGGAGCTGGCATCTCACTCTCTTTGAATCTTCTTTATCATGCTAGGATTAGCAGGAAAAAGCAAAAAATTTCAGAATTGCACCTTGCAATGCGGAGAAATTACTGTTTGTGCATTTACAATATTCATTGATTTTTGCCATTGAAAAACATGTTATTCATATACCAGAAATGTTTGAAGCTACTGACTGAATGAAAGGAGCTGGAATCTCACTCTCTTTGAATCTTCTTTATCATGCCAGGATTAGCAGGAAAAAGCAAAAAATTTCAGAATTGCACCTTGCAATGTGGAGATATTACTGTTTGTGCATTTACAATATTCATTGATTTTTGCCATTGAAAAACGTCCAGAAATGTTTGAAGCTACTGACTGAATGAAAGGAGCTGGCATCTCACTCTCTTTGAATCTTCTTTATCATGCTAGGATTAGCAGGAAAAAGCAAAAAATTTCAGAATTGCACCTTGCAATGCGGAGAAATTACTGTTTGTGCATTTACAATATTCATTGATTTTTGCCATTGAAAAACATGTTATTCATATACCAGAAATGTTTGAAGCTACTGACTGAATGAAAGGAGCTGGCATCTCACTCTCTTTGAATCTTCTTTATCATGCCAGGATTAGCAGGAAAAAGCAAAAAATTTCAGAATTGCACCTTGCAATGTGGAGATATTACTGTTTGTGCATTTACAATATTCATTGATTTTTGCCATTGAAAAACGTCCAGAAATGTTTGAAGCCACTGACTGAATGAAAGGAGCTGGCATCTCACTCTCTTTGAATCTTCTTTATCATGCTAGCATTAGCAGGAAAAAGCAAAAAATTTCAGAATTGCACCTTGCAATGCGGAGAAATTACTGTGTGTGCATTTACAATATTCATTGATTTTTGCCATTGAAAAACATCGTTATTCATATACCAGAAATGTTTGAAGCTACTGACTGAATGAAAAGAGCTGGCATCTCACTCTCTTTGAATCTTCTTTATCATGCCAGGATTAGCAGGAAAAAGAAAAAAATTTCAGAATTGCACCTTGCAATGTGGAGATATTACTGTTTGTGCATTTACAATATTCATTGATTTTTGCCATTGAAAAACGTCCAGAAATGTTTGAAGCTACTGACTGAATGAAAGGAGCTGGCATCTCACTCTCTTTGAATCTTCTTTATCATGCTAGGATTAGCAGGAAAAAGCAAAAAATTTCAGAATTGCACCTTGCAATGCGGAGAAATTACTGTGTGTGCATTTACAATATTCATTGATTTTTGCCATTGAAAAACATGTTATTCATATACCAGAAATGTTTGAAGCTACTGACTGAATGAAAAGAGCTGGCATCTCACTCTCTTTGAATCTTCTTTATCATGCCAGGATTAGCAGGAAAAAGCAAAAAATTTCAGAATTGCACGTTGCAATGTGGAGATATTACTGTTTGTGCATTTACAATATTCATTGATTTTTGCCATTGAAAAACGTCCAGAAATGCTTGAAGCTACTGACTGAATGAAAGGAGCTGGCATCTCACTCTCTTTGAATCTTCTTTATCATGCTAGGATTAGCAGGAAAAAGCAAAAAATTTCAGAATTGCACCTTGCAATGCGGAGAAATTACTGTTTGTGCATTTACAATATTCATTGATTTTTGCCATTGAAAAACATGTTTTTCATATACCAGAAATGTTTGAAGCTACTGACTGAATGAAAAGAGCTGGCATCTCACTCTCTTTGAATCTTCTTTATCATGCCAGGATTAGCAGGAAAAAGCAAAAAATTTCAGAATTGCACGTTGCAATGTGGAGATATTACTGTTTGTGCATTTACAATATTCATTGATTTTTGCCATTGAAAAACATGTTATTCATATACCAGAAATGTTTGAAGCTACTGACTGAATGAAAGGAGCTGGCATCTCACTCTCTTTGAATCTTCTTTATCATGCCAGGATTAGCAGGAAAAAGCAAAAAATTTCAGAATTGCACCTTGCAATGTGGAGATATTACTGTTTGTGCATTTACAATATTCATTGATTTTTGCCATTGAAAAACGTCCAGAAATGTTTGAAGCCACTGACTGAATGAAAGGAGCTGGCATCTCACTCTCTTTGAATCTTCTTTATCATGCTAGCATTAGCAGGAAAAAGCAAAAAATTTCAGAATTGCACCTTGCAATGCGGAGAAATTACTGTGTGTGCATTTACAATATTCATTGATTTTTGCCATTGAAAAACATCGTTATTCATATACCAGAAATGTTTGAAGCTACTGACTGAATGAAAAGAGCTGGCATCTCACTCTCTTTGAATCTTCTTTATCATGCCAGGATTAGCAGGAAAAAGAAAAAAATTTCAGAATTGCACCTTGCAATGTGGAGATATTACTGTTTGTGCATTTACAATATTCATTGATTTTTGCCATTGAAAAACGTCCAGAAATGTTTGAAGCTACTGACTGAATGAAAGGAGCTGGCATCTCACTCTCTTTGAATCTTCTTTATCATGCTAGGATTAGCAGGAAAAAGCAAAAAATTTCAGAATTGCACCTTGCAATGCGGAGAAATTACTGTGTGTGCATTTACAATATTCATTGATTTTTGCCATTGAAAAACATGTTATTCATATACCAGAAATGTTTGAAGCTACTGACTGAATGAAAAGAGCTGGCATCTCACTCTCTTTGAATCTTCTTTATCATGCCAGGATTAGCAGGAAAAAGCAAAAAATTTCAGAATTGCACGTTGCAATGTGGAGATATTACTGTTTGTGCATTTACAATATTCATTGATTTTTGCCATTGAAAAACGTCCAGAAATGTTTGAAGCTACTGACTGAATGAAAGGAGCTGGCATCTCACTCTCTTTGAATCTTCTTTATCATGCTAGGATTAGCAGGAAAAAGCAAAAAATTTCAGAATTGCACCTTGCAATGCGGAGAAATTACTGTGTGTGCATTTACAATATTCATTGATTTTTGCCATTGAAAAACATCGTTATTCATATACCAGAAATGTTTGAAGCTACTGACTGAATGAAAAGAGCTGGCATCTCACTCTCTTTGAATCTTCTTTATCATGCCAGGATTAGCAGGAAAAAGCAAAAAATTTCAGAATTGCACCTTGCAATGTGGAGATATTACTGTTTGTGCATTTACAATAATCATTGATTTTTGCCATTGAAAAACATGTTATTCATATACCAGAAATGTTTGAAGCTACTGACTGAATGAAAAGAGCTGGCATCTCACTCTCTTTGAATCTTATTTATCATGCCAGGATTAGCAGGAAAAAGCAAAAAATTTCAGAATTGCACGTTGCAATGTGGAGATATTACTGTTTGTGCATTTACAATATTCATTGATTTTTGCCATTGAAAAACGTCCAGAAATGTTTGAAGCCACTGACTGAATGAAAGGAGCTGGCATCTCACTCTCTTTGAATCTTCTTTATCATGCTAGGATTAGCAGGAAAAAGCAAAAAATTTCAGAATTGCACATTGCAATGCGGAGAAATTACTGTTTGCGCATTTACAATATTCATTGATTTTTGCCATTGAAAAACATGTTATTCATATACCAGAAATGTTTGAAGCTACTGACTGAATGAAAAGAGCTGGCATCTCACTCTCTTTGAATCTTCTTTATCATGCCAGAATTAGCAGGAAAAAGCAAAAAATTTCAGAATTGCACCTTGCAATGTGGAGATATTACTGTTTGTGCATTTACAATATTCATTGATTTTTGCCATTGAAAAACGTCCAGAAATGTTTGAAGCTACTGACTGAATGAAAGGAGCTGGCATCTCACTCTCTTTGAATCTTCTTTATCATGCTAGGATTAGCAGGAAAAAGCAAAAAATTTCAGAATTGCACCTTGCAATGCGGAGAAATTACTGTTTGTGCATTTACAATATTCATTGATTTTTGCCATTGAAAAACATGTTATTCATATACCAGAAATGTTTGAAGCTACTGACTGAATGAAAAGAGCTGGCATCTCACTCTCTTTGAATCTTCTTTATCATGCCAGGATTAGCAGGAAAAAGCAAAAAATTTCAGAATTGCACCTTGCAATGTGGAGATATTACTGTTTGTGCATTTACAATATTCATTGATTTTTGCCATTGAAAAACGTCCAGAAATGTTTGAAGCTACTGACTGAATGAAAGGAGCTGGCATCTCACTCTCTTTGAATCTTCTTTATCATGCTAGGATTAGCAGGAAAAAGCAAAAAATTTCAGAATTGCACCTTGCAATGCGGAGAAATTACTGTTTGTGCATTTACAATATTCATTGATTTTTGCCATTGAAAAACATGTTATTCATATACCAGAAATGTTTGAAGCTACTGACTGAATGAAAGGAGCTGGCATCTCACTCTCTTTGAATCTTCTTTATCATGCCAGGATTAGCAGGAAAAAGCAAAAAATTTCAGAATTGCACCTTGCAATGTGGAGATATTACTGTTTGTGCATTTACAATATTCATTGATTTTTGCCATTGAAAAACATGTTATTCATATACCAGAAATGTTTGAAGCTACTGACTGAATGAAAAGAGCTGGCATCTCACTCTCTTTGAATCTTCTTTATCATGCCAGGATTAGCAGGAAAAAGCAAAAAATTTCAGAATTGCACCTTGCAATGTGGAGATATTACTGTTTGTGCATTTACAATATTCATTGATTTTTGCCATTGAAAAACGTCCAGAAATGTTTGAAGCTACTGACTGAATGAAAGGAGCTGGCATCTCAATCTCTTTGAATCTTCTTTATCATGCTAGGATTAGCAGGAAAAAGCAAAAAATTTCAGAATTGCACCTTGCAATGCGGAGAAATTACTGTGTGTGCATTCACAATATTTATTGATTTTTGCCATTGAAAAACATCATGTTATTCATATACCAGAAATGTTTGAAGCTACTGACTGAATGAAAAGAGCTGGCATCTCAATCTCTTTGAATCTTCTTTATCATGCCAGGATTAGCAGGAAAAAGCAAAAAATTTCAGAATTAGACCTTGCAATGTGGAGATATTACTGTTTGTGCATTTACAATATTCATTGATTTTTGCCATTGAAAAACATGTTATTCATATACCAGAAATGTTTGAAGCTACTGACTGAATGAAAAGAGCTGGCATCTCACTCTCTTTGAATCTTCTTTATCATGCCAGGATTAGCAGGAAAAAGCAAACAATTTCAGAATTGCACCTTGCAATGCGGAGAAATTACTGTTTGTGCATTTACAATATTCATTGATTTTTGCCATTGAAAAACATGTTATTCATATACCAGAAATGTTTGAAGCTACTGACTGAATGAAAGGAGCTGGCATCTCACTCTCTTTGAATCTTCTTTATCATGCCAGGATTAGCAGGAAAAAGCAAAAAATTTCAGAATTGCACCTTGCAATGTGGAGATATTACTGTTTGTGCATTTACAATATTCATTGATTTTTGCCATTGAAAAACGTCCAGAAATGTTTGAAGCTACTGACTGAATGAAAGGAGCTGGCATCTCACTCTCTTTGAATCTTCTTTATCATGCTAGGATTAGCAGGAAAAAGCAAAAAATTTCAGAATTGCACCTTGCAATGCGGAGAAATTACTGTTTGTGCATTTACAATATTCATTGATTTTTGCCATTGAAAAACATGTTATTCATATACCAGAAATGTTTGAAGCTACTGACTGAATGAAAGGAGCTGGAATCTCACTCTCTTTGAATCTTCTTTATCATGCCAGGATTAGCAGGAAAAAGCAAAAAATTTCAGAATTGCACCTTGCAATGTGGAGATATTACTGTTTGTGCATTTACAATATTCATTGATTTTTGCCATTGAAAAACGTCCAGAAATGTTTGAAGCTACTGACTGAATGAAAGGAGCTGGCATCTCACTCTCTTTGAATCTTCTTTATCATGCTAGGATTAGCAGGAAAAAGCAAAAAATTTCAGAATTGCACCTTGCAATGCGGAGAAATTACTGTTTGTGCATTTACAATATTCATTGATTTTTGCCATTGAAAAACATGTTATTCATATACCAGAAATGTTTGAAGCTACTGACTGAATGAAAGGAGCTGGCATCTCACTCTCTTTGAATCTTCTTTATCATGCCAGGATTAGCAGGAAAAAGCAAAAAATTTCAGAATTGCACCTTGCAATGTGGAGATATTACTGTTTGTGCATTTACAATATTCATTGATTTTTGCCATTGAAAAACGTCCAGAAATGTTTGAAGCTACTGACTGAATGAAAAGAGCTGGCATCTCACTCTCTTTGAATCTTCTTTATCATGCTAGGATTAGCAGGAAAAAGCAAAAAATTTCAGAATTGCACCTTGCAATGCGGAGAAATTACTGTTTGTGCATTTACAATATTCATTGATTTTTGCCATTGAAAAACGTCCAGAAATGTTTGAAGCTACTGACTGAATGAAAAGAGCTGGCATCTCACTCTCTTTGAATCTTCTTTATCATGCTAGGATTAGCAGGAAAAAGCAAAAAATTTCAGAATTGCACCTTGCAATGCGGAGAAATTACTGTTTGTGCATTTACAATATTCATTGATTTTTGCCATTGAAAAACATGTTATTCATATACCAGAAATGTTTGAAGCTACTGACTGAATGAAAAGAGCTGGCATCTCACTCTCTTTGAATCTTCTTTATCATGCCAGGATTAGCAGGAAAAAGCAAAAAATTTCAGAATTGCACCTTGCAATGTGGAGATATTACTGTTTGTGCATTTACAATATTCATTGATTTTTGCCATTGAAAAACGTCCAGAAATGTTTGAAGCTACTGACTGAATGAAAAGAGCTGGCATCTCACTCTCTTTGAATCTTCTTTATCATGCCAGGATTAGCAGGAAAAAGCAAAAAATTTCAGAATTGCACCTTGCAATGTGGAGATATTACTGTTTGTGCATTTACAATATTCATTGATTTTTGCCATTGAAAAACGTCCAGAAATGTTTGAAGCTACTGACTGAATGAAAGGAGCTGGCATCTCACTCTCTTTGAATCTTCTTTATCATGCTAGGATTAGCAGGAAAAAGCAAAAAATTTCAGAATTGCACATTGCAATGCGGAGAAATTACTGTTTGTGCATTTACAATATTCATTGATTTTTGCCATTGAAAAACATCATGTTATTCATATACCAGAAATGTTTGAAGCTACTGACTGAATGAAAGGAGCTGGCATCTCACTCTCTTTGAATCTTCTTTATCATGCTAGGATTAGCAGGAAAAAGCAAAAAATTTCAGAATTGCACCTTGCAATGCGGAGAAATTACTGTTTGTGCATTTACAATATTCATTGATTTTTGCCATTGAAAAACATGTTATTCATATACCAGAAATGTTTGAAGCTACTGACTGAATGAAAAGAGCTGGCATCTCACTCTCTTTGAATCTTCTTTATCATGCCAGGATTAGCAGGAAAAAGCAAAAAATTTCAGAATTGCACCTTGCAATGTGGAGATATTACTGTTTGTGCATTTACAATATTCATTGATTTTTGCCATTGAAAAACGTCCAGAAATGTTTGAAGCTACTGACTGTATGAAAGGAGCTGGCATCTCACTCTCTTTGAATCTTCTTTATCATGCTAGGATTAGCAGGAAAAAGCAAAAAATTTCAGAATTGCACCTTGCAATGCGGAGAAATTACTGTTTGTGCATTTACAATATTCATTGATTTTTGCCATTGAAAAACGTCCAGAAATGTTTGAAGCTACTGACTGAATGAAAGGAGCTGGCATCTCACTCTCCTTGAATCTTCTTTATCATGCTAGGATTAGCAGGAAAAAGCAAAAAATTTCAGAATTGCACCTTGCAATGCGGAGAAATTACTGTTTGTGCATTTACAATATTCATTGATTTTTGCCATTGAAAAACATGTTATTCATATACCAGAAATGTTTGAAGCTACTGACTGAATGAAAAGAGCTGGCATCTCACTCTCTTTGAATCTTCTTTATCATGCCAGGATTAGCAGGAAAAAGCAAAAAATTTCAGAATTGCACCTTGCAATGTGGAGATATTACTGTTTGTGCATTTACAATATTCATTGATTTTTGCCATTGAAAAACGTCCAGAAATGTTTGAAGCTACTGACTGAATGAAAGGAGCTGGCATCTCACTCTCTTTGAATCTTCTTTATCATGCTAGGATTAGCAGGAAAAAGCAAAAAATTTCAGAATTGCACCTTGCAATGCGGAGAAATTACTGTGTGTGCATTTACAATATTCATTGATTTTTGCCATTGAAAAACATCGTTATTCATATACCAGAAATGTTTGAAGCTACTGACTGAATGAAAAGAGCTGGCATCTCACTCTCTTTGAATCTTCTTTATCATGCCAGGATTAGCAGGAAAAAGCAAAAAATTTCAGAATTGCACCTTGCAATGTGGAGATATTACTGTTTGTGCATTTACAATATTCATTGATTTTTGCCATTGAAAAACATGTTATTCATATACCAGAAATGTTTGAAGCTACTGACTGAATGAAAAGAGCTGGCATCTCACTCTCTTTGAATCTTCTTTATCATGCCAGGATTAGCAGGAAAAAGCAAAAAATTTCAGAATTGCACCTTACAATGTGGAGATATTACTGTTTGTGCATTTACATTATTCATTGAATTTTGCCATTGAAAAACGTCCAGAAATGTTTGAAGCTACTGACTGAATGAAAGGAGCTGGCATCTCACTCTCTTTGAATCTTCTTTATCATGCTAGGATTAGCAGGAAAAAGCAAAAAATTTCAGAATTGCACCTTGCAATGCGGAGAAATTACTGTGTGTGCATTTACAATATTTATTGATTTTTGCCATTGAAAAACATCATGTTATTCATATACCAGAAATGTTTGAAGCTACTGACTGAATGAAAAGAGCTGGCATCTCACTCTCTTTGAATCTTCTTTATCATGCCAGGATTAGCAGGAAAAAGCAAAAAATTTCAGAATTAGACCTTGCAATGTGGAGATATTACTGTTTGTGCATTTACAATATTCATTGATTTTTGCCATTGAAAAACATGTTATTCATATACCAGAAATGTTTGAAGCTACTGACTGAATGAAAAGAGCTGGCATCTCACTCTCTTTGAATCTTCTTTATCATGCCAGGATTAGCAGGAAAAAGCAAAAAATTTCAGAATTGAACCTTGCAATGTGGAGATATTACTGTTTGTGCATTTACAATATTCATTGATTTTTGCCATTGAAAAACGTCCAGAAATGTTTGAAGCTACTGACTGAATGAAAGGAGCTGGCATCTCACTCTCCTTGAATCTTCTTTATCATGCTAGGATTAGCAGGAAAAAGCAAAAAATTTCAGAATTGCACCTTGCAATGCGGAGAAATTACTGTTTGTGCATTTACAATATTCATTGATTTTTGCCATTGAAAAACATGTTATTCATATACCAGAAATGTTTGAAGCTACTGACTGAATGAAAAGAGCTGGCATCTCACTCTCTTTGAATCTTCTTTATCATGCCAGGATTAGCAGGAAAAAGCAAAAAATTTCAGAATTGCACCTTGCAATGTGGAGATATTACTGTTTGTGCATTTACAATATTCATTGATTTTTGCCATTGAAAAACGTCCAGAAATGTTTGAAGCTACTGACTGAATGAAAGGAGCTGGCATCTCACTCTCTTTGAATCTTCTTTATCATGCTAGGATTAGCAGGAAAAAGCAAAAAATTTCAGAATTGCACCTTGCAATGCGGAGAAATTACTGTGTGTGCATTTACAATATTCATTGATTTTTGCCATTGAAAAACATCGTTATTCATATACCAGAAATGTTTGAAGCTACTGACTGTATGAAAGGAGCTGGCATCTCACTCTCTTTGAATCTTCTTTATCATGCTAGGATTAGCAGGAAAAAGCAAAAAATTTCAGAATTGCACCTTGCAATGCGGAGAAATTACTGTTTGTGCATTTACAATATTCATTGATTTTTGCCATTGAAAAACATGTTATTCATATACCAGAAATGTTTGAAGCTACTGACTGAATGAAAAGAGCTGGCATCTCACTCTCTTTGAATCTTCTTTATCATGCCAGGATTAGCAGGAAAAAGCAAAAAATTTCAGAATTGAACCTTGCAATGTGGAGATATTACTGTTTGTGCATTTACAATATTCATTGATTTTTGCCATTGAAAAACGTCCAGAAATGTTTGAAGCTACTGACTGAATGAAAGGAGCTGGCATCTCACTCTCCTTGAATCTTCTTTATCATGCTAGGATTAGCAGGAAAAAGCAAAAAATTTCAGAATTGCACCTTGCAATGCGGAGAAATTATTGTTTGTGCATTTACAATATTCATTGATTTTTGCCATTGAAAAACATGTTATTCATATACCAGAAATGTTTGAAGCTACTGACTGAATGAAAAGAGCTGGCATCTCACTCTCTTTGAATCTTCTTTATCATGCCAGGATTAGCAGGAAAAAGCAAAAAATTTTAGAATTGCACCTTGCAATGTGGAGATATTACTGTTTGTGCATTTACAATATTCATTGATTTTTGCCATTGAAAAACGTCCAGAAATGTTTGAAGCTACTGACTGAATGAAAGGAGCTGGCATCTCACTCTCTTTGAATCTTCTTTATCATGCTAGGATTAGCAGGAAAAAGCAAAAAATTTCAGAATTGCACCTTGCAATGCGGAGAAATTACTGTGTGTGCATTTACAATATTCATTGATTTTTGCCATTGAAAAACATCGTTATTCATATACCAGAAATGTTTGAAGCTACTGACTGAATGAAAAGAGCTGGCATCTCACTCTCTTTGAATCTTCTTTATCATGCCAGGATTAGCAGGAAAAAGCAAAAAATTTCAGAATTGCACCTTGCAATGTGGAGATATTACTGTTTGTGCATTTACAATATTCATTGATTTTTGCCATTGAAAAACATGTTATTCATATACCAGAAATGTTTGAAGCTACTGACTGAATGAAAAGAGCTGGCATCTCACTCTCTTTGAATCTTCTTTATCATGCCAGGATTAGCAGGAAAAAGCAAAAAATTTCAGAATTGCACCTTACAATGTGGAGATATTACTGTTTGTGCATTTACAATATTCATTGAATTTTGCCATTGAAAAACGTCCAGAAATGTTTGAAGCTACTGACTGAATGAAAGGAGCTGGCATCTCACTCTCTTTGAATCTTCTTTATCATGCTAGGATTAGCAGGAAAAAGCAAAAAATTTCAGAATTGCACCTTGCAATGCGGAGAAATTACTGTGTGTGCATTTACAATATTTATTGATTTTTGCCATTGAAAAACATCATGTTATTCATATACCAGAAATGTTTGAAGCTACTGACTGAATGAAAAGAGCTGGCATCTCACTCTCTTTGAATCTTCTTTATCATGCCAGGATTAGCAGGAAAAAGCAAAAAATTTCAGAATTAGACCTTGCAATGTGGAGATATTACTGTTTGTGCATTTACAATATTCATTGATTTTTGCCATTGAAAAACATGTTATTCATATACCAGAAATGTTTGAAGCTACTGACTGAATGAAAAGAGCTGGCATCTCACTCTCTTTGAATCTTCTTTATCATGCCAGGATTAGCAGGAAAAAGCAAAAAATTTCAGAATTGAACCTTGCAATGTGGAGATATTACTGTTTGTGCATTTACAATATTCATTGATTTTTGCCATTGAAAAACGTCCAGAAATGTTTGAAGCTACTGACTGAATGAAAGGAGCTGGCATCTCACTCTCCTTGAATCTTCTTTATCATGCTAGGATTAGCAGGAAAAAGCAAAAAATTTCAGAATTGCACCTTGCAATGCGGAGAAATTACTGTTTGTGCATTTACAATATTCATTGATTTTTGCCATTGAAAAACATGTTATTCATATACCAGAAATGTTTGAAGCTACTGACTGAATGAAAAGAGCTGGCATCTCACTCTCTTTGAATCTTCTTTATCATGCCAGGATTAGCAGGAAAAAGCAAAAAATTTCAGAATTGCACCTTGCAATGTGGAGATATTACTGTTTGTGCATTTACAATATTCATTGATTTTTGCCATTGAAAAACGTCCAGAAATGTTTGAAGCTACTGACTGAATGAAAGGAGCTGGCATCTCACTCTCTTTGAATCTTCTTTATCATGCTAGGATTAGCAGGAAAAAGCAAAAAATTTCAGAATTGCACCTTGCAATGCGGAGAAATTACTGTGTGTGCATTTACAATATTCATTGATTTTTGCCATTGAAAAACATCGTTATTCATATACCAGAAATGTTTGAAGCTACTGACTGAATGAAAAGAGCTGGCATCTCACTCTCTTTGAATCTTCTTTATCATGCCAGGATTAGCAGGAAAAAGCAAAAAATTTCAGAATTGCACCTTGCAATGTGGAGATATTACTGTTTGTGCATTTACAATATTCATTGATTTTTGCCATTGAAAAACATGTTATTCATATACCAGAAATGTTTGAAGCTACTGACTGAATGAAAAGAGCTGGCATCTCACTCTCTTTGAATCTTCTTTATCATGCCAGGATTAGCAGGAAAAAGCAAAAAATTTCAGAATTGCACCTTACAATGTGGAGATATTACTGTTTGTGCATTTACAATATTCATTGAATTTTGCCATTGAAAAACGTCCAGAAATGTTTGAAGCTACTGACTGAATGAAAGGAGCTGGCATCTCACTCTCTTTGAATCTTCTTTATCATGCTAGGATTAGCAGGAAAAAGCGAAAAATTTCAGAATTGCACCTTGCAATGCGGAGAAATTACTGTGTGTGCATTTACAATATTTATTGATTTTTGCCATTGAAAAACATCATGTTATTCATATACCAGAAATGTTTGAAGCTACTGACTGAATGAAAAGAGCTGGCATCTCACTCTCTTTGAATCTTCTTTATCATGCCAGGATTAGCAGGAAAAAGCAAAAAATTTCAGAATTAGACCTTGCAATGTGGAGATATTACTGTTTGTGCATTTACAATATTCATTGATTTTTGCCATTGAAAAACATGTTATTCATATACCAGAAATGTTTGAAGCTACTGACTGAATGAAAAGAGCTGGCATCTCACTCTCTTTGAATCTTCTTTATCATGCCAGGATTAGCAGGAAAAAGCAAAAAATTTCAGAATTGCACCTTGCAATGTGGAGAAATTACTGTTTGTGCATTTACAATATTCATTGATTTTTGCCATTGAAAAACGTCCAGAAATGTTTGAAGCTACTGACTGAATGAAAGGAGCTGGCATCTCACTCTCTTTGAATCTTCTTTATCATGCTAGGATTAGCAGGAAAAAGCAAAAAATTTCAGAATTGCACCTTGCAATGCGGAGAAATTACTGTGTGTGCATTTACAATATTCATTGATTTTTGCCATTGAAAAACATCGTTATTCATATACCAGAAATGTTTGAAGCTACTGACTGAATGAAAGGAGCTGGCATCTCACTCTCTTTGAATCTTCTTTATCATGCTAGTATTAGCAGGAAAAAGCAAAAAATTTCAGAATTCCACCTTGCAATGCGGAGAAATTACTGTTTGTGCATTTACAATATTCATTGATTTTTGCCATTGAAAAACATGTTATTCATATACCAGAAATGTTTGAAGCTACTGACTGAATGAAAAGAGCTGGCATCTCACTCTCTTTGAATCTTCTTTATCATGCCAGGATTAGCAGTAAAAAGCAAAAAATTTCAGAATTGCACCTTGCAATGTGGAGATATTACTGTTTGTGCATTTACAATATTCATTGATTTTTGCCATTGAAAAACGTCCAGAAATGTTTGAAGCTACTGACTGAATGAAAAGAGCTGGCATCTCACTCTCTTTGAATCTTCTTTATCATGCTAAGATTAGCAGGAAAAAGCAAAAAATTTCAGAATTGCACCTTGCAATGTGGAGAAATTACTGTTTGTGCATTTACAATATTCATTGATTTTTGCCATTGAAAAACATGTTATTCATATACCAGAAATGTTTGAAGCTACTGACTGAATGAAAGGAGCTGGCATCTCACTCTCTTTGAATCTTCTTTATCATGCTAGGATTAGCAGGAAAAAGCAAAAAATTTCAGAATTGCACCTTGCAATGCGGAGAAATTACTGTTTGTGCATTTACAATATTCATTGATTTTTGCCATTGAAAAACATGTTATTCATATACCAGAAATGTTTGAAGCTACTGACTGAATGAAAAGAGCTGGCATCTCACTCTCTTTGAATCTTCTTTATCATGCCAGGATTAGCAGGAAAAAGCAAAAAATTTTAGAATTGCACCTTGCAATGTGGAGATATTACTGTTTGTGCATTTACAATATTCATTGATTTTTGCCATTGAAAAACGTCCAGAAATGTTTGAAGCTACTGACTGAATGAAAGGAGCTGGCATCTCACTCTCTTTGAATCTTCTTTATCATGCTAGGATTAGCAGGAAAAAGCAAAAAATTTCAGAATTGCACCTTGCAATGCGGAGAAATTACTGTGTGTGCATTTACAATATTCATTGATTTTTGCCATTGAAAAACATCGTTATTCATATACCAGAAATGTTTGAAGCTACTGACTGAATGAAAAGAGCTGGCATCTCACTCTCTTTGAATCTTCTTTATCATGCCAGGATTAGCAGGAAAAAGCAAAAAATTTCAGAATTGCACCTTGCAATGTGGAGATATTACTGTTTGTGCATTTACAATATTCATTGATTTTTGCCATTGAAAAACATGTTATTCATATACCAGAAATGTTTGAAGCTACTGACTGAATGAAAAGAGCTGGCATCTCACTCTCTTTGAATCTTCTTTATCATGCCAGGATTAGCAGGAAAAAGCAAAAAATTTCAGAATTGCACCTTACAATGTGGAGATATTACTGTTTGTGCATTTACAATATTCATTGAATTTTGCCATTGAAAAACGTCCAGAAATGTTTGAAGCTACTGACTGAATGAAAGGAGCTGGCATCTCACTCTCTTTGAATCTTCTTTATCATGCTAGGATTAGCAGGAAAAAGCAAAAAATTTCAGAATTGCACCTTGCAATGCGGAGAAATTACTGTGTGTGCATTTACAATATTTATTGATTTTTGCCATTGAAAAACATCATGTTATTCATATACCAGAAATGTTTGAAGCTACTGACTGAATGAAAAGAGCTGGCATCTCACTCTCTTTGAATCTTCTTTATCATGCCAGGATTAGCAGGAAAAAGCAAAAAATTTCAGAATTAGACCTTGCAATGTGGAGATATTACTGTTTGTGCATTTACAATATTCATTGATTTTTGCCATTGAAAAACATGTTATTCATATACCAGAAATGTTTGAAGCTACTGACTGAATGAAAAGAGCTGGCATCTCACTCTCTTTGAATCTTCTTTATCATGCCAGGATTAGCAGGAAAAAGCAAAAAATTTCAGAATTGAACCTTGCAATGTGGAGATATTACTGTTTGTGCATTTACAATATTCATTGATTTTTGCCATTGAAAAACGTCCAGAAATGTTTGAAGCTACTGACTGAATGAAAGGAGCTGGCATCTCACTCTCCTTGAATCTTCTTTATCATGCTAGGATTAGCAGGAAAAAGCAAAAAATTTCAGAATTGCACCTTGCAATGCGGAGAAATTACTGTTTGTGCATTTACAATATTCATTGATTTTTGCCATTGAAAAACATGTTATTCATATACCAGAAATGTTTGAAGCTACTGACTGAATGAAAAGAGCTGGCATCTCACTCTCTTTGAATCTTCTTTATCATGCCAGGATTAGCAGGAAAAAGCAAAAAATTTCAGAATTGCACCTTGCAATGTGGAGATATTACTGTTTGTGCATTTACAATATTCATTGATTTTTGCCATTGAAAAACGTCCAGAAATGTTTGAAGCTACTGACTGAATGAAAGGAGCTGGCATCTCACTCTCTTTGAATCTTCTTTATCATGCTAGGATTAGCAGGAAAAAGCAAAAAATTTCAGAATTGCACCTTGCAATGCGGAGAAATTACTGTGTGTGCATTTACAATATTCATTGATTTTTGCCATTGAAAAACATCGTTATTCATATACCAGAAATGTTTGAAGCTACTGACTGAATGAAAAGAGCTGGCATCTCACTCTCTTTGAATCTTCTTTATCATGCCAGGATTAGCAGGAAAAAGCAAAAAATTTCAGAATTGCACCTTGCAATGTGGAGATATTACTGTTTGTGCATTTACAATATTCATTGATTTTTGCCATTGAAAAACATGTTATTCATATACCAGAAATGTTTGAAGCTACTGACTGAATGAAAAGAGCTGGCATCTCACTCTCTTTGAATCTTCTTTATCATGCCAGGATTAGCAGGAAAAAGCAAAAAATTTCAGAATTGCACCTTACAATGTGGAGATATTACTGTTTGTGCATTTACAATATTCATTGAATTTTGCCATTGAAAAACGTCCAGAAATGTTTGAAGCTACTGACTGAATGAAAGGAGCTGGCATCTCACTCTCTTTGAATCTTCTTTATCATGCTAGGATTAGCAGGAAAAAGCGAAAAATTTCAGAATTGCACCTTGCAATGCGGAGAAATTACTGTGTGTGCATTTACAATATTTATTGATTTTTGCCATTGAAAAACATCATGTTATTCATATACCAGAAATGTTTGAAGCTACTGACTGAATGAAAAGAGCTGGCATCTCACTCTCTTTGAATCTTCTTTATCATGCCAGGATTAGCAGGAAAAAGCAAAAAATTTCAGAATTAGACCTTGCAATGTGGAGATATTACTGTTTGTGCATTTACAATATTCATTGATTTTTGCCATTGAAAAACATGTTATTCATATACCAGAAATGTTTGAAGCTACTGACTGAATGAAAAGAGCTGGCATCTCACTCTCTTTGAATCTTCTTTATCATGCCAGGATTAGCAGGAAAAAGCAAAAAATTTCAGAATTGCACCTTGCAATGTGGAGAAATTACTGTTTGTGCATTTACAATATTCATTGATTTTTGCCATTGAAAAACGTCCAGAAATGTTTGAAGCTACTGACTGAATGAAAGGAGCTGGCATCTCACTCTCTTTGAATCTTCTTTATCATGCTAGGATTAGCAGGAAAAAGCAAAAAATTTCAGAATTGCACCTTGCAATGCGGAGAAATTACTGTGTGTGCATTTACAATATTCATTGATTTTTGCCATTGAAAAACATCGTTATTCATATACCAGAAATGTTTGAAGCTACTGACTGAATGAAAGGAGCTGGCATCTCACTCTCTTTGAATCTTCTTTATCATGCTAGTATTAGCAGGAAAAAGCAAAAAATTTCAGAATTCCACCTTGCAATGCGGAGAAATTACTGTTTGTGCATTTACAATATTCATTGATTTTTGCCATTGAAAAACATGTTATTCATATACCAGAAATGTTTGAAGCTACTGACTGAATGAAAAGAGCTGGCATCTCACTCTCTTTGAATCTTCTTTATCATGCCAGGATTAGCAGTAAAAAGCAAAAAATTTCAGAATTGCACCTTGCAATGTGGAGATATTACTGTTTGTGCATTTACAATATTCATTGATTTTTGCCATTGAAAAACGTCCAGAAATGTTTGAAGCTACTGACTGAATGAAAAGAGCTGGCATCTCACTCTCTTTGAATCTTCTTTATCATGCTAAGATTAGCAGGAAAAAGCAAAAAATTTCAGAATTGCACCTTGCAATGTGGAGAAATTACTGTTTGTGCATTTACAATATTCATTGATTTTTGCCATTGAAAAACATGTTATTCATATACCAGAAATGTTTGAAGCTACTGACTGAATGAAAGGAGCTGGCATCTCACTCTCTTTGAATCTTCTTTATCATGCCAGGATTAGCAGGAAAAAGCAAAAAATTTCAGAATTGCACCATGCAATGTGGAGATATTACTGTTTGTGCATTTACAATATTCATTGATTTTTGCCATTGAAAAACGTCCAGAAATGTTTGAAGCTACTGACTGAATGAAAAGAGCTGGCATCTCACTCTCTTTGAATCTTCTTTATCATGCTAGGATTAGCAGGAAAAAGAAAAAATTTCAGAATTGCACCTTGCAATGTGGAGATATTACTGTTTGTGCATTTACAATATTCATTGATTTTTGCCATTGAAAAACGTCCAGAAATGTTTGAAGCTACTGACTGAATGAAAGGAGCTGGCATCTCACTCTCTTTGAATCTTCTTTATCATGCTAGGATTAGCAGGAAAAAGCAAAAAATTTCAGAATTGCACCTTGCAATGCGGAGAAATTACTGTTTGTGCATTTACAATATTCATTGATTTTTGCCATTGAAAAACATGTTATTCATATACCAGAAATGTTTGAAGCTACTGACTGAATGAAAGGAGCTGGCATCTCACTCTCTTTGAATCTTCTTTATCATGCCAGGATTAGCAGGAAAAAGCAAAAAATTTCAGAATTGCACCTTGCAATGTGGAGATATTACTGTTTGTGCATTTACAATATTCATTGATTTTTGCCATTGAAAAACGTCCAGAAATGTTTGAAGCTACTGACTGAATGAAAAGAGCTGGCATCTCACTCTCTTTGAATCTTCTTTATCATGCTAGGATTAGCAGGAAAAAGCAAAAAATTTCAGAATTGCACCTTGCAATGCGGAGAAATTACTGTTTGTGCATTTACAATATTCATTGATTTTTGCCATTGAAAAACGTCCAGAAATGTTTGAAGCTACTGACTGAATGAAAAGAGCTGGCATCTCACTCTCTTTGAATCTTCTTTATCATGCTAGGATTATCAGGAAAAAGCAAAAAATTTCAGAATTGCACCTTGCAAAGCGGAGAAATTACTGTTTGTGCATTTACAATATTCATTGATTTTTGCCATTGAAAAACATGTTATTCATATACCAGAAATGTTTGAAGCTACTGACTGAATGAAAAGAGCTGGCATCTCACTCTCTTTGAATATTCTTTATCATGCCAGGATTAGCAGGAAAAAGCAAAAAATTTCAGAATTGCACCTTGCAATGTGGAGATATTACTGTTTGTGCATTTACAATATTCATTGATTTTTGCCATTGAAAAACGTCCAGAAATGTTTGAAGCTACTGACTGAATGAAAAGAGCTGGCATCTCACTCTCTTTGAATCTTCTTTATCATGCCTGGATTAGCAGGAAAAAGCAAAAAATTTCAGAATTGCACCTTGCAATGTGGAGATATTACTGTTTGTGCATTTACAATATTCATTGATTTTTGCCATTGAAAAACGTCCAGAAATGTTTGAAGCTACTGACTGAATGAAAGGAGCTGGCATCTCACTCTCTTTGAATCTTCTTTATCATGCTAGGATTAGCAGGAAAAAGCAAAAAATTTCAGAATTGCACCTTGCAATGCGGAGAAATTACTGTTCGTGCATTTACAATATTCATTGATTTTTGCCATTGAAAAACATGTTATTCATATACCAGAAATGTTTGAAGCTACTGACTGAATGAAAGGAGCTGGCATCTCACTCTCTTTGAATCTTCTTTATCATGCCAGGATTAGCAGGAAAAAGCAAAAAATTTCAGAATTGCACCTTGCAATGTGGAGATATTACTGTTTGTGCATTTACAATATTCATTGATTTTTGCCATTGAAAAACGTCCAGAAATGTTTGAAGCTACTGACTGAATGAAAAGAGCTGGCATCTCACTCTCTTTGAATCTTCTTTATCATGCCAGGATTAGCAGGAAAAAGCAAAAAATTTCAGAATTGCACCTTGCAATGTGGAGATATTACTGTTTGTGCATTTACAATATTCATTGATTTTTGCCATTGAAAAACGTCCAGAAATGTTTGAAGCTACTGACTGAATGAAAGGAGCTGGCATCTCACTCTCTTTGAATCTTCTTTATCATGCTAGGATTAGCAGGAAAAAGCAAAAAATTTCAGAATTGCACCTTGCAATGCGGAGAAATTACTGTTTGTGCATTTACAATATTCATTGATTTTTGCCATTGAAAAACATGTTATTCATATACCAGAAATGTTTGAAGCTACTGACTGAATGAAAGGAGCTGGCATCTCACTCTCTTTGAATCTTCTTTATCATGCCAGGATTAGCAGGAAAAAGCAAAAAATTTCAGAATTGCACCTTGCAATGTGGAGATATTACTGTTTGTGCATTTACAATATTCATTGATTTTTGCCATTGAAAAACGTCCAGAAATGTTTGAAGCTACTGACTGAATGAAAAGAGCTGGCATCTCACTCTCTTTGAATCTTCTTTATCATGCTAGGATTAGCAGGAAAAAGCAAAAAATTTCAGAATTGCACCTTGCAATGCGTAGAAATTACTGTTTGTGCATTTACAATATTCATTGATTTTTGCCATTGAAAAACGTCCAGAAATGTTTGAAGCTACTGACTGAATGAAAGGAGCTGGCATCTCACTCTCTTTGAATCTTCTTTATCATGCTAGGATTAGCAGGAAAAAGCAAAAAATTTCAGAATTGCACCTTGCAATGCGGAGAAATTACTGTTTGTGCATTTACAATATTCATTGATTTTTGCCATTGAAAAACATGTTATTCATATACCAGAAATGTTTGAAGCTACTGACTGAATGAAAAGAGCTGGCATCTCACTCTCTTTGAATCTTCTTTATCATGCCAGGATTAGCAGGAAAAAGCAAAAAATTTCAGAATTGCACCTTGCAATGTGGAGATATTACTGTTTGTGCATTTACAATATTCATTGATTTTTGCCATTGAAAAACGTCCAGAAATGTTTGAAGCTACTGACTGAATGAAAGGAGCTGGCATCTCACTCTCTTTGAATCTTCTTTATCATGCTAGGATTAGCAGGAAAAAGCAAAAAATTTCAGAATTGCACATTGCAATGCGGAGAAATTACTGTTTGTGCATTTACAATATTCATTGATTTTTGCCATTGAAAAACATCATGTTATTCATATACCAGAAATGTTTGAAGCTACTGACTGAATGAAAGGAGCTGGCATCTCACTCTCTTTGAATCTTCTTTATCATGCCAGGATTAGCAGGAAAAAGCAAAAAATTTCAGAATTGCACATTGCAATGCGGAGAAATTACTGTTTGTGCATTTACAATATTCATTGATTTTTGCCATTGAAAAACATGTTATTCATATACCAGAAATGTTTGAAGCTACTGACTGAATGAAAAGAGCTGGCATCTCACTCTCTTTGAATCTTCTTTATCATGCTAGGATTAGCAGGAAAAAGCAAAAAATTTCAGAATTGCACCTTGCAATGCGGAGAAATTACTGTGTGTGCATTTACAATATTCATTGATTTTTGCCATTGAAAAACATCGTTATTCATATACCAGAAATGTTTGAAGCTACTGACTGAATGAAAAGAGCTGGCATCCCACTCTCTTTGAATCTTCTTTATCATGCCAGGATTAGCAGGAAAAAGCAAAAAATTTCAGAATTGCACCTTGCAATGTGGAGATATTAATGTTTGTGCATTTACAATATTCATTGATTTTTGCCATTGAAAAACATGTTATTCATATACCAGAAATGTTTGAAGCTACTGACTGAATGAAAGGAGCTGGCATCTCACTCTCTTTGAATCTTCTTTATCATGCTAGGATTAGCAGGAAAAAGCAAAAAATTTCAGAATTGCACCTTGCAATGCGGAGAAATTACTGTTTGTGCATTTACAATATTCATTGATTTTTGCCATTGAAAAACATGTTATTCATATACCAGAAATGTTTGAAGCTACTGACTGAATGAAAGGAGCTGGCATCTCACTCTCTTTGAATCTTCTTTATCATGCTAGGATTAGCAGGAAAAAGCAAAAAATTTCAGAATTGCACCTTGCAATGCGGAGAAATTACTGTTTGTGCATTTACAATATTCATTGATTTTTGCCATTGAAAAACATGTTATTCATATACCAGAAATGTTTGAAGCTACTGACTGAATGAAAAGAGCTGGCATCTCACTCTCTTTGAATCTTCTTTATCATGCCAGGATTAGCAGGATAAAGCAAAAAATTTCAGAATTGCACCTTGCAATGTGGAGATATTACTGTTTGTGCATTTACAATATTCATTGATTTTTGCCATTGAAAAATGTCCAGAAATGTTTGAAGCTACTGACTGAATGAAAGGAGCTGGCATCTCACTCTCTTTGAATCTTCTTTATCATGCTAGGATTAGCAGGAAAAAGCAAAAAATTTCAGAATTGCACCTTGCAATGCGGAGAAATTACTGTTTGTGCATTTACAATATTCATTGATTTTTGAGATTGAAAAACATGTTATTCATATACCAGAAATGTTTGAAGCTACTGACTGAATGAAAAGAGCTGGCATCTCACTCTCTTTGAATCTTCTTTATCATGCCAGGATTAGCAGGAAAAAGCAAAAAATTTCAGAATTGCACCTTGCAATGTGGAGATATTACTGTTTGTGCATTTACAATATTCATTGATTTTTGCCATTGAAAAACGTCCAGAAATGTTTGAAGCTACTGACTGAATGAAAGGAGCTGGCATCTCACTCTCTTTGAATCTTCTTTATCATGCTAGGATTAGCAGGAAACAGCAAAAAATTTCAGAATTGCACCTTGCAATGCGGAGAAATTACTGTGTGTGCATTTACAATATTCATTGATTTTTGCCATTGAAAAACATCGTTATTCATATACCAGAAATGTTTGAAGCTACTGACTGAATGAAAAGAGCTGGCATCTCACTCTCTTTGAATCTTCTTTATCATGCCAGGATTAGCAGGAAAAAGCAAAAAATTTCAGAATTGCACGTTGCAATGTGGAGATATTACTGTTTGTGCATTTACAATATTCATTGATTTTTGCCATTGAAAAACATCGTTATTCATATACCAGAAATGTTTGAAGCTACTGACTGAATGAAAAGAGCTGGCATCTCACTCTCTTTGAATCTTCTTTATCATGCCAGGATTAGCAGGAAAAAGCAAAAAATTTCAGAATTGCACGTTGCAATGTGGAGATATTACTGTTTGTGCATTTACAATATTCATTGATTTTTGCCATTGAAAAACATCATGTTATTCATATACCAGAAATGTTTGAAGCTACTGACTGAATGAAAAGAGCTGGCATCTCACTCTCTTTGAATCTTCTTTATCATGCTAAGAGGAGCAGGAAAAAGCAAAAAATTTCAGAATTGCACGTTGCAATGTGGAGATATTACTGTTTGTGCATTTACAATATTCATTGATTTTTGCCATTGAAAAACATGTTATTCATATACCAGAAATGTTTGAAGCTACTGACTGAATGAAAAGAGCTGGCATCTCACTCTCTTTGAATCTTCTTTATCATGCCAGGATTAGCAGGAGAAAGCAAAAAATTTCAGAATTGCACCTTGCAATGTGGAGAAATTACTGTTTGTGCATTTAGAATATTCATTGATTTTTGCCATTGAAAAACGTCCAGAAATGTTTGAAGCTACTGACTGAATGAAAGGAGCTGGCATCTCACTCTCTTTGAATCTTCTTTTTCATGCTAGGATTAGCAGGAAAAAGCAAAAAATTTCAGAATTGCACCTTGCAATGCGGAGAAATTACTGTGTGTGCATTTACAATATTCATTGATTTTTGCCATTGAAAAACATCGTTATTCATATACCAGAAATGTTTGAAGCTACTGACTGAATGAAAGGAGCTGGCATCTCACTCTCTTTGAATCTTCTTTATCATGCTAGTATTAGCAGGAAAAAGCAAAAAATTTCAGAATTGCACATTGCAATGCGGAGAAATTACTGTTTGTGCATTTACAATATTCATTGATTTTTGCCATTGAAAAACATCATGTTATTCATATACCAGAAATGTTTGAAGCTACTGACTGAATGAAAGGAGCTGGCATCTCACTCTCTTTGAATCTTCTTTATCATGCCAGGATTAGCAGGAAAAAGCAAAAAATTTCAGAATTGCACATTGCAATGCGTAGAAATTACTGTTTGTGCATTTACAATATTCATTGATTTTTGCCATTGAAAAACATGTTATTCATATACCAGAAATGTTTGAAGCTACTGACTGAATGAAAAGAGCTGGCATCTCACTCTCTTTGAATCTTCTTTATCATGCCAGGATTAGCAGGAAAAAGCAAAAAATTTCAGAATTGCACGTTGCAATGTGGAGATATTACTGTTTGTGCATTTACAATATTCATTGATTTTTGCCATTGAAAAACATCATGTTATTCATATACCAGAAATGTTTGAAGCTACTGACTGAATGAAAAGAGCTGGCATCTCACTCTCTTTGAATCTTCTTTATCATGCTAAGAGGAGCAGGAAAAAGCAAAAAATTTCAGAATTGCACGTTGCAATGTGGAGATATTACTGTTTGTGCATTTACAATATTCATTGATTTTTGCCATTGAAAAACATGTTATTCATATACCAGAAATGTTTGAAGCTACTGACTGAATGAAAAGAGCTGGCATCTCACTCTCTTTGAATCTTCTTTATCATGCCAGGATTAGCAGGAAAAAGCAAAAAATTTCAGAATTGCACCTTGCAATGTGGAGAAATTACTGTTTGTGCATTTACAATATTCATTGATTTTTGCCATTGAAAAACGTCCAGAAATGTTTGAAGCTACTGACTGAATGAAAGGAGCTGGCATCTCACTCTCTTTGAATCTTCTTTATCATGCTAGGATTAGCAGGAAAAAGCAAAAAATTTCAGAATTGCACCTTGCAATGCGGAGAAATTACTGTGTGTGCATTTACAATATTCATTGATTTTTGCCATTGAAAAACATCGTTATTCATATACCCGAAATGTTTGAAGCTACTGACTGAATGAAAGGAGCTGGCATCTCACTCTCTTTGAATCTTCTTTATCATGCTAGTATTAGCAGGAAAAAGCAAAAAATTTCAGAATTGCACATTGCAATGCGGAGAAATTACTGTTTGTGCATTTACAATATTCATTGATTTTTGCCATTGAAAAACATCATGTTATTCATATACCAGAAATGTTTGAAGCTACTGACTGAATGAAAGGAGCTGGCATCTCACTCTCTTTGAATCTTCTTTATCATGCCAGGATTAGCAGGAAAAAGCAAAAAATTTCAGAATTGCACATTGCAATGCGGAGAAATTACTGTTTGTGCATTTACAATATTCATTGATTTTTGCCATTGAAAAACATGTTATTCATATACCAGAAATGTTTGAAGCTACTGACTGAATGAAAAGAGCTGGCATCTCACTCTCTTTGAATCTTCTTTATCATGCTAGGTTTAGCAGGAAAAAGCAAAAAATTTCAGAATTGCACCTTGCAATGCGGAGAAATTACTGTGTGTGCATTTACAATATTCATTGATTTTTGCCATTGAAAAACATCGTTATTCATATACCAGAAATGTTTGAAGCTACTGACTGAATGAAAAGAGCTGGCATCCCACTCTCTTTGAATCTTCTTTATCATGCCAGGATTAGCAGGAAAAAGCAAAAAATTTCAGAATTGCACCTTGCAATGTGGAGATATTACTGTTTGTGCATTTACAATATTCATTGATTTTTGCCATTGAAAAACATGTTATTCATATACCAGAAATGTTTGAAGCTACTGACTGAATGAAAGGAGCTGGCATCTCACTCTCTTTGAATCTTCTTTATCATGCTAGGATTAGCAGGAAAAAGCAAAAAATTTCAGAATTGCACCTTGCAATGCGGAGAAATTACTGTTTGTGCATTTACAATATTCATTGATTTTTGCCATTGAAAAACATGTTATTCATATACCAGAAATGTTTGAAGCTACTGACTGAATGAAAGGAGCTGGCATCTCACTCTCTTTGAATCTTCTTTATCATGCTAGGATTAGCAGGAAAAAGCAAAAAATTTCAGAATTGCACCTTGCAATGTGGAGATATTACTGTTTGTGCATTTACAATATTCATTGATTTTTGCCATTGAAAAACGTCCAGAAATGTTTGAAGCTACTGACTGAATGAAAAGAGCTCGCATCTCACTCTCTTTGAATCTTCTTTATCATGCCAGGATTAGCAGGAAAAAGCAAAAAATTTCAGAATTGCACCTTGCAATGTGGAGATATTACTGTTTGTGCATTTACAATATTCATTGATTTTTGCCATTGAAAAACGTCCAGAAATGTTTGAAGCTACTGACTGAATGAAAGGAGCTGGCATCTCACTCTCTTTGAATCTTCTTTATCATGCTAGGATTAGCAGGAAAAGCAAAAAATTTCAGAATTGCACCTTGCAATGCGGAGAAATTACTGTTTGTGCATTTACAATATTCATTGATTTTTGCCATTGAAAAACATGTTATTCATATACCAGAAATGTTTGAAGCTACTGACTGAATGAAAGGAGCTGGCATCTCACTCTCTTTGAATCTTCTTTATCATGCCAGGATTAGCAGGAAAAAGCAAAAAATTTCAGAATTGCACCTTGCAATGTGGAGATATTACTGTTTGTGCATTTACAATATTCATTGATTTTTGCCATTGAAAAACGTCCAGAAATGTTTGAAGCTACTGACTGAATGAAAAGAGCTGGCATCTCACTCTCTTTGAATCTTCTTTATCATGCCAGGATTAGCAGGAAAAAGCAAAAAATTTCAGAATTGCACCTTGCAATGTGGAGATATTACTGTTTGTGCATTTACAATATTCATTGATTTTTGCCATTGAAAAACGTCCAGAAATGTTTGAAGCTACTGACTGAATGAAAGGAGCTGGCATCTCACTCTCTTTGAATCTTCTTTATCATGCTAGGATTAGCAGGAAAAAGCAAAAAATTTCAGAATTGCACCTTGCAATGCGGAGAAATTACTGTTTGTGCATTTACAATATTCATTGATTTTTGCCATTGAAAAACATGTTATTCATATACCAGAAATGTTTGAAGCTACTGACTGAATGAAAGGAGCTGGCATCTCACTCTCTTTGAATCTTCTTTATCATGCCAGGATTAGCAGGAAAAAACAAAAAATTTCAGAATTGCACCTTGCAATGTGGAGATATTACTGTTTGTGCATTTACAATATTCATTGATTTTTGCCATTGAAAAACGTCCAGAAGTGTTTGAAGCTACTGACTGAATGAAAAGAGCTGGCATCTCACTCTCTTTGAATCTTCTTTATCATGCCAGGATTAGCAGGAAAAAGCAAAAAATTTCAGAATTGCACCTTGCAATGTGGAGATATTACTGTTTGTGCATTTACAATATTCATTGATTTTTGCCATTGAAAAACGTCCAGAAATGTTTGAAGCTACTGACTGAATGAAAGGAGCTGGCATCTCACTCTCTTTGAATCTTCTTTATCTTGCTAGGATTAGCAGGAAAAAGCAAAAAATTTCAGAATTGCACCTTGCAATGTGGAGATATTACTGTTTGTGCATTTACAATATTCATTGATTTTTGCCATTGAAAAACGTCCAGAAATGTTTGAAGCTACTGACTGAATGAAAAGAGCTGGCATCTCACTCTCTTTGAATCTTCTTTATCATGCTAGGATTAGCAGGAAAAAGCAAAAAATTTCAGAATTGCACCTTGCAATGTGTAGAAATTACTGTTTGTGCATTTACAATATTCATTGATTTTTGCCATTGAAAAACGTCCAGAAATGTTTGAAGCTACTGACTGAATGAAAGGAGCTGGCATCTCACTCTCTTTGAATCTTCTTTATCATGCCAGGATTAGCAGGAAAAAGCAAAAAATTTCAGAATTGCACCTTGCAATGTGGAGATATTACTGTTTGTGCATTTACAATATTCATTGATTTTTGCCATTGAAAAACGTCCAGAAATGATTGAAGCTACTGACTGAATGAAAGGAGCTGGCATCTCACTCTCTTTGAATCTTCTTTATCATGCTAGGATTAGCAGGAAAAAGCAAAAAATTTCAGAATTGCACCTTGCAATGCGGAGAAATTACTGTTTGTGCATTTACAATATTCATTGATTTTTGCCATTGAAAAACATGTTATTCATATACCAGAAATGTTTGAAGCTACTGACTGAATGAAAGGAGCTGGCATCTCACTCTCTTTGAATCTTCTTTATCATGCTAGGATTAGCAGGAAAAAGCAAAAAATTTCAGAATTGCACCTTGCAATGCGGAGAAATTACTGTTTGTGCATTTACAATATTCATTGATTTTTGCCATTGAAAAACATGTTATTCATATACCAGAAATGTTTGAAGCTACTGACTGAATGAAAAGAGCTGGCATCTCACTCTCTTTGAATCTTCTTTATCATGCCAGGATCAGCAGGAAAAAGCAAAAAATTTCAGAATTGCACCTTGCAATGTGGAGATATTACTGTTTGTGCATTTACAATATTCATTGATTTTTGCCATTGAAAAACGTCCAGAAATGTTTGAAGCTACTGACTGAATGAAAGGAGCTGGCATCTCACTCTCTTTGAATCTTCTTTATCATGCTAGGATTAGCAGGAAAAAGCAAAAAATTTCAGAATTGCACCTTGCAATGCGGAGAAATTACTGTTTGTGCATTTACAATATTCATTGATTTTTGCCATTGAAAAACATCATGTTATTCATATACCAGAAATGTTTGAAGCTACTGACTGAATGAAAGGAGCTGGCATCTCACTCTCTTTGAATCTTGTTTATCATGCCAGGATTAGCAGGAAAAAGCAAAAAATTTCAGAATTGCACATTGCAATGCGGAGAAATTACTGTTTGTGCATTTACAATATTCATTGATTTTTGCCATTGAAAAACATGTTATTCATATACCAGAAATGTTTGAAGCTACTGACTGAATGAAAAGAGCTGGCATCTCACTCTCTTTGAATCTTCTTTATCATGCTAGGATTAGCAGGAAAAAGCAAAAAATTTCAGAATTGCACCTTGCAATGCGGAGAAATTACTGTGTGTGCATTTACAATATTCATTGATTTTTGCCATTGAAAAACATCGTTATTCATATACCAGAAATGTTTGAAGCTACTGACTGAATGAAAAGAGCTGGCATCCCACTCTCTTTGAATCTTCTTTATCATGCCAGGATTAGAAGGAAAAAGCAAAAAATTTCAGAATTGCACCTTGCAATGTGGAGATATTACTGTTTGTGCATTTACAATATTCATTGATTTTTGCCATTGAAAAACATGTTATTCATATACCAGAAATGTTTGAAGCTACTGACTGAATGAAAGGAGCTGGCATCTCACTCTCTTTGAATCTTCTTTATCATGCTAGGATTAGCAGGAAAAAGCAAAAAATTTCAGAATTGCACCTTGCAATGCGGAGAAATTACTGTTTGTGCATTTACAATATTCATTGATTTTTGCCATTGAAAAACATGTTATTCATATACCAGAAATGTTTGAAGCTACTGACTGAATGAAAGGAGCTGGCATCTCACTCTCTTTGAATCTTCTTTATCATGCTAGGATTAGCAGGAAAAAGCAAAAAATTTCAGAATTGCACCTTGCAATGCGGAGAAATTACTGTTTGTGCATTTACAATATTCATTGATTTTTGCCATTGAAAAACATGTTATTCATATACCAGAAATGTTTGAAGCTACTGACTGAATGAAAAGAGCTGGCATCTCACTCTCTTTGAATCTTCTTTATCATGCCAGGATTAGCAGGAAAAAGCAAAAAATTTCAGAATTGCACCTTGCAATGTGGAGATATTACTGTTTGTGCATTTACAATATTCATTGATTTTTGCCATTGAAAAACGTCCAGAAATGTTTGAAGCTACTGACTGAATGAAAGGAGCTGGCATCTCACTCTCTTTGAATCTTCTTTATCATGCTAGGATTAGCAGGAAAAAGCAAAAAATTTCAGAATTGCACCTTGCAATGCGGAGAAATTACTGTGTGTGCATTTACAATATTCATTGATTTTTGCCATTGAAAAACATCGTTATTCATATACCAGAAATGTTTGAAGCTACTGACTGAATGAAAAGAGCTGGCATCTCACTCTCTTTGAATCTTCTTTATCATGCCAGGATTAGCAGGAAAAAGCAAAAAATTTCAGAATTGCACGTTGCAATGTGGAGATATTACTGTTTGTGCATTTACAATATTCATTGATTTTTGCCATTGAAAAACATCGTTATTCATATACCAGAAATGTTTGAAGCTACTGACTGAATGAAAAGAGCTGGCATCTCACTCTCTTTGAATCTTCTTTATCATGCCAGGATTAGCAGGAAAAAGCAAAAAATTTCAGAATTGCACGTTGCAATGTGGAGATATTACTGTTTGTGCATTTACAATATTCATTGATTTTTGCCATTGAAAATCATCATGTTATTCATATACCAGAAATGTTTGAAGCTACTGACTGAATGAAAAGAGCTGGCATCTCACTCTCTTTGAATCTTCTTTATCATGCTAAGAGGAGCAGGAAAAAGCAAAAAATTTCAGAATTGCACGTTGCAATGTGGAGATATTACTGTTTGTGCATTTACAATATTCATTGATTTTTGCCATTGAAAAACGTCCAGAAATGTTTGAAGCTACTGACTGAATGAAAGGAGCTGGCATCTCACTCTCTTTGAATCTTCTTTATCATGCTAGGATTAGCAGGAAAAAGCAAAAAATTTCAGAATTGCACCTTGCAATGCGGAGAAATTACTGTGTGTGCATTTACAATATTCATTGATTTTTGCCATTGAAAAACATCGTTATTCATATACCAGAAATGTTTGAAGCTACTGACTGAATGAAAGGAGCTGGCATCTCACTCTCTTTGAATCTTCTTTATCATGCTAGTATTAGCAGGAAAAAGCAAAAAATTTCAGAATTGCACCTTGCAATGCGGAGAAATTACTGTTTGTGCATTTACAATATTCATTGATTTTTGCCATTGAAAAACATGTTATTCATATACCAGAAATGTTTGAAGCTACTGACTGAATGAAAAGAGCTGGCATCTCACTCTCTTTGAATCTTCTTTATCATGCCAGGATTAGCAGGAAAAAGCAAAAAATTTCAGAATTGCACCTTGCAATGTGGAGATATTACTGTTTGTGCATTTACAATATTCATTGATTTTTGCCATTGAAAAACGTCCAGAAATGTTTGAAGCTACTGACTGAATGAAAGGAGCTGGCATCTCACTCTCTTTGAATCTTCTTTATCATGCTAGGATTAGCAGGAAAAAGCAAAAAATTTCAGAATTGCACCTTGCAATGCGGAGAAATTACTGTTTGTGCATTTACAATATTCATTGATTTTTGCCATTGAAAAACATGTTATTCATATACCAGAAATGTTTGAAGCTACTGACTGAATGAAAGGAGCTGGCATCTCACTCTCCTTGAATCTTCTTTATCATGCCAGGATTAGCAGGAAAAAGCAAAAAATTTCAGAATTGCACCTTGCAATGTGGAGATATTACTGTTTGTGCATTTACAATATTCATTGATTTTTGCCATTGAAAAATGTCCAGAAATGTTTGAAGCTACTGACTGAATGAAAAGAGCTGGCATCTCACTCTCTTTGAATCTTCTTTATCATGCCAGGATGAGCAGGAAAAAGCAAAAAATTTCAGAATTGCACCTTGCAATGTGGAGATATTACTGTTTGTGCATTTACAATATTTATTGATTTTTGCCATTGAAAAACGTCCAGAAATGTTTGAAGCTACTGACTGAATGAAAGGAGCTGGCATCTCACTCTCTTTGAATCTTCTTTATCATGCTAGGATTAGCAGGAAAAAGCAAAAAATTTCAGAATTGCACCTTGCAATGCGGAGAAATTACTGTTTGTGCATTTACAATATTCATTGATTTTTGCCATTGAAAAACATGTTATTCATATACCAGAAATGTTTGAAGCTACTGACTGAATGAAAGGAGCTGGCATCTCACTCTCTTTGAATCTTCTTTATCATGCCAGGATTAGCAGGAAAAAGCAAAAAATTTCAGAATTGCACCTTGCAATGTGGAGATATTACTGTTTGTGCATTTACAATATTCATTGATTTTTGCCATTGAAAAACGTCCAGAAATGTTTGAAGCTACTGACTGAATGAAAAGAGCTGGCATCTCACTCTCTTTGAATCTTCTTTATCATGCTAGGATTAGCAGGAAAAAGCAAAAAATTTCAGAATTGCACCTTGCAATGCGGAGAAATTACTGTTTGTGCATTTACAATATTCATTGATTTTTGCCATTGAAAAACGTCCAGAAATGTTTGAAGCTACTGACTGAATGAAAAGAGCTGGCATCTCACTCTCTTTGAATCTTCTTTATCATGCTAGGATTAGCAGGAAAAAGCAAAAAATTTCAGAATTGCACCTTGCATTTCGGAGAAATTACTGTTTGTGCATTTACAATATTCATTGATTTTTGCCATTGAAAAACATGTTATTCATATACCAGAAATGTTTGAAGCTACTGACTGAATGAAAAGAGCTGGCATCTCACTCTCTTTGAATCTTCTTTATCATGCCAGGATTAGCAGGAAAAACCAAAAAATTTCAGAATTGCACCTTGCAATGTGGAGATATTACTGTTTGTGCATTTACAATATTCATTGATTTTTGCCATTGAAAAACGTCCAGAAATGTTTGAAGCTACTGACTGAATGAAAAGAGCTGGCATCTCACTCTCTTTGAATCTTCTTTATCATGCCAGGATTAGCAGGAAAAAGCAAAAAATTTCAGAATTGCACCTTGCAATGTGGAGATATTACTGTTTGTGCATTTACAATATTCATTGATTTTTGCCATTGAAAAACGTCCAGAAATGTTTGAAGCTACTGACTGAATGAAAGGAGCTGGCATCTCACTCTCTTTGAATCTTCTTTATCATGCTAAGATTAGCAGGAAAAAGCAAAAAATTTCAGAATTGCACCTTGCAATGCGGAGAAATTACTGTTTGTGCATTTACAATATTCATTGATTTTTGCCATTGAAAAACATGTTATTCATATACCAGAAATGTTTGAAGCTACTGACTGAATGAAAGGAGCTGGCATCTCACTCTCTTTGAATCTTCTTTATCATGCCAGGATTAGCAGGAAAAAGCAAAAAATTTCAGAATTGCACCTTGCAATGTGGAGATATTACTATTTGTGCATTTACAATATTCATTGATTTTTGCCATTGAAAAACGTCCAGAAATGTTTGAAGCTACTGACTGAATGAAAAGAGCTGGCATCTCACTCTCTTTGAATCTTCTTTTTCATGCCAGGATTAGCAGGAAAAAGCAAAAAATTTCAGAATTGCACCTTGCAATGTGGAGATATTACTGTTTGTGCATTTACAATATTCATTGATTTTTGCCATTGAAAAACGTCCAGAAATGTTTGAAGCTACTGACTGAATGAAAGGAGCTGGCATCTCACTCTCTTTGAATCTTCTTTATCATGCCAGGATTAGCAGGAAAAAGCAAAAAATTTCAGAATTGCACCTTGCAATGTGGAGATATTACTGTTTGTGCATTTACAATATTCATTGATTTTTGCCATTGAAAAACATCGTTATTCATATACCAGAAATGTTTGAAGCTACTGACTGAATGAAAAGAGCTGGCATCTCACTCTCTTTGAATCTTCTTTATCATGCCAGGATTAGCAGGAAAAAGCAAAAAATTTCAGAATTGCACGTTGCAATGTGGAGATATTACTGTTTGTGCATTTACAATATTCATTGATTTTTGCCATTGAAAATCATCATGTTATTCATATACCAGAAATGTTTGAAGCTACTGACTGAATGAAAAGAGCTGGCATCTCACTCTCTTTGAATCTTCTTTATCATGCTAAGAGGAGCAGGAAAAAGCAAAAAATTTCAGAATTGCACGTTGCAATGTGGAGATATTACTGTTTGTGCATTTACAATATTCATTGATTTTTGCCATTGAAAAACATGTTATTCATATACCAGAAATGTTTGAAGCTACTGACTGAATGTAAAGAGCTGGCATCTCACTCTCTTTGAATCTTCTTTATCATGCCAGGATTAGCAGGAAAAAGCAAAAAATTTCAGAATTGCACCTTGCAATGTGGAGAAATTACTGTTTGTGCATTTACAATATTCATTGATTTTTGCCATTGAAAAACGTCCAGAAATGTTTGAAGCTACTGACTGAATGAAAGGAGCTGGCATCTCACTCTCTTTGAATCTTCTTTATCATGCTAGGATTAGCAGGAAAAAGCAAAAAATTTCAGAATTGCACCTTGCAATGCGGAGAAATTACTGTGTGTGCATTTACAATATTCATTGATTTTTGCCATTGAAAAACATCGTTATTCATATACCAGAAATGTTTGAAGCTACTGACTGAATGAAAGGAGCTGGCATCTCACTCTCTTTGAATCTTCTTTATCATGCTAGTATTAGCAGGAAAAAGCAAAAAATTTCAGAATTGCACCTTGCAATGCGGAGAAATTACTGTTTGTGCATTTACAATATTCATTGATTTTTGCCATTGAAAAACATGTTATTCATATACCAGAAATGTTTGAAGCTACTGACTGAATGAAAAGAGCTGGCATCTCACTCTCTTTGAATCTTCTTTATCATGCCAGGATTAGCAGGAAAAAGCAAAAAATTTCAGAATTGCACCTTGCAATGTGGAGATATTACTGTTTGTGCATTTACAATATTCATTGATTTTTGCCATTGAAAAACGTCCAGAAATGTTTGAAGCTACTGACTGAATGAAAGGAGCTGGCATCTCACTCTCTTTGAATCTTCTTTATCATGCTAGGATTAGCAGGAAAAAGCAAAAAATTTCAGAATTGCACCTTGCAATGCGGAGAAATTACTGTTTGTGCATTTACAATATTCATTGATTTTTGCCATTGAAAAACATGTTATTCATATACCAGAAATGTTTGAAGCTACTGACTGAATGAAAGGAGCTGGCATCTCACTCTCCTTGAATCTTCTTTATCATGCCAGGATTAGCAGGAAAAAGCAAAAAATTTCAGAATTGCACCTTGCAATGTGGAGATATTACTGTTTGTGCATTTACAATATTCATTGATTTTTGCCATTGAAAAACGTCCAGAAATGTTTGAAGCTACTGACTGAATGAAAGGAGCTGGCATCTCACTCTCTTTGAATCTTCTTTATCATGCTAGGATTAGCAGGAAAAAGCAAAAAATTTCAGAATTGCACCTTGCAATGCGGAGAAATTACTGTTTGTGCATTTACAATATTCATTGATTTTTGCCATTGAAAAACATGTTATTCATATACCAGAAATGTTTGAAGCTACTGACTGAATGAAAGGAGCTGGCATCTCACTCTCTTTGAATCTTCTTTATCATGCCAGGATTAGCAGGAAAAAGCAAAAAATTTCAGAATTGCACCTTGCAATGTGGAGATATTACTGTTTGTGCATTTACAATATTCATTGATTTTTGCCATTGAAAAACGTCCAGAAATGTTTGAAGCTACTGACTGAATGAAAAGAGCTGGCATCTCACTCTCTTTGAATCTTCTTTATCATGCTAGGATTAGCAGGAAAAAGCAAAAAATTTCAGAATTGCACGTTGCAATGCGGAGAAATTACTGTTTGTGCATTTACAATATTCATTGATTTTTGCCATTGAAAAACGTCCAGAAATGTTTGAAGCTACTGACTGAATGAAAAGAGCTGGCATCTCACTCTCTTTGAATCTTCTTTATCATGCTAGGATTAGCAGGAAAAAGCAAAAAATTTCAGAATTGCACCTTGCAATGCGGAGAAATTACTGTTTGTGCATTTACAATATTCATTGATTTTTGCCATTGAAAAACATGTTATTCATATACCAGAAATGTTTGAAGCTACTGACTGAATGAAAAGAGCTGGCATCTCACTCTCTTTGAATCTTCTTTATCATGCCAGGATTAGCAGGAAAAACCAAAAAATTTCAGAATTGCACCTTGCAATGTGGAGATATTACTGTTTGTGCATTTACAATATTCATTGATTTTTGCCATTGAAAAACGTCCAGAAATGTTTGAAGCTACTGACTGAATGAAAAGAGCTGGCATCTCACTCTCTTTGAATCTTCTTTATCATGCCAGGATTAGCAGGAAAAAGCAAAAAATTTCAGAATTGCACCTTGCAATGTGGAGATATTACTGTTTGTGCATTTACAATATTCATTGATTTTTGCCATTGAAAAACGTCCAGAAATGTTTGAAGCTACTGACTGAATGAAAGGAGCTGGCATCTCACTCTCTTTGAATCTTCTTTATCATGCTAAGATTAGCAGGAAAAAGCAAAAAATTTCAGAATTGCACCTTGCAATGCGGAGAAATTACTGTTTGTGCATTTACAATATTCATTGATTTTTGCCATTGAAAAACATGTTATTCATATACCAGAAATGTTTGAAGCTACTGACTGAATGAAAGGAGCTGGCATCTCACTCTCTTTGAATCTTCTTTATCATGCCAGGATTAGCAGGAAAAAGCAAAAAAATTTCAGAATTGCACCTTGCAATGTGGAGATATTACTATTTGTGCATTTACAATATTCATTGATTTTTGCCATTGAAAAACGTCCAGAAATGTTTGAAGCTACTGACTGAATGAAAAGAGCTGGCATCTCACTCTCTTTGAATCTTCTTTTTCATGCCTGGATTAGCAGGAAAAAGCAAAAAATTTCAGAATTGCACCTTGCAATGTGGAGATATTACTGTTTGTGCATTTACAATATTCATTGATTTTTGCCATTGAAAAACGTCCAGAAATGTTTGAAGCTACTGACTGAATGAAAGGAGCTGGCATCTCACTCTCTTTGAATCTTCTTTATCATGCCAGGATTAGCAGGAAAAAGCAAAAAATTTCAGAATTGCACCTTGCAATGTGGAGATATTACTGTTTGTGCATTTACAATATTCATTGATTTTTGCCATTGAAAAACGTCCAGAAATGTTTGAAGCTACTGACTGAATGAAAAGAGCTGGCATCTCACTCTCTTTGAATCTTCTTTATCATGCTAGGATTAGCAGGAAAAAGCAAAAAATTTCAGAATTGCACCTTGCAATGCGGAGAAATTACTGTTTGTGCATTTACAATATTCATTGATTTTTGCCATTGAAAAACGTCCAGAAATGTTTGAAGCTACTGACTGAATGAAAAGAGCTGGCATCTCACTCTCTTTGAATCTTCTTTATCATGCTAGGATTAGCAGGAAAAAGCAAAAAATTTCAGAATTGCACCTTGCAATGCGGAGAAATTACTGTTTGTGCATTTACAATATTCATTGATTTTTGCCATTGAAAAACATGTTATTCATATACCAGAAATGTTTGAAGCTACTGACTGAATGAAAAGAGCTGGCATCTCACTCTCTTTGAATCTTCTTTATCATGCCAGGATTAGCAGGAAAAACCAAAAAATTTCAGAATTGCACCTTGCAATGTGGAGATATTACTGTTTGTGCATTTACAATATTCATTGATTTTTGCCATTGAAAAACGTCCAGAAATGTTTGAAGCTACTGACTGAATGAAAAGAGCTGGCATCTCACTCTCTTTGAATCTTCTTTATCATGCCAGGATTAGCAGGAAAAAGCAAAAAATTTCAGAATTGCACCTTGCAATGTGGAGATATTACTGTTTGTGCATTTACAATATTCATTGATTTTTGCCATTGAAAAACGTCCAGAAATGTTTGAAGCTACTGACTGAATGAAAGGAGCTGGCATCTCACTCTCTTTGAATCTTCTTTATCATGCTAAGATTAGCAGGAAAAAGCAAAAAATTTCAGAATTGCACCTTGCAATGCGGAGAAATTACTGTTTGTGCATTTACAATATTCATTGATTTTTGCCATTGAAAAACATGTTATTCATATACCAGAAATGTTTGAAGCTACTGACTGAATGAAAGGAGCTGGCATCTCACTCTCTTTGAATCTTCTTTATCATGCCAGGATTAGCAGGAAAAAGCAAAAAATTTCAGAATTGCACCTTGCAATGTGGAGATATTACTATTTGTGCATTTACAATATTCATTGATTTTTGCCATTGAAAAACGTCCAGAAATGTTTGAAGCTACTGACTGAATGAAAAGAGCTGGCATCTCACTCTCTTTGAATCTTCTTTTTCATGCCTGGATTAGCAGGAAAAAGCAAAAAATTTCAGAATTGCACCTTGCAATGTGGAGATATTACTGTTTGTGCATTTACAATATTCATTGATTTTTGCCATTGAAAAACGTCCAGAAATGTTTGAAGCTACTGACTGAATGAAAGGAGCTGGCATCTCACCTTCTTTGAATCTTCTTTATCATGCCAGGATTAGCAGGAAAAAGCAAAAAATTTCAGAATTGCACCTTGCAATGTGGAGATATTACTGTTTGTGCATTTACAATATTCATTGATTTTTGCCATTGAAAAACGTCCAGAAATGTTTGAAGCTACTGACTGAATGAAAAGAGCTGGCATCTCACTCTCTTTGAATCTTCTTTATCATGCTAGGATTAGCAGGAAAAAGCAAAAAATTTCAGAATTGCACCTTGCAATGCGGAGAAATTACTGTTTGTGCATTTACAATATTCATTGATTTTTGCCATTGAAAAACGTCCAGAAATGTTTGAAGCTACTGACTGAATGAAAAGAGCTGGCATCTCACTCTCTTTGAATCTTCTTTATCATGCTAGGATTAGCAGGAAAAAGCAAAAAATTTCAGAATTGCACCTTGCAATGCGGAGAAATTACTGTTTGTGCATTTACAATATTCATTGATTTTTGCCATTGAAAAACATGTTATTCATATACCAGAAATGTTTGAAGCTACTGACTGAATGAAAAGAGCTGGCATCTCACTCTCTTTGAATCTTCTTTATCATGCCAGGATTAGCAGGAAAAACCAAAAAATTTCAGAATTGCACCTTGCAATGTGGAGATATTACTGTTTGTGCATTTACAATATTCATTGATTTTTGCCATTGAAAAACGTCCAGAAATGTTTGAAGCTACTGACTGAATGAAAAGAGCTGGCATCTCACTCTCTTTGAATCTTCTTTATCATGCCAGGATTAGCAGGAAAAAGCAAAAAATTTCAGAATTGCACCTTGCAATGTGGAGATATTACTGTTTGTGCATTTACAATATTCATTGATTTTTGCCATTGAAAAACGTCCAGAAATGTTTGAAGCTACTGACTGAATGAAAGGAGCTGGCATCTCACTCTCTTTGAATCTTCTTTATCATGCTAAGATTAGCAGGAAAAAGCAAAAAATTTCAGAATTGCACCTTGCAATGCGGAGAAATTACTGTTTGTGCATTTACAATATTCATTGATTTTTGCCATTGAAAAACATGTTATTCATATACCAGAAATGTTTGAAGCTACTGACTGAATGAAAGGAGCTGGCATCTCACTCTCTTTGAATCTTCTTTATCATGCCAGGATTAGCAGGAAAAAGCAAAAAATTTCAGAATTGCACCTTGCAATGTGGAGATATTACTATTTGTGCATTTACAATTTTCATTGATTTTTGCCATTGAAAAACGTCCAGAAATGTTTGAAGCTACTGACTGAATGAAAGGAGCTGGCATCTCACTCTCTTTGAATCTTCTTTATCATGCTAGGATTAGCAGGAAAAAGCAAAAAATTTCAGAATTGCACCTTGCAATGCGGAGAAATTACTGTTTGTGCATTTACAATATTCATTGATTTTTGCCATTGAAAAACTTGTTATTCATATACCAGAAATGTTTGAAGCTACTGACTGAATGAAAAGAGCTGGCATCTCACTCTCTTTGAATCTTCTTTATCATGCCAGGATTAGCAGGAAAAAGCAAAAAATTTCAGAATTGCACCTTGCAATGTGGAGATATTACTGTTTGTGCATTTACAATATTCATTGATTTTTGCCATTGAAAAACGTCCAGAAATGTTTGAAGCTACTGACTGAATGAAAGGAGCTGGCATCTCACTCTCTTTGAATCTTCTTTATCATGCTAGGATTAGCAGGAAAAAGCAAAAAATTTCAGAATTGTACATTGCAATGCGGAGAAATTACTGTTTGTGCATTTACAATATTCATTGATTTTTGCCATTGAAAAACATCATGTTATTCATATACCAGAAATGTTTGAAGCTACTGACTGAATGAAAGGAGCTGGCATCTCACTCTCTTTGAATCTTCTTTATCATGCCAGGATTAGCAGGAAAAAGCAAAAAATTTCAGAATTGCACATTGCAATGCGGAGAAATTACTGTTTGTGCATTTACAATATTCATTGATTTTTGCCATTGAAAAACATGTTATTCATATACCAGAAATGTTTGAAGCTACTGACTGAATGAAAAGAGCTGGCATCTCACTCTCTTTGAATCTTCTTTATCATGCTAGGATTAGCAGGAAAAAGCAAAAAATTTCAGAATTGCACCTTGCAATGCGGAGAAATTACTGTGTGTGCATTTACAATATTCATTGATTTTTGCCATTGAAAAACATCGTTATTCATATACCAGAAATGTTTGAAGCTACTGACTGAATGAAAAGAGCTGGCATCCCACTCTCTTTGAATCTTCTTTATCATGCCAGGATTAGCAGGAAAAAGCAAAAAATTTCAGAATTGCACCTTGCAATGTGGAGATATTACTGTTTGTGCATTTACAATATTCATTGATTTTTGCAATTGAAAAACATGTTATTCATATACCAGAAATGTTTGAAGCTACTGACTGAATGAAAGGAGCTGGCATCTCACTCTCTTTGAATCTTCTTTATCATGCTAGGATTAGCAGGAAAAAGCAAAAAATTTCAGAATTGCACCTTGCAATGCGGAGAAATTACTGTTTGTGCATTTACAATATTCATTGATTTTTGCCATTGAAAAACATGTTATTCATATACCAGAAATGTTTGAAGCTACTGACTGAATGAAAGGAGCTGGCATCTCACTCTCTTTGAATCTTCTTTATCATGCTAGGATTAGCAGGAAAAAGCAAAAAATTTCAGAATTGCACCTTGCAATGCGGAGAAATTACTGTTTGTGCATTTACAATATTCATTGATTTTTGCCATTGAAAAACATGTTATTCATATACCAGAAATGTTTGAAGCTACTGACTGAATGAAAAGAGCTGGCATCTCACTCTCTTTGAATCTTCTTTATCATGCCAGGATTAGCAGGAAAAAGCAAAAAATTTCAGCATTGCACCTTGCAATGTGGAGATATTACTGTTTGTGCATTTACAATATTCATTGATTTTTGCCATTGAAAAACGTCCAGAAATGTTTGAAGCTACTGACTGAATGAAAGGAGCTGGCATCTCACTCTCTTTGAATCTTCTTTATCATGCTAGGATTAGCAGGAAAAAGCAAAAAATTTCAGAATTGCACCTTGCAATGCGGAGAAATTACTGTTTGTGCATTTACAATATTCATTGATTTTTGCCATTGAAAAACATGTTATTCATATACCAGAAATGTTTGAAGCTACTGACTGAATGAAAAGAGCTGGCATCTCACTCTCTTTGAATCTTCTTTATCATGCCAGGATTAGCAGGAAAAAGCAAAAAATTTCAGAATTGCACGTTGCAATGTGGAGATATTACTGTTTGTGCATTTACAATATTCATTGATTTTTGCCATTGAAAAACGTCCAGAAATGTTTGAAGCTACTGACTGAATGAAAGGAGCTGGCATCTCACTCTCTTTGAATCTTCTTTATCATGCTAGGATTAGCAGGAAAAAGCAAAAAATTTCAGAATTGCACCTTGCAATGCGGAGAAATTACTGTGTGTGCATTTACAATATTCATTGATTTTTGCCATTGAAAAACATCATGTTATTCATATACCAGAAATGTTTGAAGCTACTGACTGAATGAAAAGAGCTGGCATCTCACTCTCTTTGAATCTTCTTTATCATGCCAGGATTAGCAGGAAAAAGCAAAAAATTTCAGAATTGCACGTTGCAATGTGGAGATATTACTGTTTGTGCATTTACAATATTCATTGATTTTTGCCATTGAAAAACATCGTTATTCATATACCAGAAATGTTTGAAGCTACTGACTGAATGAAAAGAGCTGGCATCTCACTCTCTTTGAATCTTCTTTATCATGCCAGGATTAGCAGGAAAAAGCAAAAAATTTCAGAATTGCACGTTGCAATGTGGAGATATTACTGTTTGTGCATTTACAATATTCATTGATTTTTGCCATTGAAAAACATCATGTTATTCATATACCAGAAATGTTTGAAGCTACTGACTGAATGAAAAGAGCTGGCATCTCACTCTCTTTGAATCTTCTTTATCATGCTAAGAGGAGCAGGAAAAAGCAAAAAATTTCAGAATTGCACGTTGCAATGTGGAGATATTACTGTTTGTGCATTTACAATATTCATTGATTTTTGCCATTGAAAAACATGTTATTCATATACCAGAAATGTTTGAAGCTACTGACTGAATGAAAAGAGCTGGCATCTCACTCTCTTTGAATCTTCTTTATCATGCCAGGATTAGCAGGAAAAAGCAAAAAATTTCAGAATTGCACCTTGCAATGTGGAGATATTACTGTTTGTGCATTTACAATATTCATTGATTTTTGCCATTGAAAAACGTCCAGAAATGTTTGAAGCTACTGACTGAATGAAAGGAGCTGGCATCTCACTCTCTTTGAATCTTCTTTATCATGCTAGGATTAGCAGGAAAAAGCAAAAAATTTCAGAATTGCACCTTGCAATGCGGAGAAATTACTGTTTGTGCATTTACAATATTCATTGATTTTTGCCATTGAAAAACATCGTTATTCATATACCAGAAATGTTTGAAGCTACTGACTGAATGAAAGGAGCTGGCATCTCACTCTCTTTGAATCTTCTTTATCATGCTAGGATTAGCAGGAAAAAGCAAAAAATTTCAGAATTGCACCTTGCAATGCGGAGAAATTACTGTGTGTGCATTTACAATATTCATTGATTTTTGCCATTGAAAAACATGTTATTCATATACCAGAAATGTTTGAAGCTACTGACTGAATGAAAAGAGCTGGCATCTCACTCTCTTTGAATCTTCTTTATCATGCCAGGATTAGCAGGAAAAAGCAAAAAATTTCAGAATTGCACCTTGCAATGTGGAGATATTACTGTTTGTGCATTTACAATATTCATTGATTTTTGCCATTGAAAAACGTCCAGAAATGTTTGAAGCTACTGACTGAATGAAAGGAGCTGGCATCTCACTCTCTTTGAATCTTCTTTATCATGCCAGGATTAGCAGGAAAAAGCAAAAAATTTCAGAATTGCACCTTGCAATGTGGAGATATTACTGTTTGTGCATTTACAATATTCATTGATTTTTGCCATTGAAAAACGTCCAGAAATGTTTGAAGCTACTGACTGAATGAAAAGAGCTGGCATCTCACTCTCTTTGAATCTTCTTTATCATGCTAGGATTAGCAGGAAAAAGCAAAAAATTTCAGAATTGCACCTTGCAATGCGGAGAAATTACTGTTTGTGCATTTACAATATTCATTGATTTTTGCCATTGAAAAACGTCCAGAAATGTTTGAAGCTACTGACTGAATGAAAAGAGCTGGCATCTCACTCTCTTTGAATCTTCTTTATCATGCTAGGATTAGCAGGAAAAAGCAAAAAATTTCAGAATTGCACCTTGCAATGCGGAGAAATTACTGTTTGTGCATTTACAATATTCATTGATTTTTGCCATTGAAAAACATGTTATTCATATACCAGAAATGTTTGAAGCTACTGACTGAATGAAAAGAGCTGGCATCTCACTCTCTTTGAATCTTCTTTATCATGCCAGGATTAGCAGGAAAAACCAAAAAATTTCAGAATTGCACCTTGCAATGTGGAGATATTACTGTTTGTGCATTTACAATATTCATTGATTTTTGCCATTGAAAAACGTCCAGAAATGTTTGAAGCTACTGACTGAATGAAAAGAGCTGGCATCTCACTCTCTTTGAATCTTCTTTATCATGCCAGGATTAGCAGGAAAAAGCAAAAAATTTCAGAATTGCACCTTGCAATGTGGAGATATTACTGTTTGTGCATTTACAATATTCATTGATTTTTGCCATTGAAAAACGTCCAGAAATGTTTGAAGCTACTGACTGAATGAAAGGAGCTGGCATCTCACTCTCTTTGAATCTTCTTTATCATGCTAAGATTAGCAGGAAAAAGCAAAAAATTTCAGAATTGCACCTTGCAATGCGGAGAAATTACTGTTTGTGCATTTACAATATTCATTGATTTTTGCCATTGAAAAACATGTTATTCATATACCAGAAATGTTTGAAGCTACTGACTGAATGAAAGGAGCTGGCATCTCACTCTCTTTGAATCTTCTTTATCATGCCAGGATTAGCAGGAAAAAGCAAAAAATTTCAGAATTGCACCTTGCAATGTGGAGATATTACTATTTGTGCATTTACAATATTCATTGATTTTTGCCATTGAAAAACGTCCAGAAATGTTTGAAGCTACTGACTGAATGAAAGGAGCTGGCATCTCACTCTCTTTGAATCTTCTTTATCATGCTAGGATTAGCAGGAAAAAGCAAAAAATTTCAGAATTGCACCTTGCAATGCGGAGAAATTACTGTTTGTGCATTTACAATATTCATTGATTTTTGCCATTGAAAAACTTGTTATTCATATACCAGAAATGTTTGAAGCTACTGACTGAATGAAAAGAGCTGGCATCTCACTCTCTTTGAATCTTCTTTATCATGCCAGGATTAGCAGGAAAAAGCAAAAAATTTCAGAATTGCACCTTGCAATGTGGAGATATTACTGTTTGTGCATTTACAATATTCATTGATTTTTGCCATTGAAAAACGTCCAGAAATGTTTGAAGCTACTGACTGAATGAAAGGAGCTGGCATCTCACTCTCTTTGAATCTTCTTTATCATGCTAGGATTAGCAGGAAAAAGCAAAAAATTTCAGAATTGTACATTGCAATGCGGAGAAATTACTGTTTGTGCATTTACAATATTCATTGATTTTTGCCATTGAAAAACATCATGTTATTCATATACCAGAAATGTTTGAAGCTACTGACTGAATGAAAGGAGCTGGCATCTCACTCTCTTTGAATCTTCTTTATCATGCCAGGATTAGCAGGAAAAAGCAAAAAATTTCAGAATTGCACATTGCAATGCGGAGAAATTACTGTTTGTGCATTTACAATATTCATTGATTTTTGCCATTGAAAAACATGTTATTCATATACCAGAAATGTTTGAAGCTACTGACTGAATGAAAAGAGCTGGCATCTCACTCTCTTTGAATCTTCTTTATCATGCTAGGATTAGCAGGAAAAAGCAAAAAATTTCAGAATTGCACCTTGCAATGCGGAGAAATTACTGTGTGTGCATTTACAATATTCATTGATTTTTGCCATTGAAAAACATCGTTATTCATATACCAGAAATGTTTGAAGCTACTGACTGAATGAAAGGAGCTGGCATCTCACTCTCTTTGAATCTTCTTTATCATGCTAGTATTAGCAGGAAAAAGCAAAAAATTTCAGAATTGCACCTTGCAATGCGGAGAAATTACTGTTTGTGCATTTACAATATTCATTGATTTTTGCCATTGAAAAACATGTTATTCATATACCAGAAATGTTTGAAGCTACTGACTGAATGAAAAGAGCTGGCATCTCACTCTCTTTGAATCTTCTTTATCATGCCAGGATTAGCAGGAAAAAGCAAAAAATTTCAGAATTGCACCTTGCAATGTGGAGATATTACTGTTTGTGCATTTACAATATTCATTGATTTTTGCCATTGAAAAACGTCCAGAAATGTTTGAAGCTACTGACTGAATGAAAGGAGCTGGCATCTCACTCTCTTTGAATCTTCTTTATCATGCTAGGATTAGCAGGAAAAAGCAAAAAATTTCAGAATTGCACCTTGCAATGCGGAGAAATTACTGTTTGTGCATTTACAATATTCATTGATTTTTGCCATTGAAAAACATGTTATTCATATACCAGAAATGTTTGAAGCTACTGACTGAATGAAAGGAGCTGGCATCTCACTCTCCTTGAATCTTCTTTATCATGCCAGGATTAGCAGGAAAAAGCAAAAAATTTCAGAATTGCACCTTGCAATGTGGAGATATTACTGTTTGTGCATTTACAATATTCATTGATTTTTGCCATTGAAAAACGTCCAGAAATGTTTGAAGCTACTGACTGAATGAAAAGAGCTGGCATCTCACTCTCTTTGAATCTTCTTTATCATGCCAGGATGAGCAGGAAAAAGCAAAAAATTTCAGAATTGCACCTTGCAATGTGGAGATATTACTGTTTGTGCATTTACAATATTCATTGATTTTTGCCATTGAAAAACGTCCAGAAATGTTTGAAGCTACTGACTGAATGAAAGGAGCTGGCATCTCACTCTCTTTGAATCTTCTTTATCATGCTAGGATTAGCAGGAAAAAGCAAAAAATTTCAGAATTGCACCTTGCAATGCGGAGAAATTACTGTTTGTGCATTTACAATATTCATTGATTTTTGCCATTGAAAAACATGTTATTCATATACCAGAAATGTTTGAAGCTACTGACTGAATGAAAGGAGCTGGCATCTCACTCTCTTTGAATCTTCTTTATCATGCCAGGATTAGCAGGAAAAAGCAAAAAATTTCAGAATTGCACCTTGCAATGTGGAGATATTACTGTTTGTGCATTTACAATATTCATTGATTTTTGCCATTGAAAAACGTCCAGAAATGTTTGAAGCTACTGACTGAATGAAAAGAGCTGGCATCTCACTCTCTTTGAATCTTCTTTATCATGCTAGGATTAGCAGGAAAAAGCAAAAAATTTCAGAATTGCACCTTGCAATGCGGAGAAATTACTGTTTGTGCATTTACAATATTCATTGATTTTTGCCATTGAAAAACGTCCAGAAATGTTTGAAGCTACTGACTGAATGAAAAGAGCTGGCATCTCACTCTCTTTGAATCTTCTTTATCATGCTAGGATTAGCAGGAAAAAGCAAAAAATTTCAGAATTGCACCTTGCAATGCGGAGAAATTACTGTTTGTGCATTTACAATATTCATTGATTTTTGCCATTGAAAAACATGTTATTCATATACCAGAAATGTTTGAAGCTACTGACTGAATGAAAAGAGCTGGCATCTCACTCTCTTTGAATCTTCTTTATCATGCCAGGATTAGCAGGAAAAACCAAAAAATTTCAGAATTGCACCTTGCAATGTGGAGATATTACTGTTTGTGCATTTACAATATTCATTGATTTTTGCCATTGAAAAACGTCCAGAAATGTTTGAAGCTACTGACTGAATGAAAAGAGCTGGCATCTCACTCTCTTTGAATCTTCTTTATCATGCCAGGATTAGCAGGAAAAAGCAAAAAATTTCAGAATTGCACCTTGCAATGTGGAGATATTACTGTTTGTGCATTTACAATATTCATTGATTTTTGCCATTGAAAAACGTCCAGAAATGTTTGAAGCTACTGACTGAATGAAAGGAGCTGGCATCTCACTCTCTTTGAATCTTCTTTATCATGCTAAGATTAGCAGGAAAAAGCAAAAAATTTCAGAATTGCACCTTGCAATGCGGAGAAATTACTGTTTGTGCATTTACAATATTCATTGATTTTTGCCATTGAAAAACATGTTATTCATATACCAGAAATGTTTGAAGCTACTGACTGAATGAAAGGAGCTGGCATCTCACTCTCTTTGAATCTTCTTTATCATGCCAGGATTAGCAGGAAAAAGCAAAAAATTTCAGAATTGCACCTTGCAATGTGGAGATATTACTATTTGTGCATTTACAATATTCATTGATTTTTGCCATTGAAAAACGTCCAGAAATGTTTGAAGCTACTGACTGAATGAAAAGAGCTGGCATCTCACTCTCTTTGAATCTTCTTTTTCATGCCTGGATTAGCAGGAAAAAGCAAAAAATTTCAGAATTGCACCTTGCAATGTGGAGATATTACTGTTTGTGCATTTACAATATTCATTGATTTTTGCCATTGAAAAACGTCCAGAAATGTTTGAAGCTACTGACTGAATGAAAGGAGCTGGCATCTCACTCTCTTTGAATCTTCTTTATCATGCCAGGATTAGCAGGAAAAAGCAAAAAATTTCAGAATTGCACCTTGCAATGTGGAGATATTACTGTTTGTGCATTTACAATATTCATTGATTTTTGCCATTGAAAAACGTCCAGAAATGTTTGAAGCTACTGACTGAATGAAAAGAGCTGGCATCTCACTCTCTTTGAATCTTCTTTATCATGCTAGGATTAGCAGGAAAAAGCAAAAAATTTCAGAATTGCACCTTGCAATGCGGAGAAATTACTGTTTGTGCATTTACAATATTCATTGATTTTTGCCATTGAAAAACGTCCAGAAATGTTTGAAGCTACTGACTGAATGAAAAGAGCTGGCATCTCACTCTCTTTGAATCTTCTTTATCATGCTAGGATTAGCAGGAAAAAGCAAAAAATTTCAGAATTGCACCTTGCAATGCGGAGAAATTACTGTTTGTGCATTTACAATATTCATTGATTTTTGCCATTGAAAAACATGTTATTCATATAGCAGAAATGTTTGAAGCTACTGACTGAATGAAAAGAGCTGGCATCTCACTCTCTTTGAATCTTCTTTATCATGCCAGGATTAGCAGGAAAAACCAAAAAATTTCAGAATTGCACCTTGCAATGTGGAGATATTACTGTTTGTGCATTTACAATATTCATTGATTTTTGCCATTGAAAAACGTCCAGAAATGTTTGAAGCTACTGACTGAATGAAAAGAGCTGGCATCTCACTCTCTTTGAATCTTCTTTATCATGCCAGGATTAGCAGGAAAAAGCAAAAAATTTCAGAATTGCGCCTTGCAATGTGGAGATATTACTGTTTGTGCATTTACAATATTCATTGATTTTTGCCATTGAAAAACGTCCAGAAATGTTTGAAGCTACTGACTGAATGAAAGGAGCTGGCATCTCACTCTCTTTGAATCTTCTTTATCATGCTAAGATTAGCAGGAAAAAGCAAAAAATTTCAGAATTGCACCTTGCAATGCGGAGAAATTACTGTTTGTGCATTTACAATATTCATTGATTTTTGCCATTGAAAAACATGTTATTCATATACCAGAAATGTTTGAAGCTACTGACTGAATGAAAGGAGCTGGCATCTCACTCTCTTTGAATCTTCTTTATCATGCCAGGATTAGCAGGAAAAAGCAAAAAATTTCAGAATTGCACCTTGCAATGTGGAGATATTACTATTTGTGCATTTACAATATTCATTGATTTTTGCCATTGAAAAACGTCCAGAAATGTTTGAAGCTACTGACTGAATGAAAGGAGCTGGCATCTCACTCTCTTTGAATCTTCTTTATCATGCTAGGATTAGCAGGAAAAAGCAAAAAATTTCAGAATTGCACCTTGCAATGCGGAGAAATTACTGTTTGTGCATTTACAATATTCATTGATTTTTGCCATTGAAAAACTTGTTATTCATATACCAGAAATGTTTGAAGCTACTGACTGAATGAAAAGAGCTGGCATCTCACTCTCTTTGAATCTTCTTTATCATGCCAGGATTAGCAGGAAAAAGCAAAAAATTTCAGAATTGCACCTTGCAATGTGGAGATATTACTGTTTGTGCATTTACAATATTCATTGATTTTTGCCATTGAAAAACGTCCAGAAATGTTTGAAGCTACTGACTGAATGAAAGGAGCTGGCATCTCACTCTCTTTGAATCTTCTTTATCATGCTAGGATTAGCAGGAAAAAGCAAAAAATTTCAGAATTGTACATTGCAATGCGGAGAAATTACTGTTTGTGCATTTACAATATTCATTGATTTTTGCCATTGAAAAACATCATGTTATTCATATACCAGAAATGTTTGAAGCTACTGACTGAATGAAAGGAGCTGGCATCTCACTCTCTTTGAATCTTCTTTATCATGCCAGGATTAGCAGGAAAAAGCAAAAAATTTCAGAATTGCACATTGCAATGCGGAGAAATTACTGTTTGTGCATTTACAATATTCATTGATTTTTGCCATTGAAAAACATGTTATTCATATACCAGAAATGTTTGAAGCTACTGACTGAATGAAAAGAGCTGGCATCTCACTCTCTTTGAATCTTCTTTATCATGCTAGGATTAGCAGGAAAAAGCAAAAAATTTCAGAATTGCACCTTGCAATGCGGAGAAATTACTGTGTGTGCATTTACAATATTCATTGATTTTTGCCATTGAAAAACATCGTTATTCATATACCAGAAATGTTTGAAGCTACTGACTGAATGAAAGGAGCTGGCATCTCACTCTCTTTGAATCTTCTTTATCATGCTAGTATTAGCAGGAAAAAGCAAAAAATTTCAGAATTGCACCTTGCAATGCGGAGAAATTACTGTTTGTGCATTTACAATATTCATTGATTTTTGCCATTGAAAAACATGTTATTCATATACCAGAAATGTTTGAAGCTACTGACTGAATGAAAAGAGCTGGCATCTCACTCTCTTTGAATCTTCTTTATCATGCCAGGATTAGCAGGAAAAAGCAAAAAATTTCAGAATTGCACCTTGCAATGTGGAGATATTACTGTTTGTGCATTTACAATATTCATTGATTTTTGCCATTGAAAAACGTCCAGAAATGTTTGAAGCTACTGACTGAATGAAAGGAGCTGGCATCTCACTCTCTTTGAATCTTCTTTATCATGCTAGGATTAGCAGGAAAAAGCAAAAAATTTCAGAATTGCACCTTGCAATGCGGAGAAATTACTGTTTGTGCATTTACAATATTCATTGATTTTTGCCATTGAAAAACATGTTATTCATATACCAGAAATGTTTGAAGCTACTGACTGAATGAAAGGAGCTGGCATCTCACTCTCCTTGAATCTTCTTTATCATGCCAGGATTAGCAGGAAAAAGCAAAAAATTTCAGAATTGCACCTTGCAATGTGGAGATATTACTGTTTGTGCATTTACAATATTCATTGATTTTTGCCATTGAAAAACGTCCAGAAATGTTTGAAGCTACTGACTGAATGAAAAGAGCTGGCATCTCACTCTCTTTGAATCTTCTTTATCATGCCAGGATGAGCAGGAAAAAGCAAAAAATTTCAGAATTGCACCTTGCAATGTGGAGATATTACTGTTTGTGCATTTACAATATTCATTGATTTTTGCCATTGAAAAACGTCCAGAAATGTTTGAAGCTACTGACTGAATGAAAGGAGCTGGCATCTCACTCTCTTTGAATCTTCTTTATCATGCTAGGATTAGCAGGAAAAAGCAAAAAATTTCAGAATTGCACCTTGCAATGCGGAGAAATTACTGTTTGTGCATTTACAATATTCATTGATTTTTGCCATTGAAAAACATGTTATCCATATACCAGAAATGTTTGAAGCTACTGACTGAATGAAAGGAGCTGGCATCTCACTCTCTTTGAATCTTCTTTATCATGCCAGGATTAGCAGGAAAAAGCAAAAAATTTCAGAATTGCACCTTGCAATGTGGAGATATTACTGTTTGTGCATTTACAATATTCATTGATTTTTGCCATTGAAAAACGTCCAGAAATGTTTGAAGCTACTGACTGAATGAAAAGAGCTGGCATCTCACTCTCTTTGAATCTTCTTTATCATGCTAGGATTAGCAGGAAAAAGCAAAAAATTTCAGAATTGCACCTTGCAATGCGGAGAAATTACTGTTTGTGCATTTACAATATTCATTGATTTTTGCCATTGAAAAACGTCCAGAAATGTTTGAAGCTACTGACTGAATGAAAAGAGCTGGCATCTCACTCTCTTTGAATCTTCTTTATCATGCTAGGATTAGCAGGAAAAAGCAAAAAATTTCAGAATTGCACCTTGCAATGCGGAGAAATTACTGTTTGTGCATTTACAATATTCATTGATTTTTGCCATTGAAAAACATGTTATTCATATACCAGAAATGTTTGAAGCTACTGACTGAATGAAAAGAGCTGGCATCTCACTCTCTTTGAATCTTCTTTATCATGCCAGGATTAGCAGGAAAAATCAAAAAATTTCAGAATTGCACCTTGCAATGTGGAGATATTACTGTTTGTGCATTTACAATATTCATTGATTTTTGCCATTGAAAAACGTCCAGAAATGTTTGAAGCTACTGACTGAATGAAAAGAGCTGGCATCTCACTCTCTTTGAATCTTCTTTATCATGCCAGGATTAGCAGGAAAAAGCAAAAAATTTCAGAATTGCACCTTGCAATGTGGAGATATTACTGTTTGTGCATTTACAATATTCATTGATTTTTGCCATTGAAAAACGTCCAGAAATGTTTGAAGCTACTGACTGAATGAAAGGAGCTGGCATCTCACTCTCTTTGAATCTTCTTTATCATGCTAAGATTAGCAGGAAAAAGCAAAAAATTTCAGAATTGCACCTTGCAATGCGGAGAAATTACTGTTTGTGCATTTACAATATTCATTGATTTTTGCCATTGAAAAACATGTTATTCATATACCAGAAATGTTTGAAGCTACTGACTGAATGAAAGGAGCTGGCATCTCACTCTCTTTGAATCTTCTTTATCATGCCAGGATTAGCAGGAAAAAGCAAAAAATTTCAGAATTGCACCTTGCAATGTGGAGATATTACTATTTGTGCATTTACAATATTCATTGATTTTTGCCATTGAAAAACGTCCAGAAATGTTTGAAGCTACTGACTGAATGAAAAGAGCTGGCATCTCACTCTCTTTGAATCTTCTTTTTCATGCCTGGATTAGCAGGAAAAAGCAAAAAATTTCAGAATTGCACCTTGCAATGTGGAGATATTACTGTTTGTGCATTTACAATATTCATTGATTTTTGCCATTGAAAAACGTCCAGAAATGTTTGAAGCTACTGACTGAATGAAAGGAGCTGGCATCTCACTCTCTTTGAATCTTCTTTATCATGCCAGGATTAGCAGGAAAAAGCAAAAAATTTCAGAATTGCACCTTGCAATGTGGAGATATTACTGTTTGTGCATTTACAATATTCATTGATTTTTGCCATTGAAAAACGTCCAGAAATGTTTGAAGCTACTGACTGAATGAAAAGAGCTGGCATCTCACTCTCTTTGAATCTTCTTTATCATGCTAGGATTAGCAGGAAAAAGCAAAAAATTTCAGAATTGCACCTTGCAATGCGGAGAAATTACTGTTTGTGCATTTACAATATTCATTGATTTTTGCCATTGAAAAACGTCCAGAAATGTTTGAAGCTACTGACTGAATGAAAAGAGCTGGCATCTCACTCTCTTTGAATCTTCTTTATCATGCTAGGATTAGCAGGAAAAAGCAAAAAATTTCAGAATTGCACCTTGCAATGCGGAGAAATTACTGTTTGTGCATTTACAATATTCATTGATTTTTGCCATTGAAAAACATGTTATTCATATACCAGAAATGTTTGAAGCTACTGACTGAATGAAAAGAGCTGGCATCTCACTCTCTTTGAATCTTCTTTATCATGCCAGGATTAGCAGGAAAAACCAAAAAATTTCAGAATTGCACCTTGCAATGTGGAGATATTACTGTTTGTGCATTTACAATATTCATTGATTTTTGCCATTGAAAAACGTCCAGAAATGTTTGAAGCTACTGACTGAATGAAAAGAGCTGGCATCTCACTCTCTTTGAATCTTCTTTATCATGCCAGGATTAGCAGGAAAAAGCAAAAAATTTCAGAATTGCACCTTGCAATGTGGAGATATTACTGTTTGTGCATTTACAATATTCATTGATTTTTGCCATTGAAAAACGTCCAGAAATGTTTGAAGCTACTGACTGAATGAAAGGAGCTGGCATCTCACTCTCTTTGAATCTTCTTTATCATGCTAAGATTAGCAGGAAAAAGCAAAAAATTTCAGAATTGCACCTTGCAATGCGGAGAAATTACTGTTTGTGCATTTACAATATTCATTGATTTTTGCCATTGAAAAACATGTTATTCATATACCAGAAATGTTTGAAGCTACTGACTGAATGAAAGGAGCTGGCATCTCACTCTCTTTGAATCTTCTTTATCATGCCAGGATTAGCAGGAAAAAGCAAAAAATTTCAGAATTGCACCTTGCAATGTGGAGATATTACTATTTGTGCATTTACAATATTCATTGATTTTTGCCATTGAAAAACGTCCAGAAATGTTTGAAGCTACTGACTGAATGAAAGGAGCTGGCATCTCACTCTCTTTGAATCTTCTTTATCATGCTAGGATTAGCAGGAAAAAGCAAAAAATTTCAGAATTGCACCTTGCAATGCGGAGAAATTACTGTTTGTGCATTTACAATATTCATTGATTTTTGCCATTGAAAAACTTGTTATTCATATACCAGAAATGTTTGAAGCTACTGACTGAATGAAAAGAGCTGGCATCTCACTCTCTTTGAATCTTCTTTATCATGCCAGGATTAGCAGGAAAAAGCAAAAAATTTCAGAATTGCACCTTGCAATGTGGAGATATTACTGTTTGTGCATTTACAATATTCATTGATTTTTGCCATTGAAAAACGTCCAGAAATGTTTGAAGCTACTGACTGAATGAAAGGAGCTGGCATCTCACTCTCTTTGAATCTTCTTTATCATGCTAGGATTAGCAGGAAAAAGCAAAAAATTTCAGAATTGTACATTGCAATGCGGAGAAATTACTGTTTGTGCATTTACAATATTCATTGATTTTTGCCATTGAAAAACATCATGTTATTCATATACCAGAAATGTTTGAAGCTACTGACTGAATGAAAGGAGCTGGCATCTCACTCTCTTTGAATCTTCTTTATCATGCCAGGATTAGCAGGAAAAAGCAAAAAATTTCAGAATTGCACATTGCAATGCGGAGAAATTACTGTTTGTGCATTTACAATATTCATTGATTTTTGCCATTGAAAAACATGTTATTCATATACCAGAAATGTTTGAAGCTACTGACTGAATGAAAAGAGCTGGCATCTCACTCTCTTTGAATCTTCTTTATCATGCTAGGATTAGCAGGAAAAAGCAAAAAATTTCAGAATTGCACCTTGCAATGCGGAGAAATTACTGTGTGTGCATTTACAATATTCATTGATTTTTGCCATTGAAAAACATCGTTATTCATATACCAGAAATGTTTGAAGCTACTGACTGAATGAAAAGAGCTGGCATCCCACTCTCTTTGAATCTTCTTTATCATGCCAGGATTAGCAGGAAAAAGCAAAAAATTTCAGAATTGCACCTTGCAATGTGGAGATATTACTGTTTGTGCATTTACAATATTCATTGATTTTTGCAATTGAAAAACATGTTATTCATATACCAGAAATGTTTGAACCTACTGACTGAATGAAAGGAGCTGGCATCTCACTCTCTTTGAATCTTCTTTATCATGCTAGGATTAGCAGGAAAAAGCAAAAAATTTCAGAATTGCACCTTGCAATGCGGAGAAATTACTGTTTGTGCATTTACAATATTCATTGATTTTTGCCATTGAAAAACATGTTATTCATATACCAGAAATGTTTGAAGCTACTGACTGAATGAAAGGAGCTGGCATCTCACTCTCTTTGAATCTTCTTTATCATGCTAGGATTAGCAGGAAAAAGCAAAAAATTTCAGAATTGCACCTTGCAATGCGGAGAAATTACTGTTTGTGCATTTACAATATTCATTGATTTTTGCCATTGAAAAACATGTTATTCATATACCAGAAATGTTTGAAGCTACTGACTGAATGAAAAGAGCTGGCATCTCACTCTCTTTGAATCTTCTTTATCATGCCAGGATTAGCAGGAAAAAGCAAAAAATTTCAGCATTGCACCTTGCAATGTGGAGATATTACTGTTTGTGCATTTACAATATTCATTGATTTTTGCCATTGAAAAACGTCCAGAAATGTTTGAAGCTACTGACTGAATGAAAGGAGCTGGCATCTCACTCTCTTTGAATCTTCTTTATCATGCTAGGATTAGCAGGAAAAAGCAAAAAATTTCAGAATTGCACCTTGCAATGCGGAGAAATTACTGTTTGTGCATTTACAATATTCATTGATTTTTGCCATTGAAAAACATGTTATTCATATACCAGAAATGTTTGAAGCTACTGACTGAATGAAAAGAGCTGGCATCTCACTCTCTTTGAATCTTCTTTATCATGCCAGGATTAGCAGGAAAAAGCAAAAAATTTCAGAATTGCACGTTGCAATGTGGAGATATTACTGTTTGTGCATTTACAATATTCATTGATTTTTGCCATTGAAAAACGTCCAGAAATGTTTGAAGCTACTGACTGAATGAAAGGAGCTGGCATCTCACTCTCTTTGAATCTTCTTTATCATGCTAGGATTAGCAGGAAAAAGCAAAAAATTTCAGAATTGCACCTTGCAATGCGGAGAAATTACTGTGTGTGCATTTACAATATTCATTGATTTTTGCCATTGAAAAACATCATGTTATTCATATACCAGAAATGTTTGAAGCTACTGACTGAATGAAAAGAGCTGGCATCTCACTCTCTTTGAATCTTCTTTATCATGCCAGGATTAGCAGGAAAAAGCAAAAAATTTCAGAATTGCACGTTGCAATGTGGAGATATTACTGTTTGTGCATTTACAATATTCATTGATTTTTGCCATTGAAAAACATCGTTATTCATATACCAGAAATGTTTGAAGCTACTGACTGAATGAAAAGAGCTGGCATCTCACTCTCTTTGAATCTTCTTTATCATGCCAGGATTAGCAGGAAAAAGCAAAAAATTTCAGAATTGCACGTTGCAATGTGGAGATATTACTGTTTGTGCATTTACAATATTCATTGATTTTTGCCATTGAAAAACATCATGTTATTCATATACCAGAAATGTTTGAAGCTACTGACTGAATGAAAAGAGCTGGCATCTCACTCTCTTTGAATCTTCTTTATCATGCTAAGAGGAGCAGGAAAAAGCAAAAAATTTCAGAATTGCACGTTGCAATGTGGAGATATTACTGTTTGTGCATTTACAATATTCATTGATTTTTGCCATTGAAAAACATGTTATTCATATACCAGAAATGTTTGAAGCTACTGACTGAATGAAAAGAGCTGGCATCTCACTCTCTTTGAATCTTCTTTATCATGCCAGGATTAGCAGGAAAAAGCAAAAAATTTCAGAATTGCACCTTGCAATGTGGAGATATTACTGTTTGTGCATTTACAATATTCATTGATTTTTGCCATTGAAAAACGTCCAGAAATGTTTGAAGCTACTGACTGAATGAAAGGAGCTGGCATCTCACTCTCTTTGAATCTTCTTTATCATGCTAGGATTAGCAGGAAAAAGCAAAAAATTTCAGAATTGCACCTTGCAATGCGGAGAAATTACTGTTTGTGCATTTACAATATTCATTGATTTTTGCCATTGAAAAACATCGTTATTCATATACCAGAAATGTTTGAAGCTACTGACTGAATGAAAGGAGCTGGCATCTCACTCTCTTTGAATCTTCTTTATCATGCTAGGATTAGCAGGAAAAAGCAAAAAATTTCAGAATTGCACCTTGCAATGCGGAGAAATTACTGTGTGTGCATTTACAATATTCATTGATTTTTGCCATTGAAAAACATGTTATTCATATACCAGAAATGTTTGAAGCTACTGACTGAATGAAAAGAGCTGGCATCTCACTCTCTTTGAATCTTCTTTATCATGCCAGGATTAGCAGGAAAAAGCAAAAAATTTCAGAATTGCACCTTGCAATGTGGAGATATTACTGTTTGTGCATTTACAATATTCATTGATTTTTGCCATTGAAAAACGTCCAGAAATGTTTGAAGCTACTGACTGAATGAAAGGAGCTGGCATCTCACTCTCTTTGAATCTTCTTTATCATGCTAGGATTAGCAGGAAAAAGCAAAAAATTTCAGAATTGCACATTGCAATGCGGAGAAATTACTGTTTGTGCATTTACAATATTCATTGATTTTTGCCATTGAAAAACATCATGTTATTCATATACCAGAAATGTTTGAAGCTACTGACTGAATGAAAGGAGCTGGCATCTCACTCTCTTTGAATCTTCTTTATCATGCCAGGATTAGCAGGAAAAAGCAAAAAATTTCAGAATTGCACATTGCAATGCGGAGAAATTACTGTTTGTGCATTTACAATATTCATTGATTTTTGCCATTGAAAAACATGTTATTCATATACCAGAAATGTTTGAAGCTACTGACTGAATGAAAAGAGCTGGCATCTCACTCTCTTTGAATCTTCTTTATCATGCTAGGATTAGCAGGAAAAAGCAAAAAATTTCAGAATTGCACCTTGCAATGCGGAGAAATTACTGTGTGTGCATTTACAATATTCATTGATTTTTGCCATTGAAAAACATCGTTATTCATATACCAGAAATGTTTGAAGCTACTGACTGAATGAAAAGAGCTGGCATCCCACTCTCTTTGAATCTTCTTTATCATGCCAGGATTAGCAGGAAAAAGCAAAAAATTTCAGAATTGCACCTTGCAATGTGGAGATATTACTGTTTGTGCATTTACAATATTCATTGATTTTTGCCATTGAAAAACATGTTATTCATATACCAGAAATGTTTGAAGCTACTGACTGAATGAAAGGAGCTGGCATCTCACTCTCTTTGAATCTTCTTTATCATGCTAGGATTAGCAGGAAAAAGCAAAAAATTTCAGAATTGCACCTTGCAATGCGGAGAAATTACTGTTTGTGCATTTACAATATTCATTGATTTTTGCCATTGAAAAACATGTTATTCATATACCAGAAATGTTTGAAGCTACTGACTGAATGAAAGGAGCTGGCATCTCACTCTCTTTGAATCTTCTTTATCATGCCAGGATTAGCAGGAAAAAGCAAAAAATTTCAGAATTGCACCTTGCAATGCGGAGAAATTACTGTTTGTGCATTTACAATATTCATTGATTTTTGCCATTGAAAAACATGTTATTCATATACCAGAAATGTTTGAAGCTACTGACTGAATGAAAAGAGCTGGCATCTCACTCTCTTTGAATCTTCTTTATCATGCCAGGATTAGCAGGAAAAAGCAAAAAATTTCAGAATTGCACCTTGCAATGTGGAGATATTACTGTTTGTGCATTTACAATATTCATTGATTTTTGCCATTGAAAAACGTCCAGAAATGTTTGAAGCTACTGACTGAATGAAAGGAGCTGGCATCTCACTCTCTTTGAATCTTCTTTATCATGCTAGGATTAGCAGGAAAAAGCAAAAAATTTCAGAATTGCACCTTGCAATGCGGAGAAATTACTGTTTGTGCATTTACAATATTCATTGATTTTTGCCATTGAAAAACATGTTATTCATATACCAGAAATGTTTGAAGCTACTGACTGAATGAAAAGAGCTGGCATCTCACTCTCTTTGAATCTTCTTTATCATGCCAGGATTAGCAGGAAAAAGCAAAAAATTTCAGAATTGCACCTTGCAATGTGGAGATATTACTGTTTGTGCATTTACAATATTCATTGATTTTTGCCATTGAAAAACGTCCAGAAATGTTTGAAGCTACTGACTGAATGAAAGGAGCTGGCATCTCACTCTCTTTGAATCTTCTTTATCATGCTAGGATTAGCAGGAAAAAGCAAAAAATTTCAGAATTGCACCTTGCAATGCGGAGAAATTACTGTGTGTGCATTTACAATATTCATTGATTTTTGCCATTGAAAAACATCGTTATTCATATACCAGAAATGTTTGAAGCTACTGACTGAATGAAAAGAGCTGGCATCTCACTCTCTTTGAATCTTCTTTATCATGCCAGGATTAGCAGGAAAAAGCAAAAAATTTCAGAATTGCACGTTGCAATGTGGAGATATTACTGTTTGTGCATTTACAATATTCATTGATTTTTGCCATTGAAAAACATCATGTTATTCATATACCAGAAATGTTTGAAGCTACTGACTGAATGAAAAGGGCTGGCATCTCACTCTCTTTGAATCTTCTTTATCATGCTAAGAGGAGCAGGAAAAAGCAAAAAATCTCAGAATTGCACGTTGCAATGTGGAGATATTACTGTTTTTGCATTTACAATATTCATTGATTTTTGCCATTGAAAAACATGTTATTCATATACCAGAAATGTTTGAAGCTACTGACTGAATGAAAAGAGCTGGCATCTCACTCTCTTTGAATCTTCTTTATCATGCCAGGATTAGCAGGAAAAAGCAAAAAATTTCAGAATTGCACCTTGCAATGTGGAGATATTACTGTTTGTGCATTTACAATATTCATTGATTTTTGCCATTGAAAAACGTCCAGAAATGTTTGAAGCTACTGACTGAATGAAAAGAGCTGGCATCTCACTCTCTTTGAATCTTCTTTATCATGCCAGGATTAGCAGGAAAAAGCAAAAAATTTCAGAATTGCACCTTGCAATGCGGAGAAATTACTGTTTGTGCATTTACAATATTCATTGATTTTTGCCATTGAAAAACATCGTTATTCATATACCAGAAATGTTTGAAGCTACTGACTGAATGAAAGGAGCTGGCATCTCACTCTCTTTGAATCTTCTTTATCATGCTAGGATTAGCAGGAAAAAGCAAAAAATTTCAGAATTGCACTTTGCAATGCGGAGAAATTACTGTGTGTGCATTTACAATTTTCATTGATTTTTGCCATTGAAAAACATCGTTATTCATATACCAGAAATGTTTGAAGCTACTAACTGAATGAAAAGAGCTGGCATCTCACTCTCTTTGAATCTTCTTTATCATGCCAGGATTAGCAGGAAAAAGCAAAAAATTTCAGAATTGCACCTTGCAATGTGGAGATATTACTGTTTGTGCATTTACAATATTCATTGATTTTTGCCATTGAAAAACGTCCAGAAATGTTTGAAGCTACTGACTGAATGAAAGGAGCTGGCATCTCACTCTCTTTGAATCTTCTTTATCATGCTAGGATTAGCAGGAAAAAGCAAAAAATTTCAGAATTGCACCTTGCAATGCGGAGAAATTACTGTTTGTGCATTTACAATATTCATTGATTTTTGCCATTGAAAAACATCATGTTATTCATATACCAGAAATGTTTGAAGCTACTGACTGAATGAAAGGAGCTGGCATCTCACTCTCTTTGAATCTTCTTTATCATGCTAGGATTAGCAGGAAAAAGCAAAAAAATTCAGAATTGCACCTTGCAATGCGGAGAAATTACTGTGTGTGCATTTACAATATTCATTGATTTTTGCCATTGAAAAACATCGTTATTCATATACCAGAAATGTTTGAAGCTACTGACTGAATGAAAAGAGCTGGCATCTCACTCTCTTTGAATCTTCTTTATAATGCCAGGATTAGCAGGAAAAAGCAAAAAATTTCAGAATTGCACGTTGCAATGTGGAGATATTACTGTTTGTGCATTTACAATATTCATTGATTTTTGCCATTGAAAAACGTCCAGAAATGTTTGAAGCTACTGACTGAATGAAAGGAGCTGGCATCTCACTCTCTTTGAATCTTCTTTATCATGCTAGGATTAGCAGGAAAAAGCAAAAAATTTCAGAATTGCACCTTGCAATGCGGAGAAATTACTGTGTGTGCATTTACAATATTCATTGATTTTTGCCATTGTAAAACATGTTATTCATATACCAGAAATGTTTGAAGCTACTGACTGAATGAAAAGAGCTGGCATCTCACTCTCTTTGAATCTTCTTTATCATGCCAGGATTAGCAGGAAAAAGCAAAAAATTTCAGAATTGCACCTTGCAATGTGGAGATATTACAGTTTGTGCATTTACAATATTCATTGATTTTTGCCATTGAAAAACGTCCAGAAATGTTTGAAGCTACTGACTGAATGAAAGGAGCTGGCATCTCACTCTCTTTGAATCTTTATCATGCTAGCATTAGCAGGAAAAAGCAAAAAATTTCAGAATTGCACATTGCAATGCGGAGAAATTACTGTTTGTGCATTTACAATATTCATTGATTTTTGCCATTGAAAAACATCATGTTATTCATATACCAGAAATGTTTGAAGCTACTGACTGAATGAAAAGAGCTGGCATCTCACTCTCTTTGAATCTTCTTTATCATGCTAAGAGGAGCAGGAAAAAGCAAAAAATTTCAGAATTGCACGTTGCAATGTGGAGATATTACTGTTTGTGCATTTACAATATTCATTGATTTTTGCCATTGAAAAACGTCCAGAAATGTTTGAAGCTACTGACTGAATGAAAGGAGCTGGCATCTCACTCTCTTTGAATCTTCTTTATCATGCTAGGATTAGCAGGAAAAAGCAAAAACTTTCAGAATTGCACCTTGCAATGCGGAGAAATTACTGTGTGTGCATTTACAATATTCATTGATTTTTGCCATTGAAAAACATCGTTATTCATATACCAGAAATGTTTGAAGCTACTGACTGAATGAAAAGAGCTGGCATCTCACTCTCTTTGAATCTTCTTTATCATGCCAGGATTAGCAGGAAAAAGCAAAAAATTTCAGAATTGCACGTTGCAATGTGGAGATATTACTGTTTGTGCATTTACAATATTCATTGATTTTTGCCATTGAAAAACGTCCAGAAATGTTTGAAGCTACTGACTGAATGAAAGGAGCTGGCATCTCACTCTCTTTGAATCTTCTTTATCATGCTAGGATTAGCAGGAAAAAGCAAAAAATTTCAGAATTGCACCTTGCAATGTGGAGATATTACTGTTTGTGCATTTACAATATTCATTGATTTTTGCCATTGAAAAACGTCCAGAAATGTTTGAAGCTACTGACTGAATGAAAGGAGCTGGCATCTCACTCTCTTTGAATCTTCTTTATCATGCTAGGATTAGCAGGAAAAAGCAAAAAATTTCAGAATTGCACCTTGCAATGCGGAGAAATTACTGTTTGTGCATTTACAATATTCATTGATTTTTGCCATTGAAAAACATGTTATTCATATACCAGAAATGTTTGAAGCTACTGACTGAATGAAAAGAGCTGGCATCTCACTCTCTTTGAATCTTCTTTATCATGCCAGGATTAGCAGGAAAAAGCAAAAAATTTCAGAATTGCACGTTGCAATGTGGAGATATTACTGTTTGTGCATTTACAATATTCATTGATTTTTGCCATTGAAAAACGTCCAGAAATGTTTGAAGCTACTGACTGAATGAAAGGAGCTGGCATCTCACTCTCTTTGAATCTTCTTTATCATGCTAGGATTAGCAGGAAAAAGCAAAAAATTTCAGAATTGCACCTTGCAATGTGGAGATATTACTGTTTGTGCATTTACAATATTCATTGATTTTTGCCATTGAAAAACGTCCAGAAATGTTTGAAGCTACTGACTGAATGAAAGGAGCTGGCATCTCACTCTCTTTGAATCTTCTTTATCATGCTAGGATTAGCAGGAAAAAGCAAAAAATTTCAGAATTGCACCTTGCAATGCGGAGAAATTACTGTTTGTGCATTTACAATATTCATTGATTTTTGCCATTGAAAAACATGTTATTCATATACCAGAAATGTTTGAAGCTACTGACTGAATGAAAAGAGCTGGCATCTCACTCTCTTTGAATCTTCTTTATCATGCCAGGATTAGCAGGAAAAAGCAAAAAATTTCAGAATTGCACCTTGCAATGTGGAGATATTACTGTTTGTGCATTTACAATATTCATTGATTTTTGCCATTGAAAAACGTCCAGAAATGTTTGAAGCTACTGACTGAATGAAAGGAGCTGGCATCTCACTCTCTTTGAATCTTCTTTATCATGCTAGGATTAGCAGGAAAAAGCAAAAAATTTCAGAATTGCACCTTGCAATGCGGAGAAATTACTGTGTGTGCATTTACAATATTCATTGATTTTTGCCATTGAAAAACATCGTTATTCATATACCAGAAATGTTTGAAGCTACTGACTGAATGAAAAGAGCTGGCATCTCACTCTCTTTGAATCTTCTTTATCATGCCAGGATTAGCAGGAAAAAGCAAAAAATTTCAGAATTGCACCTTGCAATGTGGAGATATTACTGTTTGTGCATTTACAATATTCATTGATTTTTGCCATTGAAAAACATCGTTATTCATATACCAGAAATGTTTGAAGCTACTGACTGAATGAAAAGAGCTGGCATCTCACTCTCTTTGAATCTTCTTTATCATGCCAGGATTAGCAGGAAAAAGCAAAAAATTTCAGAATTGCACGTTGCAATGTGGAGATATTACTGTTTGTGCATTTACAATATTCATTGATTTTTGCCATTGAAAACGTCCAGAAATGTTTGAAGCTACTGACTGAATGAAAGGAGCTGGCATCTCACTCTCTTTGAATCTTCTTTATCATGCTAGGATTAGCAGGAAAAAGCAAAAAATTTCAGAATTGCACCTTGCAATGCGGAGAAATTACTGTTTGTGCATTTACAATATTCATTGATTTTTGCCATTGAAAAACGTCCAGAAATGTTTGAAGCTACTGACTGAATGAAAAGAGCTGGCATCTCAGTCTCTTTGAATCTTCTTTATCATGCTAAGAGGAGCAGGAAAAAGCAAAAAATTTCAGAATTGCACGTTGCAATGTGGAGATATTACTGTTTGTGCATTTACAATATTCATTGATTTTTGCCATTGAAAAACATGTTATTCATATACCAGAAATGTTTGAAGCTACTGACTGAATGAAAAGAGCTGGCATCTCACTCTCTTTGAATCTTCTTTATCATGCCAGGATTAGCAGGAAAAAGCAAAAAATTTCAGAATTGCACGTTGCAATGTGGAGATATTACTGTTTGTGCATTTACAATATTCATTGATTTTTGCCATTGAAAAACGTCCAGAAATGTTTGAAGCTACTGACTGAATGAAAGGAGCTGGCATCTCACTCTCTTTGAATCTTCTTTATCATGCTAGGATTAGCAGGAAAAAGCAAAAAATTTCAGAATTGCACCTTGCAATGTGGAGATATTACTGTTTGTGCATTTACAATATTCATTGATTTTTGCCATTGAAAAACGTCCAGAAATGTTTGAAGCTACTGACTGAATGAAAGGAGCTGGCATCTCACTCTCTTTGAATCTTCTTTATCATGCTAGGATTAGCAGGAAAAAGCAAAAAATTTCAGAATTGCACCTTGCAATGCGGAGAAATTACTGTTTGTGCATTTACAATATTCATTGATTTTTGCCATTGAAAAACATCGTTATTCATATACCAGAAATGTTTGAAGCTACTGACTGAATGAAAGGAGCTGGCATCTCACTCTCTTTGAATCTTCTTTATCATGCTAGGATTAGCAGGAAAAAGCAAAAAATTTCAGAATTGCACCTTGCAATGCGGAGAAATTACTGTGTGTGCATTTACAATTTTCATTGATTTTTGCCATTGAAAAACATCGTTATTCATATACCAGAAATGTTTGAAGCTACTAACTGAATGAAAAGAGCTGGCATCTCACTCTCTTTGAATCTTCTTTATCATGCCAGGATTAGCAGGAAAAAGCAAAAAATTTCAGAATTGCACCTTGCAATGTGGAGATATTACTGTTTGTGCATTTACAATATTCATTGATTTTTGCCATTGAAAAACGTCCAGAAATGTTTGAAGCTACTGACTGAATGAAAGGAGCTGGCATCTCACTCTCTTTGAATCTTCTTTATCATGCTAGGATTAGCAGGAAAAAGCAAAAAATTTCAGAATTGCACCTTGCAATGCGGAGAAATTACTGTTTGTGCATTTACAATATTCATTGATTTTTGCCATTGAAAAACATCATGTTATTCATATACCAGAAATGTTTGAAGCTACTGACTGAATGAAAGGAGCTGGCATCTCACTCTCTTTGAATCTTCTTTATCATGCTAGGATTAGCAGGAAAAAGCAAAAAATTTCAGAATTGCACCTTGCAATGCGGAGAAATTACTGTGTGTGCATTTACAATATTCATTGATTTTTGCCATTGAAAAACATCGTTATTCATATACCAGAAATGTTTGAAGCTACTGACTGAATGAAAAGAGCTGGCATCTCACTCTCTTTGAATCTTCTTTATCATGCCAGGATTAGCAGGAAAAAGCAAAAAATTTCAGAATTGCACGTTGCAATGTGGAGATATTACTGTTTGTGCATTTACAATATTCATTGATTTTTGCCATTGAAAAACGTCCAGAAATGTTTGAAGCTACTGACTGAATGAAAGGAGCTGGCATCTCACTCTCTTTGAATCTTCTTTATCATGCTAGGATTAGCAGGAAAAAGCAAAAAATTTCAGAATTGCACCTTGCAATGTGGAGATATTACTGTTTGTGCATTTACAATATTCATTGATTTTTGCCATTGAAAAACGTCCAGAAATGTTTGAAACTACTGACTGAATGAAAGGAGCTGGCATCTCACTCTCTTTGAATCTTCTTTATCATGCTAGGACTAGCAGGAAAAAGCAAAAAATTTCAGAATTGCACCTTGCAATGCGGAGAAATTACTGTTTGTGCATTTACAATATTCATTGATTTTTGCCATTGAAAAACATGTTATTCATATACCAGAAATGTTTGAAGCTACTGACTGAATAAAAAGAGCTGGCATCTCACTCTCTTTGAATCTTCTTTATCATGCCAGGATTAGCAGGAAAAAGCAAAAAATTTCAGAATTGCACGTTGCAATGTGGAGATATTACTGTTTGTGCATTTACAATATTCATTGATTTTTGCCATTGAAAAACGTCCAGAAATGTTTGAAGCTACTGACTGAATGAAAGGAGCTGGCATCTCACTCTCTTTAAATCTTCTTTATCATGCTAGGATTAGCAGGAAAAAGCAAAAAATTTCAGAATTGCACCTTGCAATGTGGAGATATTACTGTTTGTGCATTTACAATATTCATTGATTTTTGCCATTGAAAAACGTCCAGAAATGTTTGAAGCTACTGACTGAATGAAAGGAGCTGGCATCTCACTCTCTTTGAATCTTCTTTATCATGCTAGGATTAGCAGGAAAAAGCAAAAAATTTCAGAATTGCACCTTGCAATGCGGAGAAATTACTGTTTGTGCATTTACAATATTCATTGATTTTTGCCATTGAAAAACATGTTATTCATATACCAGAAATGTTTGAAGCTACTGACTGAATGAAAAGAGCTGGCATCTCACTCTCTTTGAATCTTCTTTATCATGCCAGGATTAGCAGGAAAAAGCAAAAAATTTCAGAATTGCACCTTGCAATGTGGAGATATTACTGTTTGTGCATTTACAATATTCATTGATTTTTGCCATTGAAAAACGTCCAGAAATGTTTGAAGCTACTGACTGAATGAAAGGAGCTGGCATCTCACTCTCTTTGAATCTTCTTTATCATGCTAGGATTAGCAGGAAAAAGCAAAAAATTTCAGAATTGCACCTTGCAATGCGGAGAAATTACTGTGTGTGCATTTACAATATTCATTGATTTTTGCCATTGAAAAACATCGTTATTCATATACCAGAAATGTTTGAAGCTACTGACTGAATGAAAAGAGCTGGCATCTCACTCTCTTTGAATCTTCTTTATCATGCCAGGATTAGCAGGAAAAAGCAAAAAATTTCAGAATTGCACGTTGCAATGTGGAGATATTACTGTTTGTGCATTTACAATATTCATTGATTTTTGCCATTGAAAAACATCGTTATTCATATACCAGAAATGTTTGAAGCTACTGACTGAATGAAAAGAGCTGGCATCTCACTCTCTTTGAATCTTCTTTATCATGCCAAGATTAGCAGGAAAAAGCAAAAAATTTCAGAATTGCACGTTGCAATGTGGAGATATTACTGTTTGTGCATTTACAATATTCATTGATTTTTGCCATTGAAAAACGTCCAGAAATGTTTGAAGCTACTGACTGAATGAAAGGAGCTGGCATCTCACTCTCTTTGAATCTTCTTTATCATGCTAGGATTAGCAGGAAAAAGCAAAAAATTTCAGAATTGCACCTTGCAATGCGGAGAAATTACTGTTTGTGCATTTACAATATTCATTGATTTTTGCCATTGAAAAACGTCCAGAAATGTTTGAAGCTACTGACTGAATGAAAAGAGCTGGCATCTCACTCTCTTTGAATCTTCTTTATCATGCTAAGAGGAGCAGGAAAAGCAAAAAATTTCAGAATTGCACGTTGCAATGTGGAGATATTACTGTTTGTGCATTTACAATATTCATTGATTTTTGCCATTGAAAAACATGTTATTCATATACCAGAAATGTTTGAAGCTACTGACTGAATGAAAAGAGCTGGCATCTCACTCTCTTTGAATCTTCTTTATCATGCCAGGATTAGCAGGAAAAAGCAAAAAATTTCAGAATTGCACGTTGCAATGTGGAGATATTACTGTTTGTGCATTTACAATATTCATTGATTTTTGCCATTGAAAAACGTCCAGAAATGTTTGAAGCTACTGACTGAATGAAAGGAGCTGGCATCTCACTCTCTTTGAATCTTCTTTATCATGCTAGGATTAGCAGGAAAAAGCAAAAAATTTCAGAATTGCACCTTGCAATGTGGAGATATTACTGTTTGTGCATTTACAATATTCATTGATTTTTGCCATTGAAAAACGTCCAGAAATGTTTGAAGCTACTGACTGAATGAAAGGAGCTGGCATCTCACTCTCTTTGAATCTTCTTTATCATGCTAGGATTAGCAGGAAAAAGCAAAAAATTTCAGAATTGCACCTTGCAATGCGGAGAAATTACTGTTTGTGCATTTACAATATTCATTGATTTTTGCCATTGAAAAACATCGTTATTCATATACCAGAAATGTTTGAAGCTACTGACTGAATGAAAAGAGCTGGCATCTCACTCTCTTTGAATCTTCTTTATCATGCCAGGATTAGCAGGAAAAAGCAAAAAATTTCAGAATTGCACGTTGCAATGTGGAGATATTACTGTTTGTGCATTTACAATATTCATTGATTTTTGCCATTGAAAAACGTCCAGAAATGTTTGAAGCTACTGACTGAATGAAAGGAGCTGGCATCTCACTCTCTTTGAATCTTCTTTATCATGCTAGGATTAGCAGGAAAAAGCAAAAAATTTCAGAATTGCACCTTGCAATGCGGAGAAATTACTGTTTGTGCATTTACAATATTCATTGATTTTTGCCATTGAAAAACGTCCAGAAATGTTTGAAGCTACTGACTGAATGAAAAGAGCTGGCATCTCACTCTCTTTGAATCTTCTTTATCATGCTAAGAGGAGCAGGAAAAAGCAAAAAATTTCAGAATTGCACGTTGCAATGTGGAGATATTACTGTTTGTGCATTTACAATATTCATTGATTTTTGCCATTGAAAAACATGTTATTCATATACCAGAAATGTTTGAAGCTACTGACTGAATGAAAAGAGCTGGCATCTCACTCTCTTTGAATCTTCTTTATCATGCCAGGATTAGCAGGAAAAAGCAAAAAATTTCAGAATTGCACGTTGCAATGTGGAGATATTACTGTTTGTGCATTTACAATATTCATTGATTTTTGCCATTGAAAAACGTCCAGAAATGTTTGAAGCTACTGACTGAATGAAAGGAGCTGGCATCTCACTCTCTTTGAATCTTCTTTATCATGCTAGGATTAGCAGGAAAAAGCAAAAAATTTCAGAATTGCACATTGCAATGCGGAGAAATTACTGTTTGTGCATTTACAATATTCATTGATTTTTGCCATTGAAAAACATCATGTTATTCATATACCAGAAATGTTTGAAGCTACTGACTGAATGAAAAGAGCTGGCATCTCACTCTCTTTGAATCTTCTTTATCATGCTAAGAGGAGCAGGAAAAAGCAAAAAATTTCAGAATTGCACGTTGCAATGTGGAGATATTACTGTTTGTGCATTTACAATATTCATTGATTTTTGCCATTGAAAAACGTCCAGAAATGTTTGAAGCTACTGACTGAATGAAAGGAGCTGGCATCTCACTCTCTTTGAATCTTCTTTATCATGCTAGGATTAGCAGGAAAAAGCAAAAAATTTCAGAATTGCACCTTGCAATGCGGAGAAATTACTGTGTGTGCATTTACAATATTCATTGATTTTTGCCATTGAAAAACATCGTTATTCATATACCAGAAATGTTTGAAGCTACTGACTGAATGAAAAGAGCTGGCATCTCACTCTCTTTGAATCTTCTTTATCATGCCAGGATTAGCAGGAAAAAGCAAAAAATTTCAGAATTGCACGTTGCAATGTGGAGATATTACTGTTTGTGCATTTACAATATTCATTGATTTTTGCCATTGAAAAACGTCCAGAAATGTTTGAAGCTACTGACTGAATGAAAGGAGCTGGCATCTCACTCTCTTTGAATCTTCTTTATCATGCTAGGATTAGCAGGAAAAAGCAAAAAATTTCAGAATTGCACCTTGCAATGTGGAGATATTACTGTTTGTGCATTTACAATATTCATTGATTTTTGCCATTGAAAAACGTCCAGAAATGTTTGAAGCTACTGACTGAATGAAAGGAGCTGGCATCTCACTCTCTTTGAATCTTCTTTATCATGCTAGGATTAGCAGGAAAAAGCAAAAAATTTCAGAATTGCACCTTGCAATGCGGAGAAATTACTGTGTGTGCATTTACAATATTCATTGATTTTTGCCATTGAAAAACATCGTTATTCATATACCAGAAATGTTTGAAGCTACTGACTGAATGAAAAGAGCTGGCATCTCACTCTCTTTGAATCTTCTTTATCATGCCAGGATTAGCAGGAAAAAGCAAAAAATTTCAGAATTGCACGTTGCAATGTGGAGATATTACTGTTTGTGCATTTACAATATTCATTGATTTTTGCCATTGAAAAACATCGTTATTCATATACCAGAAATGTTTGAAGCTACTGACTGAATGAAAAGAGCTGGCATCTCACTCTCTTTGAATCTTCTTTATCATGCCAAGATTAGCAGGAAAAAGCAAAAAATTTCAGAATTGCACGTTGCAATGTGGAGATATTACTGTTTGTGCATTTACAATATTCATTGATTTTTGCCATTGAAAAACGTCCAGAAATGTTTGAAGCTACTGACTGAATGAAAGGAGCTGGCATCTCACTCTCTTTGAATCTTCTTTATCATGCCAGGATTAGCAGGAAAAAGCAAAAAATTTCAGAATTGCACCTTGCAATGCGGAGAAATTACTGTTTGTGCATTTACAATATTCATTGATTTTTGCCATTGAAAAACGTCCAGAAATGTTTGAAGCTACTGACTGAATGAAAAGAGCTGGCATCTCACTCTCTTTGAATCTTCTTTATCATGCTAAGAGGAGCAGGAAAAAGCAAAAAATTTCAGAATTGCACCTTGCAATGTGGAGATATTACTGTTTGTGCATTTACAATATTCATTGATTTTTGCCATTGAAAAACATGTTATTCATATACCAGAAATGTTTGAAGCTACTGACTGAATGAAAAGAGCTGGCATCTCACTCTCTTTGAATCTTCTTTATCATGCCAGGATTAGCAGGAAAAAGCAAAAAATTTCAGAATTGCACGTTGCAATGTGGAGATATTACTGTTTGTGCATTTACAATATTCATTGATTTTTGCCATTGAAAAACGTCCAGAAATGTTTGAAGCTACTGACTGAATGAAAGGAGCTGGCATCTCACTCTCTTTGAATCTTCTTTATCATGCTAGGATTAGCAGGAAAAAGCAAAAAATTTCAGAATTGCACCTTGCAATGTGGAGATATTACTGTTTGTGCATTTACAATATTCATTGATTTTTGCCATTGAAAAACGTCCAGAAATGTTTGAAGCTACTGACTGAATGAAAGGAGCTGGCATCTCACTCTCTTTGAATCTTCTTTATCATGCTAGGATTAGCAGGAAAAAGCAAAAAATTTCAGAATTGCACCTTGCAATGCGGAGAAATTACTGTTTGTGCATTTACAATATTCATTGATTTTTGCCATTGAAAAACATCGTTATTCATATACCAGAAATGTTTGAAGCTACTGACTGAATGAAAAGAGCTGGCATCTCACTCTCTTTGAATCTTCTTTATCATGCCAGGATTAGCAGGAAAAAGCAAAAAATTTCAGAATTGCACGTTGCAATGTGGAGATATTACTGTTTGTGCATTTACAATATTCATTGATTTTTGCCATTGAAAAACGTCCAGAAATGTTTGAAGCTACTGACTGAATGAAAGGAGCTGGCATCTCACTCTCTTTGAATCTTCTTTATCATGCTAGGATTAGCAGGAAAAAGCAAAAAATTTCAGAATTGCACCTTGCAATGCGGAGAAATTACTGTTTGTGCATTTACAATATTCATTGATTTTTGCCATTGAAAAACGTCCAGAAATGTTTGAAGCTACTGACTGAATGAAAAGAGCTGGCATCTCACTCTCTTTGAATCTTCTTTATCATGCTAAGAGGAGCAGGAAAAAGCAAAAAATTTCAGAATTGCACGTTGCAATGTGGAGATATTACTGTTTGTGCATTTACAATATTCATTGATTTTTGCCATTGAAAAACATGTTATTCATATACCAGAAATGTTTGAAGCTACTGACTGAATGAAAAGAGCTGGCATCTCACTCTCTTTGAATCTTCTTTATCATGCCAGGATTAGCAGGAAAAAGCAAAAAATTTCAGAATTGCACGTTGCAATGTGGAGATATTACTGTTTGTGCATTTACAATATTCATTGATTTTTGCCATTGAAAAACGTCCAGAAATGTTTGAAGCTACTGACTGAATGAAGGGATCTGGCATCTCACTCTCTTTGAATCTTCTTTATCATGCTAGGATTAGCAGGAAAAAGCAAAAAATTTCAGAATTGCACCTTGCAATGCGGAGAAATTACTGTGTGTGCATTTACAATATTCATTGATTTTTGCCATTGAAAAACATGTTATTCATATACCAGAAATGTTTGAAGCTACTGACTGAATGAAAAGAGCTGGCATCTCACTCTCTTTGAATCTTCTTTATCATGCCAGGATTAGCAGGAAAAAGCAAAAAATTTCAGAATTGCACCTTGCAATGTGGAGATATTACTGTTTGTGCATTTACAATATTCATTGATTTTTGCCATTGAAAAACGTCCAGAAATGTTTGAAGCTACTGACTGAATGAAAGGAGCTGGCATCTCACTCTCTTTGAATCTTCTTTATCATGCTAGGATTAGCAGGAAAAAGCAAAAAATTTCAGAATTGCACATTGCAATGCGGAGAAATTACTGTTTGTGCATTTACAATATTCATTGATTTTTGCCATTGAAAAACATCATGTTATTCATATACCAGAAATGTTTGAAGCTACTGACTGAATGAAAAGAGCTGGCATCTCACTATCTTTGAATCTTCTTTATCAAGCTAAGAGGAGCAGGAAAAAGCAAAAAATTTCAGAATTGCACGTTGCAATGTGGAGATATTACTGTTTGTGCATTTACAATATTCATTGATTTTTGCCATTGAAAAACGTCCAGAAATGTTTGAAGCTACTGACTGAATGAAAGGAGCTGGCATCTCACTCTCTTTGAATCTTCTTTATCATGCTAGGATTAGCAGGAAAAAGCAAAAAATTTCAGAATTGCACCTTGCAATGCGGAGAAATTACTGTGTGTGCATTTACAATATTCATTGATTTTTGCCATTGAAAAACATCGTTATTCATATACCAGAAATGTTTGAAGCTACTGACTGAATGAAAAGAGCTGGCATCTCACTCTCTTTGAATCTTCTTTATCATGCCAGGATTAGCAGGAAAAAGCAAAAAATTTCAGAATTGCACGTTGCAATGTGGAGATATTACTGTTTGTGCATTTACAATATTCATTGATTTTTGCCATTGAAAAACGTCCAGAAATGTTTGAAGCTACTGACTGAATGAAAGGAGCTGGCATCTCACTCTCTTTGAATCTTCTTTATCATGCTAGGATTAGCAGGAAAAAGCAAAAAATTTCAGAATTGCACCTTGCAATGTGGAGATATTACTGTTTGTGCATTTACAATATTCATTGATTTTTGCCATTGAAAAACGTCCAGAAATGTTTGAAGCTACTGACTGAATGAAAGGAGCTGGCATCTCACTCTCTTTGAATCTTCTTTATCATGCTAGGACTAGCAGGAAAAAGCAAAAAATTTCAGAACTGCACCTTGCAATGCGGAGAAATTACTGTTTGTGCATTTACAATATTCATTGATTTTTGCCATTGAAAAACATGTTATTCATATACCAGAAATGTTTGAAGCTACTGACTGAATAAAAAGAGCTGGCATTTCACTCTCTTTGAATCTTCTTTATCATGCCAGGATTAGCAGGAAAAATCAAAAAATTTCAGAATTGCACGTTGCAATGTGGAGATATTACTGTTTGTGCATTTACAATATTCATTGATTTTTGCCATTGAAAAACGTCCAGAAATGTTTGAAGCTACTGACTGAATGAAAGGAGCTGGCATCTCACTCTCTTTGAATCTTCTTTATCATGCTAGGATTAGCAGGAAAAAGCAAAAAATTTCAGAATTGCACCTTGCAATGTGGAGATATTACTGTTTGTGCATTTACAATATTCATTGATTTTTGCCATTGAAAAACGTCCAGAAATGTTTGAAGCTACTGACTGAATGAAAGGAGCTGGCATCTCACTCTCTTTGAATCTTCTTTATCATGCTAGGATTAGCAGGAAAAAGCAAAAAATTTCAGAATTGCACCTTGCAATGCAGAGAAATTACTGTTTGTGCATTTACAATATTCATTGATTTTTGCCATTGAAAAACATGTTATTCATATACCAGAAATGTTTGAAGCTACTGACTGAATGAAAAGAGCTGGCATCTCACTCTCTTTGAATCTTCTTTATCATGCCAGGATTAGCAGGAAAAAGCAAAAAATTTCAGAATTGCACCTTGCAATGTGGAGATATTACTGTTTGTGCATTTACAATATTCATTGATTTTTGCCATTGAAAAACGTCCAGAAATGTTTGAAGCTACTGACTGAATGAAAGGAGCTGGCATCTCACTCTCTTTGAATCTTCTTTATCATGCTAGGATTAGCAGGAAAAAGCAAAAAATTTCAGAATTGCACCTTGCAATGCGGAGAAATTACTGTGTGTGCATTTACAATATTCATTGATTTTTGCCATTGAAAAACATCGTTATTCATATACCAGAAATGTTTGAAGCTACTGACTGAATGAAAAGAGCTGGCATCTCACTCTCTTTGAATCTTCTTTATCATGCCAGGATTAGCAGGAAAAAGCAAAAAATTTCAGAATTGCACGTTGCAATGTGGAGATATTACTGTTTGTGCATTTACAATATTCATTGATTTTTGCCATTGAAAAACATCGTTATTCATATACCAGAAATGTTTGAAGCTACTGACTGAATGAAAAGAGCTGGCATCTCACTCTCTTTGAATCTTCTTTATCTTGCCAAGATTAGCAGGAAAAAGCAAAAAATTTCAGAATTGCACGTTGCAATGTGGAGATATTACTGTTTGTGCATTTACAATATTCATTGATTTTTGCCATTGAAAAACGTCCAGAAATGTTTGAAGCTACTGACTGAATGAAAGGAGCTGGCATCTCACTCTCTTTGAATCTTCTTTATCATGCTAGGATTAGCAGGAAAAAGCAAAAAATTTCAGAATTGCACCTTGCAATGTGGAGATATTACTGTTTGTGCATTTACAATATTCATTGATTTTTGCCATTGAAAAACGTCCAGAAATGTTTGAAGCTACTGACTGAATGAAAGGAGCTGGCATCTCACTCTCTTTGAATCTTCTTTATCATGCTAGGATTAGCAGGAAAAAGCAAAAAATTTCAGAATTGCACCTTGCAATGCGGAGAAATTACTGTTTGTGCATTTACAATATTCATTGATTTTTGCCATTGAAAAACATGTTATTCATATACCAGAAATGTTTGAAGCTACTGACTGAATGAAAAGAGCTGGCATCTCACTCTCTTTGAATCTTCTTTATCATGCCAGGATTAGCAGGAAAAAGCAAAAAATTTCAGAATTGCACCTTGCAATGTGGAGATATTACTGTTTGTGCATTTACAATATTCATTGATTTTTGCCATTGAAAAACGTCCAGAAATGTTTGAAGCTACTGACTGAATGAAAGGAGCTGGCATCTCACTCTCTTTGAATCTTCTTTATCATGCTAGGATTAGCAGGAAAAAGCAAAAAATTTCAGAATTGCACCTTGCAATGCGGAGAAATTACTGTGTGTGCATTTACAATATTCATTGATTTTTGCCATTGAAAAACATCGTTATTCATATACCAGAAATGTTTGAAGCTACTGACTGAATGAAAAGAGCTGGCATCTCACTCTCTTTGAATCTTCTTTATCATGCCAGGATTAGCAGGAAAAAGCAAAAAATTTCAGAATTGCACGTTGCAATGTGGAGATATTACTGTTTGTGCATTTACAATATTCATTGATTTTTGCCATTGAAAAACATCGTTATTCATATACCAGAAATGTTTGAAGCTACTGACTGAATGAAAAGAGCTGGCATCTCACTCTCATTGAATCTTCTTTATCATGCCAAGATTAGCAGGAAAAAGCAAAAAATTTCAGAATTGCACGTTGCAATGTGGAGATATTACTGTTTGTGCATTTACAATATTCATTGATTTTTACCATTGAAAAACGTCCAGAAATGTTTGAAGCTACTGACTGAATGAAAGGAGCTGGCATCTCACTCTCTTTGAATCTTCTTTATCATGCTAGGATTAGCAGGAAAAAGCAAAAAATTTCAGAATTGCACCTTGCAATGCGGAGAAATTACTGTTTGTGCATTTACAATATTCATTGATTTTTGCCATTGAAAAACGTCCAGAAATGTTTGAAGCTACTGACTGAATGAAAAGAGCTGGCATCTCACTCTCTTTGAATCTTCTTTATCATGCTAAGAGGAGCAGGAAAAAGCAAAAAATTTCAGAATTGCACGTTGCAATGTGGAGATATTACTGTTTGTGCATTTACAATATTCATTGATTTTTGCCATTGAAAAACATGTTATTCATATACCAGAAATGTTTGAAGCTACTGACTGAATGAAAAGAGCTGGCATCTCACTCTCTTTGAATCTTCTTTATCATGCCAGGATTAGCAGGAAAAAGCAAAAAAATTCAGAATTGCACGTTGCAATGTGGAGATATTACTGTTTGTGCATTTACAATATTCATTGATTTTTGCCATTGAAAAACGTCCAGAAATGTTTGAAGCTACTGACTGAATGAAAGGAGCTGGCATCTCACTCTCTTTGAATCTTCTTTATCATGCTAGGATTAGCAGGAAAAAGCAAAAAATTTCAGAATTGCACCTTGCAATGTGGAGATATTACTGTTTGTGCATTTACAATATTCATTGATTTTTGCCATTGAAAAACGTCCAGAAATGTTTGAAGCTACTGACTGAATGAAAGGAGCTGGCATCTCACTCTCTTTGAATCTTCTTTATCATGCTAGGATTAGCAGGAAAAAGCAAAAAATTTCAGAATTGCACCTTGCAATGCGGAGAAATTACTGTTTGTGCATTTACAATATTCATTGATTTTTGCCATTGAAAAACATCGTTATTCATATACCAGAAATGTTTGAAGCTACTGACTGAATGAAAAGAGCTGGCATCTCACTCTCTTTGAATCTTCTTTATCATGCCAGGATTAGCAGGAAAAAGCAAAAAATTTCAGAATTGCACGTTGCAATGTGGAGATATTACTGTTTGTGCATTTACAATATTCATTGATTTTTGCCATTGAAAAACGTCCAGAAATGTTTGAAGCTACTGACTGAATGAAAGGAGCTGGCATCTCACTCTCTTTGAATCTTCTTTATCATGCTAGGATTAGCAGGAAAAAGCAAAAAATTTCAGAATTGCACCTTGCAATGCGGAGAAATTACTGTTTGTGCATTTACAATATTCATTGATTTTTGCCATTGAAAAACATGTTATTCATATACCAGAAATGTTTGAAGCTACTGACTGAATGAAAGGAGCTGGCATCTCACTCTCTTTGAATCTTCTTTATCATGCCAGGATTAGCAGGAAAAAGCAAAAAATTTCAGAATTGCACCTTGCAATGTGGAGATATTACTGTTTGTGCATTTACAATATTCATTGATTTTTGCCATTGAAAAACGTCCAGAAATGTTTGAAGCTACTGACTGAATGAAAGGAGCTGGCATCTCACTCTCTTTGAATCTTCTTTATCATGCTAGGATTAGCAGGAAAAAGCAAAAAATTTCAGAATTGCACCTTGCAATGCTGAGAAATTACTGTGTGTGCATTTACAATATTCATTGATTTTTGCCATTGAAAAACATCGTTATTCATATACCAGAAATGTTTGAAGCTACTGACTGAATGAAAAGAGCTGGCATCTCACTCTCTTTGAATCTTCTTTATCATGCCAGGATTAGCAGGAAAAAGCAAAAAATTTCAGAATTGCACGTTGCAATGTGAAGATATTACTGTTTGTGCATTTACAATATTCATTGATTTTTGCCATTGAAAAACGTCCAGAAATGTTTGAAGCTACTGACTGAATGAAAGGAGCTGGCATCTCACTCTCTTTGAATCTTCTTTATCATGCTAGGATTAGCAGGAAAAAGCAAAAAATTTCAGAATTGCACCTTGCAATGTGGAGATATTACTGTTTGTGCATTTACAATATTCATTGATTTTTGCCATTGAAAAACGTCCAGAAATGTTTGAAGCTACTGACTGAATGAAAGGAGCTGGCATCTCACTCTCTTTGAATCTTCTTTATCATGCTAGGATTAGCAGGAAAAAGCAAAAAATTTCAGAATTGCACCTTGCAATGCGGAGAAATTACTGTTTGTGCATTTACAATATTCATTGATTTTTGCCATTGAAAAACATCGTTATTCATATACCAGAAATGTTTGAAGCTACTGACTGAATGAAAAGAGCTGGCATCTCACTCTCTTTGAATCTTCTTTATCATGCCAGGATTAGCAGGAAAAAGCAAAAAATTTCAGAATTGCACGTTGCAATGTGGAGATATTACTGTTTGTGCATTTACAATATTCATTGATTTTTGCCATTGAAAAACGTCCAGAAATGTTTGAAGCTACTGACTGAATGAAAGGAGCTGGCATCTCACTCTCTTTGAATCTTCTTTATCATGCTAGGATTAGCAGGAAAAAGCAAAAAATTTCAGAATTGCACCTTGCAATGCGGAGAAATTACTGTTTGTGCATTTACAATATTCATTGATTTTTGCCATTGAAAAACATCGTTATTCATATACCAGAAATGTTTGAAGCTACTGACTGAATGAAAAGAGCTGGCATCTCACTCTCTTTGAATCTTCTTTATCATGCCAGGATTAGCAGGAAAAAGCAAAAAATTTCAGAATTGCACGTTGCAATGTGGAGATATTACTGTTTGTGCATTTACAATATTCATTGATTTTTGCCATTGAAAAACGTCCAGAAATGTTTGAAGCTACTGACTGAATGAAAGGAGCTGGCATCTCACTCTCTTTGAATCTTCTTTATCATGCTAGGATTAGCAGGAAAAAGCAAAAAATTTCAGAATTGCACCTTGCAATGCGGAGAAATTACTGTTTGTGCATTTACAATATTCATTGATTTTTGCCATTGAAAAACGTCCAGAAATGTTTGAAGCTACTGACTGAATGAAAAGAGCTGGCATCTCACTCTCTTTGAATCTTCTTTATCATGCTAAGAGGAGCAGGAAAAAGCAAAAAATTTCAGAATTGCACGTTGCAATGTGGAGATATTACTGTTTGTGCATTTACAATATTCATTGATTTTTGCCATTGAAAAACATGTTATTCATATACCAGAAATGTTTGAAGCTACTGACTGAATGAAAAGAGCTGGCATCTCACTCTCTTTGAATCTTCTTTATCATGCCAGGATTAGCAGGAAAAAGCAAAAAATTTCAGAATTGCACGTTGCAATGTGGAGATATTACTGTTTGTGCATTTACAATATTCATTGATTTTTGCCATTGAAAAACGTCCAGAAATGTTTGAAGCTACTGACTGAATGAAAGGAGCTGGCATCTCACTCTCTTTGAATCTTCTTTATCATGCTAGGATTAGCAGGAAAAAGCAAAAAATTTCAGAATTGCACCTTGCAATGCGGAGAAATTACTGTGTGTGCATTTACAATATTCATTGATTTTTGCCATTGAAAAACATGTTATTCATATACCAGAAATGTTTGAAGCTAATGACTGAATGAAAAGAGCTGGCATCTCACTCTCTTTGAATCTTCTTTATCATGCCAGGATTAGCAGGAAAAAGCAAAAAATTTCAGAATTGCACCTTGCAATGTGGAGATATTACTGTTTGTGCATTTACAATATTCATTGATTTTTGCCATTGAAAAACGTCCAGAAATGTTTGAAGCTACTGACTGAATGAAAGGAGCTGGCATCTCACTCTCTTTGAATCTTCTTTATCATGCTAGGATTAGCAGGAAAAAGCAAAAAATTTCAGAATTGCACATTGCAATGCGGAGAAATTACTGTTTGTGCATTTACAATATTCATTGATTTTTGCCATTGAAAAACATCATGTTATTCATATACCAGAAATGTTTGAAGCTACTGACTGAATGAAAAGAGCTGGCATCTCACTCTCTTTGAATCTTCTTTATCATGCTAAGAGGAGCAGGAAAAAGCAAAAAATTTCAGAATTGCACGTTGCAATGTGGAGATATTACTGTTTGTGCATTTACAATATTCATTGATTTTTGCCATTGAAAAACGTCCAGAAATGTTTGAAGCTACTGACTGAATGAAAGGAGCTGGCATCTCACTCTCTTTGAATCTTCTTTATCATGCTAGGATTAGCAGGAAAAAGCAAAAAATTTCAGAATTGCACCTTGCAATGCGGAGAAATTACTGTGTGTGCATTTACAATATTCATTGATTTTTGCCATTGAAAAACATCGTTATTCATATACCAGAAATGTTTGAAGCTACTGACTGAATGAAAAGAGCTGGCATCTCACTCTCTTTGAATCTTCTTTATCATGCCAGGATTAGCAGGAAAAAGCAAAAAATTTCAGAATTGCACGTTGCAATGTGGAGATATTACTGTTTGTGCATTTACAATATTCATTGATTTTTGCCATTGAAAAACGTCCAGAAATGTTTGAAGCTACTGACTGAATGAAAGGAGCTGGCATCTCACTCTCTTTGAATCTTCTTTATCATGCTAGGATTAGCAGGAAAAAGCAAAAAATTTCAGAATTGCACCTTGCAATGTGGAGATATTACTGTTTGTGCATTTACAATATTCATTGATTTTTGCCATTGAAAAACGTCCAGAAATGTTTGAAGCTACTGACTGAATGAAAGGAGCTGGCATCTCACTCTCTTTGAATCTTCTTTATCATGCTAGGATTAGCAGGAAAAAGCAAAAAATTTCAGAATTGCACCTTGCAATGCGGAGAAATTACTGTTTGTGCATTTACAATATTCATTGATTTTTGCCATTGAAAAACATGTTATTCATATACCAGAAATGTTTGAAGCTACTGACTGAATGAAAAGAGCTGGCATCTCACTCTCTTTGAATCTTCTTTATCATGCCAGGATTAGCAGGAAAAAGCAAAAAATTTCAGAATTGCACCTTGCAATGTGGAGATATTACTGTTTGTGCATTTACAATATTCATTGATTTTTGCCATTGAAAAACGTCCAGAAATGTTTGAAGCTACTGACTGAATGAAAGGAGCTGGCATCTCACTCTCTTTGAATCTTCTTTATCATGCTAGGATTAGCAGGAAAAAGCAAAAAATTTCAGAATTGCACCTTGCAATGCGGAGAAATTACTGTGTGTGCATTTACAATATTCATTGATTTTTGCCATTGAAAAACATCGTTATTCATATACCAGAAATGTTTGAAGCTACTGACTGAATGAAAAGAGCTGGCATCTCACTCTCTTTGAATCTTCTTTATCATGCCAGGATTAGCAGGAAAGAGCAAAAAATTTCAGAATTGCACGTTGCAATGTGGAGATATTACTGTTTGTGCATTTACAATATTCATTGATTTTTGCCATTGAAAAACATCGTTATTCATATACCAGAAATGTTTGAAGCTACTGACTGAATGAAAAGAGCTGGCATCTCACTCTCTTTGAATCTTCTTTATCATGCCAAGATTAGCAGGAAAAAGCAAAAAATTTCAGAATTGCACGTTGCAATGTGGAGATATTACTGTTTGTGCATTTACAATATTCATTGATTTTTGCCATTGAAAAACGTCCAGAAATGTTTGAAGCTACTGACTGAATGAAAGGAGCTGGCATCTCACTCTCTTTGAATCTTCTTTATCATGCTAGGATTAGCAGGAAAAAGCAAAAAATTTCAGAATTGCACCTTGCAATGTGGAGATATTACTGTTTGTGCATTTACAATATTCATTGATTTTTGCCATTGAAAAACGTCCAGAAATGTTTGAAGCTACTGACTGAATGAAAGGAGCTGGCATCTCACTCTCTTTGAATCTTCTTTATCATGCTAGGATTAGCAGGAAAAAGCAAAAAATTTCAGAATTGCACCTTGCAATGCGGAGAAATTACTGTTTGTGCATTTACAATATTCATTGATTTTTGCCATTGAAAAACATGTTATTCATATACCAGAAATGTTTGAAGCTACTGACTGAATGAAAAGAGCTGGCATCTCACTCTCTTTGAATCTTCTTTATCATGCCAGGATTAGCAGGAAAAAGCAAAAAATTTCAGAATTGCACCTTGCAATGTGGAGATATTACTGTTTGTGCATTTACAATATTCATTGATTTTTGCCATTGAAAAACATCCAGAAATGTTTGAAGCTACTGACTGAATGAAAGGAGCTGGCATCTCACTCTCTTTGAATCTTCTTTATCATGCTAGGATTAGCAGGAAAAAGCAAAAAATTTCAGAATTGCACCTTGCAATGCGGAGAAATTACTGTGTGTGCATTTACAATATTCATTGATTTTTGCCATTGAAAAACATCGTTATTCATATACCAGAAATATTTGAAGCTACTGACTGAATGAAAAGAGCTGGCATCTCACTCTCTTTGAATCTTCTTTATCATGCCAGGATTAGCAGGAAAAAGCAAAAAATTTCAGAATTGCACGTTGCAATGTGGAGATATTACTGTTTGTGCATTTACAATATTCATTGATTTTTGCCATTGAAAAACATCGTTATTCATATACCAAAAATGTTTGAAGCTACTGACTGAATGAAAAGAGCTGGCATCTCACTCTCTTTGAATCTTCTTTATCATGCCAAGATTAGCAGGAAAAAGCAAAAAATTTCAGAATTGCACGTTGCAATGTGGAGATATTACTGTTTGTGCATTTACAATATTCATTGATTTTTGCCATTGAAAAACGTCCAGAAATGTTTGAAGCTACTGACTGAATGAAAGGAGCTGGCATCTCACTCTCTTTGAATCTTCTTTATCATGCTAGGATTAGCAGGAAAAAGCAAAAAATTTCAGAATTGCACCTTGCAATGCGGAGAAATTACTGTTTGTGCATTTACAATATTCATTGATTTTTGCCATTGAAAAACGTCCAGAAATGTTTGAAGCTACTGACTGAATGAAAAGAGCTGGCATCTCACTCTCTTTGAATCTTCTTTATCATGCTAAGAGGAGCAGGAAAAAGCAAAAAATTTCAGAATTGCACGTTGCAATGTGGAGATATTACTGTTTGTGCATTTACAATATTCATTGATTTTTGCCATTGAAAAACATGTTATTCATATACCAGAAATGTTTGAAGCTACTGACTGAATGAAAAGAGCTGGCATCTCACTCTCTTTGAATCTTCTTTATCATGCCAGGATTAGCAGGAAAAAGCAAAAAATTTCAGAATTGCACGTTGCAATGTGGAGATATTACTGTTTGTGCATTTACAATATTCATTGATTTTTGCCATTGAAAAACGTCCAGAAATGTTTGAAGCTACTGACTGAATGAAAGGAGCTGGCATCTCACTCTCTTTGAATCTTCTTTATCATGCTAGGATTAGCAGGAAAAAGCAAAAAATTTCAGAATTGCACCTTGCAATGCGGAGAAATTACTGTGTGTGCATTTACAATATTCATTGATTTTTGCCATTGAAAAACATCGTTATTCATATACCAAAAATGTTTGAAGCTACTGACTGAATGAAAAGAGCTGGCATCTCACTCTCTTTGAATCTTCTTTATCATGCCAAGATTAGCAGGAAAAAGCAAAAAATTTCAGAATTGCACGTTGCAATGTGGAGATATTACTGTTTGTGCATTTACAATATTCATTGATTTTTGCCATTGAAAAACGTCCAGAAATGTTTGAAGCTACTGACTGAATGAAAGGAGCTGGCATCTCACTCTCTTTGAATCTTCTTTATCATGCTAGGATTAGCAGGAAAAAGCAAAAAATTTCAGAATTGCACCTTGCAATGCGGAGAAATTACTGTTTTTGTGCATTTACAATATTCATTGATTTTTGCCATTGAAAAACGTCCAGAAATGTTTGAAGCTACTGACTGAATGAAAAGAGCTGGCATCTCACTCTCTTTGAATCTTCTTTATCATGCTAAGAGGAGCAGGAAAAAGCAAAAAATTTCAGAATTGCACGTTGCAATGTGGAGATATTACTGTTTGTGCATTTACAATATTCATTGATTTTTGCCATTGAAAAACATGTTATTCATATACCAGAAATGTTTGAAGCTACTGACTGAATGAAAAGAGCTGGCATCTCACTCTCTTTGAATCTTCTTTATCATGCCAGGATTAGCAGGAAAAAGCAAAAAATTTCAGAATTGCACGTTGCAATGTGGAGATATTACTGTTTGTGCATTTACAATATTCATTGATTTTTGCCATTGAAAAACGTCCAGAAATGTTTGAAGCTACTGACTGAATGAAAGGAGCTGGCATCTCACTCTCTTTGAATCTTCTTTATCATGCTAGGATTAGCAGGAAAAAGCAAAAAATTTCAGAATTGCACCTTGCAATGCGGAGAAATTACTGTGTGTGCATTTACAATATTCATTGATTTTTGCCATTGAAAAACATGTTATTCATATACCAGAAATGTTTGAAGCTAATGACTGAATGAAAAGAGCTGGCATCTCACTCTCTTTGAATCTTCTTTATCATGCCAGGATTAGCAGGAAAAAGCAAAAAATTTCAGAATTGCACCTTGCAATGTGGAGATATTACTGTTTGTGCATTTACAATATTCATTGATTTTTGCCATTGAAAAACGTCCAGAAATGTTTGAAGCTACTGACTGAATGAAAGGAGCTGGCATCTCACTCTCTTTGAATCTTCTTTATCATGCTAGGATTAGCAGGAAAAAGCAAAAAATTTCAGAATTGCACATTGCAATGCGGAGAAATTACTGTTTGTGCATTTACAATATTCATTGATTTTTGCCATTGAAAAACATCATGTTATTCATATACCAGAAATGTTTGAAGCTACTGACTGAATGAAAAGAGCTGGCATCTCACTCTCTTTGAATCTTCTTTATCATGCTAAGAGGAGCAGGAAAAAGCAAAAAATTTCAGAATTGCACGTTGCAATGTGGAGATATTACTGTTTGTGCATTTACAATATTCATTGATTTTTGCCATTGAAAAACGTCCAGAAATGTTTGAAGCTACTGACTGAATGAAAGGAGCTGGCATCTCACTCTCTTTGAATCTTCTTTATCATGCTAGGATTAGCAGGAAAAAGCAAAAAATTTCAGAATTGCACCTTGCAATGCGGAGAAATTACTGTGTGTGCATTTACAATATTCATTGATTTTTGCCATTGAAAAACATCGTTATTCATATACCAGAAATGTTTGAAGCTACTGACTGAATGAAAAGAGCTGGCATCTCACTCTCTTTGAATCTTCTTTATCATGCCAGGATTAGCAGGAAAAAGCAAAAAATTTCAGAATTGCACGTTGCAATGTGGAGATATTACTGTTTGTGCATTTACAATATTCATTGATTTTTGCCATTGAAAAACATGTTATTCATATACCAGAAATGTTTGAAGCTACTGACTGAATAAAAAGAGCTGGCATCTCACTCTCTTTGAATCTTCTTTATCATGCCAGGATTAGCAGGAAAAATCAAAAAATTTCAGAATTGCACGTTGCAATGTGGAGATATTACTGTTTGTGCATTTACAATATTCATTGATTTTTGCCATTGAAAAACGTCCAGAAATGTTTGAAGCTACTGACTGAATGAAAGGAGCTGGCATCTCACTCTCTTTGAATCTTCTTTATCATGCTAGGATTAGCAGGAAAAAGCAAAAAATTTCAGAATTGCACCTTGCAATGTGGAGATATTACTGTTTGTGCATTTACAATATTCATTGATTTTTGCCATTGAAAAACGTCCAGAAATGTTTGAAGCTACTGACTGAATGAAAGGAGCTGGCATCTCACTCTCTTTGAATCTTCTTTATCATGCTAGGATTAGCAGGAAAAAGCAAAAAATTTCAGAATTGCACCTTGCAATGCGGAGAAATTACTGTTTGTGCATTTACAATATTCATTGATTTTTGCCATTGAAAAACATGTTATTCATATACCAGAAATGTTTGAAGCTACTGACTGAATGAAAAGAGCTGGCATCTCACTCTCTTTGAATCTTCTTTATCATGCCAGGATTAGCAGGAAAAAGCAAAAAATTTCAGAATTGCACCTTGCAATGTGGAGATATTACTGTTTGTGCATTTACAATATTCATTGATTTTTGCCATTGAAAAACGTCCAGAAATGTTTGAAGCTACTGACTGAATGAAAGGAGCTGGCATCTCACTCTCTTTGAATCTTCTTTATCATGCTAGGATTAGCAGGAAAAAGCAAAAAATTTCAGAATTGCACCTTGCAATGCGGAGAAATTACTGTGTGTGCATTTACAATATTCATTGATTTTTGCCATTGAAAAACATCGTTATTCATATACCAGAAATGTTTGAAGCTACTGACTGAATGAAAAGAGCTGGCATCTCACTCTCTTTGAATCTTCTTTATCATGCCAGGATTAGCAGGAAAGAGCAAAAAATTTCAGAATTGCACGTTGCAATGTGGAGATATTACTGTTTGTGCATTTACAATATTCATTGATTTTTGCCATTGAAAAACATCGTTATTCATATACCAGAAATGTTTGAAGCTACTGACTGAATGAAAAGAGCTGGCATCTCACTCTCTTTGAATCTTCTTTATCATGCCAAGATTAGCAGGAAAAAGCAAAAAATTTCAGAATTGCACGTTGCAATGTGGAGATATTACTGTTTGTGCATTTACAATATTCATTGATTTTTGCCATTGAAAAACGTCCAGAAATGTTTGAAGCTACTGACTGAATGAAAGGAGCTGGCATCTCACTCTCTTTGAATCTTCTTTATCATGCTAGGATTAGCAGGAAAAAGCAAAAAATTTCAGAATTGCACCTTGCAATGTGGAGATATTACTGTTTGTGCATTTACAATATTCATTGATTTTTGCCATTGAAAAACGTCCAGAAATGTTTGAAGCTACTGACTGAATGAAAGGAGCTGGCATCTCACTCTCTTTGAATCTTCTTTATCATGCTAGGATTAGCAGGAAAAAGCAAAAAATTTCAGAATTGCACCTTGCAATGCGGAGAAATTACTGTTTGTGCATTTACAATATTCATTGATTTTTGCCATTGAAAAACATGTTATTCATATACCAGAAATGTTTGAAGCTACTGACTGAATGAAAAGAGCTGGCATCTCACTCTCTTTGAATCTTCTTTATCATGCCAGGATTAGCAGGAAAAAGCAAAAAATTTCAGAATTGCACCTTGCAATGTGGAGATATTACTGTTTGTGCATTTACAATATTCATTGATTTTTGCCATTGAAAAACATCCAGAAATGTTTGAAGCTACTGACTGAATGAAAGGAGCTGGCATCTCACTCTCTTTGAATCTTCTTTATCATGCTAGGATTAGCAGGAAAAAGCAAAAAATTTCAGAATTGCACCTTGCAATGCGGAGAAATTACTGTGTGTGCATTTACAATATTCATTGATTTTTGCCATTGAAAAACATCGTTATTCATATACCAGAAATATTTGAAGCTACTGACTGAATGAAAAGAGCTGGCATCTCACTCACTTTGAATCTTCTTTATCATGCCAGGATTAGCAGGAAAAAGCAAAAAATTTCAGAATTGCACGTTGCAATGTGGAGATATTACTGTTTGTGCATTTACAATATTCATTGATTTTTGCCATTGAAAAACATCGTTATTCATATACCAAAAATGTTTGAAGCTACTGACTGAATGAAAAGAGCTGGCATCTCACTCTCTTTGAATCTTCTTTATCATGCCAAGATTAGCAGGAAAAAGCAAAAAATTTCAGAATTGCACGTTGCAATGTGGAGATATTACTGTTTGTGCATTTACAATATTCATTGATTTTTGCCATTGAAAAACGTCCAGAAATGTTTGAAGCTACTGACTGAATGAAAGGAGCTGGCATCTCACTCTCTTTGAATCTTCTTTATCATGCTAGGATTAGCAGGAAAAAGCAAAAAATTTCAGAATTGCACCTTGCAATGCGGAGAAATTACTGTTTGTGCATTTACAATATTCATTGATTTTTGCCATTGAAAAACGTCCAGAAATGTTTGAAGCTACTGACTGAATGAAAAGAGCTGGCATCTCACTCTCTTTGAATCTTCTTTATCATGCTAAGAGGAGCAGGAAAAAGCAAAAAATTTCAGAATTGCACGTTGCAATGTGGAGATATTACTGTTTGTGCATTTACAATATTCATTGATTTTTGCCATTGAAAAACATGTTATTCATATACCAGAAATGTTTGAAGCTACTGACTGAATGAAAAGAGCTGGCATCTCACTCTCTTTGAATCTTCTTTATCATGCCAGGATTAGCAGGAAAAAGCAAAAAATTTCAGAATTGCACGTTGCAATGTGGAGATATTACTGTTTGTGCATTTACAATATTCATTGATTTTTGCCATTGAAAAACGTCCAGAAATGTTTGAAGCTACTGACTGAATGAAAGGAGCTGGCATCTCACTCTCTTTGAATCTTCTTTATCATGCTAGGATTAGCAGGAAAAAGCAAAAAATTTCAGAATTGCACCTTGCAATGTGGAGATATTACTGTTTGTGCATTTACAATATTCATTGATTTTTGCCATTGAAAAACGTCCAGAAATGTTTGAAGCTACTGACTGAATGAAAGGAGCTGGCATCTCACTCTCTTTGAATCTTCTTTATCATGATAGGATTAGCAGGAAAAAGCAAAAAATTTCAGAATTGCACCTTGCAATGCGGAGAAATTACTGTTTGTGCATTTACAATATTCATTGATTTTTGCCATTGAAAAACATCGTTATTCATATACCAGAAATGTTTGAAGCTACTGACTGAATGAAAAGAGCTGGCATCTCACTCTCTTTGAATCTTCTTTATCATGCCAGGATTAGCAGGAAAAAGCAAAAAATTTCAGAATTGCACGTTGCAATGTGGAGATATTACTGTTTGTGCATTTACAATATTCATTGATTTTTGCCATTGAAAAACGTCCAGAAATGTTTGAAGCTACTGACTGAATGAAAGGAGCTGGCATCTCACTCTCTTTGAATCTTCTTTATCATGCTAGGATTAGCAGGAAAAAGCAAAAAATTTCAGAATTGCACCTTGCAATGCGGAGAAATTACTGTTTGTGCATTTACAATATTCATTGATTTTTGCCATTGAAAAACATGTTATTCATATACCAGAAATGTTTGAAGCTACTGACTGAATGAAAGGAGCTGGCATCTCACTCTCTTTGAATCTTCTTTATCATGCCAGGATTAGCAGGAAAAAGCAAAAAATTTCAGAATTGCACCTTGCAATGTGGAGATATTACTGTTTGTGCATTTACAATATTCATTGATTTTTGCCATTGAAAAACATCCAGAAATGTTTGAAGCTACTGACTGAATGAAAGGAGCTGGCATCTCACTCTCTTTGAATCTTCTTTATCATGCTAGGATTAGCAGGAAAAAGCAAAAAATTTCAGAATTGCACCTTGCAATGCGGAGAAATTACTGTGTGTGCATTTACAATATTCATTGATTTTTGCCATTGAAAAACATCGTTATTCATATACCAGAAATGTTTGAAGCTACTGACTGAATGAAAAGAGCTGGCATCTCACACTCTTTGAATCTTCTTTATCATGCCAGGATTAGCAGGAAAAAGCAAAAAATTTCAGAATTGCACGTTGCAATGTGGAGATATTACTGTTTGTGCATTTACAATATTCATTGATTTTTGCCATTGAAAAACATCGTTATTCATATACCAGAAATGTTTGAAGCTACTGACTGAATGAAAAGAGCTGGCATCTCACTCTCTTTGAATCTTCTTTATCATGCCAAGATTAGCAGGAAAAAGCAAAAAATTTCAGAATTGCACGTTGCAATGTGGAGATATTACTGTTTGTGCATTTACAATATTCATTGATTTTTGCCATTGAAAAACGTCCAGAAATGTTTGAAGCTACTGACTGAATGAAAGGAGCTGGCATCTCACTCTCTTTGAATCTTCTTTATCATGCTAGGATTAGCAGGAAAAAGCAAAAAATTTCAGAATTGCACCTTGCAATGTGGAGATATTACTGTTTGTGCATTTACAATATTCATTGATTTTTGCCATTGAAAAACGTCCAGAAATGTTTGAAGCTACTGACTGAATGAAAGGAGCTGGCATCTCACTCTCTTTGAATCTTCTTTATCATGCTAGGATTAGCAGGAAAAAGCAAAAAATTTCAGAATTGCACCTTGCAATGCGGAGAAATTACTGTTTGTGCATTTACAATATTCATTGATTTTTGCCATTGAAAAACATCGTTATTCATATACCAGAAATGTTTGAAGCTACTGACTGAATGAAAAGAGCTGGCATCTCACTCTCTTTGAATCTTCTTTATCATGCCAGGATTAGCAGGAAAAAGCAAAAAATTTCAGAATTGCACGTTGCAATGTGGAGATATTACTGTTTGTGCATTTACAATATTCATTGATTTTTGCCATTGAAAAACGTCCAGAAATGTTTGAAGCTACTGACTGAATGAAAGGAGCTGGCATCTCACTCTCTTTGAATCTTCTTTATCATGCTAGGATTAGCAGGAAAAAGCAAAAAATTTCAGAATTGCACCTTGCAATGCGGAGAAATTACTGTTTGTGCATTTACAATATTCATTGATTTTTGCCATTGAAAAACATGTTATTCATATACCAGAAATGTTTGAAGCTACTGACTGAATGAAAGGAGCTGGCATCTCACTCTCTTTGAATCTTCTTTATCATGCCAGGATTAGCAGGAAAAAGCAAAAAATTTCAGAATTGCACCTTGCAATGTGGAGATATTACTGTTTGTGCATTTACAATATTCATTGATTTTTGCCATTGAAAAACGTCCAGAAATGTTTGAAGCTACTGACTGAATGAAAGGAGCTGGCATCTCACTCTCTTTGAATCTTCTTTATCATGCTAGGATTAGCAGGAAAAAGCAAAAAATTTCAGAATTGCACCTTGCAATGCGGAGAAATTACTGTGTGTGCATTTACAATATTCATTGATTTTTGCCATTGAAAAACATCGTTATTCATATACCAGAAATGTTTGAAGCTACTGACTGAATGAAAAGAGCTGGCATCTCACTCTCTTTGAATCTTCTTTATCATGCCAGGATTAGCAGGAAAAAGCAAAAAATTTCAGAATTGCACGTTGCAATGTGGAGATATTACTGTTTGTGCATTTACAATATTCATTGATTTTTGCCATTGAAAAACATCGTTATTCATATACCAGAAATGTTTGAAGCTACTGACTGAATGAAAAGAGCTGGCATCTCACTCTCTTTGAATCTTCTTTATCATGCCAAGATTAGCAGGAAAAAGCAAAAAATTTCAGAATTGCACGTTGCAATGTGGAGATATTACTGTTTGTGCATTTACAATATTCATTGATTTTTGCCATTGAAAAACGTCCAGAAATGTTTGAAGCTACTGACTGAATGAAAGGAGCTGGCATCTCACTCTCTTTGAATCTTCTTTATCATGCTAGGATTAGCAGGAAAAAGCAAAAAATTTCAGAATTGCACCTTGCAATGCGGAGAAATTACTGTTTGTGCATTTACAATATTCATTGATTTTTGCCATTGAAAAACGTCCAGAAATGTTTGAAGCTACTGACTGAATGAAAAGAGCTGGCATCTCACTCTCTTTGAATCTTCTTTATCATGCTAAGAGGAGCAGGAAAAAGCAAAAAATTTCAGAATTGCACGTTGCAATGTGGAGATATTACTGTTTGTGCATTTACAATATTCATTGATTTTTGCCATTGAAAAACATGTTATTCATATACCAGAAATGTTTGAAGCTACTGACTGAATGAAAAGAGCTGGCATCTCACTCTCTTTGAATCTTCTTTATCATGCCAGGATTAGCAGGAAAAAGCAAAAAATTTCAGAATTGCACGTTGCAATGCGGAGATATTACTGTTTGTGCATTTACAATATTCATTGATTTTTGCCATTGAAAATCGTCCAGAAATGTTTGAAGCTACTGACTGAATGAAAGGAGCTGGCATCTCACTCTCTTTGAATCTTCTTTATCATGCTAGGATTAGCAGGAAAAAGCAAAAAATTTCAGAATTGCACCTTGCAATGCGGAGAAATTACTGTGTGTGCATTTACAATATTCATTGATTTTTGCCATTGAAAAACATCGTTATTCATATACCAGAAATGTTTGAAGCTACTGACTGAATGAAAAGAGCTGGCATCTCACTCTCTTTGAATCTTCTTTATCATGCCAGGATTAGCAGGAAAAAGCAAAAAATTTCAGAATTGCACGTTGCAATGTGGAGATATTACTGTTTGTGCATTTACAATATTCATTGATTTTTGCCATTGAAAAACATCGTTATTCATATACCAAAAATGTTTGAAGCTACTGACTGAATGAAAAGAGCTGGCATCTCACTCTCTTTGAATCTTCTTTATCATGCCAAGATTAGCAGTAAAAAGCAAAAAATTTCAGAATTGCACGTTGCAATGTGGAGATATTACTGTTTGTGCATTTACAATATTCATTGATTTTTGCCATTGAAAAACGTCCAGAAATGTTTGAAGCTACTGACTGAATGAAAGGAGCTGGCATCTCACTCTCTTTGAATCTTCTTTATCATGCTAGGATTAGCAGGAAAAAGCAAAAAATTTCAGAATTGCACCTTGCAATGCGGAGAAATTACTGTTTGTGCATTTACAATATTCATTGATTTTTGCCATTGAAAAACGTCCAGAAATGTTTGAAGCTACTGACTGAATGAAAAGAGCTGGCATCTCACTCTCTTTGAATCTTCTTTATCATGCTAAGAGGAGCAGGAAAAAGCAAAAAATTTCAGAATTGCACGTTGCAATGTGGAGATATTACTGTTTGTGCATTTACAATATTCATTGATTTTTGCCATTGAAAAACATGTTATTCATATACCAGAAATGTTTGAAGCTACTGACTGAATGAAAAGAGCTGGCATCTCACTCTCTTTGAATCTTCTTTATCATGCCAGGATTAGCAGGAAAAAGCAAAAAATTTCAGAATTGCACGTTGCAATGTGGAGATATTACTGTTTGTGCATTTACAATATTCATTGATTTTTGCCATTGAAAAACGTCCAGAAATGTTTGAAGCTACTGACTGAATGAAAGGAGCTGGCATCTCACTCTCTTTGAATCTTCTTTATCATGCTAGGATTAGCAGGAAAAAGCAAAAAATTTCAGAATTGCACCTTGCAATGTGGAGATATTACTGTTTGTGCATTTACAATATTCATTGATTTTTGCCATTGAAAAACGTCCAGAAATGTTTGAAGCTACTGACTGAATGAAAGGAGCTGGCATCTCACTCTCTTTGAATCTTCTTTATCATGATAGGATTAGCAGGAAAAAGCAAAAAATTTCAGAATTGCACCTTGCAATGCGGAGAAATTACTGTTTGTGCATTTACAATATTCATTGATTTTTGCCATTGAAAAACATCGTTATTCATATACCAGAAATGTTTGAAGCTACTGACTGAATGAAAAGAGCTGGCATCTCACTCTCTTTGAATCTTCTTTATCATGCCAGGATTAGCAGGAAAAAGCAAAAAATTTCAGAATTGCACGTTGCAATGTGGAGATATTACTGTTTGTGCATTTACAATATTCATTGATTTTTGCCATTGAAAAACGTCCAGAAATGTTTGAAGCTACTGATTGAATGAAAGGAGCTGGCATCTCACTCTCTTTGAATCTTCTTTATCATGCTAGGATTAGCAGGAAAAAGCAAAAAATTTCAGAATTGCACCTTGCAATGCGGAGAAATTACTGTTTGTGCATTTACAATATTCATTGATTTTTGCCATTGAAAAACATGTTATTCATATACCAGAAATGTTTGAAGCTACTGACTGAATGAAAGGAGCTGGCATCTCACTCTCTTTGAATCTTCTTTATCATGCCAGGATTAGCAGGAAAAAGCAAAAAATTTCAGAATTGCACCTTGCAATGTGGAGATATTACTGTTTGTGCATTTACAATATTCATTGATTTTTGCCATTGAAAAACATCCAGAAATGTTTGAAGCTACTGACTGAATGAAAGGAGCTGGCATCTCACTCTCTTTGAATCTTCTTTATCATGCTAGGATTAGCAGGAAAAAGCAAAAAATTTCAGAATTGCACCTTGCAATGCGGAGAAATTACTGTGTGTGCATTTACAATATTCATTGATTTTTGCCATTGAAAAACATCGTTATTCATATACCAGAAATGTTTGAAGCTACTGACTGAATGAAAAGAGCTGGCATCTCACACTCTTTGAATCTTCTTTATCATGCCAGGATTAGCAGGAAAAAGCAAAAAATTTCAGAATTGCACGTTGCAATGTGGAGATATTACTGTTTGTGCATTTACAATATTCATTGATTTTTGCCATTGAAAAACATCGTTATTCATATACCAGAAATGTTTGAAGCTACTGACTGAATGAAAAGAGCTGGCATCTCACTCTCTTTGAATCTTCTTTATCATGCCAAGATTAGCAGGAAAAAGCAAAAAATTTCAGAATTGCACGTTGCAATGTGGAGATATTACTGTTTGTGCATTTACAATATTCATTGATTTTTGCCATTGAAAAACGTCCAGAAATGTTTGAAGCTACTGACTGAATGAAAGGAGCTGGCATCTCACTCTCTTTGAATCTTCTTTATCATGCTAGGATTAGCAGGAAAAAGCAAAAAATTTCAGAATTGCACCTTGCAATGTGGAGATATTACTGTTTGTGCATTTACAATATTCATTGATTTTTGCCATTGAAAAACGTCCAGAAATGTTTGAAGCTACTGACTGAATGAAAGGAGCTGGCATCTCACTCTCTTTGAATCTTCTTTATCATGCTAGGATTAGCAGGAAAAAGCAAAAAATTTCAGAATTGCACCTTGCAATGCGGAGAAATTACTGTTTGTGCATTTACAATATTCATTGATTTTTGCCATTGAAAAACATCGTTATTCATATACCAGAAATGTTTGAAGCTACTGACTGAATGAAAAGAGCTGGCATCTCACTCTCTTTGAATCTTCTTTATCATGCCAGGATTAGCAGGAAAAAGCAAAAAATTTCAGAATTGCACGTTGCAATGTGGAGATATTACTGTTTGTGCATTTACAATATTCATTGATTTTTGCCATTGAAAAACGTCCAGAAATGTTTGAAGCTACTGACTGAATGAAAGGAGCTGGCATCTCACTCTCTTTGAATCTTCTTTATCATGCTAGGATTAGCAGGAAAAAGCAAAAAATTTCAGAATTGCACCTTGCAATGCGGAGAAATTACTGTTTGTGCATTTACAATATTCATTGATTTTTGCCATTGAAAAACATGTTATTCATATACCAGAAATGTTTGAAGCTACTGACTGAATGAAAGGAGCTGGCATCTCACTCTCTTTGAATCTTCTTTATCATGCCAGGATTAGCAGGAAAAAGCAAAAAATTTCAGAATTGCACCTTGCAATGTGGAGATATTACTGTTTGTGCATTTACAATATTCATTGATTTTTGCCATTGAAAAACGTCCAGAAATGTTTGAAGCTACTGACTGAATGAAAGGAGCTGGCATCTCACTCTCTTTGAATCTTCTTTATCATGCTAGGATTAGCAGGAAAAAGCAAAAAATTTCAGAATTGCACCTTGCAATGCGGAGAAATTACTGTGTGTGCATTTACAATATTCATTGATTTTTGCCATTGAAAAACATCGTTATTCATATACCAGAAATGTTTGAAGCTACTGACTGAATGAAAAGAGCTGGCATCTCACTCTCTTTGAATCTTCTTTATCATGCCAGGATTAGCAGGAAAAAGCAAAAAATTTCAGAATTGCACGTTGCAATGTGGAGATATTACTGTTTGTGCATTTACAATATTCATTGATTTTTGCCATTGAAAAACATCGTTATTCATATACCAGAAATGTTTGAAGCTACTGACTGAATGAAAAGAGCTGGCATCTCACTCTCTTTGAATCTTCTTTATCATGCCAAGATTAGCAGGAAAAAGCAAAAAATTTCAGAATTGCACGTTGCAATGTGGAGATATTACTGTTTGTGCATTTACAATATTCATTGATTTTTGCCATTGAAAAACGTCCAGAAATGTTTGAAGCTACTGACTGAATGAAAGGAGCTGGCATCTCACTCTCTTTGAATCTTCTTTATCATGCTAGGATTAGCAGGAAAAAGCAAAAAATTTCAGAATTGCACCTTGCAATGCGGAGAAATTACTGTTTGTGCATTTACAATATTCATTGATTTTTGCCATTGAAAAACGTCCAGAAATGTTTGAAACTACTGACTGAATGAAAAGAGCTGGCATCTCACTCTCTTTGAATCTTCTTTATCATGCTAAGAGGAGCAGGAAAAAGCAAAAAATTTCAGAATTGCACGTTGCAATGTGGAGATATTACTGTTTGTGCATTTACAATATTCATTGATTTTTGCCATTGAAAAACATGTTATTCATATACCAGAAATGTTTGAAGCTACTGACTGAATGAAAAGAGCTGGCATCTCACTCTCTTTGAATCTTCTTTATCATGCCAGGATTAGCAGGAAAAAGCAAAAAATTTCAGAATTGCACGTTGCAATGCGGAGATATTACTGTTTGTGCATTTACAATATTCATTGATTTTTGCCATTGAAAATCGTCCAGAAATGTTTGAAGCTACTGACTGAATGAAAGGAGCTGGCATCTCACTCTCTTTGAATCTTCTTTATCATGCTAGGATTAGCAGGAAAAAGCAAAAAATTTCAGAATTGCACCTTGCAATGTGGAGATATTACTGTTTGTGCATTTACAATATTCATTGATTTTTGCCATTGAAAAACGTCCAGAAATGTTTGAAGCTACTGACTGAATGAAAGGAGCTGGCATCTCACTCTCTTTGAATCTTCTTTATCATGCTAGGATTAGCAGGAAAAAGCAAAAAATTTCAGAATTGCACCTTGCAATGCGGAGAAATTACTGTTTGTGCATTTACAATATTCATTGATTTTTGCCATTGAAAAACATCGTTATTCATATACCAGAAATGTTTGAAGCTACTGACTGAATGAAAAGAGCTGGCATCTCACTCTCTTTGAATCTTCTTTATCATGCCAGGATTAGCAGGAAAAAGCAAAAAATTTCAGAATTGCACGTTGCATTGTGGAGATATTACTGTTTGTGCATTTACAATATTCATTGATTTTTGCCATTGAAAAACGTCCAGAAATGTTTGAAGCTACTGACTGAATGAAAGGAGCTGGCATCTCACTGTCTTTGAATCTTCTTTATCATGCTAGGATTAGCAGGAAATAGCAAAAAATTTCAGAATTGCACCTTGCAATGCGGAGAAATTACTGTTTGTGCATTTACAATATTCATTGATTTTTGCCATTGAAAAACGTCCAGAAATGTTTGAAGCTACTGACTGAATGAAAAGAGCTGGCATCTCACTCTCTTTGAATCTTCTTTATCATGCTAAGAGGAGCAGGAAAAAGCAAAAAATTTCAGAATTGCACGTTGCAATGTGGAGATATTACTGTTTGTGCATTTACAATATTCATTGATTTTTGCCATTGAAAAACATGTTATTCATATACCAGAAATGTTTGAAGCTACTGACTGAATGAAAAGAGCTGGCATCTCACTCTCTTTGAATCTTCTTTATCATGCCAGGATTAGCAGGAAAAAGCAAAAAATTTCAGAATTGCACGTTGCAATGTGGAGATATTACTGTTTGTGCATTTACAATATTCATTGATTTTTGCCATTGAAAAACGTCCAGAAATGTTTGAAGCTACTGACTGAATGAAAGGAGCTGGCATCTCACTCTCTTTGAATCTTCTTTATCATGCTAGGATTAGCAGGAAAAAGCAAAAAATTTCAGAATTGCACCTTGCAATGTGGAGATATTACTGTTTGTGCATTTACAATATTCATTGATTTTTGCCATTGAAAAACGTCCAGAAATGTTTGAAGCTACTGACTGAATGAAAGGAGCTGGCATCTCACTCTTTTTGAATCTTCTTTATCATGCTAGGATTAGCAGGAAAAAGCAAAAAATTTCAGAATTGCACCTTGCAATGCGGAGAAATTACTGTTTGTGCATTTACAATATTCATTGATTTTTGCCATTGAAAAACATGTTATTCATATACCAGAAATGTTTGAAGCTACTGACTGAATGAAAAGAGCTGGCATCTCACTCTCTTTGAATCTTCTTTATCATGCCAGGATTAGCAGGAAAAAGCAAAAAATTTCAGAATTGCACCTTGCAATGTGGAGATATTACTGTTTGTGCATTTACAATATTCATTGATTTTTGCCATTGAAAAACGTCCAGAAATGTTTGAAGCTACTGACTGAATGAAAGGAGCTGGCATCTCACTCTCTTTGAATCTTCTTTATCATGCTAGGATTAGCAGGAAAAAGCAAAAAATTTCAGAATTGCACCTTGCAATGCGGAGAAATTACTGTGTGTGCATTTACAATGTTCATTGATTTTTGCCATTGAAAAACATCGTTATTCATATACCAGAAATGTTTGAAGCTACTGACTGAATGAAAAGAGCTGGCATCTCACTCTCTTTGAATCTTCTTTATCATGCCAGGATTAGCAGGAAAAAGCAAAAAATTTCAGAATTGCACGTTGCAATGTGGAGATATTACTGTTTGTGCATTTACAATATTCAATGATTTTTGCCATTGAAAAACATCGTTATTCATATACCAGAAATGTTTGAAGCTACTGACTGAATGAAAAGAGCTGGCATCTCACTCTCTTTGAATCTTCTTTATCATGCCAGGATTAGCAGAAAAAAGCAAAAAATTTCAGAATTGCACGTTGCAATGTGGAGATATTACTGTTTGTGCATTTACAATATTCATTGATTTTTGCCATTGAAAATCGTCCAGAAATGTTTGAAGCTACTGACTGAATGAAAGGAGCTGGCATCTCACTCTCTTTGAATCTTCTTTATCATGCTAGGATTAGCAGGAAAAAGCAAAAAATTTCAGAATTGCACCTTGCAATGCGGAGAAATTACTGTTTGTGCATTTACAATATTCATTGATTTTTGCCATTGAAAAACGTCCAGAAATGTTTGAAGCTACTGACTGAATGAAAAGAGCTGGCATCTCACTCTCTTTGAATCTTCTTTATCATGCTAAGAGGAGCAGGAAAAAGCAAAAAATTTCAGAATTGCACGTTGCAATGTGGAGATATTACTGTTTGTGCATTTACAATATTCATTGATTTTTGCCATTGAAAAACATGTTATTCATATACCAGAAATGTTTGAAGCTACTGACTGAATGAAAAGAGCTGGCATCTCACTCTCTTTGAATCTTCTTTATCATGCCAGGATTAGCAGGAAAAAGCAAAAAATTTCAGAATTGCACGTTGCAATGTGGAGATATTACTGTTTGTGCATTTACAATATTCATTGATTTTTGCCATTGAAAAACGTCCAGAAATGTTTGAAGCTACTGACTGAATGAAAGGAGCTGGCATCTCACTCTCTTTGAATCTTCTTTATCATGCTAGGATTAGCAGGAAAAAGCAAAAAATTTCAGAATTGCACCTTGCAATGTGGAGATATTACTGTTTGTGCATTTACAATATTCATTGATTTTTGCCATTGAAAAACGTCCAGAAATGTTTGAAGCTACTGACTGAATGAAAGGAGCTGGCATCTCACTCTCTTTGAATCTTCTTTATCATGCTAGGATTAGCAGGAAAAAGCAAAAAATTTCAGAATTGCACCTTGCAATGCGGAGAAATTACTGTTTGTGCATTTACAATATTCATTGATTTTTGCCATTGAAAAACATCGTTATTCATATACCAGAAATGTTTGAAGCTACTGACTGAATGAAAGGAGCTGGCATCTCACTCTCTTTGAATCTTCTTTATCATGCTAGGATTAGCAGGAAAAAGCAAAAAATTTCAGAATTGCACCTTGCAATGCGGAGAAATTACTGTGTGTGCATTTACAATTTTCATTGATTTTTGCCATTGAAAAACATCGTTATTCATATACCAGAAATGTTTGAAGCTACTAACTGAATGAAAAGAGCTGGCATCTCACTCTCTTTGAATCTTCTTTATCATGCCAGGATTAGCAGGAAAAAGCAAAAAATTTCAGAATTGCACCTTGCAATGTGGAGATATTACTGTTTGTGCATTTACAATATTCATTGATTTTTGCCATTGAAAAACGTCCAGAAATGTTTGAAGCTACTGACTGAATGAAAGGAGCTGGCATCTCACTCTCTTTGAATCTTCTTTATCATGCTAGGATTAGCAGGAAAAAGCAAAAAATTTCAGAATTGCACCTTGCAATGCGGAGAAATTACTGTTTGTGCATTTACAATATTCATTGATTTTTGCCATTGAAAAACATCATGTTATTCATATACCAGAAATGTTTGAAGCTACTGACTGAATGAAAGGAGCTGGCATCTCACTCTCTTTGAATCTTCTTTATCATGCTAGGATTAGCAGGAAAAAGCAAAAACTTTCAGAATTGCACCTTGCAATGCGGAGAAATTACTGTGTGTGCATTTACTATATTCATTGATTTTTGCCATTGAAAAACATCGTTATTCATATACCAGAAATGTTTGAAGCTACTGACTGAATGAAAAGAGCTGGCATCTCACTCTCTTTGAATCTTCTTTATCATGCCAGGATTAGCAGGAAAAAGCAAAAAATTTCAGAATTGCACGTTGCAATGTGGAGATATTACTGTTTGTGCATTTACAATATTCATTGATTTTTGCCATTGAAAAACGTCCAGAAATGTTTGAAGCTACTGACTGAATGAAAGGAGCTGGCATCTCACTCTCTTTGAATCTTCTTTATCATGCTAGGATTAGCAGGAAAAAGCAAAAAATTTCAGAATTGCACCTTGCAATGCGGAGAAATTACTGTGTGTGCATTTACAATATTCATTGATTTTTGCCATTGAAAAACATGTTATTCATATACCAGAAATGTTTGAAGCTACTGACTGAATGAAAAGAGCTGGCATCTCACTCTCTTTGAATCTTCTTTATCATGCCAGGATTAGCAGGAAAAAGCAAAAAATTTCAGAATTGCACCTTGCAATGTGGAGATATTACTGTTTGTGCATTTACAATATTCAATGATTTTTGCCATTGAAAAACGTCCAGAAATGTTTGAAGCTACTGACTGAATGAAAGGAGCTGGCATCTCACTCTCTTTGAATCTTCTTTATCATGCTAGGATTAGCAGGAAAAAGCAAAAAATTTCAGAATTGCACATTGCAATGCGGAGAAATTACTGTTTGTGCATTTACAATATTCATTGATTTTTGCCATTGAAAAACATCATGTTATTCATATACCAGAAATGTTTGAAGCTACTGACTGAATGAAAAGAGCTGGCATCTCACTCTCTTTGAATCTTCTTTATCATGCTAAGAGGAGCAGGAAAAAGCAAAAAATTTCAGAATTGCACGTTGCAATGTGGAGATATTACTGTTTGTGCATTTACAATATTCATTGATTTTTGCCATTGAAAAACGTCCAGAAATGTTTGAAGCTACTGACTGAATGAAAGGAGCTGGCATCTCACTCTCTTTGAATCTTCTTTATCATGCTAGGATTAGCAGGAAAAAGCAAAAAATTTCAGAATTGCACCTTGCAATGCGGAGAAATTACTGTGTGTGCATTTACGATATTCATTGATTTTTGCCATTGAAAAACATCGTTATTCATATACCAGAAATGTTTGAAGCTACTGACTGAATGAAAAGAGCTGGCATCTCACTCTCTTTGAATCTTCTTTATCATGCCAGGATTAGCAGGAAAAATCAAAAAATTTCAGAATTGCACGTTGCAATGTGGAGATATTACTGTTTGTGCATTTACAATATTCATTGATTTTTGCCATTGAAAAACGTCCAGAAATGTTTGAAGCTACTGACTGAATGAAAGGAGCTGGCATCTCACTCTCTTTGAATCTTCTTTATCATGCTAGGATTAGCAGGAAAAAGCAAAAAATTTCAGAATTGCACCTTGCAATGTGGAGATATTACTGTTTGTGCATTTACAATATTCATTGATTTTTGCCATTGAAAAACGTCCAGAAATGTTTGAAGCTACTGACTGAATGAAAGGAGCTGGCATCTCACTCTCTTTGAATCTTCTTTATCATGCTAGGATTAGCAGGAAAAAGCAAAAAATTTCAGAATTGCACCTTGCAATGCGGAGAAATTACTGTTTGTGCATTTACAATATTCATTGATTTTTGCAATTGAAAAACATGTTATTCATATACCAGAAATGTTTGAAGCTACTGACTGAATGAAAAGAGCTGGCATCTCACTCTCTTTGAATCTTCTTTATCATGCCAGGATTAGCAGGAAAAAGCAAAAAATTTCAGAATTGCACCTTGCAATGTGGAGATATTACTGTTTGTGCATTTACAATATTCATTGATTTTTGCCATTGAAAAACGTCCAGAAATGTTTGAAGCTACTGACTGAATGAAAGGAGCTGGCATCTCACTCTCTTTGAATCTTCTTTATCATGCTAGGATTAGCAGGAAAAAGCAAAAAATTTCAGAATTGTACCTTGCAATGCGGAGAAATTACTGTGTGTGCATTTACAATATTCATTGATTTTTGCCATTGAAAAACATCGTTATTCATATACCAGAAATGTTTGAAGCTACTGACTGAATGAAAAGAGCTGGCATCTCACTCTCTTTGAATCTTCTTTATCATGCCAGGATTAGCAGGAAAAAGCAAAAAATTTCAGAATTGCACGTTGCAATGTGGAGATATTACTGTTTGTGCATTTACAATATTCATTGATTTTTGCCATTGAAAAACGTCCAGAAATGTTTGAAGCTACTGACTGAATGAAAGGAGCTGGCATCTCACTCTCTTTGAATCTTCTTTATCATGCTAGGATTAGCAGGAAAAAGCAAAAAATTTCAGAATTGCACCTTGCAATGTGGAGATATTACTGTTTGTGCATTTACAATATTCATTGATTTTTGCCATTGAAAAACGTCCAGAAATGTTTGAAGCTACTGACTGAATGAAAGGAGCTGGCATCTCACTCTCTTTGAATCTTCTTTATCATGCTAGGATTAGCAGGAAAAAGCAAAAAAATTCAGAATTGCACCTTGCAATGCGGAGAAATTACTGTTTGTGCATTTACAATATTCATTGATTTTTGCCATTGAAAAACATGTTATTCATATACCAGAAATGTTTGAAGCTACTGACTGAATGAAAAGAGCTGGCATCTCACTCTCTTTGAATCTTCTTTATCATGCCAGGATTAGCAGGAAAAAGCAAAAAATTTCAGAATTGCACCTTGCAATGTGGAGATATTACTGTTTGTGCATTTACAATATTCATTGATTTTTGCCATTGAAAAACGTCCAGAAATGTTTGAAGCTACTGACTGAATGAAAGGAGCTGGCATCTCACTCTCTTTGAATCTTCTTTATCATGCTAGGATTAGCAGGAAAAAGCAAAAAATTTCAGAATTGCACCTTGCAATGCGGAGAAATTACTGTGTGTGCATTTACAATATTCATTGATTTTTGCCATTGAAAAACATCGTTATTCATATACCAGAAATGTTTGAAGCTACTGACTGAATGAAAAGAGCTGGCATCTCACTGTCTTTGAATCTTCTTTATCATGCCAGGATTAGCAGGAAAAAGCAAAAAATTTCAGAATTGCACGTTGCAATGTGGAGATATTACTGTTTGTGCATTTACAATATTCATTGATTTTTGCCATTGAAAAACATCGTTATTCATATACCAGAAATGTTTGAAGCTACTGACTGAATGAAAAGAGCTGGCATCTCACTCTCTTTGAATCTTCTTTATCATGCCAGGATTAGCAGGAAAAAGCAAAAAATTTCAGAATTGCACCTTGCAATGTGGAGATATTACTGTTTGTGCATTTACAATATTCAATGATTTTTGCCATTGAAAAACGTCCAGAAATGTTTGAAGCTACTGACTGAATGAAAGGAGCTGGCATCTCACTCTCTTTGAATCTTCTTTATCATGCTAGGATTAGCAGGAAAAAGCAAAAAATTTCAGAATTGCACATTGCAATGCGGAGAAATTACTGTTTGTGCATTCACAATATTCATTGATTTTTGCCATTGAAAAACATCATGTTATTCATATACCAGAAATGTTTGAAGCTACTGACTGAATGAAAAGAGCTGGCATCTCACTCTCTTTGAATCTTCTTTATCATGCTAAGAGGAGCAGGAAAAAGCAAAAAATTTCAGAATTGCACGTTGCAATGTGGAGATATTACTGTTTGTGCATTTACAATATTCATTGATTTTTGCCATTGAAAAACGTCCAGAAATGTTTGAAGCTACTGACTGAATGAAAGGAGCTGGCATCTCACTCTCTTTGAATCTTCTTTATCATGCTAGGATTAGCAGGAAAAAGCAAAAAATTTCAGAATTGCACCTTGCAATGCGGAGAAATTACTGTGTGTGCATTTACAATATTCATTGATTTTTGCCATTGAAAAACATCGTTATTCATATACCAGAAATGTTTGAAGCTACTGACTGAATGAAAAGAGCTGGCATCTCACTCTCTTTGAATCTTCTTTATCATGCCAGGATTAGCAGGAAAAAGCAAAAAATTTCAGAATTGCACGTTGCAATGTGGAGATATTACTGTTTGTGCATTTACAATATTCATTGATTTTTGCCATTGAAAAACGTCCAGAAATGTTTGAAGCTACTGACTGAATGAAAGGAGCTGGCATCTCACTCTCTTTGAATCTTCTTTATCATGCTAGGATTAGCAGGAAAAAGCAAAAAATTTCAGAATTGCACCTTGCAATGTGGAGATATTACTGTTTGTGCATTTACAATATTCATTGATTTTTGCCATTGAAAAACGTCCAGAAATGTTTGAAGCTACTGACTGAATGAAAGGAGCTGGCATCTCACTCTCTTTGAATCTTCTTTATCATGCTAGGATTAGCAGGAAAAAGCAAAAAATTTCAGAATTGCACCTTGCAATGCGGAGAAATTACTGTTTGTGCATTTACAATATTCATTGATTTTTGCAATTGAAAAACATGTTATTCATATACCAGAAATGTTTGAAGCTACTGACTGAATGAAAAGAGCTGGCATCTCACTCTCTTTGAATCTTCTTTATCATGCCAGGATTAGCAGGAAAAAGCAAAAAATTTCAGAATTGCACCTTGCAATGTGGAGATATTACTGTTTGTGCATTTACAATATTCATTGATTTTTGCCATTGAAAAACGTCCAGAAATGTTTGAAGCTACTGACTGAATGAAAGGAGCTGGCATCTCACTCTCTTTGAATCTTCTTTATCATGCTAGGATTAGCAGGAAAAAGCAAAAAATTTCAGAATTGCACCTTGCAATGCGGAGAAATTACTGTGTGTGCATTTACAATATTCATTGATTTTTGCCATTGAAAAACATCGTTATTCATATACCAGAAATGTTTGAAGCTACTGACTGAATGAAAAGAGCTGGCATCTCACTCTCTTTGAATCTTCTTTATCATGCCAGGATTAGCAGGAAAAAGCAAAAAATTTCAGAATTGCACGTTGCAATGTGGAGATATTACTGTTTGTGCATTTACAATATTCATTGATTTTTGCCATTGAAAAACGTCCAGAAATGTTTGAAGCTACTGACTGAATGAAAGGAGCTGGCATCTCACTCTCTTTGAATCTTCTTTATCATGCTAGGATTAGCAGGAAAAAGCAAAAAATTTCAGAATTGCACCTTGCAATGTGGAGATATTACTGTTTGTGCATTTACAATATTCATTGATTTTTGCCATTGAAAAACGTCCAGAAATGTTTGAAGCTACTGACTGAATGAAAGGAGCTGGCATCTCACTCTCTTTGAATCTTCTTTATCATGCTAGGATTAGCAGGAAAAAGCAAAAAAATTCAGAATTGCACCTTGCAATGCGGAGAAATTACTGTTTGTGCATTTACAATATTCATTGATTTTTGCCATTGAAAAACATGTTATTCATATACCAGAAATGTTTGAAGCTACTGACTGAATGAAAAGAGCTGGCATCTCACTCTCTTTGAATCTTCTTTATCATGCCAGGATTAGCAGGAAAAAGCAAAAAATTTCAGAATTGCACCTTGCAATGTGGAGATATTACTGTTTGTGCATTTACAATATTCATTGATTTTTGCCATTGAAAAACGTCCAGAAATGTTTGAAGCTACTGACTGAATGAAAGGAGCTGGCATCTCACTCTCTTTGAATCTTCTTTATCATGCTAGGATTAGCAGGAAAAAGCAAAAAATTTCAGAATTGCACCTTGCAATGCGGAGAAATTACTGTGTGTGCATTTACAATATTCATTGATTTTTGCCATTGAAAAACATCGTTATTCATATACCAGAAATGTTTGAAGCTACTGACTGAATGAAAAGAGCTGGCATCTCACTGTCTTTGAATCTTCTTTATCATGCCAGGATTAGCAGGAAAAAGCAAAAAATTTCAGAATTGCACGTTGCAATGTGGAGATATTACTGTTTGTGCATTTACAATATTCATTGATTTTTGCCATTGAAAAACATCGTTATTCATATACCAGAAATGTTTGAAGCTACTGACTGAATGAAAAGAGCTGGCATCTCACTCTCTTTGAATCTTCTTTATCATGCCAGGATTAGCAGGAAAAAGCAAAAAATTTCAGAATTGCACATTGCAATGTGGAGATATTACTGTTTGTGCATTTACAATATTCATTGATTTTTGCCATTGAAAAACGTCCAGAAATGTTTGAAGCTACTGACTGAATGAAAGGAGCTGGCATCTCACTCTCTTTGAATCTTCTTTATCATGCTAGGATTAGCAGGAAAAAGCAAAAAATTTCAGAATTGCACCTTGCAATGCGGAGAAATTACTGTTTGTGCATTTACAATATTCATTGATTTTTGCAATTGAAAAACATGTTATTCATATACCAGAAATGTTTGAAGCTACTGACTGAATGAAAAGAGCTGGCATCTCACTCTCTTTGAATCTTCTTTATCATGCCAGGATTAGCAGGAAAAAGCAAAAAATTTCAGAATTGCACCTTGCAATGTGGAGATATTACTGTTTGTGCATTTACAATATTCATTGATTTTTGCCATTGAAAAACGTCCAGAAATGTTTGAAGCTACTGACTGAATGAAAGGAGCTGGCATCTCACTCTCTTTGAATCTTCTTTATCATGCTAGGATTAGCAGGAAAAAGCAAAAAATTTCAGAATTGCACCTTGCAATGCGGAGAAATTACTGTGTGTGCATTTACAATATTCATTGATTTTTGCCATTGAAAAACATCGTTATTCATATACCAGAAATGTTTGAAGCTACTGACTGAATGAAAAGAGCTGGCATCTCACTCTCTTTGAATCTTCTTTATCATGCCAGGATTAGCAGGAAAAAGCAAAAAATTTCAGAATTGCACGTTGCAATGTGGAGATATTACTGTTTGTGCATTTACAATATTCATTGATTTTTGCCATTGAAAAACGTCCAGAAATGTTTGAAGCTACTGACTGAATGAAAGGAGCTGGCATCTCACTCTCTTTGAATCTTCTTTATCATGCTAGGATTAGCAGGAAAAAGCAAAAAATTTCAGAATTGCACCTTGCAATGTGGAGATATTACTGTTTGTGCATTTACAATATTCATTGATTTTTGCCATTGAAAAACGTCCAGAAATGTTTGAAGCTACTGACTGAATGAAAGGAGCTGGCATCTCACTCTCTTTGAATCTTCTTTATCATGCTAGGATTAGCAGGAAAAAGCAAAAAAATTCAGAATTGCACCTTGCAATGCGGAGAAATTACTGTTTGTGCATTTACAATATTCATTGATTTTTGCCATTGAAAAACATGTTATTCATATACCAGAAATGTTTGAAGCTACTGACTGAATGAAAAGAGCTGGCATCTCACTCTCTTTGAATCTTCTTTATCATGCCAGGATTAGCAGGAAAAAGCAAAAAATTTCAGAATTGCACCTTGCAATGTGGAGATATTACTGTTTGTGCATTTACAATATTCATTGATTTTTGCCATTGAAAAACGTCCAGAAATGTTTGAAGCTACTGACTGAATGAAAGGAGCTGGCATCTCACTCTCTTTGAATCTTCTTTATCATGCTAGGATTAGCAGGAAAAAGCAAAAAATTTCAGAATTGCACCTTGCAATGCGGAGAAATTACTGTGTGTGCATTTACAATATTCATTGATTTTTGCCATTGAAAAACATCGTTATTCATATACCAGAAATGTTTGAAGCTACTGACTGAATGAAAAGAGCTGGCATCTCACTGTCTTTGAATCTTCTTTATCATGCCAGGATTAGCAGGAAAAAGCAAAAAATTTCAGAATTGCACGTTGCAATGTGGAGATATTACTGTTTGTGCATTTACAATATTCATTGATTTTTGCCATTGAAAAACATCGTTATTCATATACCAGAAATGTTTGAAGCTACTGACTGAATGAAAAGAGCTGGCATCTCACTCTCTTTGAATCTTCTTTATCATGCCAGGATTAGCAGGAAAAAGCAAAAAATTTCAGAATTGCACATTGCAATGTGGAGATATTACTGTTTGTGCATTTACAATATTCATTGATTTTTGCCATTGAAAAACGTCCAGAAATGTTTGAAGCTACTGACTGAATGAAAGGAGCTGGCATCTCACTCTCTTTGAATCTTCTTTATCATGCTAGGATTAGCAGGAAAAAGCAAAAAATTTCAGAATTGCACCTTGCAATGCGGAGAAATTACTGTTTGTGCATTTACAATATTCATTGATTTTTGCCATTGAAAAACATGTTATTCATATACCAGAAATGTTTGAAGCTACTGACTGAATGAAAAGAGCTGGCATCTCACTCTCTTTGAATCTTCTTTATCATGCCAGGATTAGCAGGAAAAAGCAAAAAATTTCAGAATTGCACCTTGCAATGTGGAGATATTACTGTTTGTGCATTTACAATATTCATTGATTTTTGCCATTGAAAAACGTCCAGAAATGTTTGAAGCTACTGACTGAATGAAAGGAGCTGGCATCTCACTCTCTTTGAATCTTCTTTATCATGTTAGGATTAGCAGGAAAAAGCAAAAAATTTCAGAATTGCACCTTGCAATGTGGAGATATTACTGTTTGTGCATTTACAATATTCATTGATTTTTGCCATTGAAAAACGTCCAGAAATGTTTGAAGCTACTGACTGAATGAAAGGAGCTGGCATCTCACTCTCTTTGAATCTTCTTTATCATGCTAGGATTAGCAGGAAAAAGCAAAAAATTTCAGAATTGCACCTTGCAATGCGGAGAAATTACTGTTTGTGCATTTACAATATTCATTGATTTTTGCCATTGAAAAACATGTCATTCATATACCAGAAATGTTTGAAGCTACTGACTGAATGAAAAGAGCTGGCATCTCACTCTCTTTGAATCTTCTTTATCATGCCAGGATTAGCAGGAAAAAGCAAAAAATTTCAGAATTGCACCTTGCAATGTGGAGATATTACTGTTTGTGCATTTACAATATTCAATGATTTTTGCCATTGAAAAACGTCCAGAAATGTTTGAAGCTACTGACTGAATGAAAGGAGCTGGCATCTCACTCTCTTTGAATCTTCTTTATCATGCTAGGATTAGCAGGAAAAAGCAAAAAATTTCAGAATTGCACATTGCAATGCGGAGAAATTACTGTTTGTGCATTCACAATATTCATTGATTTTTGCCATTGAAAAACATCATGTTATTCATATACCAGAAATGTTTGAAGCTACTGACTGAATGAAAAGAGCTGGCATCTCACTCTCTTTGAATCTTCTTTATCATGCTAAGAGGAGCAGGAAAAAGCAAAAAATTTCAGAATTGCACGTTGCAATGTGGAGATATTACTGTTTGTGCATTTACAATATTCATTGATTTTTGCCATTGAAAAACGTCCAGAAATGTTTGAAGCTACTGACTGAATGAAAGGAGCTGGCATCTCACTCTCTTTGAATCTTCTTTATCATGCTAGGATTAGCAGGAAAAAGCAAAAAATTTCAGAATTGCACCTTGCAATGCGGAGAAATTACTGTGTGTGCATTTACAATATTCATTGATTTTTGCCATTGAAAAACATCGTTATTCATATACCAGAAATGTTTGAAGCTACTGACTGAATGAAAAGAGCTGGCATCTCACTCTCTTTGAATCTTCTTTATCATGCCAGGATTAGCAGGAAAAAGCAAAAAATTTCAGAATTGCACGTTGCAATGTGGAGATATTACTGTTTGTGCATTTACAATATTCATTGATTTTTGCCATTGAAAAACGTCCAGAAATGTTTGAAGCTACTGACTGAATGAAAGGAGCTGGCATCTCACTCTCTTTGAATCTTCTTTATCATGCTAGGATTAGCAGGAAAAAGCAAAAAATTTCAGAATTGCACCTTGCAATGTGGAGATATTACTGTTTGTGCATTTACAATATTCATTGATTTTTGCCATTGAAAAACGTCCAGAAATGTTTGAAGCTACTGACTGAATGAAAAGAGCTGGCATCTCACTCTCTTTGAATCTTCTTTATCATGCCAGGATTAGCAGGAAAAAGCAAAAAATTTCAGAATTGCACCTTGCAATGTGGAGATATTACTGTTTGTGCATTTACAATATTCATTGATTTTTGCCATTGAAAAACGTCCAGAAATGTTTGAAGCTACTGACTGAATGAAAGGAGCTGGCATCTCACTCTCTTTGAATCTTCTTTATCATGCTAGGATTAGCAGGAAAAAGCAAAAAATTTCAGAATTGCACCTTGCAATGCGGAGAAATTACTGTGTGTGCATTTACAATATTCATTGATTTTTGCCATTGAAAAACATCGTTATTCATATACCAGAAATGTTTGAAGCTACTGACTGAATGAAAAGAGCTGGCATCTCACTCTCTTTGAATCTTCTTTATCATGCCAGGATTAGCAGGAAAAAGCAAAAAATTTCAGAATTGCACGTTGCAATGTGGAGATATTACTGTTTGTGCATTTACAATATTCATTGATTTTTGCCATTGAAAAACGTCCAGAAATGTTTGAAGCTACTGACTGAATGAAAGGAGCTGGCATCTCACTCTCTTTGAATCTTCTTTATCATGCTAGGATTAGCAGGAAAAAGCAAAAAATTTCAGAATTGCACCTTGCAATGTGGAGATATTACTGTTTGTGCATTTACAATATTCATTGATTTTTGCCATTGAAAAACGTCCAGAAATGTTTGAAGCTACTGACTGAATGAAAGGAGCTGGCATCTCACTCTCTTTGAATCTTCTTTATCATGCTAGGATTAGCAGGAAAAAGCAAAAAAATTCAGAATTGCACCTTGCAATGCGGAGAAATTACTGTTTGTGCATTTACAATATTCATTGATTTTTGCCATTGAAAAACATGTTATTCATATACCAGAAATGTTTGAAGCTACTGACTGAATGAAAAGAGCTGGCATCTCACTCTCTTTGAATCTTCTTTATCATGCCAGGATTAGCAGGAAAAAGCAAAAAATTTCAGAATTGCACCTTGCAATGTGGAGATATTACTGTTTGTGCATTTACAATATTCATTGATTTTTGCCATTGAAAAACGTCCAGAAATGTTTGAAGCTACTGACTGAATGAAAGGAGCTGGCATCTCACTCTCTTTGAATCTTCTTTATCATGCTAGGATTAGCAGGAAAAAGCAAAAAATTTCAGAATTGCACCTTGCAATGCGGAGAAATTACTGTGTGTGCATTTACAATATTCATTGATTTTTGCCATTGAAAAACATCGTTATTCATATACCAGAAATGTTTGAAGCTACTGACTGAATGAAAAGAGCTGGCATCTCACTGTCTTTGAATCTTCTTTATCATGCCAGGATTAGCAGGAAAAAGCAAAAAATTTCAGAATTGCACGTTGCAATGTGGAGATATTACTGTTTGTGCATTTACAATATTCATTGATTTTTGCCATTGAAAAACATCGTTATTCATATACCAGAAATGTTTGAAGCTACTGACTGAATGAAAAGAGCTGGCATCTCACTCTCTTTGAATCTTCTTTATCATGCCAGGATTAGCAGGAAAAAGCAAAAAATTTCAGAATTGCACATTGCAATGTGGAGATATTACTGTTTGTGCATTTACAATATTCATTGATTTTTGCCATTGAAAAACGTCCAGAAATGTTTGAAGCTACTGACTGAATGAAAGGAGCTGGCATCTCACTCTCTTTGAATCTTCTTTATCATGCTAGGATTAGCAGGAAAAAGCAAAAAATTTCAGAATTGCACCTTGCAATGCGGAGAAATTACTGTTTGTGCATTTACAATATTCATTGATTTTTGCCATTGAAAAACATGTTATTCATATACCAGAAATGTTTGAAGCTACTGACTGAATGAAAAGAGCTGGCATCTCACTCTCTTTGAATCTTCTTTATCATGCCAGGATTAGCAGGAAAAAGCAAAAAATTTCAGAATTGCACCTTGCAATGTGGAGATATTACTGTTTGTGCATTTACAATATTCATTGATTTTTGCCATTGAAAAACGTCCAGAAATGTTTGAAGCTACTGACTGAATGAAAGGAGCTGGCATCTCACTCTCTTTGAATCTTCTTTATCATGTTAGGATTAGCAGGAAAAAGCAAAAAATTTCAGAATTGCACCTTGCAATGTGGAGATATTACTGTTTGTGCATTTACAATATTCATTGATTTTTGCCATTGAAAAACATCGTTATTCATATACCAGAAATGTTTGAAGCTACTGACTGAATGAAAAGAGCTGGCATCTCACTCTCTTTGAATCTTCTTTATCATGCTAGGATTAGCAGGAAAAAGCAAAAAATTTCAGAATTGCACCTTGCAATGCGGAGAAATTACTGTGTGTGCATTTACAATATTCATTGATTTTTGCCATTGAAAAACATCGTTATTCATATACCAGAAATGTTTGAAGCTACTGACTGAATGAAAAGAGCTGGCATCCCACTCTCTTTGAATCTTCTTTGTCATGCCAGGATTAGCAGGAAAAAGCAAAAAATTTCAGAATTGCACCTTGCAATGTGGAGATATTACTGTTTGTGCATTTACAATATTCATTGATTTTTGCCATTGAAAAACATGTTTTTCATATACCAGAAATGTTTGAAGCTACTGACTGAATGAAAGGAGCTGGCATCTCACTCTCTTTGAATCTTCTTTATCATGCTAGGATTAGCAGGAAAAAGCAAAAAATTTCAGAATTGCACCTTGCAATGCGGAGAAATTACTGTTTGTGCATTTACAATATTCATTGATTTTTGCCATTGAAAAACATGTTATTCATATACCAGAAATGTTTGAAGCTACTGACTGAATGAAAGGAGCTGGCATCTCACTCTCTTTGAATCTTCTTTATCATGCTAGGATTAGCAGGAAAAAGCAAAAAATTTCAGAATTGCACCTTGCAATGCGGAGAAATTACTGTTTGTGCATTTACAATATTCATTGATTTTTGCCATTGAAAAACATGTTATTCATATACCAGAAATGTTTGAAGCTACTGACTGAATGAAAAGAGCTGGCATCTCACTCTCTTTGAATCTTCTTTATCATGCCAGGATTAGCAGGAAAAAGCAAAAAATTTCAGAATTGCACCTTGCAATGCGGAGAAATTACTGTTTGTGCATTTACAATATTCATTGATTTTTGCCATTGAAAAACGTCCAGAAATGTTTGAAGCTACTGACTGAATGAAAGGAGCTGGCATCTCACTCTCTTTGAATCTTCTTTATCATGCTAGGATTAGCAGGAAAAAGCAAAAAATTTCAGAATTGCACCTTGCAATGCGGAGAAATTACTGTTTGTGCATTTACAATATTCATTGATTTTTGCCATTGAAAAACGTCCAGAAATGTTTGAAGCTACTGACTGAATGAAAGGAGCTGGCATCTCACTCTCTTTGAATCTTCTTTATCATGCTAGGATTAGCAGGAAAAAGCAAAAAATTTCAGAATTGCACCTTGCAATGCGGAGAAATTACTGTGTGTGCATTTACAATATTCATTGATTTTTGCCATTGAAAAACATCGTTATTCATATACCAGAAATGTTTGAAGCTACTGACTGAATGAAAAGAGCTGGCATCTCACTCTCTTTGAATCTTCTTTATCATGCCAGGATTAGCAGGAAAAAGCAAAAAATTTCAGAATTGCACGTTGCAATGTGGAGATATTACTGTTTGTGCATTTACAATATTCATTGATTTTTGCCATTGAAAAACATCGTTATTCATATACCAGAAATGTTTGAAGCTACTGACTGAATGAAAAGAGCTGGCATCTCACTCTCTTTGAATCTTCTTTATCATGCCAGGATTAGCAGGAAAAAGCAAAAAATTTCAGAATTGCACGTTGCAATGTGGAGATATTACTGTTTGTGCATTTACAATATTCATTGATTTTTGCCATTGAAAAACATCATGTTATTCATATACCAGAAATGTTTGAAGCTACTGACTGAATGAAAAGAGCTGGCATCTCACTCTCTTTGAATCTTCTTTATCATGCTAAGAGGAGCAGGAAAAAGCAAAAAATTTCAGAATTGCACGTTGCAATGTGGAGATATTACTGTTTGTGCATTTAAAATATTCATTGATTTTTGCCATTGAAAAACATGTTATTCATATACCAGAAATGTTTGAAGCTACTGACTGAATGAAAAGAGCTGGCATCTCACTCTCTTTGAATCTTCTTTATCATGCCAGGATTAGCAGGAAAAAGCAAAAAATTTCAGAATTGCACCTTAAATGTGGAGATATTACTGTTTGTGCATTTACAATATTCATTGATTTTTGCCATTGAAAAACGTCCAGAAATGTTTGAAGATACTGACTGAATGAAAGGAGCTGGCATCTCACTCTCTTTGAATCTTCTTTATCATGCTAGGATTAGCAGGAAAAAGCAAAAAATTTCAGAATTGCACCTTGCAATGCGGAGAAATTACTGTTTGTGCATTTACAATATTCATTGATTTTTGCCATTGAAAAACATCATGTTATTCATATACCAGAAATGTTTGAAGCTACTGACTGAATGAAAGGAGCTGGCATCTCACTCTCTTTGAATCTTCTTTATCATGCTAGGATTAGCAGGAAAAAGCAAAAAATTTCAGAATTGCACCTTGCAATGCGGAGAAATTACTGTGTGTGCATTTACAATATTCATTGATTTTTGCTATTGAAAAACATCGTTATTCATATACCAGAAATGTTTGAAGCTACTGACTGAATGAAAAGAGCTGGCATCTCACTCTCTTTGAATCTTCTTTATCATGCCAGGATTAGCAGGAAAAAGCAAAAAATTTCAGAATTGCACGTTGCAATGTGGAGATATTACTGTTTGTGCATTTACAATATTCATTGATTTTTGCCATTGAAAAACGTCCAGAAATGTTTGAAGCTACTGACTGAATGAAAGGAGCTGGCATCTCACTCTCTTTGAATCTTCTTTAGCATGCTAGGATTAGCAGGAAAAAGCAAAAAATTTCAGAATTGCACCTTGCAATGCGGAGAAATTACTGTGTGTGCATTTACAATATTCATTGATTTTTGACATTGAAAAACATGTTATTCATATACCAGAAATGTTTGAAGCTACTGACTGAATGAAAAGAGCTGGCATCTCACTCTCTTTGAATCTTCTTTATCATGCCAGGATTAGCAGGAAAAAGCAAAAAATTTCAGAATTGCACGTTGCAATGTGGAGATATTACTGTTTGTGCATTTACAATATTCATTGATTTTTGCCATTGAAAAACGTCCAGAAATGTTTGAAGATACTGACTGAATGAAAGGAGCTGGCATCTCACTCTCTTTGAATCTTCTTTATCATGCTAGGATTAGCAGGAAAAAGCAAAAAATTTCAGAATTGCACCTTGCAATGCGGAGAAATTACTGTGTGTGCATTTACAATATTCATTGATTTTTGCCATTGAAAAACATCGTTATTCATATACCAGAAATGTTTGAAGCTACTGACTGAATGAAAAGAGCTGGCATCTCACTCTCTTTGAATCTTCTTTATCATGCCAGGATTAGCAGGAAAAAGCAAAAAATTTCAGAATTGCACGTTGCAATGTGGAGATATTACTGTTTGTGCATTTACAATATTCATTGATTTTTGCCATTGAAAAACGTCCAGAAATGTTTGAAGCTACTGACTGAATGAAAGGAGCTGGCATCTCACTCTCTTTGAATCTTCTTTAGCATGCTAGGATTAGCAGGAAAAAGCAAAAAATTTCAGAATTGCACCTTGCAATGCGGAGAAATTACTGTGTGTGCATTTACAATATTCATTGATTTTTGCCATTGAAAAACATGTTATTCATATACCAGAAATGTTTGAAGCTACTGACTGAATGAAAAGAGCTGGCATCTCACTCTCTTTGAATATTCTTTATCATGCCAGGATTAGCAGGAAAAAGCAAAAAATTTCAGAATTGCACCTTGCAATGTGGAGATATTACTGTTTGTGCATTTACAATATTCATTGATTTTTGCCATTGAAAAACGTCCAGAAATGTTTGAAGCTACTGACTGAATGAAAGGAGCTGGCATCTCACTCTCTTTGAATCTTCTTTATCATGCTAGGATTAGCAGGAAAAAGCAAAAAATTTCAGAATTGCACCTTGCAATGTGGAGATATTACTGTTTGTGCATTTACAATATTCATTGATTTTTGCCATTGAAAAACGTCCAGAAATGTTTGAAGCTACTGACTGAATGAAAGGAGCTGGCATCTCACTCTCTTTGAATCTTCTTTATCATGCTAGGATTAGCAGGAAAAAGCAAAAAATTTCAGAATTGCACCTTGCAATGCGGAGAAATTACTGTTTGTGCATTTACAATATTCATTGATTTTTGCCATTGAAAAACATGTTATTCATATACCAGAAATGTTTGAAGCTACTGACTGAATGAAAAGAGCTGGCATCTCACTCTCTTTGAATCTTCTTTATCATGCCAGGATTAGCAGGAAAAAGCAAAAAATTTCAGAATTGCACGTTGCAATGTGGAGATATTACTGTTTGTGCATTTACAATATTCATTGATTTTTGCCATTGAAAAACGTCCAGAAATGTTTGAAGCTACTGACTGAATGAAAGGATCTGGCATCTCACTCTCTTTGAAACTTCTTTATCATGCTAGGATTAGCAGGAAAAAGCAAAAAATTTCAGAATTGCACCTTGCAATGTGGAGATATTACTGTTTGTGCATTTACAATATTCATTGATTTTTGCCATTGAAAAACGTCCAGAAATGTTTGAAGCTACTGACTGAATGAAAGGAGCTGGCATCTCACTCTCTTTGAATCTTCTTTATCATGCTAGGATTAGCAGGAAAAAGCAAAAAATTTCAGAATTGCACCTTGCAATGCGGAGAAATTACTGTTTGTGCATTTACAATATTCATTGATTTTTGCCATTGAAAAACATGTTATTCATATACCAGAAATGTTTGAAGCTACTGACTGAATGAAAAGAGCTGGCATCTCACTCTCTTTGAATCTTCTTTATCATGCCAGGATTAGCAGGAAAAAGCAAAAAATTTCAGAATTGCACCTTGCAATGTGGAGATATTACTGTTTGTGCATTTACAATATTCATTGATTTTTGCCATTGAAAAACGTCCAGAAATGTTTGAAGCTACTGACTGAATGAAAGGAGCTGGCATCTCACTCTCTTTGAATCTTCTTTATCATGCTAGGATTAGCAGGAAAAAGCAAAAAATTTCAGAATTGCACCTTGCAATGCGGAGAAATTACTGTGTGTGCATTTACAATATTCATTGATTTTTGCCATTGAAAAACATCGTTATTCATATACCAGAAATGTTTGAAGCTACTGACTGAATGAAAAGAGCTGGCATCTCACTCTCTTTGAATCTTCTTTATCATGCCAGGATTAGCAGGAAAAAGCAAACAATTTCAGAATTGCACGTTGCAATGTGGAGATATTACTGTTTGTGCATTTACAATATTCATTGATTTTTGCCATTGAAAAACATCGTTATTCATATACCAGAAATGTTTGAAGCTACTGACTGAATGAAAAGAGCTGGCATCTCACTCTCTTTGAATCTTCTTTATCATGCCAGGATTAGCAGGAAAAAGCAAAAAATTTCAGAATTGCACGTTGCAATGTGGAAATATTACTGTTTGTGCATTTACAATATTCATTGATTTTTGCCATTGAAAAACGTCCAGAAATGTTTGAAGCTACTGACTGAATGAAAAGAGCTGGCATCTCACTCTCTTTGAATCTTCTTTATCATGCTAAGAGGAGCAGGAAAAAGCAAAAAATTTCAGAATTGCACGTTGCAATGTGGAGATATTACTGTTTGTGCATTTACAATATTCATTGATTTTTGCCATTGAAAAACATGTTATTCATATACCAGAAATGTTTGAAGCTACTGACTGAATGAAAAGAGCTGGCATCTCACTCTCTTTGAATCTTCTTTATCATGCCAGGATTAGCAGGAAAAAGCAAAAAATTTCAGAATTGCACGTTGCAATGTGGAGATATTACTGTTTGTGCATTTACAATATTCATTGATTTTTGCCATTGAAAAACGTCCAGAAATGTTTGAAGCTACTGACTGAATGAAAGGAGCTGGCATCTCACACTCTTTGAATCTTCTTTATCATGCTAGGATTAGCAGGAAAAAGCAAAAAATTTCAGAATTGCACCTTGCAATGTGGAGATATTACTGTTTGTGCATTTACAATATTCATTGATTTTTGCCATTGAAAAACGTCCAGAAATGTTTGAAGCTACTGACTGAATGAAAGGAGCTGGCATCTCACTCTCTTTGAATCTTCTTTATCATGCTAGGATTAGCAGGAAAAAGCAAAAAATTTCAGAATTGCACATTGCAATGCGGAGAAATTACTGTTTGTGCATTTACAATATTCATTGATTTTTGCCATTGAAAAACATCATGTTATTCATATACCAGAAATGTTTGAAGCTACTGACTGAATGAAAAGAGCTGGCATCTCACTCTCTTTGAATCTTCTTTATCATGCTAAGAGGAGCAGGAAAAAGCAAAAAATTTCAGAATTGCACGTTGCAATGTGGAGATATTACTGTTTGTGCATTTACAATATTCATTGATTTTTGCCATTGAAAAACGTCCAGAAATGTTTGAAGCTACTGACTGAATGAAAGGAGCTGGCATCTCACTCTCTTTGAATCTTCTTTATCATGCTAGGATTAGCAGGAAAAAGCAAAAAATTTCAGAATTGCACCTTGCAATGCGGAGAAATTACTGTGTGTGCATTTACAATATTCATTGATTTTTGCCATTGAAAAACATCGTTATTCATATACCAGAAATGTTTGAAGCTACTGACTGAATGAAAAGAGCTGGCATCTCACTCTCTTTGAATCTTCTTTATCATGCCAGGATTAGCAGGAAAAAGCAAACAATTTCAGAATTGCACGTTGCAATGTGGAGATATTACTGTTTGTGCATTTACAATATTCATTGATTTTTGCCATTGAAAAACGTCCAGAAATGTTTGAAGCTACTGACTGAATGAAAGGAGCTGGCATCTCACTCTCTTTGAATCTTCTTTATCATGCTAGGATTAGCAGGAAAAAGCAAAAAATTTCAGAATTGCACCTTGCAATGTGGAGATATTACTGTTTGTGCATTTACAATATTCATTGATTTTTGCCATTGAAAAACGTCCAGAAATGTTTGAAGCTACTGACTGAATGAAAGGAGCTGGCATCTCACTCTCTTTGAATCTTCTTTATCATGCTAGGATTAGCAGGAAAAAGCAAAAAATTTCAGAATTGCACCTTGCAATGCGGAGAAATTACTGTTTGTGCATTTACAATATTCATTGATTTTTGCCATTGAAAAACATGTTATTCATATACTAGAAATGTTTGAAGCTACTGACTGAATGAAAAGAGCTGGCATCTCACTCTCTTTGAATCTTCTTTATCATGCCAGGATTAGCAGGAAAAAGCAAAAAATTTCAGAATTGCACGTTGCAATGTGGAGATATTACTGTTTGTGCATTTACAATATTCATTGATTTTTGCCATTGAAAAACGTCCAGAAATGTTTGAAGCTACTGACTGAATGAAAGGAGCTGGCATCTCACTCTCTTTGAATCTTCTTTATCATGCTAGGATTAGCAGGAAAAAGCAAAAAATTTCAGAATTGCACCTTGCAATGTGGAGATATTACTGTTTGTGCATTTACAATATTCATTGATTTTTGCCATTGAAAAACGTCCAGAAATGTTTGAAGCTACTGACTGAATGAAAGGAGCTGGCATCTCACTCTATTTGAATCTTCTTTATCATGCTAGGATTAGCAGGAAAAAGCAAAAAATTTCAGAATTGCACCTTGCAATGCGGAGAAATTACTGTTTGTGCATTTACAATATTCATTGATTTTTGCCATTGAAAAACATGTTATTCATATACCAGAAATGTTTGAAGCTACTGACTGAATGAAAAGAGCTGGCATCTCACTCTCTTTGAATCTTCTTTATCATGCCAGGATTAGCAGGAAAAAGCAAAAAATTTCAGAATTGCACCTTGCAATGTGGAGATATTACTGTTTGTGCATTTACAATATTCATTGATTTTTGCCATTGAAAAACGTCCAGAAATGTTTGAAGCTACTGACTGAATGAAAGGAGCTGGCATCTAACTCTCTTTGAATCTTCTTTATCATGCTAGGATTAGCAGGAAAAAGCAAAAAATTTCAGAATTGCACCTTGCAATGCGGAGAAATTACTGTGTGTGCATTTACAATATTCATTGATTTTTGCCATTGAAAAACATCGTTATTCATATACCAGAAATGTTTGAAGCTACTGACTGAATGAAAAGAGCTGGCATCTCACTCTCTTTGAATCTTCTTTATCATGCCAGGATTAGCAGGAAAAAGCAAAAAATTTCAGAATTGCACGTTGCAATGTGGAGATATTACTGTTTGTGCATTTACAATATTCATTGATTTTTGCCATTGAAAAATGTCCAGAAATGTTTGAAGCTACTGACTGAATGAAAGGAGCTGGCATCTCACTCTCTTTGAATCTTCTTTATCATGCTAGGATTAGCAGGAAAAAGCAAAAAATTTCAGAATTGCACCTTGCAATGTGGAGATATTACTGTTTGTGCATTTACAATATTCATTGATTTTTGCCATTGAAAAACGTCCAGAAATGTTTGAAGCTACTGACTGAATGAAAGGAGCTGGCATCTCACTCTCTTTGAATCTTCTTTATCATGCTAGGATTAGCAGGAAAAAGCAAAAAATTTCAGAATTGCACCTTGCAATGCGGAGAAATTACTGTTTGTGCATTTACAATATTCATTGATTTTTGCCATTGAAAAACATGTTATTCATATACCAGAAATGTTTGAAGCTACTGAATGAATGAAAAGAGCTGGCATCTCACTCTCTTTGAATCTTCTTTATCATGCCAGGATTAGCAGGAAAAAGAAAAAAATTTCAGAATTGCACCTTGCAATGTGGAGATATTACTGTTTGTGCATTTACAATATTCATTGATTTTTGCCATTGAAAAACGTTCAGAAATGTTTGAAGCTACTGACTGAATGAAAGGAGCTGGCATCTCACTCTCTTTGAATCTTCTTTATCATGCTAGGATTAGCAGGAAAAAGCAAAAAATTTCAGAATTGCACCTTGCAATGCGGAGAAATTACTGTGTGTGCATTTACAATATTCATTGATTTTTGCCATTGAAAAACATCGTTATTCATATACCAGAAATGTTTGAAGCTACTGACTGAATGAAAAGAGCTGGCATCTCACTCTCTTTGAATCTTCTTTATCATGCCAGGATTAGCAGGAAAAGGCAAAAAATTTCAGAATTGCACATTGCAATGCGGAGAAATTACTGTTTGTGCATTTACAATATTCATTGATTTTTGCCATTGAAAAACATGTTATTCATATACCAGAAATGTTTGAAGCTACTGACTGAATGAAAAGAGCTGGCATCTCACTCTCTTTGAATCTTCTTTATCATGCTAGGATTAGCAGGAAAAAGCAAAAAATTTCAGAATTGCACCTTGCAATGCGGAGAAATTACTGTGTGTGCATTTACAATATTCATTGATTTTTGCCATTGAAAAACATCGTTATTCATATACCAGAAATGTTTGAAGCTACTGACTGAATGAAAAGAGCTGGCATCCCACTCTCTCTGAATCTTCTTTATCATGCCAGGATTAGCAGGAAAAAGCAAAAAATTTCAGAATTGCACCTTGCAATGTGGAGATATTACTGTTTGTGCATTTACAATATTCATTGATTTTTGCCATTGAAAAACAAGTTATTCATATACCAGAAATGTTTGAAGCTACTGACTGAATGAAAGGAGCTGGCATCTCACTCTCTTTGAATCTTCTTTATCATGCTAGGATTAGCAGGAAAAAGCAAAAAATTTCAGAATTGCACCTTGCAATGCGGAGAAATTACTGTTTGTGCATTTACAATATTCATTGATTTTTGCCATTGAAAAACATGTTATTCATATACCAGAAATGTTTGAAGCTACTGACTGAATGAAAGGAGCTGGCATCTCACTCTCTTTGAATCTTCTTTATCATGCTAGGATTAGCAGGAAAAAGCAAAAAATTTCAGAATTGCACCTTGCAATGCGGAGAAATTACTGTTTGTGCATTTACAATATTCATTGATTTTTGCCATTGAAAAACATGTTATTCATATACCAGAATTGTTTGAAGCTACTGACTGAATGAAAAGAGCTGGCATCTCACTCTCCTTGAATCTTCTTTATCATGCCAGGATTAGCAGGAAAAAGCAAAAAATTTCAGAATTGCACCTTGCAATGTGGAGATATTACTGTTTGTGCATTTACAATATTCATTGATTTTTGCCATTGAAAAACGTCCAGAAATGTTTGAAGCTACTGACTGAATGAAAGGAGCTGGCATCTCACTCTCTTTGAATCTTCTTTATCATGCTAGGATTAGCAGGAAAAAGCAAAAAATTTCAGAATTGCACCTTGCAATGCGGAGAAATTACTGTTTGTGCATTTACAATATTCATTGATTTTTGCCATTGAAAAACGTCCAGAAATGTTTGAAGCTACTGACTGAATGAAAGGAGCTGGCATCTCACTCTCTTTGAATCTTCTTTATCATGCTAGGATTAGCAGGAAAAAGCAAAAAATTTCAGAATTGCACCTTGCAATGCGGAGAAATTACTGTGTGTGCATTTACAATATTCATTGATTTTTGCCATTGAAAAACATCGTTATTCATATACCAGAAATGTTTGAAGCTACTGACTGAATGAAAAGAGCTGGCATCTCACTCTCTTTGAATCTTCTTTATCATGCCAGGATTAGCAGGAAAAAGCAAAAAATTTCAGAATTGCACGTTGCAATGTGGAGATATTACTGTTTGTGCATTTACAATATTCATTGATTTTTGCCATTGAAAAACATCATGTTATTCATATACCAGAAATGTTTGAAGCTACTGACTGAATGAAAAGAGCTGGCATCTCACTCTCTTTGAATCTTCTTTATCATGCTAAGAGGAGCAGGAAAAAGCAAAAAATTTCAGAATTGCACGTTGCAATGTGGAGATATTACTGTTTGTGCATTTACAATATTCATTGATTTTTGCCATTGAAAAACATGTTATTCATATACCAGAAATGTTTGAAGCTACTGACTGAATGAAAAGAGCTGGCATCTCACTCTCTTTGAATCTTCTTTATCATGCTAGGATTAGCAGGAAAAAGCAAAAAATTTCAGAATTGCACCTTGCAATGCGGAGAAATTACTGTGTGTGCATTTACAATATTCATTGATTTTTGCCATTGAAAAACATCGTTATTCATATACCAGAAATGTTTGAAGCTACTGACTGAATGAAAAGAGCTGGCATCCCACTCTCTTTGAATCTTCTTTATCATGCCAGGATTAGCAGGAAAAAGCAAAAAATTTCAGAATTGCACCTTGCAATGTGGAGATATTACTGTTTGTGCATTTACAATATTCATTGATTTTTGCCATTGAAAAACAAGTTATTCATATACCAGAAATGTTTGAAGCTACTGACTGAATGAAAGGAGCTGGCATCTCACTCTCTTTGAATCTTCTTTATCATGCTAGGATTAGCAGGAAAAAGCAAAAAATTTCAGAATTGCACCTTGCAATGCGGAGAAATTACTGTTTGTGCATTTACAATATTCATTGATTTTTGCCATTGAAAAACATGTTATTCATATACCAGAAATGTTTGAAGCTACTGACTGAATGAAAGGAGCTGGCATCTCACTCTCTTTGAATCTTCTTTATCATGCTAGGATTAGCAGGAAAAAGCAAAAAATTTCAGAATTGCACCTTGCAATGCGGAGAAATTACTGTTTGTGCATTTACAATATTCATTGATTTTTGCCATTGAAAAACATGTTATTCATATACCAGAATTGTTTGAAGCTACTGACTGAATGAAAAGAGCTGGCATCTCACTCTCTTTGAATCTTCTTTATCATGCCAGGATTAGCAGGAAAAAGCAAAAAATTTCAGAATTGCACCTTGCAATGTGGAGATATTACTGTTTGTGCATTTACAATATTCATTGATTTTTGCCATTGAAAAACGTCCAGAAATGTTTGAAGCTACTGACTGAATGAAAGGAGCTGGCATCTCACTCTCTTTGAATCTTCTTTATCATGCTAGGATTAGCAGGAAAAAGCAAAAAATTTCAGAATTGCACCTTGCAATGCGGAGAAATTACTGTTTGTGCATTTACAATATTCATTGATTTTTGCCATTGAAAAACGTCCAGAAATGTTTGAAGCTACTGACTGAATGAAAGGAGCTGGCATCTCACTCTCTTTGAATCTTCTTTATCATGCTAGGATTAGCAGGAAAAAGCAAAAAATTTCAGAATTGCACCTTGCAATGCGGAGAAATTACTGTGTGTGCATTTACAATATTCATTGATTTTTGCCATTGAAAAACATCGTTATTCATATACCAGAAATGTTTGAAGCTACTGACTGAATGAAAAGAGCTGGCATCTCACTCTCTTTGAATCTTCTTTATCATGCCAGGATTAGCAGGAAAAAGCAAAAAATTTCAGAATTGCACGTTGCAATGTGGAGATATTACTGTTTGTGCATTTACAATATTCATTGATTTTTGCCATTGAAAAACATCGTTATTCATATACCAGAAATGTTTGAAGCTACTGACTGAATGAAAAGAGCTGGCATCTCACTCTCTTTGAATCTTCTTTATCATGCCAGGATTAGCAGGAAAAAGCAAAAAATTTCAGAATTGCACGTTGCAATGTGGAGATATTACTGTTTGTGCATTTACAATATTCATTGATTTTTGCCATTGAAAAACATCATGTTATTCATATACCAGAAATGTTTGAAGCTACTGACTGAATGAAAAGAGCTGGCATCTCACTCTCTTTGAATCTTCTTTATCATGCTAAGAGGAGCAGGAAAAAGCAAAAAATTTCAGAATTGCACGTTGCAATGTGGAGATATTACTGTTTGTGCATTTACAATATTCATTGATTTTTGCCATTGAAAAACATGTTATTCATATACCAGAAATGTTTGAAGCTACTGACTGAATGAAAAGAGCTGGCATCTCACTCTCTTTGAATCTTCTTTATCATGCCAGGATTAGCAGGAAAAAGCAAAAAATTTCAGAATTGCACCTTGCAATGCGGAGAAATTACTGTTTGTGCATTTACAATATTCATTGATTTTTGCCATTGAAAAACATCGTTATTCATATACCAGAAATGTTTGAAGCTACTGACTGAATGAAAGGAGCTGGCATCTCACTCTCTTTGAATCTTCTTTATCATGCTAGGATTAGCAGGAAAAAGCAAAAAATTTCAGAATTGCACCTTGCAATGCGGAGAAATTACTGTGTGTGCATTTACAATTTTCATTGATTTTTGCCATTGAAAAACATCGTTATTCATATACCAGAAATGTTTGAAGCTACTGACTGAATGAAAAGAGCTGGCATCTCACTCTCTTTGAATCTTCTTTATCATGCCAGGATTAGCAGGAAAAAGCAAAAAATTTCAGAATTGCACCTTGCAATGTTGAGATATTACTGTTTGTGCATTTACAATATTCATTGATTTTTGCCATTGAAAAACGTCCAGAAATGTTTGAAGCTACTGACTGAATGAAAGGAGCTGGCATCTCACTCTCTTTGAATCTTCTTTATCATGCTAGGATTAGCAGGAAAAAGCAAAAAATTTCAGAATTGCACCTTGCAATGCAGAGAAATTACTGTTTGTGCATTTACAATATTCATTGATTTTTGCCATTGAAAAACATCATGTTATTCATATACCAGAAATGTTTGAAGCTACTGACTGAATGAAAGGAGCTGGCATCTCACTCTCTTTGAATCTTCTTTATCATGCTAGGATTAGCAGGAAAAAGCAAAAAATTTCAGAATTGCACCTTGCAATGCGGAGAAATTACTGTGTGTGCATTTACAATATTCATTGATTTTTGCCATTGAAAAACATCGTTATTCATATACCAGAAATGTTTGAAGCTACTGACTGAATGAAAAGAGCTGGCATCTCACTCTCTTTGAATCTTCTTTATCATGCCAGGATTAGCAGGAAAAAGCAAAAAATTTCAGAATTGCACGTTGCAATGTGGAGATATTACTGTTTGTGCATTTACAATATTCATTGATTTTTGCCATTGAAAAACGTCCAGAAATGTTTGAAGCTACTGACTGAATGAAAGGAGCTGGCATCTCACTCTCTTTGAATCTTCTTTAGCATGCTAGGATTAGCAGGAAAAAGCAAAAAATTTCAGAATTGCACCTTGCAATGCGGAGAAATTACTGTGTGTGCATTTACAATATTCATTGATTTTTGCCATTGAAAAACATGTTATTCATATACCAGAAATGTTTGAATCTACTGACTGAATGAAAAGAGCTGGCATCTCACTCTCTTTGAATCTTCTTTATCATGCCAGGATTAGCAGGAAAAAGCAAAAAATTTCAGAATTGCACCTTGCAATGTGGAGATATTACTGTTTCTGCATTTACAATATTCATTGATTTTTGCCATTGAAAAACGTCCAGAAATGTTTGAAGCTACTGACTGAATGAAAGGAGCTGGCATCTCACTCTCTTTGAATCTTCTTTATCATGCTAGGATTAGCAGGAAAAAGCAAAAAATTTCAGAATTGCACATTGCAATGCGGAGAAATTACTGTTTGTGCATTTACAATATTCATTGATTTTTGCCATTGAAAAACATCATGTTATTCATATACCAGAAATGTTTGAAGCTACTGACTGAATGAAAAGAGCTGGCATCTCACTCTCTTTGAATCTTCTTTATCATGCTAAGAGGAGCAGGAAAAAGCAAAAAATTTCAGAATTGCACGTTGCAATGTGGAGATATTACTGTTTGTGCATTTACAATATTCATTGATTTTTGCCATTGAAAAACATCATGTTATTCATATACCAGAAATGTTTGAAGCTACTGACTGAATGAAAAGAGCTGGCATCTCACTCTCTTTGAATCTTCTTTATCATGCTAAGAGGAGCAGGAAAAAGCAAAAAATTTCAGAATTGCACGTTGCAATGTGGAGATATTACTGTTTGTGCATTTACAATATTCATTGATTTTTGCCATTGAAAAACGACCAGAAATGTTTGAAGCTACTGACTGAATGAAAAGAGCTGGCATCTCACTCTCTTTGAATCTTCTTTATCATGCCAGGATTAGCAGGAAAAAGCAAACAATTTCAGAATTGCACGTTGCAATGTGGAGATATTACTGTTTGTGCATTTACAATATTCATTGATTTTTGCCATTGAAAAACGTCCAGAAATGTTTGAAGCTACTGACTGAATGAAAGGAGCTGGCATCTCACTCTCTTTGAATCTTCTTTATCATGCTAGGATTAGCAGGAAAAAGCAAAAAATTTCAGAATTGCACCTTGCAATGTGGAGATATTACTGTTTGTGCATTTACAATATTCATTGATTTTTGCCATTGAAAAACGTCCAGAAATGTTTGAAGCTACTGACTGAATGAAAGGAGCTGGCATCTCACTCTCTTTGAATCTTCTTTATCATGCTAGGATTAGCAGGAAAAAGCAAAAAATTTCAGAATTGCACCTTGCAATGCGGAGAAATTACTGTTTGTGCATTTACAATATTCATTGATTTTTGCCATTGAAAAACATGTTATTCATATACCAGAAATGTTTGAAGCTACTGACTGAATGAAAAGAGCTGGCATCTCACTCTCTTTGAATCTTCTTTATCATGCCAGGATTAGCAGGAAAAAGCAAAAAATTTCAGAATTGCACCTTGCAATGTGGAGATATTACTGTTTGTGCATTTACAATATTCATTGATTTTTGCCATTGAAAAACGTCCAGAAATGTTTGAAGCTACTGACTGAATGAAAGGAGCTGGCATCTCACTCTCTTTGAATCTTCTTTATCATGCTAGGATTAGCAGGAAAAAGCAAAAAAATTCAGAATTGCACCTTGCAATGCGGAGAAATTACTGTGTGTGCATTTACAATATTCATTGATTTTTGCCATTGAAAAACATCGTTATTCATATACCAGAAATGTTTGAAGCTACTGACTGAATGAAAAGAGCTGGCATCTCACTCTCTTTGAATCTTCTTTATCATGCCAGGATTAGCAGGAAAAAGAAAAAAATTTCAGAATTGCACGTTGCAATGTGGAGATATTACTGTTTGTGCATTTACAATATTCATTGATTTTTGCCATTGAAAAACATCGTTATTCATATACCAGAAATGTTTGAAGCTACTGACTGAATGAAAAGAGCTGGCATCTCACTCTCTTTGAATCTTCTTTATCATGCCAGGATTAGCAGGAAAAAGCAAAAAATTTAAGAATTGCACGTTGCAATGTGGAGATATTACTGTTTGTGCATTTACAATATTCATTGATTTTTGCCATTGAAAAACGTCCAGAAATGTTTGAAGCTACTGACTGAATGAAAGGAGCTGGCATCTCACTCTCTTTGAATCTTCTTTATCATGCTAGGATTAGCAGGAAAAAGCAAAAAATTTCAGAATTGCACCTTGCAATGCGGAGAAATTACTGTTTGTGCATTTACAATATTCATTGATTTTTGCCATTGAAAAACGTCCAGAAATGTTTGAAGCTACTGACTGAATGAAAAGAGCTGGCATCTCACTCTCTTTGAATCTTCTTTATCATGCTAAGAGGAGCAGGAAAAAGCAAAAAATTTCAGAATTGCACGTTGCAATGTGGAGATATTACTGTTTGTGCATTTACAATATTCATTGATTTTTGCCATTGAAAAACATGTTATTCATATACCAGAAATGTTTGAAGCTACTGACTGAATGAAAAGAGCTGGCATCTCACTCTCTTTGAATCTTCTTTATCATGCCAGGATTAGCAGGAAAAAGCAAAAAATTTCAGAATTGCACGTTGCAATGTGGAGATATTACTGTTTGTGCATTTACAATATTCATTGATTTTTGCCATTGAAAAACGTCCAGAAATGTTTGAAGCTACTGACTGAATGAAAGGAGCTGGAATCTCACTCTCTTTGAATCTTCTTTATCATGCTAGGATTAGCAGGAAAAAGCAAAAAATTTCAGAATTGCACCTTGCAATGCGGAGAAATTACTGTGTGTGCATTTACAATATTCATTGATTTTTGCCATTGAAAAACATCGTTATTCATATACCAGAAATGTTTGAAGCTACTGACTGAATGAAAAGAGCTGGCATCTCACTCTCTTTGAATCTTCTTTATCATGCCAGGATTAGCAGGAAAAAGAAAAAAAATTCAGAATTGCACGTTGCAATGTGGAGATATTACTGTTTGTGCATTTACAATATTCATTGATTTTTGCCATTGAAAAACATCGTTATTCATATACCAGAAATGTTTGAAGCTACTGACTGAATGAAAAGAGCTGGCATCTCACTCTCTTTGAATCTTCTTTATCATGCCAGGATTAGCAGGAAAAAGCAAAAAATTTAAGAATTGCACATTGCAATGTGGAGATATTACTGTTTGTGCATTTACAATATTCATTGATTTTTGCCATTGAAAAACGTCCAGAAATGTTTGAAGCTACTGACTGAATGAAAGGAGCTGGCATCTCACTCTCTTTGAATCTTCTTTATCATGCTAGGATTAGCAGGAAAAAGCAAAAAATTTCAGAATTGCACCTTGCAATGCGGAGAAATTACTGTTTGTGCATTTACAATATTCATTGATTTTTGCCATTGAAAAACGTCCAGAAATGTTTGAAGCTACTGACTGAATGAAAAGAGCTGGCATCTCACTCTCTTTGAATCTTCTTTATCATGCTAAGAGGAGCAGGAAAAAGCAAAAAATTTCAGAATTGCACGTTGCAATGTGGAGATATTACTGTTTGTGCATTTACAATATTCATTGATTTTTGCCATTGAAAAACATCATGTTATTCATATACCAGAAATGTTTGAAGCTACTGACTGAATGAAAAGAGCTGGCATCTCACTCTCTTTGAATCTTCTTTATCATGCTAAGAGGAGCAGGAAAAAGCAAAAAATTTCAGAATTGCACGTTGCAATGTGGAGATATTACTGTTTGTGCATTTACAATATTCATTGATTTTTGCCATTGAAAAACGTCCAGAAATGTTTGAAGCTACTGACTGAATGAAAGGAGCTGGCATCTCACTCTCTTTGAATCTTCTTTATCATGCTAGGATTAGCAGGAAAAAGCAAAAAATTTCAGAATTGCACCTTGCAATGCGGAGAAATTACTGTGTGTGCATTTACAATATTCATTGATTTTTGCCATTGAAAAACATCGTTATTCATATACCAGAAATGTTTGAAGCTACTGACTGAATGAAAAGAGCTGGCATCTCACTCTCTTTGAATCTTCTTTATCATGCCAGGATTAGCAGGAAAAAGCAAACAATTTCAGAATTGCACGTTGCAATGTGGAGATATTACTGTTTGTGCATTTACAATATTCATTGATTTTTGCCATTGAAAAACGTCCAGAAATGTTTGAAGCTACTGACTGAATGAAAGGAGCTGGCATCTCACTCTCTTTGAATCTTCTTTATCATGCTAGGATTAGCAGGAAAAAGCAAAAAATTTCAGAATTGCACCTTGCAATGTGGAGATATTACTGTTTGTGCATTTACAATATTCATTGATTTTTGCCATTGAAAAACGTCCAGAAATGTTTGAAGCTACTGACTGAATGAAAGGAGCTGGCATCTCACTCTCTTTGAATCTTCTTTATCATGCTAGGATTAGCAGGAAAAAGCAAAAAATTTCAGAATTGCACCTTGCAATGCGGAGAAATTACTGTTTGTGCATTTACAATATTCATTGATTTTTGCCATTGAAAAACATGTTATTCATATACCAGAAATGTTTGAAGCTACTGACTGAATGAAAAGAGCTGGCATCTCACTCTCTTTGAATCTTCTTTATCATGCCAGGATTAGCAGGAAAAAGCAAAAAATTTCAGAATTGCACGTTGCAATGTGGAGATATTACTGTTTGTGCATTTACAATATTCATTGATTTTTGCCATTGAAAAACGTCCAGAAATGTTTGAAGCTACTGACTGAATGAAAGGAGCTGGCATCTCACTCTCTTTGAATGTTCTTTATCATGCTAGGATTAGCAGGAAAAAGCAAAAAATTTCAGAATTGCACCTTGCAATGTGGAGATATTACTGTTTGTGCATTTACAATATTCATTGATTTTTGCCATTGAAAAACGTCCAGAAATGTTTGAAGCTACTGACTGAATGAAAGGAGCTGGCATCTCACTCTCTTTGAATCTTCTTTATCATGCTAGGATTAGCAGGAAAAAGCAAAAAATTTCAGAATTGCACCTTGCAATGCGGAGAAATTACTGTTTGTGCATTTACAATATTCATTGATTTTTGCCATTGAAAAACAGGTTATTCATATACCAGAAATGTTTGAAGCTACTGACTGAATGAAAAGAGCTGGCATCTCACTCTCTTTGAATCTTCTTTATCATGCCAGGATTAGCAGGAAAAAGCAAAAAATTTCAGAATTGCACCTTGCAATGTGGAGATATTACTGTTTGTGCATTTACAATATTCATTGATTTTTGCCATTGAAAAACGTCCAGAAATGTTTGAAGCTACTGACTGAATGAAAGGAGCTGGCATCTCACTCTCTTTGAATCTTCTTTATCATGCTAGGATTAGCAGGAAAAAGCAAAAAATTTCAGAATTGCACCTTGCAATGCGGAGAAATTACTGTGTGTGCATTTACAATATTCATTGATTTTTGCCATTGAAAAACATCGTTATTCATATACCAGAAATGTTTGAAGCTACTGACTGAATGAAAAGAGCTGGCATCTCACTCTCTTTTAATCTTCTTTATCATGCCAGGATTAGCAGGAAAAAGCAAAAAATTTCAGAATTGCACGTTGCAATGTGGAGATATTACTGTTTGTGCATTTACAATATTCATTGATTTTTGCCATTGAAAAACATCGTTATTCATATACCAGAAATGTTTGAAGCTACTGACTGAATGAAAAGAGCTGGCATCTCACTCTCTTTGAATCTTCTTTATCATGCCAGGATTAGCAGGAAAAAGCAAAAAATTTCAGAATTGCACGTTGCAATGTGGAGATATTACTGTTTGTGCATTTACAATATTCATTGATTTTTGCCATTGAAAAACGTCCAGAAATGTTTGAAGCTACTGACTGAATGAAAGGAGCTGGCATCTCACTCTCTTTGAATCTTCTTTATCATGCTAGGATTAGCAGGAAAAAGCAAAAAATTTCAGAATTGCACCTTGCAATGCGGAGAAATTACTGTTTGTGCATTTACAATATTCATTGATTTTTGCCATTGAAAAACGTCCAGAAATGTTTGAAGCTACTGACTGAATGAAAAGAGCTGGCATCTCACTCTCTTTGAATCTTCTTTATCATGCTAAGAGGAGCAGGAAAAAGCAAAAAATTTCAGAATTGCACGTTGCAATGTGGAGATATTACTGTTTGTGCATTTACAATATTCATTGATTTTTGCCATTGAAAAACATGTTATTCATATACCAGAAATGTTTGAAGCTACTGACTGAATGAAAAGAGCTGGCATCTCACTCTCTTTGAATCTTCTTTATCATGCCAGGATTAGCAGGAAAAAGCAAAAAATTTCAGAATTGCACGTTGCAATGTGGAGATATTACTGTTTGTGCATTTACAATATTCATTGATTTTTGCCATTGAAAAACGTCCAGAAATGTTTGAAGCTACTGACTGAATGAAAGGAGCTGGCATCTCACTCTCTTTTAATCTTCTTTATCATGCTAGGATTAGCAGGAAAAAGCAAAAAATTTCAGAATTGCATCTTGCAATGTGGAGATATTACTGTTTGTGCATTTACAATATTCATTGATTTTTGCCATTGAAAAACGTCCAGAAATGTTTGAAGCTACTGACTGAATGAAAGGAGCTGGCATCTCACTCTCTTTGAGTCTTCTTTATCATGCTAGGATTAGCAGGAAAAAGCAAAAAATTTCAGAATTGCACCTTGCAATACGGAGAAATTACTGTTTGTGCATTTACAATATTCATTGATTTTTGCCATTGAAAAACATGTTATTCATATACCAGAAATGTTTGAAGCTACTGACTGAATGAAAAGAGCTGGCATCTCACTCTCTTTGAATCTTCTTTATCATGCCAGGATTAGCAGGAAAAAGCAAAAAATTTCAGAATTGCACCTTGCAATGTGGAGATATTACTGTTTATGCATTTACAATATTCATTGATTTTTGCCATTGAAAAACGTCCAGAAATGTTTGAAGCTACTGACTGAATGAAAGGAGCTGGCATCTCACTCTCTTTGAATCTTCTTTATCATGCTAGGATTAGCAGGAAAAAGCAAAAAATTTCAGAATTGCACCTTGCAATGCGGAGAAATTACTGTGTGTGCATTTACAATATTCATTGATTTTTGCCATTGAAAAACATCGTTATTCATATACCAGAAATGTTTGAAGCTACTGACTGAATGAAAAGAGCTGGCATCTCACTCTCTTTGAATCTTCTTTATCATGCCAGGATTAGCAGGAAAAAGCAAAAAATTTCAGAATTGCACGTTGCAATGTGGAGATATTACTGTTTGTGCATTTACAATATTCATTGATTTTTGCCATTGAAAAACGTCCAGAAATGTTTGAAGCTACTGACTGAATGAAAAGAGCTGGCATCTCACTCTCTTTGAATCTTCTTTATCATGCTAAGAGGAGCAGGAAAAAGCAAAAAATTTCAGAATTGCATGTTGCAATGTGGAGATATTACTGTTTGTGCATTTACAATATTCATTGATTTTTGCCATTGAAAAACATGTTATTCATATACCAGAAATGTTTGAAGCTACTGACTGAATGAAAAGAGCTGGCATCTCACTCTCTTTGAATCTTCTTTATCATGCCAGGATTAGCAGGAAAAAGCAAAAAATTTTAGAATTGCACCTTGCAATGTGGAGATATTACTGTTTGTGCATTTACAATATTCATTGATTTTTGCCATTGAAAAACGTCCAGAAATGTTTGAAGCTACTGACTGAATGAAAGGAGCTGGCATCTCACTCTCTTTGAATCTTCTTTATCATGCTAGGATTAGCAGGAAAAAGCAAAAAATTTCAGAATTGCACCTTGCAATGCGGAGAAATTACTGTTTGTGCATTTACAATATTCATTGATTTTTGCCATTGAAAAACATGTTATTCATATACCAGAAATGTTTGAAGCTACTGACTGAATGAAAAGAGCTGGCATCTCACTCTCTTTGAATCTTCTTTATCATGCCAGGATTAGCAGGAAAAAGCAAAAAATTTCAGAATTGCACCTTGCAATGTGGAGATATTACTGTTTGTGCATTTACAATATTCATTGATTTTTGCCATTGAAAAACGTCCAGAAATGTTTGAAGCTACTGACTGAATGAAAGGAGCTGGCATCTCACTCTCTTTGAATCTTCTTTATCATGCTAGGATTAGCAGGAAAAAGCAAAAAATTTCAGAATTGCACCTTGCAATGCGGAGAAATTACTGTTTGTGCATTTACAATATTCATTGATTTTTGCCATTGAAAAACGTCCAGAAATGTTTGAAGCTACTGACTGAATGAAAAGAGCTGGCATCTCACTCTCTTTGAATCTTCTTTATCATGCTAAGTGGAGCAGGAAAAAGCAAAAAATTTCAGAATTGCACGTTGCAATGTGGAGATATTACTGTTTGTGCATTTACAATATTCATTGATTTTTGCCATTGAAAAACATGTTATTCATATACCAGAAATGTTTGAAGCTACTGACTGAATGAAAAGAGCTGGCATCTCACTCTCTTTGAATCTTCTTTATCATGCCAGGATTAGCAGGAAAAAGCAAAAAATTTCAGAATTGCTCCTTGCAATGTGGAGATATTACTGTTTGTGCATTTACAATATTCATTGATTTTTGCCATTGAAAAACGTCCAGAAATGTTTGAAGCTACTGACTGAATGAAAGGAGCTGGCATCTCACTCTCTTTGAATCTTCTTTATCATGCTAGGATTAGCAGGAAAAAGCAAAAAATTTCAGAATTGCACCTTGCAATGCGGAGAAATTACTGTTTGTGCATTTACAATATTCATTGATTTTTGCCATTGAAAAACATGTTATTCATATACCAGAAATGTTTGAAGCTACTGACTGAATGAAAAGAGCTGGCATCTCACTCTCTTTGAATCTTCTTTATCATGCCAGGATTAGCAGGAAAAAGCAAAAAATTTCAGAATTGCACGTTGCAATGTGGAGATATTACTGTTTGTGCATTTACAATATTCATTGATTTTTGCCATTGAAAAACGTCCAGAAATGTTTGAAGCTACTGACTGAATGAAAGGAGCTGGCATCTCACTCTCTTTGAATCTTCTTTATCATGCTAGGATTAGCAGGAAAAAGCAAAAAATTTCAGAATTGCACCTTGCAATGCGGAGAAATTACTGTTTGTGCATTTACAATATTCATTGATTTTTGCCATTGAAAAACGTCCAGAAATGTTTGAAGCTACTGACTGAATGAAAAGAGCTGGCATCTCACTCTCTTTGAATCTTCTTTATCATGCTAAGTGGAGCAGGAAAAAGCAAAAAATTTCAGAATTGCACGTTGCAATGTGGAGATATTACTGTTTGTGCATTTACAATATTCATTGATTTTTGCCATTGAAAAACATGTTATTCATATACCAGAAATGTTTGAAGCTACTGACTGAATGAAAAGAGCTGGCATCTCACTCTCTTTGAATCTTCTTTATCATGCCAGGATTAGCAGGAAAAAGCAAAAAATTTCAGAATTGCTCCTTGCAATGTGGAGATATTACTGTTTGTGCATTTACAATATTCATTGATTTTTGCCATTGAAAAACGTCCAGAAATGTTTGAAGCTACTGACTGAATGAAAGGAGCTGGCATCTCACTCTCTTTGAATCTTCTTTATCATGCTAGGATTAGCAGGAAAAAGCAAAAAATTTCAGAATTGCACCTTGCAATGCGAAGAAATTACTGTTTGTGCATTTACAATATTCATTGATTTTTCCATTGAAAAACATCATGTTATTCATATACCAGAAATGTTTGAAGCTACTGACTGAATGAAAAGAGCTGGCATCTCACTCTCTTTGAATCTTCTTTATCATGCTAAGAGGAGCAGGAAAAAGCAAAAAATTTCAGAATTGCACGTTGCAATGTGGAGATATTACTGTTTGTGCATTTACAATATTCATTGATTTTTGCCATTGAAAAACGTCCAGAAATGTTTGAAGCTACTGACTGAATGAAAGGAGCTGGCATCTCACTCTCTTTGAATCTTCTTTATCATGCTAGGATTAGCAGGAAAAAGCAAAAAATTTCAGAATTGCACCTTGCAATGCGGAGAAGTTACTGTTTGTGCATTTACAATATTCATTGATTTTTGCCATTGAAAAACATCATGTTATTCATATACCAGAAATATTTGAAGCTACTGACTGAATGAAAAGAGCTGGCATCTCACTCTCTTTGAATCTTCTTTATCATGCTAAGAGGAGCAGGAAAAAGCAAAAAATTTCAGAATTGCACGTTGCAATGTGGAGATATTACTGTTTGTGCATTTACAATATTCATTGATTTTTGCCATTGAAAAACGTCCAGAAATGTTTGAAGCTACTGACTGAATGAAAGGAGCTGGCATCTCACTCTCTTTGAATCTTCTTTATCATGCTAGGATTAGCAGGAAAAAGCAAAAAATTTCAGAATTGCACCTTGCAATGCGGAGAAATTACTGTGTGTGCATTTACAATATTCATTGATTTTTGCCATTGAAAAACGTCCAGAAATGTTTGAAGCTACTGACTGAATGAAAGGAGCTGGCATCTCACTCTCTTTGAGTCTTCTTTATCATGCTAGGATTAGCAGGAAAAAGCAAAAAATTTCAGAATTGCACCTTGCAATGCGGAGAAATTACTGTTTGTGCATTTACAATATTCATTGATTTTTGCCATTGAAAAACATGTTATTCATATACCAGAAATGTTTGAAGCTACTGACTGAATGAAAAGAGCTGGCATCTCACTCTCTTTGAATCTTCTTTATCATGCCAGGATTAGCAGGAAAAAGCAAAAAATTTCAGAATTGCACGTTGCAATGTGGAGATATTACTGTTTGTGCATTTACAATATTCATTGATTTTTGCCATTGAAAAACGTCCAGAAATGTTTGAAGCTACTGACTGAATGAAAGGAGCTGGCATCTCACTCTCTTTGAATCTTCTTTATCATGCTAGGATTAGCAGGAAAAAGCAAAAAATTTCAGAATTGCACCTTGCAATGCGGAGAACTTACTGTGTGTGCATTTACAATATTCATTGATTTTTGCCATTGAAAAACATCGTTATTCATATACCAGAAATGTTTGAAGCTACTGACTGAATGAAAAGAGCTGGCATCTCACTCTCTTTGAATCTTCTTTATCATGCCAGGATTAGCAGGAAAAAGCAAAAAATTTCAGAATTGCACGTTGCAATGTGGAGATATTACTGTTTGTGCATTTACAATATTCATTGATTTTTGCCATTGAAAAACATCGTTATTCATATACCAGAAATGTTTGAAGCTACTGACTGAATGAAAAGAGCTGGCATCTCACTCTCTTTGAATCTTCTTTATCATGCCAGGATTAGCAGGAAAAAGCAAAAAATTTCAGAATTGCACGTTGCAATGTGGAGATATTACTGTTTGTGCATTTACAATATTCATTGATTTTTGCCATTGAAAAACGTCCAGAAATGTTTGAAGCTACTGACTGAATGAAAGGAGCTGGCATCTCACTCTCTTTGAATCTTCTTTATCATGCTAGGATTAGCAGGAAAAAGCAAAAAATTTCAGAATTGCACCTTGCAATGCGGAGAAATTACTGTTTGTGCATTTACAATATTCATTGATTTTTGCCATTGAAAAACATCCAGAAATGTTTGAAGCTACTGACTGAATGAAAAGAGCTGTCATCTCACTCTCTTTGAATCTTCTTTATCATGCTAAGAGGAGCAGGAAAAAGCAAAAAATTTGAGAATTGCACGTTGCAATGTGGAGATATTACTGTTTGTGCATTTACAATATTCATTGATTTTTGCCATTGAAAAACATGTTATTCATATACCAGAAATGTTTGAAGCTACTGACTGAATGAAAAGAGCTGGCATCTCACTCTCTTTGAATCTTCTTTATCATGCCAGGATTAGCAGGAAAAAGCAAAAAATTTCAGAATTGCACCTTGCAATGTGGAGATATTACTGTTTGTGCATTTACAATATTCATTGATTTTTGCCATTGAAAAACGTCCAGAAATGTTTGAAGCTACTGACTGAATGAAAGGAGCTGGCATCTCACTCTCTTTGAATCTTCTTTATCATGCTAGGATTAGCAGGAAAAAGCAAAAAATTTCAGAATTGCACCTTGCAATGCGGAGAAATTACTGTTTGTGCATTTACAATATTCATTGATTTTTGCCATTGAAAAACATGTTATTCATATACCAGAAATGTTTGAAGCTACTGACTGAATGAAAAGAGCTGGCATCTCACTCTCTTTGAATCTTCTTTATCATGCCAGGATTAGCAGGAAAAAGCAAAAAATTTCAGAATTGCACGTTGCAATGTGGAGATATTACTGTTTGTGCATTTACAATATTCATTGATTTTTGCCATTGAAAAACGTCCAGAAATGTTTGAAGCTACTGACTGAATGAAAAGAGCTGGCATCTCACTCTCTTTGAATCTTCTTTATCATGCTAAGAGGAGCAGGAAAAAGCAAAAAATTTCAGAATTGCACGTTGCAATGTGGAGATATTACTGTTTGTGCATTTACAATATTCATTGATTTTTGCCATTGAAAAACATGTTATTCATATACCAGAAATGTTTGAAGCTACTGACTGAATGAAAAGAGCTGGCATCTCACTCTCTTTGAATCTTCTTTATCATGCCAGGATTAGCAGGAAAAAGCAAAAAATTTCAGAATTGCACGTTGCAATGTGGAGATATTACTGTTTGTGCATTTACAATATTCATTGATTTTTGCCATTGAAAAACGTCCAGAAATGTTTGAAGCTACTGACTGAATGAAAGGAGCTGGCATCTCACTCTCTTTGAATCTTCTTTATCATGCTAGGATTAGCAGGAAAAAGCAAAAAATTTCAGAATTGCACCTTGCAATGCGGAGAAATTACTGTTTGTGCATTTACAATATTCATTGATTTTTGCCATTGAAAAACGTCCAGAAATGTTTGAAGCTACTGACTGAATGAAAAGAGCTGGCATCTCACTCTCTTTGAATCTTCTTTACCATGCTAAGAGGAGCAGGAAAAAGCAAAAAATTTCAGAATTGCACGTTGCAATGTGGAGATATTACTGTTTGTGCATTTACAATATTCATTGATTTTTGCCATTGAAAAACATGTTATTCATATACCAGAAATGTTTGAAGCTACTGACTGAATGAAAAGAGCTGGCATCTCACTCTCTTTGAATCTTCTTTATCATGCCAGGATTAGCAGGAAAAAGCAAAAAATTTCAGAATTGCACCTTGCAATGCGGAGAAATTACTGTTTGTGCATTTACAATATTCATTGATTTTTGCCATTGAAAAACATCATGTTATTCATATACCAGAAATGTTTGAAGCTACTGACTGAATGAAAAGAGCTGGCATCTCACTCTCTTTGAATCTTCTTTATCATGCTAAGAGGAGCAGGAAAAAGCAAAAAATTTCAGAATTGCACGTTGCAATGTGGAGATATTACTGTTTGTGCATTTACAATATTCATTGATTTTTGCCATTGAAAAACGTCCAGAAATGTTTGAAGCTACTGACTGAATGAAAGGAGCTGGCATCTCACTCTCTTTGAATCTTCTTTATCATGCTAGGATTAGCAGGAAAAAGCAAAAAATTTCAGAATTGCACCTTGCAATGCGGAGAAATTACTGTTTGTGCATTTACAATATTCATTGATTTTTGCCATTGAAAAACATCATGTTATTCATATACCAGAAATGTTTGAAGCTACTGACTGAATGAAAAGAGCTGGCATCTCACTCTCTTTGAATCTTCTTTATCATGCTAAGAGGAGCAGGAAAAAGCAAAAAATTTCAGAATTGCACGTTGCAATGTGGAGATATTACTGTTTGTGCATTTACAATATTCATTGATTTTTGCCATTGAAAAACGTCCAGAAATGTTTGAAGCTACTGACTGAATGAAAGGAGCTGGCATCTCACTCTCTTTGAATCTTCTTTATCATGCTAGGATTAGCAGGAAAAAGCAAAAAATTTCAGAATTGCACCTTGCAATGCGGAGAAATTACTGTGTGTGCATTTACAATATTCATTGATTTTTGCCATTGAAAAACATGTTATTCATATACCAGAAATGTTTGAAGCTACTGACTGAATGAAAAGAGCTGGCATCTCACTCTCTTTGAATCTTCTTTATCATGCTAGGATTAGCAGGAAAAAGCAAAAAATTTCAGAATTGCACCTTGCAATGCGGAGAAATTACTGTTTGTGCATTTACAATATTCATTGATTTTTGCCATTGAAAAACGTCCAGAAATGTTTGAAGCTACTGACTGAATGAAAGGAGCTGGCATCTCACTCTCTTTGAATCTTCTTTATCATGCTAGGATTAGCAGGAAAAAGCAAAAAATTTCAGAATTGCACCTTGCAATGCGGAGAAATTACTGTGTGTGCATTTACAATATTCATTGATTTTTGCCATTGAAAAACATGTTATTCATATACCAGAAATGTTTGAAGCTACTGACTGAATGAAAAGAGCTGGCATCTCACTCTCTTTGAATCTTCTTTATCATGCTAGGATTAGCAGGAAAAAGCAAAAAATTTCAGAATTGCACCTTGCAATGCGGAGAAATTACTGTTTGTGCATTTACAATATTCATTGATTTTTGCCATTGAAAAACATGTTATTCATATACCAGAAATGTTTGAAGCTACTGACTGAATGAAAAGAGCTGGCATCTCACTCTCTTTGAATCTTCTTTATCATGCCAGGATTAGCAGGAAAAAGCAAAAAATTTCAGAATTGCACGTTGCAATGTGGAGATATTACTGTTTGTGCATTTACAATATTCATTGATTTTTGCCATTGAAAAACGTCCAGAAATGTTTGAAGCTACTGACTGAATGAAAGGAGCTGGCATCTCACTCTCTTTGAATCTTCTTTATCATGCTAGGATTAGCAGGAAAAAGCAAAAAATTTCAGAATTGCACCTTGCAATGCGGAGAAATTACTGTTTGTGCATTTACAATATTCATTGATTTTTGCCATTGAAAAACATCATGTTATTCATATACCAGAAATGTTTGAAGCTACTGACTGAATGAAAAGAGCTGGCATCTCACTCTCTTTGAATCTTCTTTATCATGCCAGGATTAGCAGGAAAAAGCAAAAAATTTCAGAATTGCACGTTGCAATGTGGAGATATTACTGTTTGTGCATTTACAATATTCATTGATTTTTGCCATTGAAAAACGTCCAGAAATGTTTGAAGCTACTGACTGAATGAAAAGAGCTGGCATCTCACTCTCTTTGAATCTTCTTTATCATGCTAAGAGGAGCAGGAAAAAGCAAAAAATTTCAGAATTGCACGTTGCAATGTGGAGATATTACTGTTTGTGCATTTACAATATTCATTGATTTTTGCCATTGAAAAACATGTTATTCATATACCAGAAATGTTTGAAGCTACTGACTGAATGAAAAGAGCTGGCATCTCACTCTCTTTGAATCTTCTTTATCATGCCAGGATTAGCAGGAAAAAGTAAAAAATTTCAGAATTGCACGTTGCAATGTGGAGATATTACTGTTTGTGCATTTACAATATTCATTGATTTTTGCCATTGAAAAACGTCCAGAAATGTTTGAAGCTACTGACTGAATGAAAGGAGCTGGCATCTCACTCTCTTTGAATCTTCTTTATCATGCTAGGATTAGCAGGAAAAAGCAAAAAATTTCAGAATTGCACCTTGCAATGCGGAGAAATTACTGTTTGTGCATTTACAATATTCATTGATTTTTGCCATTGAAAAACATCATGTGATTCATATACCAGAAATGTTTGAAGCTACTGACTGAATGAAAAGAGCTGGCATCTCACTCTCTTTGAATCTTCTTTATCATTCTAAGAGGAGCAGGAAAAAGCAAAAAATTTCAGAATTGCACGTTGCAATGTGGAGATATTACTGTTTGTGCATTTACAATATTCATTGATTTTTGCCATTGAAAAACGTCCAGAAATGTTTGAAGCTACTGACTGAATGAAAGGAGCTGGCATCTCACTCTCTTTGAATGTTCTTTATCATGCTAGGATTAGCAGGAAAAAGCAAAAAATTTCAGAATTGCACCTTGCAATGCGGAGAAATTACTGTTTGTGCATTTACAATATTCATTGATTTTTGCCATTGAAAAACGTCCAGAAATGTTTGAAGCTACTGACTGAATGAAAAGAGCTGGCATCTCACTCTCTTTGAATCTTCCTTATCATGCTAAGAGGAGCAGGAAAAAGCAAAAAATTTCAGAATTGCACGTTGCAATGTGGAGATATTACTGTTTGTGCATTTACAATATTCATTGATTTTTGCCATTGAAAAACGTCCAGAAATGTTTGAAGCTACTGACTGAATGAAAGGAGCTGGCATCTCACTCTCTTTGAATCTTCTTTATCATGCTAGGATTAGCAGGAAAAAGCAAAAAATTTCAGAATTGCACCTTGCAATGCGGAGAAATTACTGTGTGTGCATTTACAATATTCATTGATTTTTGCCATTGAAAAACATGTTATTCATATACCAGAAATGTTTGAAGCTACTGACTGAATGAAAAGAGCTGGCATCTCACTCTCTTTGAATCTTCTTTATCATGCTAGGATTAGCAGGAAAAAGCAAAAAATTTCAGAATTGCACCTTGCAATGCGGAGAAATTACTGTTTGTGCATTTACAATATTCATTGATTTTTGCCATTGAAAAACATGTTATTAATATACCAGAAATGTTTGAAGCTACTGACTGAATGAAAAGAGCTGGCATCTCACTCTCTTTGAATCTTCTTTATCATGCCAGGATTAGCAGGAAAAAGCAAAAAATTTCAGAATTGCACGTTGCAATGTGGAGATATTACTGTTTGTGCATTTACAATATTCATTGATTTTTGCCATTGAAAAACGTCCAGAAATGTTTGAAGCTACTGACTGAATGAAAGGAGCTGGCATCTCACTCTCTTTGAATCTTCTTTATCATGCAAGGATTAGCAGGAAAAAGCAAAAAATTTCAGAATTGCACCTTGCAATGCGGAGAAATTACTGTTTGTGCATTTACAATATTCATTGATTTTTGCCATTGAAAAACATCATGTTATTCATATACCAGAAATGTTTGAAGCTACTGACTGAATGAAAAGAGCTGGCATCTCACTCTCTTTGAATCTTCTTTATCATGCCAGGATTAGCAGGAAAAAGCAAAAAATTTCAGAATTGCACGTTGCAATGTGGAGATATTACTGTTTGTGCATTTACAATATTCATTGATTTTTGCCATTGAAAAACGTCCAGAAATGTTTGAAGCTACTGACTGAATGAAAGGAGCTGGCATCTCACTCTCTTTGAATCTTCTTTATCATGCTAGGATTAGCAGGAAAAAGCAAAAAATTTCAGAATTGCACCTTGCAATGCGGAGAAATTACTGTTTGTGCATTTACAATATTCATTGATTTTTGCCATTGAAAAACATCATGTTATTCATATACCAGAAATGTTTGAAGCTACTGACTGAATGAAAAGAGCTGGCATCTCACTCTCTTTGAATCTTCTTTATCATGCCAGGATTAGCAGGAAAAAGCAAAAAATTTCAGAATTGCACGTTGCAATGTGGAGATATTACTGTTTGTGCATTTACAATATTCATTGATTTTTGCCATTGAAAAACGTCCAGAAATGTTTGAAGCTACTGACTGAATGAAAGGAGCTGGCATCTCACTCTCTTTGAATCTTCTTTATCATGCTAGGATTAGCAGGAAAAAGCAAAAAATTTCAGAATTGCACCTTGCAATGCGGAGAAATTACTGTTTGTGCATTTACAATATTCTTTGATTTTTGCCATTGAAAAACATCATGTTATTCATATACCAGAAATGTTTGAAGCTACTGACTGAATGAAAAGAGCTGGCATCTCACTCTCTTTGAATCTTCTTTATCATGCCAGGATTAGCAGGAAAAAGCATAAAATTTCAGAATTGCACGTTGCAATGTGGAGATATTACTGTTTGTGCATTTACAATATTCATTGATTTTTGCCATTGAAAAACGTCCAGAAATGTTTGAAGCTACTGACTGAATGAAAGGAGCTGGCATCTCACTCTCTTTGAATCTTCTTTATCATGCTAGGATTAGCAGGAAAAAGCAAAAAATTTCAGAATTGCACCTTGCAATGCGGAGAAATTACTGTGTGTGCATTTACAATATTCATTGATTTTTGCCATTGAAAAACATCATGTTATTCATATACCAGAAATGTTTGAAGCTACTGACTGAATTAAAAGAGCTGGCATCTCACTCTCTTTGAATCTTCTTTATCATGCCAAGATTAGCAGGAAAAAGCAAAAAATTTCAGAATTGCACCTTGCAATGTGGAGATATTACTGTTTGTGCATTTACAATATTCATTGATTTTTGCCATTGAAAAACGTCCAGAAATGTTTGAAGCTACTGACTGAATGAAAAGAGCTGGCATCTCACTCTCTTTGAATCTTCCTTATCATGCTAAGAGGAGCAGGAAAAAGCAAAAAATTTCAGAATTGCACGTTGCAATGTGGAGATAATATTGTTTGTGCATTTACAATATTCATTGATTTTTGCCATTGAAAAACATGTTATTCATATACCAGAAATGTTTGAAGCTACTGACTGAATGAAAAGAGCTGGCATCTCACTCTCTTTGAATCTTCTTTTTCATGCCAGGATTAGCAGGAAAAAGCAAAAAATTTCAGAATTGCACGTTGCAATGTGGAGATATTACTGTTTGTGCATTTACAATATTCATTGATTTTTGCCATTGAAAAACGTCCAGAAATGTTTGAAGCTACTGACTGAATGAAAGGAGCTGGCATCTCACTCTCTTTGAATCTTCTTTATCATGCTAGGATTAGCAGGAAAACGCAAAAAATTTCAGAATTGCACCTTGCAATGCGGAGAAATTACTGTTTGTGCATTTACAATATTCATTGATTTTTGCCATTGAAAAACATCATGTTATTCATATACCAGAAATGTTTGAAGCTACTGACTGAATGAAAAGAGCTGGCATCTCACTCTCTTTGAATCTTCTTTATCATGCTAAGAGGAGCAGGAAAAAGCAAAAAATTTCAGAATTGCACGTTGCAATGTGGAGATATTACTGTTTGTGCATTTACAATATTCATTGATTTTTGCCATTGAAAAACGTCCAGAAATGTTTGAAGCTACTGACTGAATGAAAGGAGCTGGCATCTCACTCTCTTTGAATCTTCTTTATCATGCCAGGATTAGCAGGAAAAAGCCAAAAATTTCAGAATTGCACCTTGCAATGCGGAGAAATTACTGTTTGTGCATTTACAATATTCATTGATTTTTGCCATTGAAAAACATCATGTTATTCATATACCAGAAATGTTTGAAGCTACTGACTGAATGAAAAGAGCTGGCATCTCACTCTCTTTGAATCTTCTTTATCATGCTAAGAGGAGCAGGAAAAAGCAAAAAATTTCAGAATTGCACGTTGCAATGTGGAGATATTACTGTTTGTGCATTTACAATATTCATTGATTTTTGCCATTGAAAAACGTCCAGAAATGTTTGAAGCTACTGACTGAATGAAAGGAGCTGGCATCTCACTCTCTTTGAATCTTCTTTATCATGCTAGGATTAGCAGGAAAAAGCAAAAAATTTCAGAATTGCACCTTGCAATGCGGAGAAATTACTGTGTGTGCATTTACAATATTCATTGATTTTTGCCATTGAAAAACATGTTATTCATATACCAGAAATGTTTGAAGCTACTGACTGAATGAAAAGAGCTGGCATCTCACTCTCTTTGAATCTTCTTTATCATGCTAGGATTAGCAGGAAAAAGCAAAAAATTTCAGAATTGCTCCTTGCAATGCGGAGAAATTACTGTGTGTGCATTTACAATATTCATTGATTTTTGCCATTGAAAAACATCATGTTATTCATATACCAGAAATGTTTGAAGCTACTGACTGAATGAAAAGAGGTGGCATCTCACTCTCTTTGAATCTTCTTTATCATGCCAGGATTAGCAGGAAAAAGCAAAAAATTTCAGAATTGCACGTTGCAATGTGGAGATATTACTGTTTGTGCATTTACAATATTCATTGATTTTTGCCATTGAAAAACATGTTATTCATATACCAGAAATGTTTGAAGCTACTGACTGAATGAAAAGAGCTGGCATCTCACTCTCTTTGAATCTTCTTTATCATGCCAGGATTAGCAGGAAAAAGCAAAAAATTTCAGAATTGCACCTTGCAATGTGGAGATATTACTGTTTGTGCATTTACAATATTCATTGATTTTTGCCATTGAAAAACGTCCAGAAATGTTTGAAGCTACTGACTGAATGAAAGGAGCTGGCATCTCACTCTCTTTGAATCTTCTTTATCATGCTAGGATTAGCAGGAAAAAGCAAAAAATTTCAGAATTGCACCTTGCAATGCGGAGAAATTACTGTTTGTGCATTTACAATATTCATTGATTTTTGCCATTGAAAAACATCATGTGATTCATATACCAGAAATGTTTGAAGCTACTGACTGAATGAAAAGAGCTGGCATCTCACTCTCTTTGAATCTTCTTTATCATTCTAAGAGGAGCAGGAAAAAGCAAAAAATTTCAGAATTGCACGTTGCAATGTGGAGATATTACTGTTTGTGCATTTACAATATTCATTGATTTTTGCCATTGAAAAACGTCCAGAAATGTTTGAAGCTACTGACTGAATGAAAGGAGCTGGCATCTCACTCTCTTTGAATGTTCTTTATCATGCTAGGATTAGCAGGAAAAAGCAAAAAATTTCAGAATTGCACCTTGCAATGCGGAGAAATTACTGTTTGTGCATTTACAATATTCATTGATTTTTGCCATTGAAAAACGTCCAGAAATGTTTGAAGCTACTGACTGAATGAAAAGAGCTGGCATCTCACTCTCTTTGAATCTTCCTTATCATGCTAAGAGGAGCAGGAAAAAGCAAAAAATTTCAGAATTGCACGTTGCAATGTGGAGATATTACTGTTTGTGCATTTACAATATTCATTGATTTTTGCCATTGAAAAACGTCCAGAAATGTTTGAAGCTACTGACTGAATGAAAGGAGCTGGCATCTCACTCTCTTTGAATCTTCTTTATCATGCTAGGATTAGCAGGAAAAAGCAAAAAATTTCAGAATTGCACCTTGCAATGCGGAGAAATTACTGTTTGTGCATTTACAATATTCATTGATTTTTGCCATTGAAAAACATGTTATTAATATACCAGAAATGTTTGAAGCTACTGACTGAATGAAAAGAGCTGGCATCTCACTCTCTTTGAATCTTCTTTATCATGCCAGGATTAGCAGGAAAAAGCAAAAAATTTCAGAATTGCACGTTGCAATGTGGAGATATTACTGTTTGTGCATTTACAATATTCATTGATTTTTGCCATTGAAAAACGTCCAGAAATGTTTGAAGCTACTGACTGAATGAAAGGAGCTGGCATCTCACTCTCTTTGAATCTTCTTTATCATGCAAGGATTAGCAGGAAAAAGCAAAAAATTTCAGAATTGCACCTTGCAATGCGGAGAAATTACTGTTTGTGCATTTACAATATTCATTGATTTTTGCCATTGAAAAACATCATGTTATTCATATACCAGAAATGTTTGAAGCTACTGACTGAATGAAAAGAGCTGGCATCTCACTCTCTTTGAATCTTCTTTATCATGCCAGGATTAGCAGGAAAAAGCAAAAAATTTCAGAATTGCACGTTGCAATGTGGAGATATTACTGTTTGTGCATTTACAATATTCATTGATTTTTGCCATTGAAAAACGTCCAGAAATGTTTGAAGCTACTGACTGAATGAAAGGAGCTGGCATCTCACTCTCTTTGAATCTTCTTTATCATGCTAGGATTAGCAGGAAAAAGCAAAAAATTTCAGAATTGCACCTTGCAATGCGGAGAAATTACTGTTTGTGCATTTACAATATTCATTGATTTTTGCCATTGAAAAACATCATGTTATTCATATACCAGAAATGTTTGAAGCTACTGACTGAATGAAAAGAGCTGGCATCTCACTCTCTTTGAATCTTCTTTATCATGCCAGGATTAGCAGGAAAAAGCAAAAAATTTCAGAATTGCACGTTGCAATGTGGAGATATTACTGTTTGTGCATTTACAATATTCATTGATTTTTGCCATTGAAAAACGTCCAGAAATGTTTGAAGCTACTGACTGAATGAAAGGAGCTGGCATCTCACTCTCTTTGAATCTTCTTTATCATGCTAGGATTAGCAGGAAAAAGCAAAAAATTTCAGAATTGCACCTTGCAATGCGGAGAAATTACTGTGTGTGCATTTACAATATTCATTGATTTTTGCCATTGAAAAACATGTTATTCATATACCAGAAATGTTTGAAGCTACTGACTGAATGAAAAGAGCTGGCATCTCACTCTCTTTGAATCTTCTTTATCATGCTAGGATTAGCAGGAAAAAGCAAAAAATTTCAGAATTGCACCTTGCAATGCGGAGAAATTACTGTGTGTGCATTTACAATATTCATTGATTTTTGCCATTGAAAAACATCATGTTATTCATATACCAGAAATGTTTGAAGCTACTGACTGAATGAAAAGAGCTGGCATCTCACTCTCTTTGAATCTTCTTTATCATGCCAGGATTAGCAGGAAAAAGCAAAAAATTTCAGAATTGCACGTTGCAATGTGGAGATATTACTGTTTGTGCATTTACAATATTCATTGATTTTTGCCATTGAAAAACATGTTATTCATATACCAGAAATGTTTGAAGCTACTCACTGAATGAAAAGAGCTGGCATCTCACTCTCTTTGAATCTTCTTTATCATGCCAGGATTAGCAGGAAAAAGCAAAAAATTTCAGAATTGCACCTTGCAATGTGGAGATATTACTGTTTGTGCATTTACAATATTCATTGATTTTTGCCATTGAAAAACGTCCAGAAATGTTTGAAGCTACTGACTGAATGAAAGGAGCTGGCATCTCACTCTCTTTGAATCTTCTTTATCATGCTAGGATTAGCAGGAAAAAGCAAAAAATTTCAGAATTGCACCTTGCAATGCGGAGAAATTACTGTTTGTGCATTTACAATATTCATTGATTTTTGCCATTGAAAAACATCATGTGATTCATATACCAGAAATGTTTGAAGCTACTGACTGAATGAAAAGAGCTGGCATCTCACTCTCTTTGAATCTTCTTTATCATTCTAAGAGGAGCAGGAAAAAGCAAAAAATTTCAGAATTGCACGTTGCAATGTGGAGATATTACTGTTTGTGCATTTACAATATTCATTGATTTTTGCCATTGAAAAACGTCCAGAAATGTTTGAAGCTACTGACTGAATGAAAGGAGCTGGCATCTCACTCTCTTTGAATGTTCTTTATCATGCTAGGATTAGCAGGAAAAAGCAAAAAATTTCAGAATTGCACCTTGCAATGCGGAGAAATTACTGTTTGTGCATTTACAATATTCATTGATTTTTGCCATTGAAAAACGTCCAGAAATGTTTGAAGCTACTGACTGAATGAAAAGAGCTGGCATCTCACTCTCTTTGAATCTTCCTTATCATGCTAAGAGGAGCAGGAAAAAGCAAAAAATTTCAGAATTGCACGTTGCAATGTGGAGATATTACTGTTTGTGCATTTACAATATTCATTGATTTTTGCCATTGAAAAACGTCCAGAAATGTTTGAAGCTACTGACTGAATGAAAGGAGCTGGCATCTCACTCTCTTTGAATCTTCTTTATCATGCTAGGATTAGCAGGAAAAAGCAAAAAATTTCAGAATTGCACCTTGCAATGCGGAGAAATTACTGTGTGTGCATTTACAATATTCATTGATTTTTGCCATTGAAAAACATGTTATTCATATACCAGAAATGTTTGAAGCTACTGACTGAATGAAAAGAGCTGGCATCTCACTCTCTTTGAATCTTCTTTATCATGCTAGGATTAGCAGGAAAAAGCAAAAAATTTCAGAATTGCACCTTGCAATGCGGAGAAATTACTGTGTGTGCATTTACAATATTCATTGATTTTTGCCATTGAAAAACATCATGTTATTCATATACCAGAAATGTTTGAAGCTACTGACTGAATGAAAAGAGCTGGCATCTCACTCTCTTTGAATCTTCTTTATCATGCCAGGATTAGCAGGAAAAAGCAAAAAATTTCAGAATTGCACGTTGCAATGTGGAGATATTACTGTTTGTGCATTTACAATATTCATTGATTTTTGCCATTGAAAAACATGTTATTCATATACCAGAAATGTTTGAAGCTACTCACTGAATGAAAAGAGCTGGCATCTCACTCTCTTTGAATCTTCTTTATCATGCCAGGATTAGCAGGAAAAAGCAAAAAATTTCAGAATTGCACCTTGCAATGTGGAGATATTACTGTTTGTGCATTTACAATATTCATTGATTTTTGCCATTGAAAAACGTCCAGAAATGTTTGAAGCTACTGACTGAATGAAAGGAGCTGGCATCTCACTCTCTTTGAATCTTCTTTATCATGCTAGGATTAGCAGGAAAAAGCAAAAAATTTCAGAATTGCACCTTGCAATGCGGAGAAATTACTGTTTGTGCATTTACAATATTCATTGATTTTTGCCATTGAAAAACATCATGTGATTCATATACCAGAAATGTTTGAAGCTACTGACTGAATGAAAAGAGCTGGCATCTCACTCTCTTTGAATCTTCTTTATCATTCTAAGAGGAGCAGGAAAAAGCAAAAAATTTCAGAATTGCACGTTGCAATGTGGAGATATTACTGTTTGTGCATTTACAATATTCATTGATTTTTGCCATTGAAAAACGTCCAGAAATGTTTGAAGCTACTGACTGAATGAAAGGAGCTGGCATCTCACTCTCTTTGAATCTTCTTTATCATGCTAGGATTAGCAGGAAAAAGCAAAAAATTTCAGAATTGCACCTTGCAATGCGGAGAAATTACTGTTTGTGCATTTACAATATTCATTGATTTTTGCCATTGAAAAACGTCCAGAAATGTTTGAAGCTACTGACTGAATGAAAAGAGCTGGCATCTCACTCTCTTTGAATCTTCCTTATCATGCTAAGAGGAGCAGGAAAAAGCAAAAAATTTCAGAATTGCACGTTGCAATGTGGAGATATTACTGTTTGTGCATTTACAATATTCATTGATTTTTGCCATTGAAAAACGTCCAGAAATGTTTGAAGCTACTGACTGAATGAAAGGAGCTGGCATCTCACTCTCTTTGAATCTTCTTTATCATGCTAGGATTAGCAGGAAAAAGCAAAAAATTTCAGAATTGCACCTTGCAATGCGGAGAAATTACTGTGTGTGCATTTACAATATTCATTGATTTTTGCCATTGAAAAACATGTTATTCATATACCAGAAATGTTTGAAGCTACTGACTGAATGAAAAGAGCTGGCATCTCACTCTCTTTGAATCTTCTTTATCATGCTAGGATTAGCAGGAAAAAGCAAAAAATTTCAGAATTGCACCTTGCAATGCGGAGAAATTACTGTTTGTGCATTTACAATATTCATTGATTTTTGCCATTGAAAAACATGTTATTAATATACCAGAAATGTTTGAAGCTACTGACTGAATGAAAAGAGCTGGCATCTCACTCTCTTTGAATCTTCTTTATCATGCCAGGATTAGCAGGAAAAAGCAAAAAATTTCAGAATTGCACGTTGCAATGTGGAGATATTACTGTTTGTGCATTTACAATATTCATTGATTTTTGCCATTGAAAAACGTCCAGAAATGTTTGAAGCTACTGACTGAATGAAAGGAGCTGGCATCTCACTCTCTTTGAATCTTCTTTATCATGCAAGGATTAGCAGGAAAAAGCAAAAAATTTCAGAATTGCACCTTGCAATGCGGAGAAATTACTGTTTGTGCATTTACAATATTCATTGATTTTTGCCATTGAAAAACATCATGTTATTCATATACCAGAAATGTTTGAAGCTACTGACTGAATGAAAAGAGCTGGCATCTCACTCTCTTTGAATCTTCTTTATCATGCCAGGATTAGCAGGAAAAAGCAAAAAATTTCAGAATTGCACGTTGCAATGTGGAGATATTACTGTTTGTGCATTTACAATATTCATTGATTTTTGCCATTGAAAAACGTCCAGAAATGTTTGAAGCTACTGACTGAATGAAAGGAGCTGGCATCTCACTCTCTTTGAATCTTCTTTATCATGCTAGGATTAGCAGGAAAAAGCAAAAAATTTCAGAATTGCACCTTGCAATGCGGAGAAATTACTGTTTGTGCATTTACAATATTCATTGATTTTTGCCATTGAAAAACATCATGTTATTCATATACCAGAAATGTTTGAAGCTACTGACTGAATGAAAAGAGCTGGCATCTCACTCTCTTTGAATCTTCTTTATCATGCCAGGATTAGCAGGAAAAAGCAAAAAATTTCAGAATTGCACGTTGCAATGTGGAGATATTACTGTTTGTGCATTTACAATATTCATTGATTTTTGCCATTGAAAAACGTCCAGAAATGTTTGAAGCTACTGACTGAATGAAAGGAGCTGGCATCTCACTCTCTTTGAATCTTCTTTATCATGCTAGGATTAGCAGGAAAAAGCAAAAAATTTCAGAATTGCACCTTGCAATGCGGAGAAATTACTGTTTGTGCATTTACAATATTCATTGATTTTTGCCATTGAAAAACATCATGTTATTCATATACCAGAAATGTTTGAAGCTACTGACTGAATGAAAAGAGCTGGCATCTCACTCTCTTTGAATCTTCTTTATCATGCTAAGAGGAGCAGGAAAAAGCAAAAAATTTCAGAATTGCACGTTGCAATGTGGAGATATTACTGTTTGTGCATTTACAATATTCATTGATTTTTGCCATTGAAAAACGTCCAGAAATGTTTGAAGCTACTGACTGAATGAAAGGAGCTGGCATCTCACTCTCTTTGAATCTTCTTTATCATGCCAGGATTAGCAGGAAAAAGCCAAAAATTTCAGAATTGCACCTTGCAATGCGGAGAAATTACTGTTTGTGCATTTACAATATTCATTGATTTTTGCCATTGAAAAACATCATGTTATTCATATACCAGAAATGTTTGAAGCTACTGACTGAATGAAAAGAGCTGGCATCTCACTCTCTTTGTATCTTCTTTATCATGCTAAGAGGAGCAGGAAAAAGCAAAAAATTTCAGAATTGCACGTTGCAATGTGGAGATATTACTGTTTGTGCATTTACAATATTCATTGATTTTTGCCATTGAAAAACGTCCAGAAATGTTTGAAGCTACTGACTGAATGAAAGGAGCTGGCATCTCACTCTCTTTGAATCTTCTTTATCATGCTAGGATTAGCAGGAAAAAGCAAAAAATTTCAGAATTGCACCTTGCAATGCGGAGAAATTACTGTGTGTGCATTTACAATATTCATTGATTTTTGCCATTGAAAAACATGTTATTCATATACCAGAAATGTTTGAAGCTACTGACTGAATGAAAAGAGCTGGCATCTCACTCTCTTTGAATCTTCTTTATCATGCCAGGATTAGCAGGAAAAAGCAAAAAATTTCAGAATTGCACGTTGCAATGTGGAGATATTACTGTTTGTGCATTTACAATATTCATTGATTTTTGCCATTGAAAAACGTCCAGAAATGTTTGAAGCTACTGACTGAATGAAAGGAGCTGGCATCTCACTCTCTTTGAATCTTCTTTATCATGCAAGGATTAGCAGGAAAAAGCAAAAAATTTCAGAATTGCACCTTGCAATGCGGAGAAATTACTGTTTGTGCATTTACAATATTCATTGATTTTTGCCATTGAAAAACATCATGTTATTCATATACCAGAAATGTTTGAAGCTACTGACTGAATGAAAAGAGCTGGCATCTCACTCTCTTTGAATCTTCTTTATCATGCCAGGATTAGCAGGAAAAAGCAAAAAATTTCAGAATTGCACGTTGCAATGTGGAGATATTACTGTTTGTGCATTTACAATATTCATTGATTTTTGCCATTGAAAAACGTCCAGAAATGTTTGAAGCTACTGACCGAATGAAAGGAGCTGGCATCTCACTCTCTTTGAATCTTCTTTATCATGCTAGGATTAGCAGGAAAAAGCAAAAAATTTCAGAATTGCACCTTGCAATGCGGAGAAATTACTGTTTGTGCATTTACAATATTCATTGATTTTTGCCATTGAAAAACATCATGTTATTCATATACCAGAAATGTTTGAAGCTACTGACTGAATGAAAAGAGCTGGCATCTCACTCTCTTTGAATCTTCTTTATCATGCCAGGATTAGCAGGAAAAAGCAAAAAATTTCAGAATTGCACGTTGCAATGTGGAGATATTACTGTTTGTGCATTTACAATATTCATTGATTTTTGCCATTGAAAAACGTCCAGAAATGTTTGAAGCTACTGACTGAATGAAAGGAGCTGGCATCTCACTCTCTTTGAATCTTCTTTATCATGCTAGGATTAGCAGGAAAAAGCAAAAAATTTCAGAATTGCACCTTGCAATGCGGAGAAATTACTGTTTGTGCATTTACAATATTCATTGATTTTTGCCATTGAAAAACATCATGTTATTCATATACCAGAAATGTTTGAAGCTACTGACTGAATGAAAAGAGCTGGCATCTCACTCTCTTTGAATCTTCTTTATCATGCCAGGATTAGCAGGAAAAAGCAAAAAATTTCAGAATTGCACGTTGCAATGTGGAGATATTACTGTTTGTGCATTTACAATATTCATTGATTTTTGCCATTGAAAAACGTCCAGAAATGTTTGAAGCTACTGACTGAATGAAAGGAGCTGGCATCTCACTCTCTTTGAATCTTCTTTATCATGCTAGGATTAGCAGGAAAAAGCAAAAAATTTCAGAATTGCACCTTGCAATGCGGAGAAATTACTGTGTGTGCATTTACAATATTCATTGATTTTTGCCATTGAAAAACATCATGTTATTCATATACCAGAAATGTTTGAAGCTACTGACTGAATTAAAAGAGCTGGCATCTCACTCTCTTTGAATCTTCTTTATCATGCCAAGATTAGCAGGAAAAAGCAAAAAATTTCAGAATTGCACCTTGCAATGTGGAGATATTACTGTTTGTGCATTTACAATATTCATTGATTTTTGCCATTGAAAAACGTCCAGAAATGTTTGAAGCTACTGACTGAATGAAAAGAGCTGGCATCTCACTCTCTTTGAATCTTCCTTATCATGCTAAGAGGAGCAGGAAAAAGCAAAAAATTTCAGAATTGCACGTTGCAATGTGGAGATATTATTGTTTGTGCATTTACAATATTCATTGATTTTTGCCATTGAAAAACATGTTATTCATATACCAGAAATGTTTGAAGCTACTGACTGAATGAAAAGAGCTGGCATCTCACTCTCTTTGAATCTTCTTTTTCATGCCAGGATTAGCAGGAAAAAGCAAAAAATTTCAGAATTGCACGTTGCAATGTGGAGATATTACTGTTTGTGCATTTACAATATTCATTGATTTTTGCCATTGAAAAACGTCCAGAAATGTTTGAAGCTACTGACTGAATGAAAGGAGCTGGCATCTCACTCTCTTTGAATCTTCTTTATCATGCTAGGATTAGCAGGAAAAAGCAAAAAATTTCAGAATTGCACCTTGCAATGCGGAGAAATTACTGTTTGTGCATTTACAATATTCATTGATTTTTGCCATTGAAAAACATCATGTTATTCATATACCAGAAATGTTTGAAGCTACTGACTGAATGAAAAGAGCTGGCATCTCACTCTCTTTGAATCTTCTTTATCATGCTAAGAGGAGCAGGAAAAAGCAAAAAATTTCAGAATTGCACGTTGCAATGTGGAGATATTACTGTTTGTGCATTTACAATATTCATTGATTTTTGCCATTGAAAAACGTCCAGAAATGTTTGAAGCTACTGACTGAATGAAAGGAGCTGGCATCTCACTCTCTTTGAATCTTCTTTATCATGCCAGGATTAGCAGGAAAAAGCCAAAAATTTCAGAATTGCACCTTGCAATGCGGAGAAATTACTGTTTGTGCATTTACAATATTCATTGATTTTTGCCATTGAAAAACATCATGTTATTCATATACCAGAAATGTTTGAAGCTACTGACTGAATGAAAAGAGCTGGCATCTCACTCTCTTTGAATCTTCTTTATCATGCTAAGAGGAGCAGGAAAAAGCAAAAAATTTCAGAATTGCACGTTGCAATGTGGAGATATTACTGTTTGTGCATTTACAATATTCATTGATTTTTGCCATTGAAAAACGTCCAGAAATGTTTGAAGCTACTGACTGAATGAAAGGAGCTGGCATCTCACTCTCTTTGAATCTTCTTTATCATGCTAGGATTAGCAGGAAAAAGCAAAAAATTTCAGAATTGCACCTTGCAATGCGGAGAAATTACTGTGTGTGCATTTACAATATTCATTGATTTTTGCCATTGAAAAACATGTTATTCATATACCAGAAATGTTTGAAGCTACTGACTGAATGAAAAGAGCTGGCATCTCACTCTCTTTGAATCTTCTTTATCATGCTAGGATTAGCAGGAAAAAGCAAAAAATTTCAGAATTGCACCTTGCAATGCGGAGAAATTACTGTGTGTGCATTTACAATATTCATTGATTTTTGCCATTGAAAAACATCATGTTATTCATATACCAGAAATGTTTGAAGCTACTGACTGAATGAAAAGAGCTGGCATCTCACTCTCTTTGAATCTTCTTTATCATGCCAGGATTAGCAGGAAAAAGCAAAAAATTTCAGAATTGCACGTTGCAATGTGGAGATATTACTGTTTGTGCATTTACAATATTCATTGATTTTTGCCATTGAAAAACATGTTATTCATATACCAGAAATGTTTGAAGCTACTGACTGAATGAAAAGAGCTGGCATCTCACTCTCTTTGAATCTTCTTTATCATGCCAGGATTAGCAGGAAAAAGCAAAAAATTTCAGAATTGCACCTTGCTATGTGGAGATATTACTGTTTGTGCATTTACAATATTCATTGATTTTTGCCATTGAAAAACGTCCAGAAATGTTTGAAGCTACTGACTGAATGAAAAGAGCTGGCATCTCACTCTCTTTCAATCTTCTTTATCATGCTAAGAGGAGCAGGAAAAAGCAAAAAATTTCAGAATTGCACGTTGCAATGTGGAGATATTACTGTTTGTGCATTTACAATATTCATTGATTTTTGCCATTGAAAAACATGTTATTCATATACCAGAAATGTTTGAAGCTACTGACTGAATGAAAAGAGCTGGCATCTCACTCTCTTTGAATCTTCTTTTTCATGCCAGGATTAGCAGGAAAAAGCAAAAAATTTCAGAATTGCACGTTGCAATGTGGAGATATTACTGTTTGTGCATTTACAATATTCATTGATTTTTGCCATTGAAAAACATCATGTTATTCATATACCAGAAATGTTTGAAGCTACTGACTGAATTAAAAGAGCTGGCATCTCACTCTCTTTGAATCTTCTTTATCATGCCAGGATTAGCAGGAAAAAGCAAAAAATTTCAGAATTGCACCTTGCAATGTGGAGATATTACTGTTTGTGCATTTACAATATTCATTGATTTTTGCCATTGAAAAACGTCCAGAAATGTTTGAAGCTACTGACTGAATGAAAAGAGCTGGCATCTCACTCTCTTTGAATCTTCTTTATCATGCTAAGAGGAGCAGGAAAAAGCAAAAAATTTCAGAATTGCACGTTGCAATGTGGAGATATTACTGTTTGTGCATTTACAATATTCATTGATTTTTGCCATTGAAAAACATGTTATTCATATACCAGAAATGTTTGAAGCTACTGACTGAATGAAAAGAGCTGGCATCTCACTCTCTTTGAATCTTCTTTTTCATGCCAGGATTAGCAGGAAAAAGCAAAAAATTTCAGAATTGCACGTTGCAATGTGGAGATATTACTGTTTGTGCATTTACAATATTCATTGATTTTTGCCATTGAAAAACGTCCAGAAATGTTTGAAGCTACTGACTGAATGAAAGGAGCTGGCATCTCACTCTCTTTGAATCTTCTTTATCATGCTAGGATTAGCAGGAAAAAGCAAAAAATTTCAGAATTGCACCTTGCAATGCGGAGAAATTACTGTTTGTGCATTTACAATATTCATTGATTTTTGCCATTGAAAAACATCATGTTATTCATATACCAGAAATGTTTGAAGCTACTGACTGAATGAAAAGAGCTGGCATCTCACTCTCTTTGAATCTTCTTTATCATGCTAAGAGGAGCAGGAAAAAGCAAAAAATTTCAGAATTGCACGTTGCAATGTGGAGATATTACTGTTTGTGCATTTACAATATTCATTGATTTTTGCCATTGAAAAACGTCCAGAAATGTTTGAAGCTACTGACTGAATGAAAGGAGCTGGCATCTCACTCTCTTTGAATCTTCTTTATCATGCCAGGATTAGCAGGAAAAAGCCAAAAATTTCAGAATTGCACCTTGCAATGCGGAGAAATTACTGTTTGTGCATTTACAATATTCATTGATTTTTGCCATTGAAAAACATCATGTTATTCATATACCAGAAATGTTTGAAGCTACTGACTGAATGAAAAGAGCTGGCATCTCACTCTCTTTGAATCTTCTTTATCATGCTAAGAGGAGCAGGAAAAAGCAAAAAATTTCAGAATTGCACGTTGCAATGTGGAGATATTACTGTTTGTGCATTTACAATATTCATTGATTTTTGCCATTGAAAAACGTCCAGAAATGTTTGAAGCTACTGACTGAATGAAAGGAGCTGGCATCTCACTCTCTTTGAATCTTCTTTATCATGCTAGGATTAGCAGGAAAAAGCAAAAAATTTCAGAATTGCACCTTGCAATGCGGAGAAATTACTGTGTGTGCATTTACAATATTCATTGATTTTTGCCATTGAAAAACATGTTATTCATATACCAGAAATGTTTGAAGCTACTGACTGAATGAAAAGAGCTGGCATCTCACTCTCTTTGAATCTTCTTTATCATGCTAGGATTAGCAGGATAAAGCAAAAAATTTCAGAATTGCACCTTGCAATGCGTAGAAATTACTGTGTGTGCATTTACAATATTCATTGATTTTTGCCATTGAAAAACATCATGTTATTCATATACCAGAAATGTTTGAAGCTACTGACTGAATGAAAAGAGCTGGCATCTCACTCTCTTTGAATCTTCTTTATCATGCCAGGATTAGCAGGAAAAAGCAAAAAATTTCAGAATTGCACGTTGCAATGTGGAGATATTACTGTTTGTGCATTTACAATATTCATTGATTTTTGCCATTGAAAAACATGTTATTCATATACCAGAAATGTTTGAAGCTACTGACTGAATGAAAAGAGCTGGCATCTCACTCTCTTTGAATCTTCTTTATCATGCCAGGATTAGCAGGAAAAAGCAAAAAATTTCAGAATTGCACCTTGCAATGTGGAGATATTACTGTTTGTGCATTTACAATATTCATTGATTTTTGCCATTGAAAAACGTCCAGAAATGTTTGAAGCTACTGACTGAATGAAAGGAGCTGGCATCTCACTCTCTTTGAATTTTCTTTATCATGCTAGGATTAGCAGGAAAAAGCAAAAAATTTCAGAATTGCACCTTGCAATGCGGAGAAATTACTGTTTGTGCATTTACAATATTCATTGATTTTTGCCATTGAAAAACATGTTATTCATATACCAGAAATGTTTGAAGCTACTGACTGAATGAAAAGAGCTGGCATCTCACTCTCTTTGAATCTTCTTTATCATGCCAGGATTAGCAGGAAAAAGCAAAAAATTTCAGAATTGCACCTTGCAATGTGGAGATATTACTGTTTGTGCATTTACAATATTCATTGATTTTTGCCATTGAAAAACGTCCAGAAATGTTTGAAGCTACTGACTGAATGAAAAGAGCTGGCATCTCACTCTCTTTGAATCTTCTTTATCATGTTAAGAGGAGCAGGAAAAAGCAAAAAATTTCAGAATTGCACGTTGCAATGTGGAGATATTACTGTTTGTGCATTTACAATATTCATTGATTTTTGCCATTGAAAAACATGTTATTCATATACCAGAAATGTTTGAAGCTACTGACTGAATGAAAAGAGCTGGCATCTCACTCTCTTTGAATCTTCTTTTTCATGCCAGGATTAGCAGGAAAAAGCAAAAAATTTCAGAATTGCACGTTGCAATGTGGAGATATTACTGTTTGTGCATTTACAATATTCATTGATTTTTGCCATTGAAAAACGTCCAGAAATGTTTGAAGCTACTGACTGAATGAAAGGAGCTGGCATCTCACTCTCTTTGAATCTTCTTTATCATGCTAGGATTAGCAGGAAAAAGCAAAAAATTTCAGAATTGCACCTTGCAATGCGGAGAAATTACTGTTTGTGCATTTACAATATTCATTGATTTTTGCCATTGAAAAACATCATGTTATTCATATACCAGAAATGTTTGAAGCTACTGACTGAATGAAAAGAGCTGGCATCTCACTCTCTTTGAATCTTCTTTATCATGCTAAGAGGAGCAGGAAAAAGCAAAAAATTTCAGAATTGCACGTTGCAATGTGGAGATATTACTGTTTGTGCATTTACAATATTCATTGATTTTTGCCATTGAAAAACGTCCAGAAATGTTTGAAGCTACTGACTGAATGAAAGGAGCTGGCATCTCACTCTCTTTGAATCTTCTTTATCATGCTAGGATTAGCAGGAAAAAGCCAAAAATTTCAGAATTGCACCTTGCAATGCGGAGAAATTACTGTTTGTGCATTTACAATATTCATTGATTTTTGCCATTGAAAAACATCATGTTATTCATATACCAGAAATGTTTGAAGCTACTGACTGAATGAAAAGAGCTGGCATCTCACTCTCTTTGAATCTTCTTTATCATGCTAAGAGGAGCAGGAAAAAGCAAAAAATTTCAGAATTGCACGTTGCAATGTGGAGATATTACTGTTTGTGCATTTACAATATTCATTGATTTTTGCCATTGAAAAACGTCCAGAAATGTTTGAAGCTACTGACTGAATGAAAGGAGCTGGCATCTCACTCTCTTTGAATCTTCTTTATCATGCTAGGATTAGCAGGAAAAAGCAAAAAATTTCAGAATTGCACCTTGCAATGCGGAGAAATTACTGTGTGTGCATTTACAATATTCATTGATTTTTGCCATTGAAAAACATGTTATTCATATACCAGAAATGTTTGAAGCTACTGACTGAATGAAAAGAGCTGGCATCTCACTCTCTTTGAATCTTCTTTATCATGCTAGGATTAGCAGGAAAAAGCAAAAAATTTCAGAATTGCACCTTGCAATGCGGAGAAATTACTGTTTGTGCATTTACAATATTCATTGATTTTTGCCATTGAAAAACATGTTATTCATATACCAGAAATGTTTGAAGCTACTGACTGAATGAAAAGAGCTGGCATCTCACTCTCTTTGAATCTTCTTTATCATGCCAGGATTAGCAGGAAAAAGCAAAAAATTTCAGAATTACACGTTGCAATGTGGAGATATTACTGTTTGTGCATTTACAATATTCATTGATTTTTGCCATTGAAAAACGTCCAGAAATGTTTGAAGCTACTGACTGAATGAAAGGAGCTGGCATCTCACTCTCTTTGAATCTTCTTTATCATGCTAGGATTAGCAGGAAAAAGCAAAAAATTTCAGAATTGCACCTTGCAATGCGGAGAAATTACTGTTTGTGCATTTACAATATTCATTGATTTTTGCCATTGAAAAACATCATGTTATTCATATACCAGAAATGTTTGAAGCTACTGACTGAATGAAAAGAGCTGGCATCTCACTCTCTTTGAATCTTCTTTATCATGCCAGGATTAGCAGGAAAAAGCAAAAAATTTCAGAATTGCACGTTGCAATGTGGAGATATTACTGTTTGTGCATTTACAATATTCATTGATTTTTGCCATTGAAAAACGTCCAGAAATGTTTGAAGCTACTGACTGAATGAAAGGAGCTGGCATCTCACTCTCTTGGAATCTTCTTTATCATGCTAGGATTAGCAGGAAAAAGCAAAAAATTTCAGAATTGCACCTTGCAATGCGGAGAAATTACTGTTTGTGCATTTACAATATTCATTGATTTTTGCCATTGAAAAACATCATGTTATTCATATACCAGAAATGTTTGAAGCTACTGACTGAATGAAAAGAGCTGGCATCTCACTCTCTTTGAATCTTCTTTATCATGCCAGGATTAGCAGGAAAAAGCAAAAAATTTCAGAATTGCACGTTGCAATGTGGAGATATTACTGTTTGTGCATTTACAATATTCATTGATTTTTGCCATTGAAAAACGTCCAGAAATGTTTGAAGCTACTGACTGAATGAAAGGAGCTGGCATCTCACTCTCTTTGAATCTTCTTTATCATGCTAGGATTAGCAGGAAAAAGCAAAAAATTTCAGAATTGCACCTTGCAATGCGGAGAAATTACTGTGTGTGCATTTACAATATTCATTGATTTTTGCCATTGAAAAACATCATGTTATTCATATACCAGAAATGTTTGAAGCTACTGACTGAATGAAAAGAGCTGGCATCTCACTCTCTTTGAATCTTCTTTATCATGCCAGGATTAGCAGGAAAAAGCAAAAAATTTCAGAATTGCACCTTGCAATGTGGAGATATTACTGTTTGTGCATTTACAATATTCATTGATTTTTGCCATTGAAAAACATGTTATTCATATACCAGAAATGTTTGAAGCTACTGACTGAATGAAAAGAGCTGGCATCTCACTCTCTTTGAATCTTCTTTATCATGCCAGGATTTAGCAGGAAAAAATAAAAAATTTCAGAATTGCACCTTGCAATGTGGAGATATTACTGTTTGTGCATTTACAATATTCATTGATTTTTGCCATTGAAAAACATGTTATTCATATACCAGAAATGTTTGAAGCTACTGACTGAATGAAAAGAGCTGGCATCTCACTCTCTTTGAATCTTCTTTATCATGCCAGGATTAGCAGGAAAAAGCAAAAAATTTCAGAATTGCACCTTGGAATGTGGAGATATTACTGTTTGTGCATTTACAATATTCATTGATTTTTGCCATTGAAAAACGTCCAGAAATGTTTGAAGCTACTGACTGAATGAAAGGAGCTGGCATCTCACTCTCTTTGAATCTTCTTTATCATGCTAGGATTAGCAGGAAAAAGCAAAAAATTTCAGAATTGCACCTTGCAATGCGGAGAAATTACTGTGTGTGCATTTACAATATTCATTGATTTTTGCCATTGAAAAACATCGTTATTCATATACCAGAAATGTTTGAAGCTACTGACTGAATGAAAGGAGCTGGCATCTCACTCTCTTTGAATCTTCTTTATCATGCCAGGATTAGCAGGAAAAAGCAAAAAATTTCAGAATTGCACCTTGCAATGTGGAGATATTACTGTTTGTGCATTTACAATATTCATTGATTTTTGCCATTGAAAAACGTCCAGAAATGTTTGAAGCTACTGACTGAATGAAAGGAGCTGGCATCTCACTCTCTTTGAATCTTCTTTATCATGCTAGGATTAGCAGGAAAAAGCAAAAAATTTCAGAATTGCACCTTGCAATGCGGAGAAATTACTGTTTGTGCATTTACAATATTCATTGATTTTTGCCATTGAAAAACATGTTATTCATATACCAGAAATGTTTGAAGCTACTGACTGAATGAAAAGAGCTGGCATCTCACTCTCTTTGAATCTTCTTTATCATGCCAGGATTAGCAGGAAAAAGCAAAAAATTTCAGAATTGCACCTTGCAATGTGGAGATATTACTGTTTGTGCATTTAAAATATTCATTGATTTTTGCCATTGAAAAACGTCCCCGAAATGTTTGAAGCTACTGACTGAATGAAAAGAGCTGGCATCTCACTCTCTTTGAATCTTCTTTATCATGCTAAGAGGAGCAGGAAAAAGCAAAAAATTTCAGAATTGCACGTTGCAATGTGGAGATATTACTGTTTGTGCATTTACAATATTCATTGATTTTTGCCATTGAAAAACATGTTATTCATATACCAGAAATGTTTGAAGCTACTGACTGAATGAAAAGAGCTGGCATCTCATTCTCTTTGAATCTTCTTTATCATGCCAGGATTAGCAGGAAAAAGCAAAAAATTTCAGAATTGCACCTTGCAATGTGGAGATATTACTGTTTGTGCATTTACAATATTCATTGATTTTTGCCATTGAAAAACGTCCAGAAATGTTTGAAGCTACTGACTGAATGAAAGGAGCTGGCATCTCACTCTCTTTGAATCTTCTTTATCATGCTAGGATTAGCAGGAAAAAGCAAAAAATTTCAGAATTGCACCTTGCAATGCGGAGAAATTACTGTGTGTGCATTTACAATATTCATTGATTTTTGCCATTGAAAAACATCGTTATTCATATACCAGAAATGTTTGAAGCTACTGACTGAATGAAAAGAGCTGGCATCTCACTCTCTTTGAATCTTCTTTATCATGCCAGGATTAGCAGGAAAAAGCAAAAAATTTCAGAATTGCACCTTGCAATGTGGAGATATTACTGTTTGTGCATTTACAATATTCATTGATTTTTGCCATTGAAAAACATGTTATTCATATGCCAGAAATGTTTGAAGCTACTGACTGAATGAAAAGAGCTGGCATCTCACTCTCTTTGAATCTTCTTTATCATGCCAGGATTAGCAGGAAAAAGCAAAAAATTTCAGAATTGCACCTTGCAATGTGGAGATATTACTGTTTGTGCATTTACAATATTCATTGATTTTTGCCATTGAAAAACGTCCAGAAATGTTTGAAGCTACTGACTGAATGAAAGGAGCTGGCATCTCACTCTCTTTGAATCTTCTTTATCATGCTAGGATTAGCAGGAAAAAGCAAAAAATTTCAGAATTGCACCTTGCAATGCGGAGAAATTACTGTGTGTGCATTTACAATATTCATTGATTTTTGCCATTGAAAAACATTGTTATTCATATACCAGAAATGTTTGAAGCTACTGACTGAATGAAAAGAGCTGGCATCTCACTCTCTTTGAATCTTCTTTATCATGCCAGGATTAGCAGGAAAAAGCAAAAAATTTCAGAATTGCACCTTGCAATGCGGAGAAATTACTGTTTGTGCATTTACAATATTCATTGATTTTTGCCATTGAAAAACATCATGTTATTCATATACCAGAAATGTTTGAAGCTACTGACTGAATGAAAGGAGCTGGCATCTCACTCTCTTTGAATCTTCTTTATCATGCTAGGATTAGCAGGAAAAAGCAAAAAATTTCAGAATTGCACCTTGCAATGCGGAGAAATTACTGTGTGTGCATTTACAATATTCATTGATTTTTGCCATTGAAAAACATCGTTATTCATATACCAGAAATGTTTGAAGCTACTGACTGAATGAAAAGAGCTGGCATCTCACTCTCTTTGAATCTTCTTTATCATGCCAGGATTAGCAGGAAAAAGCAAAAAATTTCAGAATTGCACCTTGCAATGCGGAGAAATTACTGTGTGTGCATTTACAATATTCATTGATTTTTGCCATTGAAAAACATGTTATTCATATAAAAGAAATGTTTGAAGCTACTGACTGAATGAAAAGAGCTGGCATCTCACTCTCTTTGAATCTTCTTTATCATGCCAGGATTAGCAGGAAAAAGCAAAAAATTTCAGAATTGCACCTTGCAATGTGGAGATATTACTGTTTGTGCATTTACAATATTCATTGATTTTTGCCATTGAAAAACGTCCAGAAATGTTTGAAGCTACTGACTGAATGAAAGGAGCTGGCATCTCACTCTCTTTGAATCTTCTTTATCATGCTAGGATTAGCAGGAAAAAGCAAAAAATTTCAGAATTGCACCTTGCAATGCGGAGAAATTACTGTGTGTGCATTTACAATATTCATTGATTTTTGCCATTGAAAAACATCATGTTATTCATATACCAGAAATGTTTGAAGCTACTGACTGAATGAAAGGAGCTGGCATCTCACTCTCTTTGAATCTTCTTTATCATGCTAGGATTAGCAGGAAAAAGCAAAAAATTTCAGAATTGCACCTTGCAATGCGGAGAAATTACTGTTTGTGCATTTACAATATTCATTGATTTTTGCCATTGAAAAACATCATGTTATTCATATACCAGAAATGTTTGAAGCTACTGACTGAATGAAAAGAGCTGGCATCTCACTCTCTTTGAATCTTCTTTATCATGCCAGGATTAGCAGGAAAAAGCAAAAAATTTCAGAATTGCACCTTGCAATGTGGAGATATTACTGTTTGTGCATTTACAATATTCATTGATTTTTGCCATTGAAAAACATGTTATTCATATACCAGAAATGTTTGAAGCTACTGACTGAATGAAAAGAGCTGGCATCTCACTCTCTTTGAATCTTCTTTATCATGCCAGGATTAGCAGGAAAAAATAAAAAATTTCAGAATTGCACCTTGCAATGTGGAGATATTACTGTTTGTGCATTTACAATATTCATTGATTTTTGCCATTGAAAAACATGTTATTCATATACCAGAAATGTTTGAAGCTACTGACTGAATGAAAAGAGCTGGCATCTCACTCTCTTTGAATCTTCTTTATCATGCCAGGATTAGCAGGAAAAAGCAAAAAATTTCAGAATTGCACCTTGGAATGTGGAGATATTACTGTTTGTGCATTTACAATATTCATTGATTTTTGCCATTGAAAAACGTCCAGAAATGTTTGAAGCTACTGACTGAATGAAAGGAGCTGGCATCTCACTCTCTTTGAATCTTCTTTATCATGCTAGGATTAGCAGGAAAAAGCAAAAAATTTCAGAATTGCACCTTGCAATGCGGAGAAATTACTGTGTGTGCATTTACAATATTCATTGATTTTTGCCATTGAAAAACATCGTTATTCATATACCAGAAATGTTTGAAGCTACTGACTGAATGAAAGGAGCTGGCATCTCACTCTCTTTGAATCTTCTTTATCATGCCAGGATTAGCAGGAAAAAGCAAAAAATTTCAGAATTGCACCTTGCAATGTGGAGATATTACTGTTTGTGCATTTACAATATTCATTGATTTTTGCCATTGAAAAACGTCCAGAAATGTTTGAAGCTACTGACTGAATGAAAGGAGCTGGCATCTCACTCTCTTTGAATCTTCTTTATCATGCTAGGATTAGCAGGAAAAAGCAAAAAATTTCAGAATTGCACCTTGCAATGCGGAGAAATTACTGTTTGTGCATTTACAATATTCATTGATTTTTGCCATTGAAAAACATGTTATTCATATACCAGAAATGTTTGAAGCTACTGACTGAATGAAAAGAGCTGGCATCTCACTCTCTTTGAATCTTCTTTATCATGCCAGGATTAGCAGGAAAAAGCAAAAAATTTCAGAATTGCACCTTGCAATGTGGAGATATTACTGTTTGTGCATTTAAAATATTCATTGATTTTTGCCATTGAAAAACGTCCCCGAAATGTTTGAAGCTACTGACTGAATGAAAAGAGCTGGCATCTCACTCTCTTTGAATCTTCTTTATCATGCTAAGAGGAGCAGGAAAAAGCAAAAAATTTCAGAATTGCACGTTGCAATGTGGAGATATTACTGTTTGTGCATTTACAATATTCATTGATTTTTGCCATTGAAAAACATGTTATTCATATACCAGAAATGTTTGAAGCTACTGACTGAATGAAAAGAGCTGGCATCTCATTCTCTTTGAATCTTCTTTATCATGCCAGGATTAGCAGGAAAAAGCAAAAAATTTCAGAATTGCACCTTGCAATGTGGAGATATTACTGTTTGTGCATTTACAATATTCATTGATTTTTGCCATTGAAAAACGTCCAGAAATGTTTGAAGCTACTGACTGAATGAAAGGAGCTGGCATCTCACTCTCTTTGAATCTTCTTTATCATGCTAGGATTAGCAGGAAAAAGCAAAAAATTTCAGAATTGCACCTTGCAATGCGGAGAAATTACTGTGTGTGCATTTACAATATTCATTGATTTTTGCCATTGAAAAACATCGTTATTCATATACCAGAAATGTTTGAAGCTACTGACTGAATGAAAAGAGCTGGCATCTCACTCTCTTTGAATCTTCTTTATCATGCCAGGATTAGCAGGAAAAAGCAAAAAATTTCAGAATTGCACCTTGCAATGTGGAGATATTACTGTTTGTGCATTTACAATATTCATTGATTTTTGCCATTGAAAAACATGTTATTCATATGCCAGAAATGTTTGAAGCTACTGACTGAATGAAAAGAGCTGGCATCTCACTCTCTTTGAATCTTCTTTATCATGCCAGGATTAGCAGGAAAAAGCAAAAAATTTCAGAATTGCACCTTGCAATGTGGAGATATTACTGTTTGTGCATTTACAATATTCATTGATTTTTGCCATTGAAAAACGTCCAGAAATGTTTGAAGCTACTGACTGAATGAAAGGAGCTGGCATCTCACTCTCTTTGAATCTTCTTTATCATGCTAGGATTAGCAGGAAAAAGCAAAAAATTTCAGAATTGCACCTTGCAATGCGGAGAAATTACTGTGTGTGCATTTACAATATTCATTGATTTTTGCCATTGAAAAACATTGTTATTCATATACCAGAAATGTTTGAAGCTACTGACTGAATGAAAAGAGCTGGCATCTCACTCTCTTTGAATCTTCTTTATCATGCCAGGATTAGCAGGAAAAAGCAAAAAATTTCAGAATTGCACCTTGCAATGCGGAGAAATTACTGTTTGTGCATTTACAATATTCATTGATTTTTGCCATTGAAAAACATCATGTTATTCATATACCAGAAATGTTTGAAGCTACTGACTGAATGAAAGGAGCTGGCATCTCACTCTCTTTGAATCTTCTTTATCATGCTAGGATTAGCAGGAAAAAGCAAAAAATTTCAGAATTGCACCTTGCAATGCGGAGAAATTACTGTGTGTGCATTTACAATATTCATTGATTTTTGCCATTGAAAAACATCGTTATTCATATACCAGAAATGTTTGAAGCTACTGACTGAATGAAAAGAGCTGGCATCTCACTCTCTTTGAATCTTCTTTATCATGCCAGGATTAGCAGGAAAAAGCAAAAAATTTCAGAATTGCACCTTGCAATGCGGAGAAATTACTGTGTGTGCATTTACAATATTCATTGATTTTTGCCATTGAAAAACATGTTATTCATATAAAAGAAATGTTTGAAGCTACTGACTGAATGAAAAGAGCTGGCATCTCACTCTCTTTGAATCTTCTTTATCATGCCAGGATTAGCAGGAAAAAGCAAAAAATTTCAGAATTGCACCTTGCAATGTGGAGATATTACTGTTTGTGCATTTACAATATTCATTGATTTTTGCCATTGAAAAACGTCCAGAAATGTTTGAAGCTACTGACTGAATGAAAGGAGCTGGCATCTCACTCTCTTTGAATCTTCTTTATCATGCTAGGATTAGCAGGAAAAAGCAAAAAATTTCAGAATTGCACCTTGCAATGCGGAGAAATTACTGTGTGTGCATTTACAATATTCATTGATTTTTGCCATTGAAAAACATCATGTTATTCATATACCAGAAATGTTTGAAGCTACTGACTGAATGAAAGGAGCTGGCATCTCACTCTCTTTGAATCTTCTTTATCATGCTAGGATTAGCAGGAAAAAGCAAAAAATTTCAGAATTGCACCTTGCAATGCGGAGAAATTACTGTTTGTGCATTTACAATATTCATTGATTTTTGCCATTGAAAAACATCATGTTATTCATATACCAGAAATGTTTGAAGCTACTGACTGAATGAAAAGAGCTGGCATCTCACTCTCTTTGAATCTTCTTTATCATGCCAGGATTAGCAGGAAAAAGCAAAAAATTTCAGAATTGCACCTTGCAATGTGGAGATATTACTGTTTGTGCATTTACAATATTCATTGATTTTTGCCATTGAAAAACGTCCAGAAATGTTTGAAGCTACTGACTGAATGAAAGGAGCTGGCATCTCACTCTCTTTGAATCTTCTTTATCATGCTAGGATTAGCAGGAAAAAGCAAAAAATTTCAGAATTGCACCTTGCAATGCGGAGAAATTACTGTTTGTGCATTTACAATATTCATTGATTTTTGCCATTGAAAAACATCATGTTATTCATATACCAGAAATGTTTGAAGCTACTGACTGAATGAAAGAGCTGGCATCTCACTCTCTTTGAATCTTCTTTATCATGCTAGGATTAGCAGGAAAAAGCAAAAAATTTCAGAATTGCACCTTGCAATGCGGAGAAATTACTGTGTGTGCATTTACAATATTCATTGATTTTTGCCATTGAAAAACATCGTTATTCATATACCAGAAATGTTTGAAGCTACTGACTGAATGAAAAGAGCTGGCATCTCACTCTCTTTGAATCTTCTTTATCATGCCAGGATTAGCAGGAAAAAGCAAAAAATTTCAGAATTGCACGTTGCAATGTGGAGATATTACTGTTTGTGCATTTACAATATTCATTGATTTTTGCCATTGAAAAACGTCCAGAAATGTTTGAAGCTACTGACTGAATGAAAGGAGCTGGCATCTCACTCTCTTTGAATCTTCTTTATCATGCTAGGATTAGCAGGAAAAAGCAAAAAATTTCAGAATTGCACCTTGCAATGCGGAGAAATTACTGTGTGTGCATTTACAATATTCATTGATTTTTGCCATTGAAAAACATGTTATTCATATAAAAGAAATGTTTGAAGCTACTGACTGAATGAAAAGAGCTGGCATCTCACTCTCTTTGAATCTTCTTTATCATGCCAGGATTAGCAGGAAAAAGCAAAAAATTTCAGAATTGCACGTTGCAATGTGGAGATATTACTGTTTGTGCATTTACAATATTCATTGATTTTTGCCATTGAAAAACGTCCAGAAATGTTTGAAGCTACTGACTGAATGAAAGGAGCTGGCATCTCACTCTCTTTGAATCTTCTTTATCATGCTAGGATTAGCAGGAAAAAGCAAAAAATTTCAGAATTGCACCTTGCAATGCGGAGAAATTACTGTGTGTGCATTTACAATATTCATTGATTTTTGCCATTGAAAAACATGTTATTCATATAAAAGAAATGTTTGAAGCTACTGACTGAATGAAAAGAGCTGGCATCTCACTCTCTTTGAATCTTCTTTATCATGCCAGGATTAGCAGGAAAAAGCAAAAAATTTCAGAATTGCACCTTGCAATGTGGAGATATTACTGTTTGTGCATTTACAATATTCATTGATTTTTGCCATTGAAAAACGTCCAGAAATGTTTGAAGCTACTGACTGAATGAAAGGAGCTGGCATCTCACTCTCTTTGAATCTTCTTTATCATGCTAGGATTAGCAGGAAAAAGCAAAAAATTTCAGAATTGCACCTTGCAATGCGGAGAAATTACTGTGTGTGCATTTACAATATTCATTGATTTTTGCCATTGAAAAACATCATGTTATTCATATACCAGAAATGTTTGAAGCTACTGACTGAATGAAAGGAGCTGGCATCTCACTCTCTTTGAATCTTCTTTATCATGCTAGGATTAGCAGGAAAAAGCAAAAAATTTCAGAATTGCACCTTGCAATGCGGAGAAATTACTGTTTGTGCATTTACAATATTCATTGATTTTTGCCATTGAAAAACATCATGTTATTCATATACCAGAAATGTTTGAAGCTACTGACTGAATGAAAAGAGCTGGCATCTCACTCTCTTTGAATCTTCTTTATCATGCCAGGATTAGCAGGAAAAAGCAAAAAATTTCAGAATTGCACCTTGCAATGTGGAGATATTACTGTTTGTGCATTTACAATATTCATTGATTTTTGCCATTGAAAAACGTCCAGAAATGTTTGAAGCTACTGACTGAATGAAAGGAGCTGGCATCTCACTCTCTTTGAATCTTCTTTATCATGCTAGGATTAGCAGGAAAAAGCAAAAAATTTCAGAATTGCACCTTGCAATGCGGAGAAATTACTGTTTGTGCATTTACAATATTCATTGATTTTTGCCATTGAAAAACATCATGTTATTCATATACCAGAAATGTTTGAAGCTACTGACTGAATGAAAGAGCTGGCATCTCACTCTCTTTGAATCTTCTTTATCATGCTAGGATTAGCAGGAAAAAGCAAAAAATTTCAGAATTGCACCTTGCAATGCGGAGAAATTACTGTGTGTGCATTTACAATATTCATTGATTTTTGCCATTGAAAAACATCGTTATTCATATACCAGAAATGTTTGAAGCTACTGACTGAATGAAAAGAGCTGGCATCTCACTCTCTTTGAATCTTCTTTATCATGCCAGGATTAGCAGGAAAAAGCAAAAAATTTCAGAATTGCACCTTGCAATGTGGAGATATTACTGTTTGTGCATTTACAATATTCATTGATTTTTGCCATTGAAAAACGTCCAGAAATGTTTGAAGCTACTGACTGAATGAAAGGAGCTGGCATCTCACTCTCTTTGAATCTTCTTTATCATGCTAGGATTAGCAGGAAAAAGCAAAAAATTTCAGAATTGCACCTTGCAATGCGGAGAAATTACTGTGTGTGCATTTACAATATTCATTGATTTTTGCCATTGAAAAACATGTTATTCATATAAAAGAAATGTTTGAAGCTACTGACTGAATGAAAAGAGCTGGCATCTCACTCTCTTTGAATCTTCTTTATCATGCCAGGATTAGCAGGAAAAAGCAAAAAATTTCAGAATTGCACCTTGCAAAGTGGAGATATTACTGTTTGTGCATTTACAATATTCATTGATTTTTGCCATTGAAAAACGTCCAGAAATGTTTGAAGCTACTGACTGAATGAAAGGAGCTGGCATCTCACTCTCTTTGAATCTTATTTATCATGCTAGGATTAGCAGGAAAAAGCAAAAAATTTCAGAATTGCACATTGCAATGCGGAGAAATTACTGTTTGTGCATTTACAATATTCATTGATTTTTGCCATTGAAAAACATCATGTTATTCATATACCAGAAATGTTTGAAGCTACTGACTGAATGAAAAGAGCTGGCATCTCACTCTCTTTGAATCTTCTTTATCATGCTAAGAGGAGCAGGAAAAAGCAAAAAATTTCAGAATTGCACCTTGCAATGTGGAGATATTACTGTTTGTGCATTTACAATATTCATTGATTTTTGCCATTGAAAAACGTCCAGAAATGTTTGAAGCTACTGACTGAATGAAAGGAGCTGGCATCTCACTCTCTTTGAATCTTCTTTATCATGCTAGGATTAGCAGGAAAAAGCAAAAAATTTCAGAATTGCACCTTGCAATGCGGAGAAATTACTGTGTGTGCATTTACAATATTCATTGATTTTTGCCATTGAAAAACATGTTATTCATATAAAAGAAATGTTTGAAGCTACTGACTGAATGAAAAGAGCTGGCATCTCACTCTCTTTGAATCTTCTTTATCATGCCAGGATTAGCAGGAAAAAGCAAAAAATTTCAGAATTGCACGTTGCAATGTGGAGATATTACTGTTTGTGCATTTACAATATTCATTGATTTTTGCCATTGAAAAACGTCCAGAAATGTTTGAAGCTACTGACTGAATGAAAGGAGCTGGCATCTCACTCTCTTTGAATCTTCTTTATCATGCTAGGATTAGCAGGAAAAAGCAAAAAATTTCAGAATTGCACCTTGCAATGCGGAGAAATTACTGTTTGTGCATTTACAATATTCATTGATTTTTGCCATTGAAAAACATCATGTTATTCATATACCAGAAATGTTTGAAGCTACTGACTGAATGAAAGAGCTGGCATCTCACTCTCTTTGAATCTTCTTTATCATGCTAGGATTAGCAGGAAAAAGCAAAAAATTTCAGAATTGCACCTTGCAATGCGGAGAAATTACTGTGTGTGCATTTACAATATTCATTGATTTTTGCCATTGAAAAACATCGTTATTCATATACCAGAAATGTTTGAAGCTACTGACTGAATGAAAAGAGCTGGCATCTCACTCTCTTTGAATCTTCTTTATCATGCCAGGATTAGCAGGAAAAAGCAAAAAATTTCAGAATTGCACGTTGCAATGTGGAGATATTACTGTTTGTGCATTTACAATATTCATTGATTTTTGCCATTGAAAAACGTCCAGAAATGTTTGAAGCTACTGACTGAATGAAAGGAGCTGGCATCTCACTCTCTTTGAATCTTCTTTATCATGCTAGGATTAGCAGGAAAAAGCAAAAAATTTCAGAATTGCACCTTGCAATGCGGAGAAATTACTGTGTGTGCATTTACAATATTCATTGATTTTTGCCATTGAAAAACATGTTATTCATATAAAAGAAATGTTTGAAGCTACTGACTGAATGAAAAGAGCTGGCATCTCACTCTCTTTGAATCTTCTTTATCATGCCAGGATTAGCAGGAAAAAGCAAAAAATTTCAGAATTGCACGTTGCAATGTGGAGATATTACTGTTTGTGCATTTACAATATTCATTGATTTTTGCCATTGAAAAACGTCCAGAAATGTTTGAAGCTACTGACTGAATGAAAGGAGCTGGCATCTCACTCTCTTTGAATCTTCTTTATCATGCTAGGATTAGCAGGAAAAAGCAAAAAATTTCAGAATTGCACCTTGCAATGCGGAGAAATTACTGTGTGTGCATTTACAATATTCATTGATTTTTGCCATTGAAAAACATGTTATTCATATAAAAGAAATGTTGAAGCTACTGACTGAATGAAAAGAGCTGGCATCTCACTCTCTTTGAATCTTCTTTATCATGCCAGGATTAGCAGGAAAAAGCAAAAAATTTCAGAATTTCACCTTGCAAAGTGGAGATATTACTGTTTGTGCATTTACAATATTCATTGATTTTTGCCATTGAAAAACGTCCAGAAATGTTTGAAGCTACTGACTGAATGAAAGGAGCTGGCATCTCACTCTCTTTGAATCTTCTTTATCATGCTAGGATTAGCAGGAAAAAGCAAAAAATTTCAGAATTGCACCTTGCAATGCGGAGAAATTACTGTGTGTGCATTTACAATATTCATTGATTTTTGCCATTGAAAAACATCATGTTATTCATATACCAGAAATGTTTGAAGCTACTGACTGAATGAAAGGAGCTGGCATCTCACTCTCTTTGAATCTTCTTTATCATGCTAGGATTAGCAGGAAAAAGCAAAAAATTTCAGAATTGCACCTTGCAATGCGGAGAAATTACTGTTTGTGCATTTAAAATATTCATTGATTTTTGCCATTGAAAAACATCATGTTATTCATATACCAGAAATGTTTGAAGCTACTGACTGAATGAAAAGAGCTGGCATCTCACTCTCTTTGAATCTTCTTTATCATGCCAGGATTAGCAGGAAAAAGCAAAAAATTTCAGAATTGCACCTTGCAATGTGGAGATATTACTGTTTGTGCATTTACAATATTCATTGATTTTTGCCATTGAAAAACGTCCAGAAATGTTTGAAGCTACTGACTGAATGAAAGGAGCTGGCATCTCACTCTCTTTGAATCTTCTTTATCATGCTAGGATTAGCAGGAAAAAGCAAAAAATTTCAGAATTGCACCTTGCAATGCGGAGAAATTACTGTTTGTGCATTTACAATATTCATTGATTTTTGCCATTGAAAAACATCATGTTATTCATATACCAGAAATGTTTGAAGCTACTGACTGAATGAAAGAGCTGGCATCTCACTCTCTTTGAATCTTCTTTATCATGCTAGGATTAGCAGGAAAAAGCAAAAAATTTCAGAATTGCACCTTGCAATGCGGAGAAATTACTGTGTGTGCATTTACAATATTCATTGATTTTTGCCATTGAAAAACATCGTTATTCATATACCAGAAATGTTTGAAGCTACTGACTGAATGAAAAGAGCTGGCATCTCACTCTCTTTGAATCTTCTTTATCATGCCAGGATTAGCAGGAAAAAGCAAAAAATTTCAGAATTGCACCTTGCAATGTGGAGATATTACTGTTTGTGCATTTACAATATTCATTGATTTTTGCCATTGAAAAACGTCCAGAAATGTTTGAAGCTACTGACTGAATGAAAGGAGCTGGCATCTCACTCTCTTTGAATCTTCTTTATCATGCTAGGATTAGCAGGAAAAAGCAAAAAATTTCAGAATTGCACCTTGCAATGCGGAGAAATTACTGTGTGTGCATTTACAATATTCATTGATTTTTGCCATTGAAAAACATGTTATTCATATAAAAGAAATGTTTGAAGCTACTGACTGAATGAAAAGAGCTGGCATCTCACTCTCTTTGAATCTTCTTTATCATGCCAGGATTAGCAGGAAAAAGCAAAAAATTTCAGAATTGCACCTTGCAATGTGGAGATATTACTGTTTGTGCATTTACAATATTCATTGATTTTTGCCATTGAAAAACGTCCAGAAATGTTTGAAGCTACTGACTGAATGAAAGGAGCTGGCATCTCACTCTCTTTGAATCTTCTTTATCATGCTAGGATTAGCAGGAAAAAGCAAAAAATTTCAGAATTGCACATTGCAATGCGGAGAAATTACTGTTTGTGCATTTACAATATTCATTGATTTTTGCCATTGAAAAACATCATGTTATTCATATACCAGAAATGTTTGAAGCTACTGACTGAATGAAAAGAGCTGGCATCTCACTCTCTTTGAATCTTCTTTATCATGCTAAGAGGAGCAGGAAAAAGCAAAAAATTTCAGAATTGCACCTTGCAATGTGGAGATATTACTGTTTGTGCATTTACAATATTCATTGATTTTTGCCATTGAAAAACGTCCAGAAATGTTTGAAGCTACTGACTGAATGAAAGGAGCTGGCATCTCACTCTCCTTGAATCTTCTTTATCATGCTAGGATTAGCAGGAAAAAGCAAAAAATTTCAGAATTGCACCTTGCAATGCGGAGAAATTACTGTGTGTGCATTTACAATATTCATTGATTTTTGCCATTGAAAAACATCGTTATTCATATACCAGAAATGTTTGAAGCTACTGACTGAATGAAAAGAGCTGGCATCTCACTCTCTTTGAATCTTCTTTATCATGCCAGGATTAGCAGGAAAAAGCAAAAAATTTCAGAATTGCACGTTGCAATGTGGAGATATTACTGTTTGTGCATTTACAATATTCATTGATTTTTGCCATTGAAAAACGTCCAGAAATGTTTGAAGCTACTGACTGAATGAAAGGAGCTGGCATCTCACTCTCTTTGAATCTTCTTTATCATGCTAGGATTAGCAGGAAAAAGCAAAAAATTTCAGAATTGCACCTTGCAATGTGGAGATATTACTGTTTGTGCATTTACAATATTCATTGATTTTTGCCATTGAAAAACGTCCAGAAATGTTTGAAGCTACTGACTGAATGAAAGGAGCTGGCATCTCACTCTCTTTGAATCTTCTTTATCATGCTAGGATTAGCAGGAAAAAGCAAAAAATTTCAGAATTGCACCTTGCAATGCGGAGAAATTACTGTTTGTGCATTTACAATATTCATTGATTTTTGCCATTGAAAAACATGTTATTCATATACCAGAAAAGTTTGAAGCTACTGACTGAATGAAAAGAGCTGGCATCTCACTCTCTTTGAATCTTCTTTATCATGCCAGGATTAGCAGGAAAAAGCAAAAAATTTCAGAATTGCACGTTGCAATGTGGAGATATTACTGTTTGTGCATTTACAATATTCATTGATTTTTGCCATTGAAAAACGTCCAGAAATGTTTGAAGCTACTGACTGAATGAAAGGAGCTGGCATCTCACTCTCTTTGAATCTTCTTTATCATGCTAGGATTAGCAGGAAAAAGCAAAAAATTTCAGAATTGCACCTTGCAATGCGGAGAAATTACTGTTTGTGCATTTGCAATATTCATTGATTTTTGCCATTGAAAAACATCATGTTATTCATATACCAGAAATGTTTGAAGCTACTGACTGAATGAAAGGAGCTGGCATCTCACTCTCTTTGAATCTTCTTTAGCATGCTAGGATTAGCAGGAAAAAGCAAAAAATTTCAGAATTGCACCTTGCAATGCGGAGAAATTACTGTGTGTGCATTTACAATATTCATTGATTTTTGCCATTGAAAAACATGTTATTCATATAAAAGAAATGTTTGAAGCTACTGACTGAATGAAAAGAGCTGGCATCTCACTCTCTTTGAATCTTCTTTATCATGCCAGGATTAGCAGGAAAAAGCAAAAAATTTCAGAATTGCACCTTGCAATGTGGAGATATTACTGTTTGTGCATTTACAATATTCATTGATTTTTGCCATTGAAAAACGTCCAGAAATGTTTGAAGCTACTGACTGAATGAAAGGAGCTGGCATCTCACTCTCTTTGAATCTTCTTTATCATGCTAGGATTAGCAGGAAAAAGCAAAAAATTTCAGAATTGCACATTGCAATGCGGAGAAATTACTGTTTGTGCATTTACAATATTCATTGATTTTTGCCATTGAAAAACATCATGTTATTCATATACCAGAAATGTTTGAAGCTACTGACTGAATGAAAAGAGCTGGCATCTCACTCTCTTTGAATCTTCTTTATCATGCTAAGAGGAGCAGGAAAAAGCAAAAAATTTCAGAATTGCACCTTGCAATGTGGAGATATTACTGTTTGTGCATTTACAATATTCATTGATTTTTGCCATTGAAAAACGTCCAGAAATGTTTGAAGCTACTGACTGAATGAAAGGAGCTGGCATCTCACTCTCTTTGAATCTTCTTTATCATGCTAGGATTAGCAGGAAAAAGCAAAAAATTTCAGAATTGCACCTTGCAATGCGGAGAAATTACTGTGTGTGCATTTACAATATTCATTGATTTTTGCCATTGAAAAACATCGTTATTCATATACCAGAAATGTTTGAAGCTACTGACTGAATGAAAAGAGCTGGCATCTCACTCTCTTTGAATCTTCTTTATCATGCCAGGATTAGCAGGAAAAAGCAAAAAATTTCAGAATTGCACGTTGCAATGTGGAGATATTACTGTTTGTGCATTTACAATATTCATTGATTTTTGCCATTGAAAAACGTCCAGAAATGTTTGAAGCTACTGACTGAATGAAAGGAGCTGGCATCTCACTCTCTTTGAATCTTCTTTATCATGCTGGGATTAGCAGGAAAAAGCAAAAAATTTCAGAATTGCACCTTGCAATGTGGAGATATTACTGTTTGTGCATTTACAATATTCATTGATTTTTGCCATTGAAAAACGTCCAGAAATGTTTGAAGCTACTGACTGAATGAAAGGAGCTGGCATCTCACTCTCTTTGAATCTTCTTTATCATGCTAGGATTAGCAGGAAAAAGCAAAAAATTTCAGAATTGCACCTTGCAATGCGGAGAAATTACTGTTTGTGCATTTACAATATTCATTGATTTTTGCCATTGAAAAACATGTTATTCATATACCAGAAAAGTTTGAAGCTACTGACTGAATGAAAAGAGCTGGCATCTCACTCTCTTTGAATCTTCTTTATCATGCCAGGATTAGCAGGAAAAAGCAAAAAATTTCAGAATTGCACGTTGCAATGTGGAGATATTACTGTTTGTGCATTTACAATATTCATTGATTTTTGCCATTGAAAAACGTCCAGAAATGTTTGAAGCTACTGACTGAATGAAAGGAGCTGGCATCTCACTCTCTTTGAATCTTCTTTATCATGCTAGGATTAGCAGGAAAAAGCAAAAAATTTCAGAATTGCACCTTGCAATGCGGAGAAATTACTGTTTGTGCATTTACAATATTCATTGATTTTTGCCATTGAAAAACATGTTATTCATATACCAGAAAAGTTTGAAGCTACTGACTGAATGAAAAGAGCTGGCATCTCACTCTCTTTGAATCTTCTTTATCATGCCAGGATTAGCAGGAAAAAGCAAAAAATTTCAGAATTGCACGTTGCAATGTGGAGATATTACTGTTTGTGCATTTACAATATTCATTGATTTTTGCCATTGAAAAACGACCAGAAATGTTTGAAGCTACTGACTGAATGAAAGGAGCTGGCATCTCACTCTCTTTGAATCTTCTTTATCATGCTAGGATTAGCAGGAAAAAGCAAAAAATTTCAGAATTGCACCTTGCAATGCGGAGAAATTACTGTTTGTGCATTTACAATATTCATTGATTTTTGCCATTGAAAAACATCATGTTATTCATATACCAGAAATGTTTGAAGCTACTGACTGAATGAAAGGAGCTGGCATCTCACTCTCTTTGAATCTTCTTTAGCATGCTAGGATTAGCAGGAAAAAGCAAAAAATTTCAGAATTGCACCTTGCAATGCGGAGAAATTACTGTGTGTGCATTTACAATATTCATTGATTTTTGCCATTGAAAAACATGTTATTCATATAAAAGAAATGTTTGAAGCTACTGACTGAATGAAAAGAGCTGGCATCTCACTCTCTTTGAATCTTCTTTATCATGCCAGGATTAGCAGGAAAAAGCAAAAAATTTCAGAATTGCACCTTGCAATGCGGAGAAATTACTGTTTGTGCATTTACAATATTCATTGATTTTTGCCATTGAAAAACATCATGTTATTCATATACCAGAAATGTTTGAAGCTACTGACTGAATGAAAGAGCTGGCATCTCACTCTCTTTGAATCTTCTTTATCATGCTAGGATTAGCAGGAAAAAGCAAAAAATTTCAGAATTGCACCTTGCAATGCGGAGAAATTACTGTGTGTGCATTTACAATATTCATTGATTTTTGCCATTGAAAAACATCGTTATTCATATACCAGAAATGTTTGAAGCTACTGACTGAATGAAAAGAGCTGGCATCTCACTCTCTTTGAATCTTCTTTATCATGCCAGGATTAGCAGGAAAAAGCAAAAAATTTCAGAATTGCACGTTGCAATGTGGAGATATTACTGTTTGTACATTTACAATATTCATTGATTTTTGCCATTGAAAAACGTCCAGAAATGTTTGAAGCTACTGACTGAATGAAAGGAGCTGGCATCTCACTCTCTTTGAATCTTCTTTATCATGCTAGGATTAGCAGGAAAAAGCAAAAAATTTCAGAATTGCACCTTGCAATGCGGAGAAATTACTGTGTGTGCATTTACAATATTCATTGATTTTTGCCATTGAAAAACATGTTATTCATATAAAAGAAATGTTTGAAGCTACTGACTGAATGAAAAGAGCTGGCATCTCACTCTCTTTGAATCTTCTTTATCATGCCAGGATTAGCAGGAAAAAGCAAAAAATTTCAGAATTGCACCTTGCAATGTGGAGATATTACTGTTTGTGCATTTACAATATTCATTGATTTTTGCCATTGAAAAACGTCCAGAAATGTTTGAAGCTACTGACTGAATGAAAGGAGCTGGCATCTCACTCTCTTTGAATCTTCTTTATCATGCTAGGATTAGCAGGAAAAAGCAAAAAATTTCAGAATTGCACATTGCAATGCGGAGAAATTACTGTTTGTGCATTTGCAATATTCATTGATTTTTGCCATTGAAAAACATCATGTTATTCATATACCAGAAATGTTTGAAGCTACTGACTGAATGAAAAGAGCTGGCATCTCACTCTCTTTGAATCTTCTTTATCATGCTAAGAGGAGCAGGAAAAAGCAAAAAATTTCAGAATTGCACCTTGCAATGTGGAGATATTACTGTTTGTGCATTTACAATATTCATTGATTTTTGCCATTGAAAAACGTCCAGAAATGTTTGAAGCTACTGACTGAATGAAAGGAGCTGGCATCTCACTCTCTTTGAATCTTCTTTATCATGCTAGGATTAGCAGGAAAAAGCAAAAAATTTCAGAATTGCACCTTGCAATGCGGAGAAATTACTGTGTGTGCATTTACAATATTCATTGATTTTTGCCATTGAAAAACATCGTTATTCATATACCAGAAATGTTTGAAGCTACTGACTGAATGAAAAGAGCTGGCATCTCACTCTCTTTGAATCTTCTTTATCATGCCAGGATTAGCAGGAAAAAGCAAAAAATTTCAGAATTGCACGTTGCAATGTGGAGATATTACTGTTTGTGCATTTACAATATTCATTGATTTTTGCCATTGAAAAACGTCCAGAAATGTTTGAAGCTACTGACTGAATGAAAGGAGCTGGCATCTCACTCTCTTTGAATCTTCTTTATCGTGCTAGGATTAGCAGGAAAAAGCAAAAAATTTCAGAATTGCACCTTGCAATGTGGAGATATTACTGTTTGTGCATTTACAATATTCATTGATTTTTGCCATTGAAAAACGTCCAGAAATGTTTGAAGCTACTGACTGAATGAAAGGAGCTGGCATCTCACTCTCTTTGAATCTTCTTTATCATGCTAGGATTAGCAGGAAAAAGCAAAAAATTTCAGAATTGCACCTTGCAATGCGGAGAAATTACTGTTTGTGCATTTACAATATTCATTGATTTTTGCCATTGAAAAACATGTTATTCATATACCAGAAAAGTTTGAAGCTACTGACTGAATGAAAAGAGCTGGCATCTCACTCTCTTTGAATCTTCTTTATCATGCCAGGATTAGCAGGAAAAAGCAAAAAATTTCAGAATTGCACGTTGCAATGTGGAGATATTACTGTTTGTGCATTTACAATATTCATTGATTTTTGCCATTGAAAAACGTCCAGAAATGTTTGAAGCTACTGACTGAATGAAAGGAGCTGGCATCTCACTCTCTTTGAATCTTCTTTATCATGCTAGGATTAGCAGGAAAAAGCAAAAAATTTCAGAATTGCACCTTGCAATGCGGAGAAATTACTGTTTGTGCATTTGCAATATTCATTGATTTTTGCCATTGAAAAACATCATGTTATTCATATACCAGAAATGTTTGAAGCTACTGACTGAATGAAAGGAGCTGGCATCTCACTCTCTTTGAATCTTCTTTAGCATGCTAGGATTAGCAGGAAAAAGCAAAAAATTTCAGAATTGCACCTTGCAATGCGGAGAAATTACTGTGTGTGCATTTACAATATTCATTGATTTTTGCCATTGAAAAACATGTTATTCATATAAAAGAAATGTTTGAAGCTACTGACTGAATGAAAAGAGCTGGCATCTCACTCTCTTTGAATCTTCTTTATCATGCCAGGATTAGCAGGAAAAAGCAAAAAATTTCAGAATTGCACCTTGCAATGTGGAGATATTACTGTTTGTGCATTTACAATATTCATTGATTTTTGCCATTGAAAAACGTCCAGAAATGTTTGAAGCTACTGACTGAATGAAAGGAGCTGGCATCTCACTCTCTTTGAATCTTCTTTATCATGCTAGGATTAGCAGGAAAAAGCAAAAAATTTCAGAATTGCACATTGCAATGCGGAGAAATTACTGTTTGTGCATTTACAATATTCATTGATTTTTGCCATTGAAAAACATCATGTTATTCATATACCAGAAATGTTTGAAGCTACTGACTGAATGAAAAGAGCTGGCATCTCACTCTCTTTGAATCTTCTTTATCATGCTAAGAGGAGCAGGAAAAAGCAAAAAATTTCAGAATTGCACCTTGCAATGTGGAGATATTACTGTTTGTGCATTTACAATATTCATTGATTTTTGCCATTGAAAAACGTCCAGAAATGTTTGAAGCTACTGACTGAATGAAAGGAGCTGGCATCTCACTCTCTTTGAATCTTCTTTATCATGCTAGGATTAGCAGGAAAAAGCAAAAAATTTCAGAATTGCACCTTGCAATGCGGAGAAATTACTGTGTGTGCATTTACAATATTCATTGATTTTTGCCATTGAAAAACATCGTTATTCATATACCAGAAATGTTTGAAGCTACTGACTGAATGAAAAGAGCTGGCATCTCACTCTCTTTGAATCTTCTTTATCATGCCAGGATTAGCAGGAAAAAGCAAAAAATTTCAGAATTGCACGTTGCAATGTGGAGATATTACTGTTTGTGCATTTACAATATTCATTGATTTTTGCCATTGAAAAACGTCCAGAAATGTTTGAAGCTACTGACTGAATGAAAGGAGCTGGCATCTCACTCTCTTTGAATCTTCTTTATCATGCTGGGATTAGCAGGAAAAAGCAAAAAATTTCAGAATTGCACCTTGCAATGTGGAGATATTACTGTTTGTGCATTTACAATATTCATTGATTTTTGCCATTGAAAAACGTCCAGAAATGTTTGAAGCTACTGACTGAATGAAAGGAGCTGGCATCTCACTCTCTTTGAATCTTCTTTATCATGCTAGGATTAGCAGGAAAAAGCAAAAAATTTCAGAATTGCACCTTGCAATGCGGAGAAATTACTGTTTGTGCATTTACAATATTCATTGATTTTTGCCATTGAAAAACATCATGTTATTCATATACCAGAAATGTTTGAAGCTACTGACTGAATGAAAGGAGCTGGCATCTCACTCTCTTTGAATCTTCTTTAGCATGCTAGGATTAGCAGGAAAAAGCAAAAAATTTCAGAATTGCACCTTGCAATGCGGAGAAATTACTGTGTGTGCATTTACAATATTCATTGATTTTTGCCATTGAAAAACATGTTATTCATATAAAAGAAATGTTTGAAGCTACTGACTGAATGAAAAGAGCTGGCATCTCACTCTCTTTGAATCTTCTTTATCATGCCAGGATTAGCAGGAAAAAGCAAAAAATTTCAGAATTGCACCTTGCAATGTGGAGATATTACTGTTTGTGCATTTACAATATTCATTGATTTTTGCCATTGAAAAACGTCCAGAAATGTTTGAAGCTACTGACTGAATGAAAGGAGCTGGCATCTCACTCTCTTTGAATCTTCTTTATCATGCTAGGATTAGCAGGAAAAAGCAAAAAATTTCAGAATTGCACATTGCAATGCGGAGAAATTACTGTTTGTGCATTTACAATATTCATTGATTTTTGCCATTGAAAAACATCATGTTATTCATATACCAGAAATGTTTGAAGCTACTGACTGAATGAAAAGAGCTGGCATCTCACTCTCTTTGAATCTTCTTTATCATGCTAAGAGGAGCAGGAAAAAGCAAAAAATTTCAGAATTGCACCTTGCAATGTGGAGATATTACTGTTTGTGCATTTACAATATTCATTGATTTTTGCCATTGAAAAACGTCCAGAAATGTTTGAAGCTACTGACTGAATGAAAGGAGCTGGCATCTCCCTCTCTTTGAATCTTCTTTATCATGCTAGGATTAGCAGGAAAAAGCAAAAAATTTCAGAATTGCACCTTGCAATGTGGAGATATTACTGTTTGTGCATTTACAATATTCATTGATTTTTGCCATTGAAAAACGTCCAGAAATGTTTGAAGCTACTGACTGAATGAAAGGAGCTGGCATCTCACTCTCTTTGAATCTTCTTTATCATGCTAGGATTAGCAGGAAAAAGCAAAAAATTTCAGAATTGCACCTTGCAATGCGGAGAAATTACTGTTTGTGCATTTACAATATTCATTGATTTTTGCCATTGAAAAACATGTTATTCATATACCAGAAAAGTTTGAAGCTACTGACTGAATGAAAAGAGCTGGCATCTCACTCTCTTTGAATCTTCTTTATCATGCCAGGATTAGCAGGAAAAAGCAAAAAATTTCAGAATTGCACGTTGCAATGTGGAGATATTACTGTTTGTGCATTTACAATATTCATTGATTTTTGCCATTGAAAAACGTCCAGAAATGTTTGAAGCTACTGACTGAATGAAAGGAGCTGGCATCTCACTCTCTTTGAATCTTCTTTATCATGCTAGGATTAGCAGGAAAAAGCAAAAAATTTCAGAATTGCACCTTGCAATGCGGAGAAATTACTGTTTGTGCATTTACAATATTCATTGATTTTTGCCATTGAAAAACATGTTATTCATATACCAGAAAAGTTTGAAGCTACTGACTGAATGAAAAGAGCTGGCATCTCACTCTCTTTGAATCTTCTTTATCATGCCAGGATTAGCAGGAAAAAGCAAAAAATTTCAGAATTGCACGTTGCAATGTGGAGATATTACTGTTTGTGCATTTACAATATTCATTGATTTTTGCCATTGAAAAACGTCCAGAAATGTTTGAAGCTACTGACTGAATGAAAGGAGCTGGCATCTCACTCTCTTTGAATCTTCTTTATCATGCTAGGATTAGCAGGAAAAAGCAAAAAATTTCAGAATTGCACCTTGCAATGCGGAGAAATTACTGTTTGTGCATTTACAATATTCATTGATTTTTGCCATTGAAAAACATCATGTTATTCATATACCAGAAATGTTTGAAGCTACTGACTGAATGAAAGGAGCTGGCATCTCACTCTCTTTGAATCTTCTTTAGCATGCTAGGATTAGCAGGAAAAAGCAAAAAATTTCAGAATTGCACCTTGCAATGCGGAGAAATTACTGTGTGTGCATTTACAATATTCATTGATTTTTGCCATTGAAAAACATGTTATTCATATAAAAGAAATGTTTGAAGCTACTGACTGAATGAAAAGAGCTGGCATCTCACTCTCTTTGAATCTTCTTTATCATGCCAGGATTAGCAGGAAAAAGCAAAAAATTTCAGAATTGCACCTTGCAATGTGGAGATATTACTGTTTGTGCATTTACAATATTCATTGATTTTTGCCATTGAAAAACGTCCAGAAATGTTTGAAGCTACTGACTGAATGAAAGGAGCTGGCATCTCACTCTCTTTGAATCTTCTTTATCATGCTAGGATTAGCAGGAAAAAGCAAAAAATTTCAGAATTGCACATTGCAATGCGGAGAAATTACTGTTTGTGCATTTACAATATTCATTGATTTTTGCCATTGAAAAACATCATGTTATTCATATACCAGAAATGTTTGAAGCTACTGACTGAATGAAAAGAGCTGGCATCTCACTCTCTTTGAATCTTCTTTATCATGCTAAGAGGAGCAGGAAAAAGCAAAAAATTTCAGAATTGCACCTTGCAATGTGGAGATATTACTGTTTGTGCATTTACAATATTCATTGATTTTTGCCATTGAAAAACGTCCAGAAATGTTTGAAGCTACTGACTGAATGAAAGGAGCTGGCATCTCCCTCTCTTTGAATCTTCTTTATCATGCTAGGATTAGCAGGAAAAAGCAAAAAATTTCAGAATTGCACCTTGCAATGTGGAGATATTACTGTTTGTGCATTTACAATATTCATTGATTTTTGCCATTGAAAAACGTCCAGAAATGTTTGAAGCTACTGACTGAATGAAAGGAGCTGGCATCTCACTCTCTTTGAATCTTCTTTATCATGCTAGGATTAGCAGGAAAAAGCAAAAAATTTCAGAATTGCACCTTGCAATGCGGAGAAATTACTGTTTGTGCATTTACAATATTCATTGATTTTTGCCATTGAAAAACATGTTATTCATATACCAGAAAAGTTTGAAGCTACTGACTGAATGAAAAGAGCTGGCATCTCACTCTCTTTGAATCTTCTTTATCATGCCAGGATTAGCAGGAAAAAGCAAAAAATTTCAGAATTGCACGTTGCAATGTGGAGATATTACTGTTTGTGCATTTACAATATTCATTGATTTTTGCCATTGAAAAACGTCCAGAAATGTTTGAAGCTACTGACTGAATGAAAGGAGCTGGCATCTCACTCTCTTTGAATCTTCTTTATCATGCTAGGATTAGCAGGAAAAAGCAAAAAATTTCAGAATTGCACCTTGCAATGCGGAGAAATTACTGTTTGTGCATTTACAATATTCATTGATTTTTGCCATTGAAAAACATCATGTTATTCATATACCAGAAATGTTTGAAGCTACTGACTGAATGAAAGGAGCTGGCATCTCACTCTCTTTGAATCTTCTTTAGCATGCTAGGATTAGCAGGAAAAAGCAAAAAATTTCAGAATTGCACCTTGCAATGCGGAGAAATTACTGTGTGTGCATTTACAATATTCATTGATTTTTGCCATTGAAAAACATGTTATTCATATAAAAGAAATGTTTGAAGCTACTGACTGAATGAAAAGAGCTGGCATCTCACTCTCTTTGAATCTTCTTTATCATGCCAGGATTAGCAGGAAAAAGCAAAAAATTTCAGAATTGCACCTTGCAATGTGGAGATATTACTGTTTGTGCATTTACAATATTCATTGATTTTTGCCATTGAAAAACGTCCAGAAATGTTTGAAGCTACTGACTGAATGAAAGGAGCTGGCATCTCACTCTCTTTGAATCTTCTTTATCATGCTAGGATTAGCAGGAAAAAGCAAAAAATTTCAGAATTGCACATTGCAATGCGGAGAAATTACTGTTTGTGCATTTACAATATTCATTGATTTTTGCCATTGAAAAACATCATGTTATTCATATACCAGAAATGTTTGAAGCTACTGACTGAATGAAAAGAGCTGGCATCTCACTCTCTTTGAATCTTCTTTATCATGCTAAGAGGAGCAGGAAAAAGCAAAAAATTTCAGAATTGCACCTTGCAATGTGGAGATATTACTGATTGTGCATTTACAATATTCATTGATTTTTGCCATTGAAAAACGTCCAGAAATGTTTGAAGCTACTGACTGAATGAAAGGAGCTGGCATCTCACTCTCTTTGAATCTTCTTTATCATGCTAGGATTAGCAGGAAAAAGCAAAAAATTTCAGAATTGCACCTTGCAATGTGGAGATATTACTGTTTGTGCATTTACAATATTCATTGATTTTTGCCATTGAAAAACGTCCAGAAATGTTTGAAGCTACTGACTGAATGAAAGGAGCTGGCATCTCACTCTCTTTGAATCTTCTTTAGCATGCTAGGATTAGCAGGAAAAAGCAAAAAATTTCAGAATTGCACCTTGCAATGCGGAGAAATTACTGTGTGTGCATTTACAATATTCATTGATTTTTGCCATTGAAAAACATGTTATTCATATAAAAGAAATGTTTGAAGCTACTGACTGAATGAAAAGAGCTGGCATCTCACTCTCTTTGAATCTTCTTTATCATGCCAGGATTAGCAGGAAAAAGCAAAAAATTTCAGAATTGCACCTTGCAATGTGGAGATATTACTGTTTGTGCATTTACAATATTCATTGATTTTTGCCATTGAAAAACGTCCAGAAATGTTTGAAGCTACTGACTGAATGAAAGGAGCTGGCATCTCCCTCTCTTTGAATCTTCTTTATCATGCTAGGATTAGCAGGAAAAAGCAAAAAATTTCAGAATTGCACCTTGCAATGTGGAGATATTACTGTTTGTGCATTTACAATATTCATTGATTTTTGCCAATGAAAAACGTCCAGAAATGTTTGAAGCTACTGACTGAATGAAAGGAGCTGGCATCTCACTCTCTTTGAATCTTCTTTATCATGCTAGGATTAGCAGGAAAAAGCAAAAAATTTCAGAATTGCACCTTGCAATGCGGAGAAATTACTGTTTGTGCATTTACAATATTCATTGATTTTTGCCATTGAAAAACATGTTATTCATATACCAGAAAAGTTTGAAGCTACTGACTGAATGAAAAGAGCTGGCATCTCACTCTCTTTGAATCTTCTTTATCATGCCAGGATTAGCAGGAAAAAGCAAAAAATTTCAGAATTGCACGTTGCAATGTGGAGATATTACTCTTTGTGCATTTTCAATATTCATTGATTTTTGCCATTGAAAAACGTCCAGAAATGTTTGAAGCTACTGACTGAATGAAAGGAGCTGGCATCTCACTCTCTTTGAATCTTCTTTATCATGCTAGGATTAGCAGGAAAAAGCAAAAAATTTCAGAATTGCACCTTGCAATGCGGAGAAATTACTGTTTGTGCATTTGCAATATTCATTGATTTTTGCCATTGAAAAACATCATGTTATTCATATACCAGAAATGTTTGAAGCTACTGACTGAATGAAAGGAGCTGGCATCTCACTCTCTTTGAATCTTCTTTAGCATGCTAGGATTAGCAGGAAAAAGCAAAAAATTTCAGAATTGCACCTTGCAATGCGGAGAAATTACTGTGTGTGCATTTACAATATTCATTGATTTTTGCCATTGAAAAACATGTTATTCATATAAAAGAAATGTTTGAAGCTACTGACTGAATGAAAAGAGCTGGCATCTCACTCTCTTTGAATCTTCTTTATCATGCCAGGATTAGCAGGAAAAAGCAAAAAATTTCAGAATTGCACCTTGCAATGTGGAGATATTACTGTTTGTGCATTTACAATATTCATTGATTTTTGCCATTGAAAAACGTCCAGAAATGTTTGAAGCTACTGACTGAATGAAAGGAGCTGGCATCTCACTCTCTTTGAATCTTCTTTATCATGCTAGGATTAGCAGGAAAAAGCAAAAAATTTCAGAATTGCACCTTGCAATGCGGAGAAATTACTGTTTGTGCATTTACAATATTCATTGATTTTTGCCATTGAAAAACATGTTATTCATATACCAGAAAAGTTTGAAGCTACTGACTGAATGAAAAGAGCTGGCATCTCACTCTCTTTGAATCTTCTTTATCATGCCAGGATTAGCAGGAAAAAGCAAAAAATTTCAGAATTGCACGTTGCAATGTGGAGATATTACTGTTTGTGCATTTACAATATTCATTGATTTTTGCCATTGAAAAACGTCCAGAAATGTTTGAAGCTACTGACTGAATGAAAGGAGCTGGCATCTCACTCTCTTTGAATCTTCTTTATCATGCTAGGATTAGCAGGAAAAAGCAAAAAATTTCAGAATTGCACCTTGCAATGCGGAGAAATTACTGTTTGTGCATTTACAATATTCATTGATTTTTGCCATTGAAAAACATGTTATTCATATACCAGAAAAGTTTGAAGCTACTGACTGAATGAAAAGAGCTGGCATCTCACTCTCTTTGAATCTTCTTTATCATGCCAGGATTAGCAGGAAAAAGCAAAAAATTTCAGAATTGCACGTTGCAATGTGGAGATATTACTGTTTGTGCATTTACAATATTCATTGATTTTTGCCATTGAAAAACGTCCAGAAATGTTTGAAGCTGCTGACTGAATGAAAGGAGCTGGCATCTCACTCTCTTTGAATCTTCTTTATCATGCTAGGATTAGCAGGAAAAAGCAAAAAATTTCAGAATTGCACCTTGCAATGCGGAGAAATTACTGTTTGTGCATTTACAATATTCATTGATTTTTGCCATTGAAAAACATCATGTTATTCATATACCAGAAATGTTTGAAGCTACTGACTGAATGAAAGGAGCTGGCATCTCACTCTCTTTGAATCTTCTTTAGCATGCTAGGATTAGCAGGAAAAAGCAAAAAATTTCAGAATTGCACCTTGCAATGCGGAGAAATTACTGTGTGTGCATTTACAATATTCATTGATTTTTGCCATTGAAAAACATGTTATTCATATAAAAGAAATGTTTGAAGCTACTGACTGAATGAAAAGAGCTGGCATCTCACTCTCTTTGAATCTTCTTTATCATGCCAGGATTAGCAGGAAAAAGCAAAAAATTTCAGAATTGCACCTTGCAATGTGGAGATATTACTGTTTGTGCATTTACAATATTCATTGATTTTTGCCATTGAAAAACGTCCAGAAATGTTTGAAGCTACTGACTGAATGAAAGGAGCTGGCATCTCACTCTCTTTGAATCTTCTTTATCATGCTAGGATTAGCAGGAAAAAGCAAAAAATTTCAGAATTGCACATTGCAATGCGGAGAAATTACTGTTTGTGCATTTACAATATTCATTGATTTTTGCCATTGAAAAACATCATGTTATTCATATACCAGAAATGTTTGAAGCTACTGACTGAATGAAAAGAGCTGGCATCTCACTCTCTTTGAATCTTCTTTATCATGCTAAGAGGAGCAGGAAAAAGCAAAAAATTTCAGAATTGCACCTTGCAATGTGGAGATATTACTGTTTGTGCATTTACAATATTCATTGATTTTTGCCATTGAAAAACGTCCAGAAATGTTTGAAGCTACTGACTGAATGAAAGGAGCTGGCATCTCACTCTCTTTGAATCTTCTTTATCATGCTAGGATTAGCAGGAAAAAGCAAAAAATTTCAGAATTGCACCTTGCAATGTGGAGATATTACTGTTTGTGCATTTACAATATTCATTGATTTTTGCCATTGAAAAACGTCCAGAAATGTTTGAAGCTACTGACTGAATGAAATGAGCTGGCATCTCACTCTCTTTGAATCTTCTTTATCATGCTAGGATTAGCAGGAAAAAGCAAAAAATTTCAGAATTGCACCTTGCAATGCGGAGAAATTACTGTTTGTGCATTTACAATATTCATTGATTTTTGCCATTGAAAAACATGTTATTCATATACCAGAAAAGTTTGAAGCTACTGACTGAATGAAAAGAGCTGGCATCTCACTCTCTTTGAATCTTCTTTATCATGCCAGGATTAGCAGGAAAAAGCAAAAAATTTCAGAATTGCACGTTGCAATGTGGAGATATTACTGTTTGTGCATTTACAATATTCATTGATTTTTGCCATTGAAAAACGTCCAGAAATGTTTGAAGCTACTGACTGAATGAAAGGAGCTGGCATCTCACTCTCTTTGAATCTTCTTTATCATGCTAGGATTAGCAGGAAAAAGCAAAAAATTTCAGAATTGCACCTTGCAATGCGGAGAAATTACTGTTTGTGCATTTGCAATATTCATTGATTTTTGCCATTGAAAAACATCATGTTATTCATATACCAGAAATGTTTGAAGCTACTGACTGAATGAAAGGAGCTGGCATCTCACTCTCTTTGAATCTTCTTTAGCATGCTAGGATTAGCAGGAAAAAGCAAAAAATTTCAGAATTGCACCTTGCAATGCGGAGAAATTACTGTGTGTGCATTTACAATATTCATTGATTTTTGCCATTGAAAAACATGTTATTCATATAAAAGAAATGTTTGAAGCTACTGACTGAATGAAAAGAGCTGGCATCTCACTCTCTTTGAATCTTCTTTACCATGCCAGGATTAGCAGGAAAAAGCAAAAAATTTCAGAATTGCACCTTGCAATGTGGAGATATTACTGTTTGTGCATTTACAATATTCATTGATTTTTGCCATTGAAAAACGTCCAGAAATGTTTGAAGCTACTGACTGAATGAAAGGAGCTGGCATCTCACTCTCTTTGAATCTTCTTTATCATGCTAGGATTAGCAGGAAAAAGCAAAATATTTCAGAATTGCACATTGCAATGCGGAGAAATTACTGTTTGTGCATTTACAATATTCATTGATTTTTGCCATTGAAAAACATCATGTTATTCATATACCAGAAATGTTTGAAGCTACTGACTGAATGAAAAGAGCTGGCATCTCACTCTCTTTGAATCTTCTTTATCATGCTAAGAGGAGCAGGAAAAAGCAAAAAATTTCAGAATTGCACCTTGCAATGTGGAGATATTACTGTTTGTGCATTTACAATATTCATTGATTTTTGCCATTGAAAAACGTCCAGAAATGTTTGAAGCTACTGACTGAATGAAAGGAGCTGGCATCTCACTCTCTTTGAATCTTCTTTATCATGCTAGGATTAGCAGGAAAAAGCAAAAAATTTCAGAATTGCACCTTGCAATGCGGAGAAATTACTGTGTGTGCATTTACAATATTCATTGATTTTTGCCATTGAAAAACATCGTTATTCATATACCAGAAATGTTTGAAGCTACTGACTGAATGAAAAGAGCTGGCATCTCACTCTCTTTGAATCTTCTTTATCATGCCAGGATTAGCAGGAAAAAGCAAAAAATTTCAGAATTGCACGTTGCAATGTGGAGATATTACTGTTTGTGCATTTACAATATTCATTGATTTTTGCCATTGAAAAACGTCCAGAAATGTTTGAAGCTACTGACTGAATGAAAGGAGCTGGCATCTCACTCTCTTTGAATCTTCTTTATCATGCTGGGATTAGCAGGAAAAAGCAAAAAATTTCAGAATTGCACCTTGCAATGTGGAGATATTACTGTTTGTGCATTTACAATATTCATTGATTTTTGCCATTGAAAAACGTCCAGAAATGTTTGAAGCTACTGACTGAATGAAAGGAGCTGGCATCTCACTCTCTTTGAATCTTCTTTATCATGCTAGGATTAGCAGGAAAAAGCAAAAAATTTCAGAATTGCACCTTGCAATGCGGAGAAATTACTGTTTGTGCATTTACAATATTCATTGATTTTTGCCATTGAAAAACATGTTATTCATATACCAGAAAAGTTTGAAGCTACTGACTGAATGAAAAGAGCTGGCATCTCACTCTCTTTGAATCTTCTTTATCATGCCAGGATTAGCAGGAAAAAGCAAAAAATTTCAGAATTGCACGTTGCAATGTGGAGATATTACTGTTTGTGCATTTACAATATTCATTGATTTTTGCCATTGAAAAACGTCCAGAAATGTTTGAAGCTACTGACTGAATGAAAGGAGCTGGCATCTCACTCTCTTTGAATCTTCTTTATCATGCTAGGATTAGCAGGAAAAAGCAAAAAATTTCAGAATTGCACCTTGCAATGCGGAGAAATTACTGTTTGTGCATTTACAATATTCATTGATTTTTGCCATTGAAAAACATCATGTTATTCATATACCAGAAATGTTTGAAGCTACTGACTGAATGAAAGGAGCTGGCATCTCACTCTCTTTGAATCTTCTTTAGCATGCTAGGATTAGCAGGAAAAAGCAAAAAATTTCAGAATTGCACCTTGCAATGCGGAGAAATTACTGTGTGTGCATTTACAATATTCATTGATTTTTGCCATTGAAAAACATGTTATTCATATAAAAGAAATGTTTGAAGCTACTGACTGAATGAAAAGAGCTGGCATCTCACTCTCTTTGAAACTTCTTTATCATGCCAGGATTAGCAGGAAAAAGCAAAAAATTTCAGAATTGCACCTTGCAATGTGGAGATATTACTGTTTGTGCATTTACAATATTCATTGATTTTTGCCATTGAAAAACGTCCAGAAATGTTTGAAGCTACTGACTGAATGAAAGGAGCTGGCATCTCACTCTCTTTGAATCTTCTTTATCATGCTAGGATTAGCAGGAAAAAGCAAAAAATTTCAGAATTGCACATTGCAATGCGGAGAAATTACTGTTTGTGCATTTACAATATTCATTGATTTTTGCCATTGAAAAACATCATGTTATTCATATACCAGAAATGTTTGAAGCTACTGACTGAATGAAAAGAGCTGGCATCTCACTCTCTTTGAATCTTCTTTATCATGCTAAGAGGAGCAGGAAAAAGCAAAAAATTTCAGAATTGCACCTTGCAATGTGGAGATATTACTGTTTGTGCATTTACAATATTCATTGATTTTTGCCATTGAAAAACGTCCAGAAATGTTTGAAGCTACTGACTGAATGAAAGGAGCTGGCATCTCACTCTCTTTGAATCTTCTTTATCATGCTAGGATTAGCAGGAACAAGCAAAAAATTTCAGAATTGCACCTTGCAATGCGGAGAAATTACTGTGTGTGCATTTACAATATTCATTGATTTTTGCCATTGAAAAACATCGTTATTCATATACCAGAAATGTTTGAAGCTACTGACTGAATGAAAAGAGCTGGCATCTCACTCTCTTTGAATCTTCTTTATCATGCCAGGATTAGCAGGAAAAAGCAAAAAATTTCAGAATTGCACGTTGCAATGTGGAGATATTACTGTTTGTGCATTTACAATATTCATTGATTTTTGCCATTGAAAAACGTCCAGAAATGTTTGAAGCTACTGACTGAATGAAAGGAGCTGGCATCTCACTCTCTTTGAATCTTCTTTATCATGCTAGGATTAGCAGGAAAAAGCAAAAAATTTCAGAATTGCACCTTGCAATGTGGAGATATTACTGTTTGTGCATTTACAATATTCATTGATTTTTGCCATTGAAAAACGTCCAGAAATGTTTGAAGCTACTGAATGAATGAAAGGAGCTGGCATCTCACTCTCTTTGAATCTTCTTTATCATGCTAGGATTAGCAGGAAAAAGCAAAAAATTTCAGAATTGCACCTTGCAATGCGGAGAAATTACTGTTTGTGCATTTACAATATTCATTGATTTTTGCCATTGAAAAACATGTTATTCATATACCAGAAATGTTTGAAGCTACTGACTGAATGAAAAGAGCTGGCATCTCACTCTCTTTGAATCTTCTTTATCATGCCAGGATTAGCAGGAAAAAGCAAAAAATTTCAGAATTGCACGTTGCAATGTGGAGATATTACTGTTTGTGCATTTACAATATTCATTGATTTTTGCCATTGAAAAACGTCCAGAAATGTTTGAAGCTACTGACTGAATGAAAGGAGCTGGCATCTCACTCTCTTTGAATCTTCTTTATCATGCTAGGATTAGCAGGAAAAAGCAAAAAATTTCAGAATTGCACCTTGCAATGTGGAGATATTACTGTTTGTGCATTTACAATATTCATTGATTTTTGCCATTGAAAAACGTCCAGAAATGTTTGAAGCTACTGACTGAATGAAAGGAGCTGGCATCTCACTCTCTTTGAATCTTCTTTATCATGCTAGGATTAGCAGGAAAAAGCAAAAAATTTCAGAATTGCACCTTGCAATGCGGAGAAATTACTGTTTGTGCATTTACAATATTCATTGATTTTTGCCATTGAAAAACATGTTATTCATATACCAGAAATGTTTGAAGCTACTGACTGAATGAAAAGAGCTGGCATCTCACTCTCTTTGAATCTTCTTTATCATGCCAGGATTAGCAGGAAAAAGCAAAAAATTTCAGAATTGCACCTTGCAATGTGGAGATATTACTGTTTGTGCATTTACAATATTCATTGATTTTTGCCATTGAAAAACGTCCAGAAATGTTTGAAGCTACTGACTGAATGAAAGGAGCTGGCATCTCACTCTCTTTGAATCTTCTTTATCATGCTAGGATTAGCAGGAAAAAGCAAAAAATTTCAGAATTGCACCTTGCAATGCGGAGAAATTACTGTGTGTGCATTTACAATATTCATTGATTTTTGCCATTGAAAAACATCGTTATTCATATACCAGAAATGTTTGAAGCTACTGACTGAATGAAAAGAGCTGGCATCTCACTCTCTTTGAATCTTCTTTATCATGCCAGGATTAGCAGGAAAAAGCAAAAAATTTCAGAATTGCACGTTGCAATGTGGAGATATTACTGTTTGTGCATTTGCAATATTCATTGATTTTTGCCATTGAAAAACATCGTTATTCATATACCAGAAATGTTTGAAGCTACTGACTGAATGAAAAGAGCTGGCATCTCACTCTCTTTGAATCTTCTTTATCATGCCAGGATTAGCAGGAAAAAGCAAAAAATTTCATAATTGCACCTTGCAATGTGGAGATATTACTGTTTGTGCATTTACAATATTCATTGATTTTTGCCATTGAAAAACGTCCAGAAATGTTTGAAGCTACTGACTGAATGAAAGGAGCTGGCATCTCACTCTCTTTGAATCTTCTTTATCATGCTAGGATTAGCAGGAAAAAGCAAAAAATTTCAGAATTGCACCTTGCAATGCGGAGAAATTACTGTTTGTGCATTTACAATATTCATTGATTTTTGCCATTGAAAAACGTCCAGAAATGTTTGAAGCTACTGACTGAATGAAAAGAGCTGGCATCTCACTCTCTTTGAATCTTCTTTATCATGCTAAGAGGAGCAGGAAAAAGCAAAAAATTTCAGAATTGAACGTTGCAATGTGGAGATATTACTGTTTGTGCATTTACAATATTCATTGATTTTTGCCATTGAAAAACATGTTATTCATATACCAGAAATGTTTGAAGCTACTGACTGAATGAAAAGAGCTGGCATCTCACTCTCTTCGAATCTTCTTTATCATGCCAGGATTAGCAGGAAAAAGCAAAAAATTTCAGAATTGCACGTTGCAATGTGGAGATATTACTGTTTGTGCATTTACAATATTCATTGATTTTTGTCATTGAAAAACGTCCAGAAATGTTTGAAGCTACTGACTGAATGAAAGGAGCTGGCATCTCACTCTCTTTGAATCTTCTTTATCATGCTAGGATTAGCAGGAAAAAGCAAAAAATTTCAGAATTGCACCTTGCAATGTGGAGATATTACTGTTTGTGCATTTACAATATTCATTGATTTTTGCCATTGAAAAACATCGTTATTCACATACCAGAAATGTTTGAAGCTACTGACTGAATGAAAAGAGCTGGCATCTCACTCTCTTTGAATCTTCTTTATCATGCCAGGATTAGCAGGAAAAAGCAAAAAATTTCAGAATTGCACATTGCAATGCGGAGAAATTACTGTTTGTGCATTTACAATATTCATTGATTTTTGCCATTGAAAAACATGTTATTCATATACCAGAAATGTTTGAAGCTACTGACTGAATGAAAAGAGCTGGCATCTCACTCTCTTTGAATCTTCTTTATCATGCTAGGATTAGCAGGAAAAAGCAAAAAATTTCAGAATTGCACCTTGCAATGCGGAGAAATTACTGTGTGTGCATTTACAATATTCATTGATTTTTGCCATTGAAAAACATCGTTATTCATATACCAGAAATGTTTGAAGCTACTGACTGAATGAAAAGAGCTGGCATCCCACTCTCTTTGAATCTTCTTTATCATGCTAGGATTAGGAGGAAAAAGCAAAAAATTTCAGAATTGCACCTTGCAATGTGGAGATATTACTGTTTGTGCATTTACAATATTCATTGATTTTTGCCTCTGAAAAACATGTTATTCATATACCAGAAATGTTTGAAGCTACTGACTGAATGAAAGGAGCTGGCATCTCACTCTCTTTGAATCTTCTTTATCATGCTAGGATTAGCAGGAAAAAGCAAAAAATTTCAGAATTGCACCTTGCAATGCGGAGAAATTACTGTTTGTGCATTTACAATATTCATTGATTTTTGCCATTGAAAAACATGTTATTCATATACCAGAAATGTTTGAAGCTACTGACTGAATGAAAGGAGCTGGCATCTCACTCTCTTTGAATCTTCTTTATCATGCTAGGATTAGCAGGAAAAAGCAAAAAATTTCAGAATTGCACCTTGCAATGCGGAGAAATTACTGTTTGTGCATTTACAATATTCATTGATTTTTGCCATTGAAAAACATGTTATTCATATACCAGAAATGTTTGAAGCTACTGACTGAATGAAAAGAGCTGGCATCTCACTCTCTTTGAATCTTCTTTATCATGCCAGGATTAGCAGGAAAAAGCAAAAAATTTCAGAATTGCACCTTGCAATGTGGAGATATTACTGTTTGTGCATTTACAATATTCATTGATTTTTGCCATTGAAAAACGTCCAGAAATGTTTGAAGCTACTGACTGAATGAAAAGAGCTGGCATCTCACTCTCTTTGAATCTTCTTTATCATGCCAGGATTAGCAGGAAAAAGCAAAAAATTTCAGAATTGCACCTTGCAATGTGGAGATATTACTGTTTGTGCATTTACAATATTCATTGATTTTTGCCATTGAAAAACGTCCAGAAATGTTTGAAGCTACTGACTGAATGAAAGGAGCTGGCATCTCACTCTCTTTGAATCTTCTTTATCATGCTAGGATTAGCAGGAAAAAGCAAAAAATTTCAGAATTGCACCTTGCAATGCGGAGAAATTACTGTTTGTGCATTTACAATATTCATTGATTTTTGCCATTGAAAAACATGTTATTCATATACCAGAAATGTTTGAAGCTACTGACTGAATGAAAAGAGCTGGCATCTCCCTCTCTTTGAATCTTCTTTATCATGCTAGGATTAGCAGGAAAAAGCAAAAAATTTCAGAATTGCACCTTGCAATGTGGAGATATTACTGTTTGTGCATTTACAATATTCATTGATTTTTGCCATTGAAAAACGTCCAGAAATGTTTGAAGCTACTGACTGAATGAAAAGAGCAGGCATCTCACTCTCTTTGAATCTTCTTTATCATGCCAGGATTAGCAGGCAAAAGCAAAAAATTTCAGAATTGCACCTTGCAATGTGGAGATATTACTGTTTGTGCATTTACAATATTCATTGATTTTTGCCATTGAAAAACGTCCAGAAATGTTTGAAGCTACTGACTGAATGAAAGGAGCTGGCATCTCACTCTCTTTGAATCTTCTTTATCATGCTAGGATTAGCAGGAAAAAGCAAAAAATTTCAGAATTGCACCTTGCAATGTGGAGAAATTACTGTTTGTGCATTTACAATATTCATTGATTTTTGCCATTGAAAAACATGTTATTCATATACCAGAAATGTTTGAAGCTACTGACTGAATGAAAAGAGCTGGCATCTCACTCTCTTTGAATCTTCTTTATCATGCCAGGATTAGCAGGAAAAAGCAAAAAATTTCAGAATTGCACCTTGCAATGTGGAGATATTACTGTTTGTGCATTTACAATATTCATTGATTTTTGCCATTGAAAAACGTCCAGAAATGTTTGAAGCTACTGACTGAATGAAAAGAGCTGGCATCTCACTCTCTTTGAATCTTCTTTATCATGCCAGGATTAGCAGGAAAAAGCAAAAAATTTCAGAATTGCACCTTGCAATGTGGAGATATTACTGTTTGTGCATTTACAATATTCATTGATTTTTGCCATTGAAAAACGTCCAGAAATGTTTGAAGCTACTGACTGAATGAAAGGAGCTGGCATCTCACTCTCTTTGAATCTTCTTTATCATGCTAGGATTAGCAGGAAAAAGCAAAAAATTTCAGAATTGTACCTTGCAATGCGGAGAAATTACTGTTTGTGCATTTACAATATTCATTGATTTTTGCCATTGAAAAACATGTTATTCATATACCAGAAATGTTTGAAGCTACTGACTGAATGAAAAGAGCTGGCATCTCCCTCTCTTTGAATCTTCTTTATCATGCTAGGATTAGCAGGAAAAAGCAAAAAATTTCAGAATTGCACCTTGCAATGTGGAGATATTACTGTTTGTGCATTTACAATATTCATTGATTTTTGCCATTGAAAAACGTCCAGAAATGTTTGAAGCTACTGACTGAATGAAAAGAGCTGGCATCTCACTCTCTTTGAATCTTCTTTATCATGCCAGGATTAGCAGGCAAAAGCAAAAAATTTCAGAATTGCACCTTGCAATGTGGAGATATTACTGTTTGTGCATTTACAATATTCATTGATTTTTGCCATTGAAAAACGTCCAGAAATGTTTGAAGCTACTGACTGAATGAAAGGAGCTGGCATCTCACTCTCTTTGAATCTTCTTTATCATGCTAGGATTAGCAGGAAAAAGCAAAAAATTTCAGAATTGCACCTTGCAATGCGGAGAAATTACTGTTTGTGCATTTACAATATTCATTGATTTTTGCCATTGAAAAACATGTTATTCATATACCAGAAATGTTTGAAGCTACTGACTGAATGAAAGGAGCTGGCATCTCACTCTCTTTGAATCTTCTTTATCATGCCAGGATTAGCAGGAAAAAGCAAAAAATTTCAGAATTGCACCTTGCAATGTGGAGATATTACTGTTTGTGCATTTACAATATTCATTGATTTTTGCCATTGAAAAACGTCCAGAAATGTTTGAAGCTACTGACTGAATGAAAAGAGCTGGCATCTCACTCTCTTTGAATCTTCTTTATCATGCCAGGATTAGCAGGAAGAAGCAAAAAATTTCAGAATTGCACATTGCAATGTGGAGATATTACTGTTTGTGCATTTACAATATTCATTGATTTTTGCCATTGAAAAACGTCCCGAAATGTTTGAAGCTACTGACTGAATGAAAGGAGCTGGCATCTCACTCTCTTTGAATCTTCTTTATCATGCTAGGATTAGCAGGAAAAAGCAAAAAATTTCAGAATTGCACCTTGCAATGCGGAGAAATTACTGTTTGTGCATTTACAATATTCATTGATTTTTGCCATTGAAAAACATGTTATTCATATACCAGAAATGTTTGAAGCTACTGACTGAATGAAAGGAGCTGGCATCTCACTCTCTTTGAATCTTCTTTATCATGCCAGGATTAGCAGGAAAAAGCAAAAAATTTCAGAATTGCACCTTGCAATGTGGAGATATTACTGTTTGTGCATTTACAATATTTATTGATTTTTGCCATTGAAAAACGTCCAGAAATGTTTGAAGCTACTGACTGAATGAAAAGAGCTGGCATCTCACTCTCTTTGAATCTTCTTTATCATGCTAGGATTAGCAGGAAAAAGCAAAAAATTTCAGAATTGCACCTTGCAATGCGTAGAAATTACTGTTTGTGCATTTACAATATTCATTGATTTTTGCCATTGAAAAACGTCCAGAAATGTTTGAAGCTACTGACTGAATGAAAGGAGCTGGCATCTCACTCTCTTTGAATCTTCTTTATCATGCTAGGATTAGCAGGAAAAAGCAAAAAATTTCAGAATTGCACCTTGCAATGCGGAGAAATTACTGTTTGTGCATTTACAATTTTCATTGATTTTTGCCATTGAAAAACATGTTATTCATATACCAGAAATGTTTGAAGCTACTGACTGAATGAAAAGAGCTGGCATCTCACTCTCTTTGAATCTTCTTTATCATGCCAGGATTAGCAGGAAAAAGCAAAAAATTTCAGAATTGCACCTTGCAATGTGGAGATATTACTGTTTGTGCATTTACAATATTCATTGATTTTTGCCATTGAAAAACATGTTATTCATATACCAGAAATGTTTGAAGCTACTGACTGAATGAAAAGAGCTGGCATCTCACTCTCTTTGAATCTTCTTTATCATGCCAGGATTAGCAGGAAAAAGCAAAAAATTTCAGAATTGCACCTTGCAATGTGGAGATATTACTGTTTGTGCATTTACAATATTCATTGATTTTTGCCATTGAAAAACGTCCAGAAATGTTTGTAGCTACTGACTGAATGAAAGGAGCTGGCATCTCACTCTCTTTGAATCTTCTTTATCATGCTAGGATTAGCAGGAAAAAGCAAAAAATTTCAGAATTGCACCTTGCAATGCGGAGAAATTACTGTGTGTGCATTTACAATATTCATTGATTTTTGCCATTGAAAAACATCGTTATTCATATACCAGAAATGTTTGAAGCTACTGACTGAATGAAAAGAGCTGGCATCTCACTCTCTTTGAATCTTCTTTATCATGCCAGGATTAGCAGGAAAAAGCAAAAAATTTCAGAATTGCACCTTGCAATGTGGAGATATTACTGTTTGTGCATTTACAATATTCATTGATTTTTGCCATTGAAAAACATGTTATTCATATACCAGAAATGTTTGAAGCTACTGACTGAATGAAAAGAGCTGGCATCTCACTCTCTTTGAATCTTCTTTATCATGCCAGGATTAGCAGGAAAAAGCAAAAAATTTCAGAATTGCACCTTGCAATGTGGAGATATTACTGTTCGTGCATTTACAATATTCATTGATTTTTGCCATTGAAAAACGTCCAGAAATGTTTGAAGCTACTGACTGAATGAAAGGAGCTGGCATCTCACTCTCTTTGAATCTTCTTTATCATGCTAGGATTAGCAGGAAAAAGCAAAAAATTTCAGAATTGCACCTTGCAATGCGGAGAAATTACTGTGTGTGCATTTACAATATTCATTGATTTTTGCCATTGAAAAACATCATGTTATTCATATACCAGAAATGTTTGAAGCTACTGACTGAATGAAAGGAGCTGGCATCTCACTCTCTTTGAATCTTCTTTATCATGCTAGGATTAGCAGGAAAAAGCAAAAAATTTCAGAATTGCACCTTGCAATGTGGAGATATTACTGTTTGTGCATTTACAATATTCATTGATTTTTGCCATTGAAAAACGTCCAGAAATGTTTGAAGCTACTGACTGAATGAAAGGAGCTGGCATCTCACTCTCTTTGAATCTTCTTTATCATGCTAGGATTAGCAGGAAAAAGCAAAAAATTTCAGAATTGCACCTTGCAATGCGGAGAAATTACTGTGTGTGCATTTACAATATTCATTGATTTTTGCCATTGAAAAACATGTTATTCATATAAAAGAAATGTTTGAAGCTACTGACTGAATGAAAAGAGCTGGCATCTCACTCTCTTTGAATCTTCTTTATCATGCCAGGATTAGCAGGAAAAAGCAAAAAATTTCAGAATTGCACCTTGCAATGTGGAGATATTACTGTTTGTGCATTTACAATATTCATTGATTTTTGCCATTGAAAAACGTCCAGAAATGTTTGAAGCTACTGACTGAATGAAAGGAGCTGGCATCTCACTCTCTTTGAATCTTCTTTATCATGCTAGGATTAGCAGGAAAAAGCAAAAAATTTCAGAATTGCACATTGCAATGCGGAGAAATTACTGTTTGTGCATTTACAATATTCATTGATTTTTGCCATTGAAAAACATCATGTTATTCATATACCAGAAATGTTTGAAGCTACTGACTGAATGAAAAGAGCTGGCATCTCACTCTCTTTGAATCTTCTTTATCATGCTAAGAGGAGCAGGAAAAAGCAAAAAATTTCAAAATTGCACCTTGCAATGTGGAGATATTACTGTTTGTGCATTTACAATATTCATTGATTTTTGCCATTGAAAAACGTCCAGAAATGTTTGAAGCTACTGACTGAATGAAAGGAGCTGGCATCTCACTCTCTTTGAATCTTCTTTATCATGCTAGGATTAGCAGGAAAAAGCAAAAAATTTCAGAATTGCACCTTGCAATGCGGAGAAATTACTGTGTGTGCATTTACAATATTCATTGATTTTTGCCATTGAAAAACATCGTTATTCATATACCAGAAATGTTTGAAGCTACTGACTGAATGAAAAGAGCTGGCATCTCACTCTCTTTGAATCTTCTTTATCATGCCAGGATTAGCAGGAAAAAGCAAAAAATTTCAGAATTGCACGTTGCAATGTGGAGATATTACTGTTTGTGCATTTACAATATTCATTGATTTTTGCCATTGAAAAACGTCCAGAAATGTTTGAAGCTACTGACTGAATGAAAGGAGCTGGCATCTCACTCTCTTTGAATCTTCTTTATCATGCTAGGATTAGCAGGAAAAAGCAAAAAATTTCAGAATTGCACCTTGCAATGTGGAGATATTACTGTTTGTGCATTTACAATATTCATTGATTTTTGCCATTGAAAAACGTCCAGAAATGTTTGAAGCTACTGACTGAATGAAAGGAGCTGGCATCTCACTCTCTTTGAATCTTCTTTATCATGCTAGGATTAGCAGGAAAAAGCAAAAAATTTCAGAATTGCACCTTGCAATGCGGAGAAATTACTGTTTGTGCATTTACAATATTCATTGATTTTTGCCATTGAAAAACATCATGTTATTCATATACCAGAAATGTTTGAAGCTACTGACTGAATGAAAGGAGCTGGCATCTCACTCTCTTTGAATCTTCTTTATCATGCTAGGATTAGCAGGAAAAAGCAAAAAATTTCAGAATTGCACCTTGCAATGCGGAGAAATTACTGTGTGTGCATTTACAATATTCATTGATTTTTGCCATTGAAAAACATCGTTATTCATATACCAGAAATGTTTGAAGCTACTGACTGAATGAAAAGAGCTGGCATCTCACTCTCTTTGAATCTTCTTTATCATGCCAGGATTAGCAGGAAAAAGCAAAAAATTTCAGAATTGCACGTTGCAATGTGGAGATATTACTGTTTGTGCATTTACAATATTCATTGATTTTTGCCATTGAAAAACGTCCAGAAATGTTTGAAGCTACTGACTGAATGAAAGGAGCTGGCATCTCACTCTCTTTGAATCTTCTTTATCATGCTAGGATTAGCAGGAAAAAGCAAAAAATTTCAGAATTGCACCTTGCAATGCGGAGAAATTACTGTGTGTGCATTTACAATATTCATTGATTTTTGCCATTGAAAAACATGTTATTCATATAAAAGAAATGTTTGAAGCTACTGACTGAATGAAAAGAGCTGGCATCTCACTCTCTTTGAATCTTCTTTATCATGCCAGGATTAGCAGGAAAAAGCAAAAAATTTCAGAATTGCACCTTGCAATGTGGCGATATTACTGTTTGTGCATTTACAATATTCATTGATTTTTGCCATTGAAAAACGTCCAGAAATGTTTGAAGCTACTGACTGAATGAAAGGAGCTGGCATCTCACTCTCTTTGAATCTTCTTTATCATGCTAGGATTAGCAGGAAAAAGCAAAAAATTTCAGAATTGCACATTGCAATGCGGGAAATTACTGTTTGTGCATTTACAATATTCATTGATTTTTGCCATTGAAAAACATCATGTTATTCATATACCAGAAATGTTTGAAGCTACTGACTGAATGAAAAGAGCTGGCATCTCACTCTCTTTGAATCTTCTTTATCATGCTAAGAGGAGCAGGAAAAAGCAAAAAATTTCAGAATTGCACCTTGCAATGTGGAGATATTACTGTTTGTGCATTTACAATATTCATTGATTTTTGCCATTGAAAAACGTCCAGAAATGTTTGAAGCTACTGACTGAATGAAAGGAGCTGGCATCTCACTCTCTTTGAATCTTCTTTATCATGCTAGGATTAGCAGGAAAAAGCAAAAAATTTCAGAATTGCACCTTGCAATGCGGAGAAATTACTGTGTGTGCATTTACAATATTCATTGATTTTTGCCATTGAAAAACATCGTTATTCATATACCAGAAATGTTTGAAGCTACTGACTGAATGAAAAGAGCTGGCATCTCACTCTCTTTGAATCTTCTTTATCATGCCAGGATTAGCAGGAAAAAGCAAAAAATTTCAGAATTGCACGTTGCAATGTGGAGATATTACTGTTTGTGCATTTACAATATTCATTGATTTTTGCCATTGAAAAACGTCCAGAAATGTTTGAAGCTACTGACTGAATGAAAGGAGCTGGCATCTCACTCTCTTTGAATCTTCTTTATCATGCTAGGATTAGCAGGAAAAAGCAAAAAATTTCAGAATTGCACCTTGCAATGTGGAGATATTACTGTTTGTGCATTTACAATATTCATTGATTTTTGCCATTGAAAAACGTCCAGAAATGTTTGAAGCTACTGACTGAATGAAAGTAGCTGGCATCTCACTCTCTTTGAATCTTCTTTATCATGCTAGGATTAGCAGGAAAAAGCAAAAAATTTCAGAATTGCACCTTGCAATGCGGAGAAATTACTGTTTGTGCATTTACAATATTCATTGATTTTTGCCATTGAAAAACATGTTATTCATATACCAGAAATGTTTGAAGCTACTGACTGAATGAAAAGAGCTGGCATCTCACTCTCTTTGAATCTTCTTTATCATGCCAGGATTAGCAGGAAAAAGCAAAAAATTTCAGAATTGCACGTTGCAATGTGGAGATATTACTGTTTGTGCATTTACAATATTCATTGATTTTTGCCATTGAAAAACGTCCAGAAATGTTTGAAGCTACTGACTGAATGAAAGGAGCTGGCATCTCACTCTCTTTGAATCTTCTTTATCATGCTAGGATTAGCAGGAAAAAGCAAAAAATTTCAGAATTGCACCTTGCAATGTGGAGATATTACTGTTTGTGCATTTACAATATTCATTGATTTTTGCCATTGAAAAACGTCCAGAAATGTTTGAAGCTACTGACTGAATGAAAGGAGCTGGCATCTCACTCTCTTTGAATCTTCTTTATCATGCTAGGATTAGCAGGAAAAAGCAAAAAATTTCAGAATTGCACCTTGCAATGCGGAGAAATTACTGTTTGTGCATTTACAATATTCATTGATTTTTGCCATTGAAAAACATGTTATTCATATACCAGAAATGTTTGAAGCTACTGACTGAATGAAAAGAGCTGGCATCTCACTCTCTTTGAATCTTCTTTATCATGCCAGGATTAGCAGGAAAAAGCAAAAAATTTCAGAATTGCACCTTGCAATGTGGAGATATTACTGTTTGTGCATTTACAATATTCATTGATTTTTGCCATTGAAAAACGTCCAGAAATGTTTGAAGCTACTGACTGAATGAAAGGAGCTGGCATCTCACTCTCTTTGAATCTTCTTTATCATGCTAGGATTAGCAGGAAAAAGCAAAAAAATTCAGAATTGCACCTTGCAATGCGGAGAAATTACTGTGTGTGCATTTACAATATTCATTGATTTTTGCCATTGAAAAACATCGTTATTCATATACCAGAAATGTTTGAAGCTACTGACTGAATGAAAAGAGCTGGCATCTCACTCTCTTTGAATCTTCTTTATCATGCCAGGATTAGCAGGAAAAAGCAAAAAATTTCAGAATTGCACGTTGCAATGTGGAGATATTACTGTTTGTGCATTTACAATATTCATTGATTTTTGCCATTGAAAAACATCGTTATTCATATACCAGAAATGTTTGAAGCTACTGACTGAATGAAAAGAGCTGGCATCTCACTCTCTTTGAATCTTCTTTATCATGCCAGGATTAGCAGGAAAAAGCAAAAAATTTCAGAATTGCACGTTGCAATGTGGAGATATTACTGTTTGTGCATTTACAATATTCATTGATTTTTGCCATTGAAAAACATCGTTATTCATATACCAGAAATGTTTGAAGCTACTGACTGAATGAAAAGAGCTGGCATCTCACTCTCTTTGAATCTTCTTTATCATGCCAGGATTAGCAGGAAAAAGCAAAAAATTTCAGAATTGCACGTTGCAATGTGGAGATATTACTGTTTGTGCATTTACAATATTCATTGATTTTTGCCATTGAAAAACGTCCAGAAATGTTTGAAGCTACTGACTGAATGAAAGGAGCTGGCATCTCACTCTCTTTGAATCTTCTTTATCATGCTAGGATTAGCAGGAAAAAGCAAAAAATTTCAGAATTGCACCTTGCAATGTGGAGATATTACTGTTTGTGCATTTACAATATTCATTGATTTTTGCCATTGAAAAACGTCCAGAAATGTTTGAAGCTACTGACTGAATGAAAGGAGCTGGCATCTCACTCTCTTTGAATCTTCTTTATCATGCTAGGATTAGCAGGAAAAAGCAAAAAATTTCAGAATTGCACCTTGCAATGCGGAGAAATTACTGTTTGTGCATTTACAATGTTCTTTGATTTTTGCCATTGAAAAACATTTTATTCATATACCAGAAATGTTTGAAGCTACTGACTGAATGAAAAGAGCTGGCATCTCACTCTCTTTGAATCTTCTTTATCATGCCAGGATTAGCAGGAAAAAGCAAAAAATTTCAGAATTGCACGTTGCAATGTGGAGATATTACTGTTTGTGCATTTACAATATTCATTGATTTTTGCCATTGAAAAACGTCCAGAAATGTTTGAAGCTACTGACTGAATGAAAGGAGCTGGCATCTCACTCTCTTTGAATCTTCTTTATCATGCTAGGATTAGCAGGAAAAAGCAAAAAATTTCAGAATTGCACCTTGCAATGCGGAGAAATTACTGTTTGTGCATTTACAATATTCATTGATTTTTGCCATTGAAAAACATCATGTTATTCATATACCAGAAATGTTTGAAGCTACTGACTGAATGTAAGGAGCTGGCATCTCACTCTCTTTGAATCTTCTTTATCATGCTAGGATTAGCAGGAAAAAGCAAAAAATTTCAGAATTGCACCTTGCAATGCGGAGAAATTACTGTGTGTGCATTTACAATATTCATTGATTTTTGCCATTGAAAAACATCGTTATTCATATACCAGAAATGTTTGAAGCTACTGACTGAATGAAAAGAGCTGGCATCTCACTCTCTTTGAATCTTCTTTATCATGCCAGGATTAGCAGGAAAAAGCAAAAAATTTCAGAATTGCACGTTGCAATGTGGAGATATTACTGTTTGTGCATTTACAATATTCATTGATTTTTGCCATTGAAAAACGTCCAGAAATGTTTGAAGCTACTGACTGAATGAAAGGAGCTGGCATCTCACTCTCTTTGAATCTTCTTTATCATGCTAGGATTAGCAGGAAAAAGCAAAAAATTTCAGAATTGCACCTTGCAATGCGGAGAAATTACTGTGTGTGCATTTACAATATTCATTGATTTTTGCCATTGAAAAACATGTTATTCATATAAAAGAAATGTTTGAAGCTACTGACTGAATGAAAAGAGCTGGCATCTCACTCTCTTTGAATCTTCTTTATCATGCCAGGATTAGCAGGAAAAAGCAAAAAATTTCAGAATTGCACCTTGCAATGTGGAGATATTACTGTTTGTGCATTTACAATATTCATTGATTTTTGCCATTGAAAAACGTCCAGAAATGTTTGAAGCTACTGACTGAATGAAAGGAGCTGGCATCTCACTCTCTTTGAATCTTCTTTATCATGCTAGGATTAGCAGGAAAAAGCAAAAAATTTCAGAATTGCACATTGCAATGCGGAGAAATTACTGTTTGTGCATTTACAATATTCATTGATTTTTGCCATTGAAAAACATCATGTTATTCATATACCAGAAATGTTTGAAGCTACTGACTGAATGAAAAGAGCTGGCATCTCACTCTCTTTGAATCTTCTTTATCATGCTAAGAGGAGCAGGAAAAAGCAAAAAATTTCAGAATTGCACCTTGCAATGTGGAGATATTACTGTTTGTGCATTTACAATATTCATTGATTTTTGCCATTGAAAAACGTCCAGAAATGTTTGAAGCTACTGACTGAATGAAAGGAGCTGGCATCTCACTCTCTTTGAATCTTCTTTATCATGCTAGGATTAGCAGGAAAAAGCAAAAAATTTCAGAATTGCACCTTGAAATGCGGAGAAATTACTGTGTGTGCATTTACAATATTCATTGATTTTTGCCATTGAAAAACATCGTTATTCATATACCAGAAATGTTTGAAGCTACTGACTGAGTGAAAAGAGCTGGCATCTCACTCTCTTTGAATCTTCTTTATCATGCCAGGATTAGCAGGAAAAAGCAAAAAATTTCAGAATTGCACGTTGCAATGTGGAGATATTACTGTTTGTGCATTTACAATATTCATTGATTTTTGCCATTGAAAAACATCGTTATTCATATACCAGAAATGTTTGAAGCTACTGACTGAATGAAAAGAGCTGGCATCTCACTCTCTTTGAATCTTCTTTATCATGCCAGGATTAGCAGGAAAAAGCAAAAAATTTCAGAATTGCACGTTGCAATGTGGAGATATTACTGTTTGTGCATTTACAATATTCATTGATTTTTGCCATTGAAAAACGTCCAGAAATGTTTGAAGCTACTGACTGAATGAAAGGAGCTGGCATCTCACTCTCTTTGAATCTTCTTTATCATGCTAGGATTAGCAGGAAAAAGCAAAAAATTTCAGAATTGCACCTTGCAATGCGGAGAAATTACTGTTTGTGCATTTACAATATTCATTGATTTTTGCCATTGAAAAACGTCCAGAAATGTTTGAAGCTACTGACTGAATGAAAAGAGCTGGCATCTCACTCTCTTTGAATCTTCTTTATCATGCTAAGAGGAGCAGGAAAAAGCAAAAAATTTCAGAATTGCACGTTGCAATGTGGAGATATTACTGTTTGTGCATTTACAATATTCATTGATTTTTGCCATTGAAAAACATGTTATTCATATACCAGAAATGTTTGAAGCTACTGACTGAATGAAAAGAGCTGGCATCTCACTCTCTTTGAATCTTCTTTATCATGCCAGGATTAGCAGGAAAAAGCAAAAAATTTCAGAATTGCACGTTGCAATGTGGAGATATTACTGTTTGTGCATTTACAATATTCATTGATTTTTGCCATTGAAAAACGTCCAGAAATGTTTGAAGCTACTGACTGAATGAAAGGAGCTGGCATCTCACTCTCTTTGAATCTTCTTTATCATGCTAGGATTAGCAGGAAAAAGCAAAAAATTTCAGAATTGCACCTTGCAATGTGGAGATATTACTGTTTGTGCATTTACAATATTCATTGATTTTTGCCATTGAAAAACATCGTTATTCATATACCAGAAATGTTTGAAGCTACTGACTGAATGAAAAGAGCTGGCATCTCACTCTCTTTGAATCTTCTTTATCATGCCAGGATTTGCAGGAAAAAGCAAAAAATTTCAGAATTGCACATTGCAATGCGGAGAAATTACTGTTTGTTTATTTACAATATTCATTGATTTTTGCCATTGAAAAACATGTTATTCATATACCAGAAATGTTTGAAGCTACTGACTGAATGAAAAGAGCTGGCATCTCACTCTCTTTGAATCTTCTTTATCATGCTAGGATTAGCAAGAAAAAGCAAAAAATTTCAGAATTGCACCTTGCAATGCGGAGAAATTACTGTGTGTGCATTTACAATATTCATTGATTTTTGCCATTGAAAAACATCGTTATTCATATACCAGAAATGTTTGAAGCTACTGACTGAATGAAAAGAGCTGGCATCCCACTCTCTTTGAATCTTCTTTATCATGCCAGGATTAGCAGGAAAAAGCAAAAAATTTCAGAATTGCACCTTGCAATGTGGAGATATTACTGTTTGTGCATTTACAATATTCATTGATTTTTGCCATTGAAAAACATCGTTATTCATATACCAGAAATGTTTGAAGCTACTGACTGAATGAAAAGAGCTGGCATCTCACTCTCTTTGAATCTTCTTTATCATGCAAGGATTAGCAGGAAAAAGCAAAAAATTTCAGAATTGCACGTTGCAATGTGGAGATATTACTGTTTGTGCATTTACAATATTCATTGATTTTTGCCATTGAAAAACGTCCAGAAATGTTTGAAGCTACTGACTGAATGAAAGGAGCTGGCATCTCACTCTCTTTGAATCTTCTTTATCATGCTAGGATTAGCAGGAAAAAGCAAAAAATTTCAGAATTGCACCTTGCAATGCGGAGAAATTACTGTTTGTGCATTTACAATATTCATTGATTTTTGCCATTGAAAAACGTCCAGAAATGTTTGAAGCTACTGACTGAATGAAAAGAGCTGGCATCTCACTCTCTTTGAATCTTCTTTATCATGCTAAGAGGAGCAGGAAAAAGCAAAAAATTTCAGAATTGCACGTTGCAATGTGGAGATATTACTGTTTGTGCATTTACAATATTCATTGATTTTTGCCATTGAAAAACATGTTATTCATATACCAGAAATGTTTGAAGCTACTGACTGAATGAAAAGAGCTGGCATCTCACTCTCTTTGAATCTTCTTTATCATGCCAGGATTAGCAGGAAAAAGCAAAAAATTTCAGAATTGCACGTTGCAATGTGGAGATATTACTGTTTGTGCATTTACAATATTCATTGATTTTTGCCATTGAAAAACGTCCAGAAATGTTTGATGGTACTGACTGAATGAAAGGAGCTGGCATCTCACTCTCTTTGAATCTTCTTTATCATGCTAGGATTAGCAGGAAAAAGCAAAAAATTTCAGAATTGCACCTTGCAATGTGGAGATATTACTGTTTGTGCATTTACAATATTCATTGATTTTTGCCATTGAAAAACATCGTTATTCATATACCAGAAATGTTTGAAGCTACTGACTGAATGAAAAGAGCTGGCATCTCACTCTCTTTGAATCTTCTTTATCATGCCAGGATTTGCAGGAAAAAGCAAAAAATTTCAGAATTGCACCTTGCAATGCGGAGAAATTACTGTGTGTGCATTTACAATATTCATTGATTTTTGCCATTGAAAAACATCGTTATTCATATACCAGAAATGTTTGAAGCTACTGACTGAATGAAAAGAGCTGGCATCCCACTCTCTTTGAATCTTCTTTATCATGCCAGGATTAGCAGGAAAAAGCAAAAAATTTCAGAATTGCACCTTGCAATGTGGAGATATTACTGTTTGTGCATTTACAATATTCATTGATTTTTGCCATTGAAAAACATGTTATTCATATACCAGAAATGTTTGAAGCTACTGACTCAATGAAAGGAGCTGGCATCTCACTCTCTTTGAATCTTCTTTATCATGCTAGGATTAGCAGGAAAAAGCAAAAAAATTCAGAATTGCACCTTGCAATGCGGAGAAATTACTGTTTGTGCATTTACAATATTCATTGATTTTTGCCATTGAAAAACATGTTATTCATATACCAGAAATGTTTGAAGCTACTGACTGAATGAAAGGAGCTGGCATCTCACTCTCTTTGAATCTTCTTTATCATGCTAGGATTAGCAGGAAAAAGCAAAAAATTTCAGAATTGCACCTTGCAATGCGGAGAAATTACTGTTTGTGCATTTACAATATTTATTGATTTTTGCCATTGAAAAACATGTTATTCATATACCAGAAATGTTTGAAGCTACTGACTGAATGAAAAGAGCTGGCATCTCACTCTCTTTGAATCTTCTTTATCATGCCAGGATTAGCAGGAAAAAGCAAAAAATTTCAGAATTGCACCTTGCAATGTGGAGATATTACTGTTTGTGCGTTTACAATATTCATTGATTTTTGCCATTGAAAAACATCCAGAAATGTTTGAAGCTACTGACTGAATGAAAGGAGCTGGCATCTCACTCTCTTTGAATCTTCTTTATCATGCTAGGATTAGCAGGAAAAAGCAAAAAATTTCAGAATTGCACCTTGCAATGCGGAGGAATTACTGTTTGTGCATTTACAATATTCATTGATTTTTGCCATTGAAAAACATGTTATTCATATACCAGAAATGTTTGAAGCTACTGACTGAATGAAAGGAGCTGGCATCTCACTCTCTTTGAATCTTCTTTATCATGCCAGGATTAGCAGGAAAAAGCAAAAAATTTCAGAATTGCACCTTGCAATGTGGAGATATTACTGTTTGTGCATTTACAATATTCATTGATTTTTGCCATTGAAAAACGTCCAGAAATGTTTGAAGCTACTGACTGAATGAAAAGAGCTGGCATCTCACTCTCTTTGAATCTTCTTTATCATGCCAGGATTAGCAGGAAAAAGCAAAAAATTTCAGAATTGCACCTTGCAATGTGGAGATATTACTGTTTGTGCATTTACAATATTCATTGATTTTTGCCATTGAAAAACGTCCAGAAATGTTTGAAGCTACTGACTGAATGAAAGGAGCTGGCATCTCACTCTCTTTGAATCTTCTTTATCATGCTAGGATTAGCAGGAAAAAGCAAAAAATTTCAGAATTGCACCTTGCAATGCGGAGAAATTACTGTTTGTGCATTTACAATATTCATTGATTTTTGCCTTTGAAAAACATGTTATTCATATACCAGAAATGTTTGAAGCTACTGACTGAATGAAAGGAGCTGGCATCTCACTCTCTTTGAATCTTCTTTATCATGCCAGGATTAGCAGGAAAAAGCAAAAAATTTCAGAATTGCACCTTGCAATGTGGAGATATTACTGTTTGTGCATTTACAATATTCATTGATTTTTGCCATTGAAAAACGTCCAGAAATGTTTGAAGCTACTGACTGAATGAAAAGAGCTGGCATCTCACTCTCTTTGAATCTTCTTTATCATGCTAGGATTAGCAGGAAAAAGCAAAAAATTTCAGAATTGCACCTTGCAATGCGTAGAAATTACTGTTTGCGCATTTACAATATTCATTGATTTTTGCCATTGAAAAACGTCCAGAAATGTTTGAAGCTACTGACTGAATGAAAGGAGCTGGCATCTCACTCTCTTTGAATCTTCTTTATCATGCTAGGATTAGCAGGAAAAAGCAAAAAATTTCAGAATTGCACCTTGCAATGCGGAGAAATTACTGTTTGTGCATTTACAATTTTCATTGATTTTTGCCATTGAAAAACATGTTATTCATATACCAGAAATGTTTGAAGCTACTGACTGAATGAAAAGAGCTGGCATCTCACTCTCTTTGAATCTTCTTTATCATGCCAGGATTAGCAGGAAAAAGCAAAAAATTTCAGAATTGCACCTTGCAATGTGGAGATATTACTGTTTGTGCATTTACAATATTCATTGATTTTTGCCATTGAAAAACGTCCAGAAATGTTTGAAGCTACTGACTGAATGAAAGGAGCTGGCATCTCACTCTCTTTGAATCTTCTTTATCATGCTAGGATTAGCAGGAAAAAGCAAAAAATTTCAGAATTGCACATTGCAATGCGGAGAAATTACTGTTTGTGCATTTACAATATTCATTGATTTTTGCCATTGAAAAACATCATGTTATTCATATACCAGAAATGTTTGAAGCTACTGACTGAATGAAAGGAGCTGGCATCTCACTCTCTTTGAATCTTCTTTATCATGCCAGGATTAGCAGGAAAAAGCAAAAAATTTCAGAATTGCACATTGCAATGCGGAGAAATTACTGTTTGTGCATTTACAATATTCATTGATTTTTGCCATTGAAAAACATGTTATTCATATACCAGAAATGTTTGAAGCTACTGACTGAATGAAAAGAGCTGGCATCTCACTCTCTTTGAATCTTCTTTATCATGCTAGGATTAGCAGGAAAAAGCAAAAAATTTCAGAATTGCACCTTGCAATGCGGAGAAATTACTGTGTGTGCATTTACAATATTCATTGATTTTTGCCATTGAAAAACATCGTTTTTCATATACCAGAAATGTTTGAAGCTACTGACTGAATGAAAAGAGCTGGCATCCCACTCTCTTTGAATCTTCTTTATCATGCCAGGATTAGCAGGAAAAAGCAAAAAATTTCAGAATTGCACCTTGCAATGTGGAGATATTACTGTTTGTGCATTTACAATATTCATTGATTTTTGCCATTGAAAAACATGTTATTCATATACCAGAAATGTTTGAAGCTACTGACTGAATGAAAGGAGCTGGCATCTCACTCTCTTTGAATCTTCTTTATCATGCTAGGATTAGCAGGAAAAAGCAAAAAATTTCAGAATTGCACCTTGCAATGCGGAGAAATTACTGTTTGTGCATTTACAATATTCATTGATTTTTGCCATTGAAAAACATGTTATTCATATACCAGAAATGTTTGAAGCTACTGACTGAATGAAAGGAGCTGGCATCTCACTCTCTTTGAATCTTCTTTATCATGCTAGGATTAGCAGGAAAAAGCAAAAAATTTCAGAATTGCACCTTGCAATGCGGAGAAATTACTGTTTGTGCATTTACAATATTCATTGATTTTTGCCATTGAAAAACATGTTATTCATATACCAGAAATGTTTGAAGCTACTGACTGAATGAAAAGAGCTGGCATCTCACTCTCTTTGAATCTTCTTTATCATGCCAGGATTAGCAGGAAAAAGCAAAAAATTTCAGAATTGCACCTTGCAATGTGGAGATATTACTGTTTGTGCATTTACAATATTCATTGATTTTTGCCATTGAAAAACGTCCAGAAATGTTTGAAGCTACTGACTGAATGAAAGGAGCTGGCATCTCACTCTCTTTGAATCTTCTTTATCATGCTAGGATTAGCAGCAAAAAGCAAAAAATTTCAGAATTGCACCTTGCAATGCGGAGAAATTACTGTTTGTGCATTTACAATATTCATTGATTTTTGCCATTGAAAAACATGTTATTCATATACCAGAAATGTTTGAAGCTACTGACTGAATGAAAAGAGCTGGCGTCTCACTCTCTTTGAATCTTCTTTATCATGCCAGGATTAGCAGGAAAAAGCAAAAAATTTCAGAATTGCACCTTGCAATGTGGAGATATTACTGTTTGTGCATTTACAATATTCATTGATTTTTGCCATTGAAAAACGTCCAGAAATGTTTGAAGCTACTGACTGAATGAAAGGAGCTGGCATCTCACTCTCTTTGAATCTTCTTTATCATGCTAGGATTAGCAGGAAAAAGCAAAAAATTTCAGAATTGCACCTTGCAATGCGGAGAAATTACTGTGTGTGCATTTACAATATTCATTGATTTTTGCCATTGAAAAACATCGTTATTCATATACCAGAAATGTTTGAAGCTACTGACTGAATGAAAAGAGCTGGCATCTCACTCTCTTTGAATCTTCTTTATCATGCCAGGATTAGCAGGAAAAAGCAAAAAATTTCAGAATTGCACGTTGCAATGTGGAGATATTACTGTTTGTGCATTTACAATATTCATTGATTTTTGCCATTGAAAAACATCATGTTATTCATATACCAGAAATGTTTGAAGCTACTGACTGAATGAAAAGAGCTGGCATCTCACTCTCTTTGAATCTTCTTTATCATGCTAAGAGGAGCAGGAAAAAGCAAAAAATTTCAGAATTGCACGTTGCAATGTGGAGATATTACTGTTTGTGCATTTACAATATTCATTGATTTTTGCCATTGAAAAACATGTTATTCATATACCAGAAATATTTGAAGCTACTGACTGAATGAAAAGAGCTGGCATCTCACTCTCTTTGAATCTTCTTTATCATGCCAGGATTAGCAGGAAAAAGCAAAAAATTTCAGAATTGCACCTTGCAATGTGGAGAAATTACTGTTTGTGCATTTACAATATTCATTGATTTTTGCCATTGAAAAACGTCCAGAAATGTTTGAAGCTACTGACTGAATGAAAGGAGCTGGCATCTCACTCTCTTTGAATCTTCTTTATCATGCTAGGATTAGCAGGAAAAAGCAAAAAATTTCAGAATTGCACCTTGCAATGCGGAGAAATTACTGTGTGTGCATTTACAATATTCATTGATTTTTGCCATTGAAAAACATCGTTATTCATATACCAGAAATGTTTGAAGCTACTGACTGAATGAAAGGAGCTGGAATTTCACTCTCTTTGAATCTTCTTTATCATGCTAGTATTAGCAGGAAAAAGCAAAAAATTTCAGAATTGCACCTTGCAATGCGGAGAAATTACTGTTTGTGCATTTACAATATTCATTGATTTTTGCCATTGAAAAACATGTTATTCATATACCAGAAATGTTTGAAGCTACTGACTGAATGAAAAGAGCTGGCATCTCACTCTCTTTGAATCTTCTTTATCATGCCAGGATTAGCAGGAAAAAGCAAAAAATTTCAGAATTGCACCTTGCAATGTGGAGATATTACTGTTTGTGCATTTACAATATTCATTGATTTTTGCCATTGAAAAACGTCCAGAAATGTTTGAAGCTACTGACTGAATGAAAGGAGCTGGCATCTCACTCTCTTTGAATCTTCTTTATCATGCTAGGATTAGCAGGAAAAAGCAAAAAATTTCAGAATTGCACCTTGCAATGCGGAGAAATTACTGTTTGTGCATTTACAATATTCATTGATTTTTGCCATTGAAAAACATGTTATTCATATACCAGAAATGTTTGAAGCTACTGACTGAATGAAAGGAGCTGGCATCTCACTCTCTTTGAATCTTCTTTATCATGCCAGGATTAGCAGGAAAAAGCAAAAAATTTCAGAATTGCACCTTGCAATGTGGAGATATTACTGTTTGTGCATTTACAATATTCATTGATTTTTGCCATTGAAAAACATCGTTATTCATATACCAGAAATGTTTGAAGCTACTGACTGAATGAAAAGAGCTGGCATCTCACTCTCTTTGAATCTTCTTTATCATGCCAGGATTAGCAGGAAAAAGCAAAAAATTTCAGAATTGCACGTTGCAATGTGGAGATATTACTGTTTGTGCATTTACAATATTCATTGATTTTTGCCATTGAAAAACATCATGTTATTCATATAGCAGAAATGTTTGAAGCTACTGACTGAATGAAAAGAGCTGGCATCTCACTCTCTTTGAATCTTCTTTATCATGCTAAGAGGAGCAGGAAAAAGCAAAAAATTTCAGAATTGCACGTTGCAATGTGGAGATATTACTGTTTGTGCATTTACAATATTCATTGATTTTTGCCATTGAAAAACATGTTATTCATATACCAGAAATATTTGAAGCTACTGACTGAATGAAAAGAGCTGGCATCTCACTCTCTTTGAATCTTCTTTATCATGCCAGGATTAGCAGGAAAAAGCAAAAAATTTCAGAATTGCACCTTGCAATGTGGAGAAATTACTGTTTGTGCATTTACAATATTCATTGATTTTTGCCATTGAAAAACGTCCAGAAATGTTTGAAGCTACTGACTGAATGAAAGGAGCTGGCATCTCACTCTCTTTGAATCTTCTTTATCATGCTAGGATTAGCAGGAAAAAGCAAAAAATTTCAGAATTGCACCTTGCAATGCGGAGAAATTACTGTGTGTGCATTTACAATATTCATTGATTTTTGCCATTGAAAAACATCGTTATTCATATACCAGAAATGTTTGAAGCTACTGACTGAATGAAAGGAGCTGGAATTTCACTCTCTTTGAATCTTCTTTATCATGCTAGTATTAGCAGGAAAAAGCAAAAAATTTCAGAATTGCACCTTGCAATGCGGAGAAATTACTGTTTGTGCATTTACAATATTCATTGATTTTTGCCATTGAAAAACATGTTATTCATATACCAGAAATGTTTGAAGCTACTGACTGAATGAAAAGAGCTGGCATCTCACTCTCTTTGAATCTTCTTTATCATGCCAGGATTAGCAGGAAAAAGCAAAAAATTTCAGAATTGCACCTTGCAATGTGGAGATATTACTGTTTGTGCATTTACAATATTCATTGATTTTTGCCATTGAAAAACGTCCAGAAATGTTTGAAGCTACTGACTGAATGAAAGGAGCTGGCATCTCACTCTCTTTGAATCTTCTTTATCATGCTAGGATTAGCAGGAAAAAGAAAAAAATTTCAGAATTGCACCTTGCAATGCGGAGAAATTACTGTTTGTGCATTTACAATATTCATTGATTTTTGCCATTGAAAAACATGTTATTCATATACCAGAAATGTTTGAAGCTACTGACTGAATGAAAGGAGCTGGCATCTCACTCTCTTTGAATCTTCCTTATCATGCCAGGATTAGCAGGAAAAAGCAAAAAATTTCAGAATTGCACCTTGCAATGTGGAGATATTACTGTTTGTGCATTTACAATATTCATTGATTTTTGCCATTGAAAAACGTCCAGAAATGTTTGAAGCTACTGACTGAATGAAAAGAGCTGGCATCTCACTCTCTTTGAATCTTCTTTATCATGCCAGGATCAGCAGGAAAAAGCAAAAAATTTCAGAATTGCACCTTGCAATGTGGAGATATTACTGTTTGTGCATTTACAATATTCATTGATTTTTGCCATTGAAAAACGTCCAGAAATGTTTGAAGCTACTGACTGAATGAAAGGAGCTGGCATCTCACTCTCTTTGAATCTTCTTTATCATGCTAGGATTAGCAGGAAAAAGCAAAAAATTTCAGAATTGCACATTGCAATGCGGAGAAATTACTGTTTGTGCATTTACAATATTCATTGATTTTTGCCATTGAAAAACATGTTATTCATATACCAGAAATGTTTGAAGCTACTGACTGAATGAAAGGAGCTGGCATCTCACTCTCTTTGAATCTTCTTTATCATGCCAGGATTAGCAGGAAAAAGCAAAAAATTTCAGAATTGCACCTTGCAATGTGGAGATATTACTGTTTGTGCATTTACAATATTCATTGATTTTTGCCATTGAAAAACGTCCAGAAATGTTTGAAGCTACTGACTGAATGAAAAGAGCTGGCATCTCACTCTCTTTGAATCTTCTTTATCATGCTAGGATTAGCAGGAAAAAGCAAAAAATTTCAGAATTGCACCTTGCAATGCGGAGAAATTACTGTTTGTGCATTTACAATATTCATTGATTTTTGCCATTGAAAAACATGTTATTCATATACCAGAAATGTTTGAAGCTACTGACTGAATGAAAAGAGCTGGCATCTCACTCTCTTTGAATCTTCTTTATCATGCCAGGATTAGCAGGAAAAAGCAAAAAATTTCAGAATTGCACCTTGCAATGTGGAGATATTACTGTTTGTGCATTTACAATATTCATTGATTTTTGCCATTGAAAAACGTCCAGAAATGTTTGAAGCTACTGACTGAATGAAAAGAGCTGGCATCTCACTCTCTTTGAATCTTCTTTATCATGCCAGGATTAGCAGGAAAAAGCAAAAAATTTCAGAATTGCACCTTGCAATGTGGAGATATTACTGTTTGTGCATTTACAATATTCATTGATTTTTGCCATTGAAAAACGTCCAGAAATGTTTGAAGCTACTGACTGAATGAAAGGAGCTGGCATCTCACTCTCTTTGAATCTTCTTTATCATGCTAGGATTAGCAGGAAAAAGCAAAAAATTTCAGAATTGCATCTTGCAATGCGGAGAAATTACTGTTTGTGCATTTACAATATTCATTGATTTTTGCCATTGAAAAACATGTTATTCATATACCAGACATGTTTGAAGCTACTGACTGAATGAAAGGAGCTGGCATCTCACTCTCTTTGAATCTTCTTTATCATGCCAGGATTAGCAGGAAAAAGCAAAAAATTTCAGAATTGCACCTTGCAATGTGGAGATATTACTGTTTGTGCATTTACAATATTCATTGATTTTTGCCATTGAAAAACGTCCAGAAATGTTTGAAGCTACTGACTGAATGAAAAGAGCTGGCATCTCACTCTCTTTGAATCTTCTTTTTCATGCCAGGATTAGCAGGAAAAAGCAAAAAATTTCAGAATTGCACCTTGCAATGTGGAGATATTACTGTTTGTGCATTTACAATATTCATTGATTTTTGCCATTGAAAAACGTCCAGAAATGTTTGAAACTACTGACTGAATGAAAGGAGCTGGCATCTCACTCTCTTTGAATCTTCTTTATCATGCTAGGATTAGCAGGAAAAAGCAAAAAATTTCAGAATTGCACCTTGCAATGCGGAGAAATTACTGTTTGTGCATTTACAATATTCATTGATTTTTGCCATTGAAAAACATGTTATTCATATACCAGAAATGTTTGAAGCTACTGACTGAATGAAAGGAGCTGGCATCTCACTCTCTTTGAATCTTCTTTATCATGCCAGGATTAGCAGGAAAAAGCAAAAAATTTCAGAATTGCACCTTGCAATGTGGAGATATTACTGTTTGTGCATTTACAATATTCATTGATTTTTGAAATTTAAAAACGTCCAGAAATGTTTGAAGCTACTGACTGAATGAAAAGAGCTGGCATCTCACTCTCTTTGAATCTTCTTTATCATGCTAGGATTAGCAGGAAAAAGCAAAAAATTTCAGAATTGCACCTTGCAATGCGGAGAAATTACTGTTTGTGCATTTACAATATTCATTGATTTTTGCCATTGAAAAACGTCCAGAAATGTTTGAAGCTACTGACTGAATGAAAAGAGCTGGCATCTCACTCTCTTTGAATCTTCTTTATCATGCTAGGATTAGCAGGAAAAAGCAAAAAATTTCAGAATTGCACCTTGCAATGCGGAGAAATTACTGTTTGTGCATTTACAATATTCATTGATTTTTGCCATTGAAAAACATGTTATTCATATACCAGAAATGTTTGAAGCTACTGACTGAATGAAAAGAGCTGGCATCTCACTCTCTTTGAATCTTTTTTATCATGCCAGGATTAGCAGGAAAAAGCAAAAAATTTCAGAATTGCACCTTGCAATGTGGAGATATTACTGTTTGTGCATTACAATATTCATTGATTTTTGCCATTGAAAAACGTCCAGAAATGTTTGAAGCTACTGACTGAATGAAAGGAGCTGGCATCTCACTCTCTTTGAATCTTCTTTATCATGCTAGGATTAGCAGGAAAAAGCAAAAAATTTCAGAATTGCACCTTGCAATGCGGAGAAATTACTGTGTGTGCATTTACAATATTCATTGATTTTTGCCATTGAAAAACATCGTTATTCATATACCAGAAATGTTTGAAGCTGCTGACTGAATGAAAGGAGCTGGCATCTCACTCTCTTTGAATCTTCTTTATCATGCTAGTATTAGCAGGAAAAAGCAAAAAATTTCAGAATTGCACCTTGCAATGCGGAGAAATTACTGTTTGTGCATTTACAATATTCATTGATTTTTGCCATTGAAAAACATGTTATTCATATACCAGAAATGTTTGAAGCTACTGACTGAATGAAAGGAGTTGGCATCTCACTCTCTTTGAATCTTCTTTATCATGCCAGGATTAGCAGGAAAAAGCAAAAAATTTCAGAATTGCACCTTGCAATGTGGAGATATTACTGTTTGTGCATTTACAATATTCATTGATTTTTGCCATTGAAAAACGTCCAGAAATGTTTGAAGCTACTGACTGAATGAAAAGAGCTGGCATCTCACTCTCTTTGAATCTTCTTTATCATGCCAGGATCAGCAGGAAAAAGCAAAAAATTTCAGAATTGCACCTTGCAATGTGGAGATATTACTGTTTGTGCATTTACAATATTCATTGATTTTTGCCATTGAAAAACGTCCAGAAATGTTTGAAGCTACTGACTGAATGAAAGGAGCTGGCATCTCACTCTCTTTGAATCTTCTTTATCATGCCAGGATTAGCAGGAAAAAGCAAAAAATTTCAGAATTGCACCTTGCAATGTGGAGATATTACTGTTTGTGCATTTACAATATTCATTGATTTTTGCCATTGAAAAACGTCCAGAAATGTTTGAAGCTACTGACTGAATGAAAAGAGCTGGCATCTCACTCTCTTTGAATCTTCTTTATCATGCTAGGATTAGCAGGAAAAAGCAAAAAATTTCAGAATTGCACCTTGCAATGCGGAGAAATTACTGTTTGTGCATTTACAATATTCATTGATTTTTGCCATTGAAAAACGTCCAGAAATGTTTGAAGCTACTGACTGAATGAAAAGAGCTGGCATCTCACTCTCTTTGAATCTTCTTTATCATGCTAGGATTAGCAGGAAAAAGCAAAAAATTTCAGAATTGCACCTTGCAATGCGGAGAAATTACTGTTTGTGCATTTACAATATTCATTGATTTTTGCCATTGAAAAACATGTTATTCATATACCAGAAATGTTTGAAGCTACTGACTGAATGAAAAGAGCTGGCATCTCACTCTCTTTGAATCTTCTTTATCATGCCAGGATTAGCAGGAAAAAGCAAAAAATTTCAGAATTGCACCTTGCAATGTGGAGATATTACTGTTTGTGCATTTACAATATTCATTGATTTTTGCCATTGAAAAACGTCCAGAAATGTTTGAAGCTACTGACTGAATGAAAAGAGCTGGCATCTCACTCTCTTTGAATCTTCTTTATCATGCCAGGATTAGCAGGAAAAAGCAAAAAATTTCAGAATTGCACCTTGCAATGTGGAGATATTACTGTTTGTGCATTTACAATATTCATTGATTTTTGCCATTGAAAAACGTCCAGAAATGTTTGAAGCTACTGACTGAATGAAAGGAGCTGGCATCTCACTCTCTTTGAATCTTCTTTATCATGCTAGGATTAGCAGGAAAAAGCAAAAAATTTCAGAATTGCACCTTGCAATGCGGAGAAATTACTGTTTGTGCATTTACAATATTCATTGATTTTTGCCATTGAAAAACATGTTATTCATATACCAGAAATGTTTGAAGCTACTGACTGAATGAAAGGAGCTGGCATCTCACTCTCTTTGAATCTTCTTTATCATGCCAGGATTAGCAGGAAAAAGCAAAAAATTTCAGAATTGCACCTTGCAATGTGGAGATATTACTGTTTGTGCATTTACAATATTCATTGATTTTTGCCATTGAAAAACGTCCAGAAATGTTTGAAGCTACTGACTGAATGAAAAGAGCTGGCATCTCACTCTCTTTGAATCTTCTTTTTCATGCCAGGATTAGCAGGAAAAAGCAAAAAATTTCAGAATTGCACCTTGCAATGTGGAGATATTACTGTTTGTGCATTTACAATATTCATTGATTTTTGCCATTGAAAAACGTCCAGAAATGTTTGAAGCTACTGACTGAATGAAAGGAGCTGGCATCTCACTCTCTTTGAATCTTCTTTATCATGCTAGGATTAGCAGGAAAAAGCAAAAAATTTCAGAATTGCACCTTGCAATGCGGAGAAATTACTGTTTGTGCATTTACAATATTCATTGATTTTTGCCATTGAAAAACATGTTATTCATATACCAGAAATGTTTGAAGCTACTGACTGAGTGAAAGGAGCTGGCATCTCACTCTCTTTGAATCTTCTTTATCATGCCAGGATTAGCAGGAAAAAGCAAAAAATTTCAGAATTGCACCTTGCAATGTGGAGATATTACTGTTTGTGCATTTACAATATTCATTGATTTTTGCCATTGAAAAACGTCCAGAAATGTTTGAAGCTACTGACTGAATGAAAAGAGCTGGCATCTCACTCTCTTTGAATCTTCTTTATCATGCTAGGATTAGCAGGAAAAAGCAAAAAATTTCAGAATTGCACCTTGCAATGCGGAGAAATTACTGTTTGTGCATTTACAATATTCATTGATTTTTGCCATTGAAAAACGTCCAGAAATGTTTGAAGCTACTGACTGAATGAAAAGAGCTGGCATCTCACTCTCTTTGAATCTTCTTTATCATGCTAGGATTAGCAGGAAAAAGCAAAAAATTTCAGAATTGCACTTTGCAATGCGGAGAAATTACTGTTTGTGCATTTACAATATTCATTGATTTTTGCCATTGAAAAACATGTTATTCATATACCAGAAATGTTTGAAGCTACTGACTGAATGAAAAGAGCTGGCATCTCACTCTCTTTGAATCTTCTTTATCTTGCCAGGATTAGCAGGAAAAAGCAAAAAATTTCAGAATTGCACCTTGCAATGTGGAGATATTACTGTTTGTGCATTTACAATATTCATTGATTTTTGCCATTGAAAAACGTCCAGAAATGTTTGAAGCTACTGACTGAATGAAAAGAGCTGGCATCTCACTCTCTTTGAATCTTCTTTATCATGCCAGGATTAGCAGGAAAAAGCAAAAAATTTCAGAATTGCACCTTGCAATGTGGAGATATTACTGTTTGTGCATTTACAATATTCATTGATTTTTGCCATTGAAAAACGTCCAGAAATGTTTGAAGCTACTGACTGAATGAAAAGAGCTGGCATCTCACTCTCTTTGAATCTTCTTTATCATGCCAGGATTAGCAGGAAAAAGCAAAAAATTTCAGAATTGCACCTTGCAATGTGGAGATATTACTGTTTGTGCATTTACAATATTCATTGATTTTTGCCATTGAAAAACGTCCAGAATGTTTGAAGCTACTGACTGAATGAAAGGAGCTGGCATCTCACTCTCTTTGAATCTTCTTTATCATGCTAGGATTAGCAGGAAAAAGCAAAAAATTTCAGAATTGCACCTTGCAATGCGGAGAAATTACTGTTTGTGCATTTACAATATTCATTGATTTTTGCCATTGAAAAACATGTTATTCATATACCAGAAATGTTTGAAGCTACTGACTGAATGAAAGGAGCTGGCATCTCACTCTCTTTGAATCTTCTTTATCATGCCAGGATTAGCAGGAAAAAGCAAAAAATTTCAGAATTGCACCTTGCAATGTGGAGATATTACTGTTTGTGCATTTACAATATTCATTGATTTTTGCCATTGAAAAACATCCAGAAATGTTTGAAGCTACTGACTGAATGAAAAGAGCTGGCATCTCACTCTCTTTGAATCTTCTTTATCATGCTAGGATTAGCAGGAAAAAGCAAAAAATTTCAGAATTGCACCTTGCAATGCGGAGAAATTGCTGTTTGTGCATTTACAATATTCATTGATTTTTGCCATTGAAAAACGTCCAGAAATGTTTGAAGCTACGGACTGAATGAAAAGAGCTGGCATCTCACTCTCTTTGAATCTTCTTTATCATGCTAGGATTAGCAGGAAAAAGCAAAAAATTTCAGAATTGCACCTTGCAATGCGGAGAAATTACTGTTTGTGCATTTACAATATTCATTGATTTTTGCCATTGAAAAACATGTTATTCATATACCAGAAATGTTTGAAGCTACTGACTGAATGAAAAGAGCTGGCATCTCACTCTCTTTGAATCTTCTTTATCATGCCAGGATTAGCAGGAAAAAGCAAAAAATTTCAGAATTGCACCTTGCAATGTGGAGATATTAATGTTTGTGCATTTACAATATTCATTGATTTTTGCCATTGAAAAACGTCCAGAAATGTTTGAAGCTACTGACTGAATGAAAAGAGCTGGCATCTCACTCTCTTTGAATCTTCTTTATCATGCCAGGATTAGCAGGAAAAAGCAAAAAATTTCAGAATTGCACCTTGCAATGTGGAGATATTACTGTTTGTGCATTTACAATATTCATTGATTTTTGCCATTGAAAAACGTCCAGAAATGTTTGAAGCTACTGACTGAATGAAAAGAGCTGGCATCTCACTCTCTTTGAATCTTCTTTATCATGCCAGGATTAGCAGGAAAAAGCAAAAAATTTCAGAATTGCACCTTGCAATGTGGAGATATTACTGTTTGTGCATTTACAATATTCATTGATTTTTGCCATTGAAAAACGTCCAGAAATGTTTGAAGCTACTGAGTGAATGAAAGGAGCTGGCATCTCACTCTCTTTGAATCTTCTTTATCATGCTAGGATTAGCAGGAAAAAGCAAAAAATTTCAGAATTGCACCTTGCAATGCGGAGAAATTACTGTTTGTGCATTTACAATATTCATTGATTTTTGCCATTGAAAAACATGTTATTCATATACCAGAAATGTTTGAAGCTACTGACTGAATGAAAGGAGCTGGCATCTCACTCTCTTTGAATCTTCTTTATCATGCCAGGATTAGCAGGAAAAAGCAAAAAATTTCAGAATTGCACCTTGCAATGTGGAGATATTACTGTTTGTGCATTTACAATATTCATTGATTTTTGCCATTGAAAAACGTCCAGAAATGTTTGAAGCTACTGATTGAATGAAAAGAGCTGGCATCTCACTCTCTTTGAATCTTCTTTATCATGCTAGGATTAGCAGGAAAAAGCAAAAAATTTCAGAATTGCACCTTGCAATGCGGAGAAATTACTGTTTGTGCATTTACAATATTCATTGATTTTTGCCATTGAAAAACGTCCAGAAATGTTTGAAGCTACTGACTGAATGAAAAGAGCTGGCATCTCACTCTCTTTGAATCTTCTTTATCATGCTAGGATTAGCAGGAAAAAGCAAAAAATTTCAGAATTGCACCTTGCAATGCGGAGAAATTACTGTTTGTGCATTTACAATATTCATTGATTTTTGCCATTGAAAAACATGTTATTCATTTACCAGAAATGTTTGAAGCTACTGACTGAATGAAAAGAGCTGGCATCTCACTCTCTTTGAATCTTCTTTATCATGCCAGGAATAGCAGGAAAAAGCAAAAAATTTCAGAATTGCACCTTGCAATGTGGAGATATTACTGTTTGTGCATTTACAATATTCATTGATTTTTGCCATTGAAAAACGTCCAGAAATGTTTGAAGCTACTGACTGAATGAAAGGAGCTGGCATCTCACTCTCTTTGAATCTTCTTTATCATGCTAGGATTAGCAGGAAAAAGCAAAAAATTTCAGAATTGCACCTTGCAATGCGGAGAAATTACTGTGTGTACATTTACAATATTCATTGATTTTTGCCATTGAAAAACATCGTTATTCATATACCAGAAATGTTTGAAGCTGCTGACTGAATGAAAGGAGCTGGCATCTCACTCTCTTTGAATCTTCTTTATCATGCTAGTATTAGCAGGAAAAAGCAAAAAATTTCAGAATTGCACCTTGCAATGCGGAGAAATTACTGTTTGTGCATTTACAATATTCATTGATTTTTGCCATTGAAAAACATGTTATTCATATACCAGAAATGTTTGAAGCTACTGACTGAATGAAAGGAGTTGGCATCTCACTCTCTTTGAATCTTCTTTATCATGCCAGGATTAGCAGGAAAAAGCAAAAAATTTCAGAATTGCACCTTGCAATGTGGAGATATTACTGTTTGTGCATTTACAATATTCATTGATTTTTGCCATTGAAAAACGTCCAGAAATGTTTGAAGCTACTGACTGAATGAAAAGAGCTGGCATCTCACTCTCTTTGAATCTTCTTTATCATGCCAGGATCAGCAGGAAAAAGCAAAAAATTTCAGAATTGCACCTTGCAATGTGGAGATATTACTGTTTGTGCATTTACAATATTCATTGATTTTTGCCATTGAAAAACGTCCAGAAATGTTTGAAGCTACTGACTGAATGAAAGGAGCTGGCATCTCACTCTCTTTGAATCTTCTTTATCATGCTAGGATTAGCAGGAAAAAGCAAAAAATTTCAGAATTGCACCTTGCAATGCGGAGAAATTACTGTTTGTGCATTTACAATATTCATTGATTTTTGCCATTGAAAAACATGTTATTCATATACCAGAAATGTTTGAAGCTACTGACTGAATGAAATGAGCTGGCATCTCACTCTCTTTGAATCTTCTTTATCATGCCAGGATTAGCAGGAAAAAGCAAAAAATTTCAGAATTGCACCTTGCAATGTGGAGATATTACTGTTTGTGCATTTACAATATTCATTGATTTTTGCCATTGAAAAACGTCCAGAAATGTTTGAAGCTACTGACTGAATGAAAAGAGCTGGCATCTCACTCTCTTTGAATCTTCTTTATCATGCTAGGATTAGCAGGAAAAAGCAAAAAATTTCAGAATTGCACCTTGCAATGCGGAGAAATTACTGTTTGTGCATTTACAATATTCATTGATTTTTGCCATTGAAAAACGTCCAGAAATGTTTGAAGCTACTGACTGAATGAAAAGAGCTGGCATCTCACTCTCTTTGAATCTTCTTTATCATGCTAGGATTAGCAGGAAAAAGCAAAAAATTTCAGAATTGCACCTTGCAATGCGGAGAAATTACTGTTTGTGCATTTACAATATTCATTGATTTTTGCCATTGAAAAACATGTTATTCATATACCAGAAATGTTTGAAGCTACTGACTGAATGAAAAGAGCTGGCATCTCACTCTCTTTGAATCTTCTTTATCATGCCAGGATTAGCAGGAAAAAGCAAAAAATTTCAGAATTGCACCTTGCAATGTGGAGATATTACTGTTTGTGCATTTACAATATTCATTGATTTTTGCCATTGAAAAACGTCCAGAAATGTTTGAAGCTACTGACTGAATGAAAAGAGCTGGCATCTCACTCTCTTTGAATCTTCTTTATCATGCCAGGATTAGCAGGAAAAAGCAAAAAATTTCAGAATTGCACCTTGCAATGTGGAGATATTACTGTTTGTGCATTTACAATATTCATTGATTTTTGCCATTGAAAAACGTCCAGAAATGTTTGAAGCTACTGACTGAATGAAAGGAGCTGGCATCTCACTCTCTTTGAATCTTCTTTATCATGCTAGGATTAGCAGGAAAAAGCAAAAAATTTCAGAATTGCACCTTGCAATGCGGAGAAATTACTGTTTGTGCATTTACAATATTCATTGATTTTTGCCATTGAAAAACATGTTATTCATATACCAGAAATGTTTGAAGCTACTGACTGAATGAAAGGAGCTGGCATCTCACTCTCTTTGAATCTTCTTTATCATGCCAGGAGTAGCAGGAAAAAGCAAAAAATTTCAGAATTGCACCTTGCAATGTGAAGATATTACTGTTTGTGCATTTACAATATTCATTGATTTTTGCCATTGAAAAACGTCCAGAAATGTTTGAAGCTACTGACTGAATGAAAAGAGCTGGCATCTCACTCTCTTTGAATCTTCTTTATCATGCTAGGATTAGCAGGAAAAAGCAAAAAATTTCAGAATTGCACCTTGCAATGCGGAGAAATTACTGTTTGTGCATTTACAATATTCATTGATTTTTGCCATTGAAAAACATGTTATTCATATACCAGAAATGTTTGAAGCTACTGACTGAATGAAAGGAGCTGGCATCTCACTCTCTTTGAATCTTCTTTATCATGCCAGGATTAGCAGGAAAAAGCAAAAAATTTCAGAATTGCACCTTGCAATGTGGAGATATTACTGTTTGTGCATTTACAATATTCATTGATTTTTGCCATTGAAAAACGTCCAGAAATGTTTGAAGCTACTGACTGAATGAAAAGAGCTGGCATCTCACTCTCTTTGAATCTTCTTTATCATGCTAGGATTAGCAGGAAAAAGCAAAAAATTTCAGAATTGCACCTTGCAATGCGGAGAAATTACTGTTTGTGCATTTACAATATTCATTGATTTTTGCCATTGAAAAACATGTTATTCATATACCAGAAATGTTTGAAGCTACTGACTGAATGAAAAGAGCTGGCATCTCACTCTCTTTGAATCTTCTTTATCATGCCAGGATTAGCAGGAAAAAGCAAAAAATTTCAGAATTGCACCTTGCAATGTGGAGATATTACTGTTTGTGCATTTACAATATTCATTGATTTTTGCCATTGAAAAACGTCCAGAAATGTTTGAAGCTACTGACTGAATGAAAAGAGCTGGCATCTCACTCTCTTTGAATCTTCTTTATCATGCCAGGATTAGCAGGAAAAAGCAAAAAATTTCAGAATTGCACCTTGCAATGTGGAGATATTACTGTTTGTGCATTTACAATATTCATTGATTTTTGCCATTGAAAAACGTCCAGAAATGTTTGAAGCTACTGACTGAATGAAAAGAGCTGGCATCTCACTCTCTTTGAATCTTCTTTTTCATGCCAGGATTAGCAGGAAAAAGCAAAAAATTTCAGAATTGCACCTTGCAATGTGGAGATATTACTGTTTGTGCATTTACAATATTCATTGATTTTTGCCATTGAAAAACGTCCAGAAATGTTTGAAGCTACTGACTGAATGAAAGGAGCTGGCATCTCACTCTCTTTGAATCTTCTTTATCATGCTAGGATTAGCAGGAAAAAGCAAAAAATTTCAGAATTGCACCTTGCAATGCGGAGAAATTACTGTTTGTGCATTTACAATATTCATTGATTTTTGCCATTGAAAAACATGTTATTCATATACCAGAAATGTTTGAAGCTACTGACTGAATGAAAGGAGCTGGCATCTCACTCTCTTTGAATCTTCTTTATCATGCCAGGATTAGCAGGAAAAAGCAAAAAATTTCAGAATTGCACCTTGCAATGTGGAGATATTACTGTTTGTGCATTTACAATATTCATTGATTTTTGCCATTGAAAAACGTCCAGAAATGTTTGAAGCTACTGACTGAATGAAAAGAGCTGGCATCTCACTCTCTTTGAATCTTCTTTATCATGCTAGGATTAGCAGGAAAAAGCAAAAAATTTCAGAATTGCACCTTGCAATGCGGAGAAATTACTGTTTGTGCATTTACAATATTCATTGATTTTTGCCATTGAAAAACGTCCAGAAATGTTTGAAGCTACTGACTGAATGAAAAGAGCTGGCATCTCACTCTCTTTGAATCTTCTTTATCATGCTAGGATTAGCAGGAAAAAGCAAAAAATTTCAGAATTGCACCTTGCAATGCGGAGAAATTACTGTTTGTGCATTTACAATATTCATTGATTTTTGCCATTGAAAAACATGTTATTCATATACCAGAAATGTTTGAAGCTACTGACTGAATGAAAAGAGCTGGCATCTCACTCTCTTTGAATCTTCTTTATCATGCCAGGATTAGCAGGAAAAAGCAAAAAATTTCAGAATTGCACCTTGCAATGTGGAGATATTACTGTTTGTGCATTTACAATATTCATTGATTTTTGCCATTGAAAAACGTCCAGAAATGTTTGAAGCTACTGACTGAATGAAAAGAGCTGGCATCTCACTCTCTTTGAATCTTCTTTATCATGCCAGGATTAGCAGGAAAAAGCAAAAAATTTCAGAATTGCACCTTGCAATGTGGAGATATTACTGTTTGTGCATTTACAATATTCATTGATTTTTGCCATTGAAAAACATCCAGAAATGTTTGAAGCTACTGACTGAATGAAAGGAGCTGGCATCTCACTCTCTTTGAATCTTCTTTATCATGCTAGGATTAGCAGGAAAAAGCAAAAAATTTCAGAATTGCACCTTGCAATGCGGAGAAATTACTGTTTGTGCATTTACAATATTCATTGATTTTTGCCATTGAAAAACATGTTATTCATATACCAGAAATGTTTGAAGCTACTGACTGAATGAAAGGAGCTGGCATCTCACTCTCTTTGAATCTTCTTTATCATGCCAGGATTAGCAGGAAAAAGCAAAAAATTTCAGAATTGCACCTTGCAATGTGGAGATATTACTGTTTGTGCATTTACAATATTCATTGATTTTTGCCATTGAAAAACGTCCAGAAATGTTTGAAGCTACTGACTGAATGAAAAGAGCTGGCATCTCACTCTCTTTGAATCTTCTTTATCATGCTAGGATTAGCAGGAAAAAGCAAAAAATTTCAGAATTGCACCTTGCAATGCGGAGAAATTACTGTTTGTGCATTTACAATATTCATTGATTTTTGCCATTGAAAAACATGTTATTCATATACCAGAAATGTTTGAAGCTACTGACTGAATGAAAGGAGCTGGCATCTCACTCTCTTTGAATCTTCTTTATCATGCCAGGATTAGCAGGAAAAAGCAAAAAATTTCAGAATTGCACCTTGCAATGTGGAGATATTACTGTTTGTGCATTTACAATATTCATTGATTTTTGCCATTGAAAAACGTCCAGAAATGTTTGAAGCTACTGACTGAATGAAAAGAGCTGGCATCTCACTCTCTTTGAATCTTCTTTATCATGCTAGGATTAGCAGGAAAAAGCAAAAAATTTCAGAATTGCACCTTGCAATGCGGAGAAATTACTGTTTGTGCATTTACAATATTCATTGATTTTTGCCATTGAAAAACATGTTATTCATATACCAGAAATGTTTGAAGCTACTGACTGAATGAAAAGAGCTGGCATCTCACTCTCTTTGAATCTTCTTTATCATGCCAGGATTAGCAGGAAAAAGCAAAAAATTTCAGAATTGCACCTTGCAATGTGGAGATATTACTGTTTGTGCATTTACAATATTCATTGATTTTTGCCATTGAAAAACGTCCAGAAATGTTTGAAGCTACTGACTGAATGAAAAGAGCTGGCATCTCACTCTCTTTGAATCTTCTTTATCATGCCAGGATTAGCAGGAAAAAGCAAAAAATTTCAGAATTGCACCTTGCAATGTGGAGATATTACTGTTTGTGCATTTACAATATTCATTGATTTTTGCCATTGAAAAACGTCCAGAAATGTTTGAAGCTACTGACTGAATGAAAAGAGCTGGCATCTCACTCTCTTTGAATCTTCTTTTTCATGCCAGGATTAGCAGGAAAAAGCAAAAAATTTCAGAATTGCACCTTGCAATGTGGAGATATTACTGTTTGTGCATTTACAATATTCATTGATTTTTGCCATTGAAAAACGTCCAGAAATGTTTGAAGCTACTGACTGAATGAAAGGAGCTGGCATCTCACTCTCTTTGAATCTTCTTTATCATGCTAGGATTAGCAGGAAAAAGCAAAAAATTTCAGAATTGCACCTTGCAATGCGGAGAAATTACTGTTTGTGCATTTACAATATTCATTGATTTTTGCCATTGAAAAACATGTTATTCATATACCAGAAATGTTTGAAGCTACTGACTGAATGAAAGGAGCTGGCATCTCACTCTCTTTGAATCTTCTTTATCATGCCAGGATTAGCAGGAAAAAGCAAAAAATTTCAGAATTGCACCTTGCAATGTGGAGATATTACTGTTTGTTCATTTACAATATTCATTGATTTTTGCCATTGAAAAACGTCCAGAAATGTTTGAAGCTACTGACTGAATGAAAAGAGCTGGCATCTCACTCTCTTTGAATCTTCTTTATCATGCTAGAATTAGCAGGAAAAAGCAAAAAATTTCAGAATTGCACCTTGCAATGCGTAGAAATTACTGTTTGTGCATTTACAATATTCATTGATTTTTGCCATTGAAAAACGTCCAGAAATGTTTGAAGCTACTGACTGAATGAAAGGAGCTGGCATCTCACTCTCTTTGAATCTTCTTTATCATGCTAGGATTAGCAGGAAAAAGCAAAAAATTTCAGAATTGCACCTTGCAATGCGGAGAAATTACTGTTTGTGCATTTACAATATTCATTGATTTTTGCCATTGAAAAACATGTTATTCATATACCAGAAATGTTTGAAGCTACTGACTGAATGAAAGGAGCTGGCATCTCACTCTCTTTGAATCTTCTTTATCATGCCAGGATTAGCAGGAAAAAGCAAAAAATTTCAGAATTGCACCTTGCAATGTGGAGATATTACTGTTTGTGCATTTACAATATTCATTGATTTTTGCCATTGAAAAACGTCCAGAAATGTTTGAAGCTACTGACTGAATGAAAAGAGCTGGCATCTCACTCTCTTTGAATCTTCTTTATCATGCTAGGATTAGCAGGAAAAAGCAAAAAATTTCAGAATTGCACCTTGCAATGCGGAGAAATTACTGTTTGTGCATTTACAATATTCATTGATTTTTGCCATTGAAAAACGTCCAGAAATGTTTGAAGCTACTGACTGAATGAAAAGAGCTGGCATCTCACTCTCTTTGAATCTTCTTTATCATGCTAGGATTAGCAGGAAAAAGCAAAAAATTTCAGAATTGCACCTTGCAATGCGGAGAAATTACTGTTTGTGCATTTACAATATTCATTGATTTTTGCCATTGAAAAACATGTTATTCATATACCAGAAATGTTTGAAGCTACTGACTGAATGAAAAGAGCTGGCATCTCACTCTCTTTGAATCTTCTTTATCATGCCAGGATTAGCAGGAAAAAGCAAAAAATTTCAGAATTGCACCTTGCAATGTGGAGATATTACTGTTTGTGCATTTACAATATTCATTGATTTTTGCCATTGAAAAACGTCCAGAAATGTTTGAAGCTACTGACTGAATGAAAAGAGCTGGCATCTCACTCTCTTTGAATCTTCTTTATCATGCAGGATTAGCAGGAAAAAGCAAAAAATTTCAGAATTGCACCTTGCAATGTGGAGATATTACTGTTTGTGAATTTACAATATTCATTGATTTTTGCCATTGAAAAACGTAAAGAAATGTTTGAAGCTACTGACTGAATGAAAGGAGCTGGCATCTCACTCTCTTTGAATCTTCTTTATCATGCTAGGATTAGCAGGAAAAAGCAAAAAATTTCAGAATTGCACCTTGCAATGCGGAGAAATTACTGTTTGTGCATTTACAATATTCATTGATTTTTGCCATTGAAAAACATGTTATTCATATACCAGAAATGTTTGAAGCTACTGACTGAATGAAAGGAGCTGGCATCTCACTCTCTTTGAATCTTCTTTATCATGCCAGGATTAGCAGGAAAAAGCAAAAAATTTCAGAATTGCACCTTGCAATGTGGAGATATTACTGTTTGTGCATTTACAATATTCATTGATTTTTGCCATTGAAAAACGTCCAGAAATGTTTGAAGCTACTGACTGAATGAAAACAGCTGGCATCTCACTCTCTTTGAATCTTCTTTTTCATGCCAGGATAAGCAGGAAAAAGCAAAAAATTTCAGAATTGCACCTTGCAATGTGGAGATATTACTGTTTGTGCATTTACAATATTCATTGATTTTTGCCATTGAAAAACGTCCAGAAATGTTTGAAGCTACTGACTGAATGAAAGGAGCTGGCATCTCACTCTCTTTGAATCTTCTTTATCATGCTAGGATTAGCAGGAAAAAGCAAAAAATTTCAGAATTGCACCTTGCAATGCGGAGAAATTACTGTTTGTGCATTTACAATATTCATTGATTTTTGCCATTGAAAAACATGTTATTCATATACCAGAAATGTTTGAAGCTACTGACTGAATGAAAGGAGCTGGCATCTCACTCTCTTTGAATCTTCTTTATCATGCCAGGATTAGCAGGAAAAAGCAAAAAATTTCAGAATTGCACCTTGCAATGTGGAGATATTACTGTTTGTGCATTTACAATATTCATTGATTTTTGCCATTGAAAAACGTCCAGAAATGTTTGAAGCTACTGACTGAATGAAAACAGCTGGCATCTCACTCTCTTTGAATCTTCTTTTTCATGCCAGGATTAGCAGGAAAAAGCAAAAAATTTCAGAATTGCACCTTGCAATGTGGAGATATTACTGTTTGTGCATTTACAATATTCATTGATTTTTGCCATTGAAAAACGTCCAGAAATGTTTGAAGCTACTGACTGAATGAAAGGAGCTGGCATCTCACTCTCTTTGAATCTTCTTTATCATGCTAGGATTAGCAGGAAAAAGCAAAAAATTTCAGAATTGCACCTTGCAATGCGGAGAAATTACTGTTTGTGCATTTACAATATTCATTGATTTTTGCCATTGAAAAACATGTTATTCATATACCAGAAATGTTTGAAGCTACTGACTGAATGAAAGGAGCTGGCATCTCACTCTCTTTGAATCTTCTTTATCATGCCAGGATTAGCAGGAAAAAGCAAAAAATTTCAGAATTGCACCTTGCAATGTGGAGATATTACTGTTTGTGCATTTACAATATTCATTGATTTTTGCCATTGAAAAACGTCCAGAAATGTTTGAAGCTACTGACTGAATGAAAGGAGCTGGCATCTCACTCTCTTTGAATCTTCTTTATCATGCTAGGATTAGCAGGAAAAAGCAAAAAATTTCAGAATTGCACCTTGCAATGCGGAGAAATTACTGTTTGTGCATTTACAATATTCATTGATTTTTGCCATTGAAAAACGTCCAGAAATGTTTGAAGCTACTGACTGAATGAAAGGAGCTGGCATCTCACTCTCTTTGAATCTTCTTTATCATGCTAGGATTAGCAGGAAAAAGCAAAAAATTTCAGAATTGCACCTTGCAATGCGGAGAAATTACTGTTTGTGCATTTACAATATTCATTGATTTTTGCCATTGAAAAACATGTTATTCATATACCAGAAATGTTTGAAGCTACTGACTGAATGAAAAGAGCTGGCATCTCACTCTCTTTGAATCTTCTTTATCATGCCAGGATTAGCAGGAAAAAGCAAAAAATTTCAGAATTGCACCTTGCAATGCGGAGAAATTACTGTTTGTGCATTTACAATATTCATTGATTTTTGCCATTGAAAAACGTCCAGAAATGTTTGAAGCTACTGACTGAATGAAAGGAGCTGGCATCTCACTCTCTTTGAATCTTCTTTATCATGCTAGGATTAGCAGGAAAAAGCAAAAAATTTCAGAATTGCACCTTGCAATGCGGAGAAATTACTGTTTGTGCATTTACAATATTCATTGATTTTTGCCATTGAAAAACATGTTATTCATATACCAGAAATGTTTGAAGCTACTGACTGAATGAAAAGAGCTGGCATCTCACTCTCTTTGAATCTTCTTTATCATGCCAGGATTAGCAGGAAAAAGCAAAAAATTTCAGAATTGCACCTTGCAATGTGGAGATATTACTGTTTGTGCATTTACAATATTCATTGATTTTTGCCATTGAAAAACGTCCAGAAATGTTTGAAGCTACTGACTGAATGAAAGGAGCTGGCATCTCACTCTCTTTGAATCTTCTTTATCATGCTAGGATTAGCAGGAAAAAGCAAAAAATTTCAGAATTGCACATTGCAATGCGGAGAAATTACTGTTTGTGCATTTACAATATTCATTGATTTTTGCCATTGAAAAACATCATGTTATTCATATACCAGAAATGTTTGAAGCTACTGACTGAATGAAAGGAGCTGGCATCTCACTCTCTTTGAATCTTCTTTATCATGCCAGGATTAGCAGGAAAAAGCAAAAAATTTCAGAATTGCACATTGCAATGCGGAGAAATTACTGTTTGTGCATTTACAATATTCATTGATTTTTGCCATTGAAAAACATGTTATTCATATACCAGAAATGTTTGAAGCTACTGACTGAATGAAAAGAGCTGGCATCTCACTCTCTTTGAATCTTCTTTATCATGCTAGGATTAGCAGGAAAAAGCAAAAAATTTCAGAATTGCACCTTGCAATGCGGAGAAATTACTGTGTGTGCATTTACAATATTCATTGATTTTTGCCATTGAAAAACATCGTTATTCATATACCAGAAATGTTTGAAGCTACTGACTGAATGAAAAGAGCTGGCATCCCACTCTCTTTGAATCTTCTTTATCATGCCAGGATTAGCAGGAAAAAGCAAAAAATTTCAGAATTGCACCTTGCAATGTGGAGATATTACTGTTTGTGCATTTATAATTTTCATTGATTTTTGCCATTGAAAAACATGTTATTCATATACCAGAAATGTTTGAAGCTACTGACTGAATGAAAGGAGCTGGCATCTCACTCTCTTTGAATCTTCTTTATCATGCTAGGATTAGCAGGAAAAAGCAAAAAATTTCAGAATTGCACCTTGCAATGCGGAGAAATTACTGTTTGTGCATTTACAATATTCATTGATTTTTGCCATTGAAAAACATGTTATTCATATACCAGAAATGTTTGAAGCTACTGACTGAATGAAAGGAGCTGGCATCTCACTCTCTTTGAATCTTCTTTATCATGCTAGGATTAGCAGGAAAAAGCAAAAAATTTCAGAATTGCACCTTGCAATGCGGAGAAATTACTGTTTGTGCATTTACAATATTCATTGATTTTTGCCATTGAAAAACATGTTATTCATATACCAGAAATGTTTGAAGCTACTGACTGAATGAAAAGAGCTGGCATCTCACTCTCTTTGAATCTTCTTTATCATGCCAGGATTAGCAGGAAAAAGCAAAAAATTTCAGAATTGCACCTTGCAATGTGGAGATATTACTGTTTGTGCATTTACAATATTCATTGATTTTTGCCATTGAAAAACGTCCAGAAATGATTGAAGCTACTGACTGAATGAAAGGAGCTGGCATCTCACTCTCTTTGAATCTTCTTTATCATGCTAGGATTAGCAGGAAAAAGCAAAAAATTTCAGAATTGCACCTTGCAATGCGGAGAAATTACTGTTTGTGCATTTACAATATTCATTGATTTTTGCCATTGAAAAACATGTTATTCATATACCAGAAATGTTTGAAGCTACTGACAATGAAAAGAGCTGGCATCTCACTCTCTTTGAGTCTTCTTTATCATGCCAGGATTAGCAGGAAAAAGCAAAAAATTTCAGAATTGCACCTTGCAATGTGGAGATATTACTGTTTGTGCATTTACAATATTCATTGATTTTTGCCATTGAAAAACGTCCAGAAATGTTTGAAGCTACTGACTGAATGAAAGGAGCTGGCATCTCACTCTCTTTGAATCTTCTTTATCATGCTAGGATTAGCAGGAAAAAGAAAAAATTTCAGAATTGCACCTTGCAATGCGGAGAAATTACTGTGTGTGCATTTACAATATTCATTGATTTTTGCCATTGAAAAACATCGTTATTCATATACCAGAAATGTTTGAAGCTACTGACTGAATGAAAAGAGCTGGCATCTCACTCTCTTTGAATCTTCTTTATCATGCCAGGATTAGCAGGAAAAAGCAAAAAATTTCAGAATTGCACCTTGCAATGCGGAGAAATTACTGTTTGTGCATTTACAATATTCATTGATTTTTGCCATTGAAAAACGTCCAGAAATGTTTGAAGCTACTGACTGAATGAAAGGAGCTGGCATCTCACTCTCTTTGAATCTTCTTTATCATGCTAGGATTAGCAGGAAAAAGCAAAAAATTTCAGAATTGCACCTTGCAATGCGGAGAAATTACTGTTTGTGCATTTACAATATTCATTGATTTTTGCCATTGAAAAACATGTTATTCATATACCAGAAATGTTTGAAGCTACTGACTGAATGAAAAGAGCTGGCATCTCACTCTCTTTGAATCTTCTTTATCATGCCAGGATTAGCAGGAAAAAGCAAAAAATTTCAGAATTGCACCTTGCAATGTGGAGATATTACTGTTTGTGCATTTACAATATTCATTGATTTTTGCCATTGAAAAACGTCCAGAAATGTTTGAAGCTACTGACTGAATGAAAGGAGCTGGCATCTCACTCTCTTTGAATCTTCTTTATCATGCTAGGATTAGCAGGAAAAAGCAAAAAATTTCAGAATTGCACATTGCAATGCGGAGAAATTACTGTTTGTGCATTTACAATATTCATTGATTTTTGCCATTGAAAAACATCATGTTATTCATATACCAGAAATGTTTGAAGCTACTGACTGAATGAAAAGAGCTGGCATCTCACTCTCTTTGAATCTTCTTTATCATGCTAGGATTAGCAGGAAAAAGCAAAAAATTTCAGAATTGCACCTTGCAATGCGGAGAAATTACTGTGTGTGCATTTACAATATTCATTGATTTTTGCCATTGAAAAACATCGTTATTCATATACCAGAAATGTTTGAAGCTACTGACTGAATGAAAAGAGCTGGCATCCCACTCTCTTTGAATCTTCTTTATCATGCCAGGATTAGCAGGAAAAAGCAAAAAATTTCAGAATTGCACCTTGCAATGTGGAGATATTACTGTTTGTGCATTTACAATATTCATTGATTTTTGCCATTGAAAAACGTCCAGAAATGTTTGAAGCTACTGACTGAATGAAAGGAGCCGGCATCTCACTCTCTTTGAATCTTCTTTATCATGCTAGGATTAGCAGGAAAAAGCAAAAAATTTCAGAATTGCACCTTGCAATGCGGAGAAATTACTGTGTGTGCATTTACAATATTCATTGATTTTTGCCATTGAAAAACATCGTTATTCATATACCAGAAATGTTTGAAGCTACTGACTGAATGAAAAGAGCTGGCATCTCACTCTCTTTGAATCTTCTTTATCATGCCAGGATTAGCAGGAAAAAGCAAAAAATTTCAGAATTGCACGTTGCAATGTGGAGATATTACTGTTTGTGCATTTACAATATTCATTGATTTTTGCCATTGAAAAACATCGTTATTCATATACCAGAAATGTTTGAAGCTACTGACTGAATGAAAAGAGCTGGCATCTCACTCTCTTTGAATCTTCTTTATCATGCCAGGATTAGCAGGAAAAAGCAAAAAATTTCAGAATTGCACGTTGCAATGTGGAGATATTACTGTTTGTGCATTTACAATATTCATTGATTTTTGCCATTGAAAAACATGTTATTCATATACCAGAAATGTTTGAAGCTACTGACTGAATGAAAAGAGCTGGCATCTCACTCTCTTTGAATCTTCTTTATCATGCCAGGATTAGCAGGAAAAAGCAAAAAATTTCAGAATTGCACCTTGCAATGTGGAGATATTACTGTTGTGCATTTACAATATTCATTGATTTTTGCCATTGAAAAATATCCAGAAATGTTTGAAGCTACTGACTGAATGAAAGGAGCTGGCATCTCACTCTCTTTGAATCTTCTTTATCATGCTAGGATTAGCAGGAAAAAGCAAAAAATTTCAGAATTGCACATTGCAATGCGGAGAAATTACTGTTTGTGCATTTACAATATTCATTGATTTTTGCCATTGAAAAACATCGTTATTCATATACCAGAAATGTTTGAATCTACTGACTGAATGAAAGGAGCTGGCATCTCACTCTCTTTGAATCTTCTTTATCATGCTAGGATTAGCAGGAAAAAGCAAAAAATTTCAGAATTGCACCTTGCAATGCGGAGAAATTACTGTGTGTGCATTTACAATATTCATTGATTTTTGCCATTGAAAAACATGTTATTCATATATCAGAAATGTTTGAAGCTACTGACTGAATGAAAAGAGCTGGCATCTCACTCTCTTTGAATCTTCTTTATCATGCCAGGATTAGCAGGAAAAAGCAAAAAATTTCAGAATTGCACCTTGCAATGTGGAGATATTACTGTTTGTGCATTTACAATATTCATTGATTTTTGCCATTGAAAAACGTCCAGAAATGTTTGAAGCTACTGACTGAATGAAAGGAGCTGGCATCTCACTCTCTTTGAATCTTCTTTATCATGCTAGGATTAGCAGGAAAAAGCAAAAAATTTCAGAATTGCACATTGCAATGCGGAGAAATTACTGTTTGTGCATTTACAATATTCATTGATTTTTGCCATTGAAAAACATCATGTTATTCATATACCAGAAATGTTTGAAGCTACTGACTGAATGAAAGGAGCTGGCATCTCACTCTCTTTGAATCTTCTTTATCATGCCAGGATTAGCAGGAAAAAGCAAAAAATTTCAGAATTGCACATTGCAATGCGGAGAAATTACTGTTTGTGCATTTACAATATTCATTGATTTTTGCCATTGAAAAACATGTTATTCATATACCAGAAATGTTTGAAGCTACTGACTGAATGAAAAGAGCTGGCATCTCACTCTCTTTGAATCTTCTTTATCATGCTAGGATTAGCAGGAAAAAGCAAAAAATTTCAGAATTGCACCTTGCAATGCGGAGAAATTACTGTGTGTGCATTTACAATATTCATTGATTTTTGCCATTGAAAAACATCGTTATTCATATACCAGAAATGTTTGAAGCTACTGACTGAATGAAAAGAGCTGGCATCCCACTCTTTTGAATCTTCTTTATCATGCCAGGATTAGCAGGAAAAAGCAAAAAATTTCAGAATTGCACCTTGCAATGTGGAGATATTACTGTTTGTGCATTTACAATATTCATTGATTTTTGCCATTGAAAAACATGTTATTCATATACCAGAAATGTTTGAAGCTACTGACTGAATGAAAGGAGCTGGCATCTCACTCTCTTTGAATCTTCTTTATCATGCTAGGATTAGCAGGAAAAAGCAAAAAATTTCAGAATTGCACCTTGCAATGCGAAGAAATTACTGTTTGTGCATTTACAATATTCATTGATTTTTGCCATTGAAAAACATGTTATTCATATACCAGAAATGTTTGAAGCTACTGACTGAATGAAAGGAGCTGGCATCTCACTCTCTTTGAATCTTCTTTATCATGCCAGGATTAGCAGGAAAAAGCAAAAAATTTCAGAATTGCACCTTGCAATGCGGAGAAATTACTGTTTGTGCATTTACAATATTCATTGATTTTTGCCATTGAAAAACATGTTATTCATATACCAGAAATGTTTGAAGCTACTGACTGAATGAAAAGAGCTGGCATCTCACTCTCTTTGAATCTTCTTTATCATGCCAGGATTAGCAGGAAAAAGCAAAAAATTTCAGAATTGCACCTTGCAATGTGGAGATATTACTGTTTGTGCATTTACAATATTCATTGATTTTTGCCATAGAAAAACGTCCAGAAATGTTTGAAGCTACTGACTGAATGAAAGGAGCTGGCATCCCACTCTCTTTGAATCTTCTTTATCATGCCAGGATTAGCAGGAAAAAGCAAAAAATTTCAGAATTGCACCTTGCAATGCGAAGAAATTACTGTTTGTGCATTTACAATATTCATTGATTTTTGCCATTGAAAAACATGTTATTCATATACCAGAAATGTTTGAAGCTACTGACTGAATGAAAGGGGCTGGCATCTCACTCTCTTTGAATCTTCTTTATCATGCCAGGATTAGCAGGAAAAAGCAAAAAATTTCAGAATTGCACCTTGCAATGCGGAGAAATTACTGTTTGTGCATTTACAATATTCATTGATTTTTGCCATTGAAAAACATGTTATTCATATACCAGAAATGTTTGAAGCTACTGACTGAATGAAAAGAGCTGGCATCTCACTCTCTTTGAATCTTCTTTATCATGCCAGGATTAGCAGGAAAAAGCAAAAAATTTCAGAATTGCACCTTGCAATGTGGAGATATTACTGTGTGTGCATTTACAATATTCATTGATTTTTGCCATTGAAAAACATGTTATTCATATACCAGAAATGTTTGAAGCTACTGACTGAATGAAAAGAGCTGGCATCTCACTCTCTTTGAATCTTCTTTATCATGCCAGGATTAGCAGGAAAAAGCAAAAAATTTCAGAATTGCACCTTGCAATGTGGAGATATTACTGTTTGTGCATTTACAATATTCATTGATTTTTGCCATTGAAAAACGTCCAGAAATGTTTGAAGCTACTGACTGAATGAAAAGAGCTGGCATCTCACTCTCTTTGAATCTTCTTTATCATGCTAGGATTAGCAGGAAAAAGCAAAAAATTTCAGAATTGCACATTGCAATGCGGAGAAATTACTGTTTGTGCATTTACAATATTCATTGATTTTTGCCATTGAAAAACATCATGTTATTCATATACCAGAAATGTTTGAAGCTACTGACTGAATGAAAGGAGCTGGCATCTCACTCTCTTTGAATCTTCTTTATCATGCCAGGATTAGCAGGAAAAAGCAAAAAATTTCAGAATTGCACATTGCAATGCGGAGAAATTACTGTTTGTGCATTTACAATATTCATTGATTTTTGCCATTGAAAAACATGTTATTCATATACCAGAAATGTTTGAAGCTACTGACTGAATGAAAAGAGCTGGCATCTCACTCTCTTTGAATCTTCTTTATCATGCTAGGATTAGCAGGAAAAAGCAAAAAATTTCAGAATTGCACCTTGCAATGCGGAGAAATTACTGTGTGTGCATTTACAATATTCATTGATTTTTGCCATTGAAAAACATCGTTATTCATATACCAGAAATGTTTGAAGCTACTGACTGAAAGAAAAGAGCTGGCATCCCACTCTCTTTGAATCTTCTTTATCATGCCAGGATTAGCAGGAAAAAGCAAAAAAATTCAGAATTGCACCTTGCAATGTGGAGATATTACTGTTTGTGCATTTACAATATTCATTGATTTTTGCCATTGAAAAACATGTTATTCATATACCAGAAATGTTTGAAGCTACTGACTGAATGAAAGGAGCTGGCATCTCACTCTCTTTGAATCTTCTTTATCATGCTAGGATTAGCAGGAAAAAGCAAAAAATTTCAGAATTGCACCTTGCAATGCGAAGAAATTACTGTTTGTGCATTTACAATATTCATTGATTTTTGCCATTGAAAAACATGTTATTCATATACCAGAAATGTTTGAAGCTACTGACTGAATGAAAGGAGCTGGCATCTCACTCTCTTTGAATCTTCTTTATCAAGCCAGGATTAGCAGGAAAAAGCAAAAAATTTCAGAATTGCACCTTGCAATGCGGAGAAATTACTGTTTGTGCATTTACAATATTCATTGATTTTTGCCATTGAAAAACATGTTATTCATATACCAGAAATGTTTGAAGCTACTGACTGAATGAAAAGAGCTGGCATCTCACTCTCTTTGAATCTTCTTTATCATGCCAGGATTAGCAGGAAAAAGCAAAAAATTTCAGAATTGCACCTTGCAATGTGGAGATATTACTGTTTGTGCATTTACAATATTCATTGATTTTTGCCATTGAAAAACATGTTATTCATATACCAGAAATGTTTGAAGCTACTGACTGAATGAAAGGAGCTGGCATCTCACTCTCTTTGAATCTTCTTTATCATGCTAGGATTAGCAGGAAAAAGCAAAAAATTTCAGAATTGCACCTTGCAATGCGAAGAAATTACTGTTTGTGCATTTACAATATTCATTGATTTTTGCCATTGAAAAACATGTTATTCATATACCAGAAATGTTTGAAGCTACTGACTGAATGAAAGGAGCTGGCATCTCACTCTCTTTGAATCTTCATAATCAAGCCAGGATTAGCAGGAAAAAGCAAAAAATTTCAGAATTGCACCTTGCAATGCGGAGAAATTACTGTTTGTGCATTTACAATATTCATTGATTTTTGCCATTGAAAAACATGTTATTCATATACCAGAAATGTTTGAAGCTACTGACTGAATGAAAAGAGCTGGCATCTCACTCTCTTTGAATCTTCTTTATCATGCCAGGATTAGCAGGAAAAAGCAAAAAATTTCAGAATTGCACCTTGCAATGTGGAGATATTACTGTTTGTGCATTTACAATATTCATTGATTTTTGCCATTGAAAAACGTCCAGAAATGTTTGAAGCTACTGACTGAATGAAAGGAGCTGGCATCCCACTCTCTTTGAATCTTCTTTATCATGCCAGGATTAGCAGGAAAAAGCAAAAAAATTCAGAATTGCACCTTGCAATGCGAAGAAATTACTGTTTGTGCATTTACAATATTCATTGATTTTTGCCATTGAAAAACATGTTATTCATATACCAGAAATGTTTGAAGCTACTGACTGAATGAAAGGAGCTGGCATCTCACTCTCTTTGAATCTTCTTTATCATGCCAGGATTAGCAGGAAAAAGCAAAAAATTTCAGAATTGCACCTTGCAATGCGGAGAAATTACTGTTTTTGCATTTACAATATTCATTGATTTTTGCCATTGAAAAACATGTTATTCATATACCAGAAATGTTTGAAGCTACTGACTGAATGAAAAGAGCTGGCATCTCACTCTCTTTGAATCTTCTTTATCATGCCAGGATTAGCAGGAAAAAGCAAAAAATTTCAGAATTGCACCTTGCAATGTGGAGATATTACTGTTTGTGCATTTACAATATTCATTGATTTTTGCCATTGAAAAACGTCCAGAAATGTTTGAAGCTACTGACTGAATGAAAGGAGCTGGCATCTCACTCTCTTTGAATCTTCTTTATCATGCTAGGATTATCAGGAAAAAGCAAAAAATTTCAGAATTGCACCTTGCAATGCGGAGAAATTACTGTTTGTGCATTTACAATATTCATTGATTTTTGCCATTGAAAAACATGTTATTCATATACCAGAAATGTTTGAAGCTACTGACTGAATGAAAAGAGCTGGCATCTTACACTCTTTGAATCTTCTTTATCATGCCAGGATTAGCAGGAAAAAGCAAAAAATTTCAGAATTGCACCTTGCAATGTGGAGATATTACTGTTTGTGCATTTACAATATTCATTGATTTTTGCCATTGAAAAACGTCCAGAAATGTTTGAAGCTACTGACTGAATGAAAGGAGCTGGCATCTCACTCTCTTTGAATCTTCTTTATCATGCTAGGATTAGCAGGAAAAAGCAAAAAATTTCAGAATTGCACCTTGCAATGCGGAGAAATTACTGTGTGTGCATTTACAATATTCATTGATTTTTGCCATTGAAAAACATCGTTATTCATATACCAGAAATGTTTGAAGCTACTGACTGAATGAAAAGAGCTGGCATCTCACTCTCTTTGAATCTTCTTTATCATGCCAGGATTAGCAGGAAAAAGCAAAAAATTTCAGAATTGCACGTTGCAATGTGGAGATATTACTGTTTGTGCATTTACAATATTCATTGATTTTTGCCATTGAAAAACATCGTTATTCATATACCAGAAATGTTTGAAGCTACTGACTGAATGAAAAGAGCTGGCATCTCACTCTCTTTGAATCTTCTTTATCATGCCAGGATTAGCAGGAAAAAGCAAAAAATTTCAGAATTGCACGTTGCAATGTGGAGATATTACTGTTTGTGCATTTACAATATTCATTGATTTTTGCCATTGAAAAACATCATGTTATTCATATACCAGAAATGTTTGAAGCTACTGACTGAGTGAAAAGGGCTGGCATCTCACTCTCTTTGAATCTTCTTTATCATGCTAAGAGGAGCAGGAAAAAGCAAAAAATTTCAGAATTGCACGTTGCAATGTGGAGATATTACTGTTTGTGCATTTACAATATTCATTGATGTTTGCCATTGAAAAACATGTTATTCATATACCAGAAATGTTTGAAGCTACTGACTGAATGAAAAGAGCTGGCATCTCACTCTCTTTGAATCTTCTTTATCATGCCAGGATTAGCAGGAAAAAGCAAAAAATTTCAGAATTGCACCTTGCAATGTGGAGATATTACTGTTTGTGCATTTACAATATTCATTGATTTTTGCCATTGAAAAACGTCCAGAAATGTTTGAAGCTACTGACTGAATGAAAAGAGCTGGCATCTCACTCTCTTTGAATCTTCTTTATCATGCCAGGATTAGCAGGAAAAAGCAAAAAATTTCAGAATTGCACCTTGCAATGCGGAGAAATTACTGTTTGTGCATTTACAATATTCATTGATTTTTGCCATTGAAAAACATCGTTATTCATATACCAGAAATGTTTGAAGCTACTGACTGAATGAAAGGAGCTGGCATCTCACTCTCTTTGAATCTTCTTTATCATGCTAGGATTAGCAGGAAAAAGCAAAAAATTTCAGAATTGCACCTTGCAATGCGGAGAAATTACTGTGTGTGCATTTACAATTTTCATTGATTTTTGCCATTGAAAAACATCGTTATTCATATACCAGAAATGTTTGAAGCTACTAACTGAATGAAAAGAGCTGGCATCTCACTCTCTTTGAATCTTCTTTATCATGCCAGGATTAGCAGGAAAAAGCAAAAAATTTCAGAATTGCACCTTGCAATGTGGAGATATTACTGTTTGTGCATTTACAATATTCATTGATTTTTGCCATTGAAAAACGTCCAGAAATGTTTGAAGCTACTGACTGAATGAAAGGAGCTGGCATCTCACTCTCTTTGAATCTTCTTTATCATGCTAGGATTAGCAGGAAAAAGCAAAAAATTTCAGAATTGCACCTTGCAATGCGGAGAAATTACTGTTTGTGCATTTACAATATTCATTTATTTTTGCCATTGAAAAACATCGTTATTCATATACCAGAAATGTTTGAAGCTACTAACTGAATGAAAAGAGCTGGCATCTCACTCTCTTTGAATCTTCTTTATCATGCCAGGATTAGCAGGAAAAAGCAAAAAATTTCAGAATTGCACCTTGCAATGCGGAGAAATTACTGTTTGTGCATTTACAATATTCATTTATGTTTGCCATTGAAAAACATCGTTATTCATATACCAGAAATGTTTGAAGCTACTAACTGAATGAAAAGAGCTGGCATCTCACTCTCTTTGAATCTTCTTTATCATGCCAGGATTAGCAGGAAAAAGCAAAAAATTTCAGAATTGCACCTTGCAATGTGGAGATATTACTGTTTGTGCATTTACAATATTCATTGATTTTTGCCATTGAAAAACGTCCAGAAATGTTTGAAGCTACTGACTGAATGAAAGGAGCTGGCATCTCACTCTCTTTGAATCTTCTTTATCATGCTAGGATTAGCAGGAAAAAGCAAAAAATTTCAGAATTGCACCTTGCAATGTGGAGATATTACTGTTTGTGCATTTACAATATTCATTGATTTTTGCCATTGAAAAACGTCCAGAAATGTTTGAAGCTACTGACTGAATGAAAGGAGCTGGCATCTCACTCTCTTTGAATCTTCTTTATCATGCTAGGATTAGCAGGAAAAAGCAAAAAAATTCAGAATTGCACCTTGCAATGCGGAGAAATTACTGTTTGTGCATTTACAATATTCATTGATTTTTGCCATTGAAAAACATGTTATTCATATACCAGAAATGTTTGAAGCTACTGACTGAATGAAAAGAGCTGGCATCTCACTCTCTTTGAATCTTCTTTATCATGCCAGGATTAGCAGGAAAAAGCAAAAAATTTCAGAATTGCACGTTGCAATGTGGAGATATTACTGTTTGTGCATTTACAATATTCATTGATTTTTGCCATTGAAAAACGTCCAGAAATGTTTGAAGCTACTGACTGAATGAAAGGAGCTGGCATCTCACTCTCTTTGAATCTTCTTTATCATGCTAGGATTAGCAGGAAAAAGCAAAAAATTTCAGAATTGCACCTTGCAATGTGGAGATATTACTGTTTGTGCATTTACAATATTCATTGATTTTTGCCTTTGAAAAACATCCAGAAATGTTTGAAGCTACTGACTGAATGAAAGGAGCTGGCATCTCAATCTCTTTGAATCTTCTTTATCATGCTAGGATTAGCAGGAAAAAGCAAAAAATTTCAGAATTGCACCTTGCAATGCGGAGAAATTACTGTTTGTGCATTTACAATATTCATTGATTTTTGCCATTGAAAAACATGTTATTCATATACCAGAAATGTTTGAAGCTACTGACTGAATGAAAAGAGCTGGCATCTCACTCTCTTTGAATCTTCTTTATCATGCCAGGATTAGCAGGAAAAAGCAAAAAATTTCAGAATTGCACCTTGCAATGTGGAGATATTACTGTTTGTGCATTTACAATATTCATTGATTTTTGCCATTGAAAAACGTCCAGAAATGTTTGAAGCTACTGACTGAATGAAAGGAGCTGGCATCTCACTCTCTTTGAATCTTCTTTATCATGCCAGGATTAGCAGGAAAAAGAAAAAAATTTCAGAATTGCACGTTGCAATGTGGAGATATTACTGTTTGTGCATTTACAATATTCATTGATTTTTGCCATTGAAAAACATCGTTATTCATATACCAGAAATGTTTGAAGCTACTGACTGAATGAAAAGAGCTGGCATCTCACTCTCTTTGAATCTTCTTTATCATGCCAGGATTAGCAGGAAAAAGCAAAAAATTTCAGAATTGCACGTTGCAATGTGGAGATATTACTGTTTGTGCATTTACAATATTCATTGATTTTTGCCATTGAAAAACGTCCAGAAATGTTTGAAGCTACTGACTGAATGAAAGGAGCTGGCATCTCACTCTCTTTGAATCTTCTTTATCATGCTAGGATTAGCAGGAAAAAGCAAAAAATTTCAGAATTGCACCTTGCAATGCGGAGAAATTACTGTTTGTGCATTTACAATATTCATTGATTTTTGCCATTGAAAAACGTCCAGAAATGTTTGAAGCTACTGACTGAATGAAAAGAGCTGGCATCTCACTCTCTTTGAATCTTCTTTATCATGCTAAGAGGAGCAGGAAAAAGCAAAAAATTTCAGAATTGCACGTTGCAATGTGGAGATATTACTGTTTGTGCATTTACAATATTCATTGATTTTTGCCATTGAAAAACATGTTATTCATATACCAGAAATGTTTGAAGCTACTGACTGAATGAAAAGAGCTGGCATCTCACTCTCTTTGAATCTTCTTTATCATGCCAGGATTAGCAGGAAAAAGCAAAAAATTTCAGAATTGCACGTTGCAATGTGGAGATATTACTGTTTGTGCATTTACAATATTCATTGATTTTTGCCATTGAAAAACGTCCAGAAATGTTTGAAGCTACTGACTGAATGAAAGGAGCTGGCATCTCACTCTCTTTGAATCTTCTTTATCATGCTAGGATTAGCAGGAAAAAGCAAAAAATTTCAGAATTGCACCTTGCAATGTGGAGATATTACTGTTTGTGCATTTACAATATTCATTGATTTTTGCCATTGAAAAACGTCCAGAAATGTTTGAAGCTACTGACTGAATGAAAGGAGCTGGCATCTCACTCTCTTTGAATCTTCTTTATCATGCTAGGATTAGCAGGAAAAAGCAAAAAATTTCAGAATTGCACCTTGCAATGCGGAGAAATTACTGTTTGTGCATTTACAATATTCATTGATTTTTGCCATTGAAAAACATGTTATTCATATACCAGAAATGTTTGAAGCTACTGACTGAATGAAAAGAGCTGGCATCTCACTCTCTTTGAATCTTCTTTATCATGCCAGGATTAGCAGGAAAAAGCAAAAAATTTCAGAATTGCACCTTGCAATGTGGAGATATTACTGTTTGTGCATTTACAATATTCATTGATTTTTGCCATTGAAAAACGTCCTGAAATGTTTGAAGCTACTGACTGAATGAAAGGAGCTGGCATCTCACTCTCTTTGAATCTTCTTTATCATGCTAGGATTAGCAGGAAAAAGCAAAAAATTTCAGAATTGCACCTTGCAATGCGGAGAAATTACTGTGTGTGCATTTACAATATTCATTGATTTTTGCCATTGAAAAACATCGTTATTCATATACCAGAAATGTTTGAAGCTACTGACTGAATGAAAAGAGCTGGCATCTCACTCTCTTTGAATCTTCTTTATCATGCCAGGAGTAGCAGGAAAAAGCAAAAAATTTCAGAATTGCACATTGCAATGCGGAGAAATTACTGTTTGTGCATTTACAATATTCATTGATTTTTGCCATTGAAAAACATGTTATTCATATACCAGAAATGTTTGAAGCTACTGACTGAATGAAAAGAGCTGGCATCTCACTCTCTTTGAATCTTCTTTATCATGCTAGGATTAGCAGGAAAAAGCAAAAAATTTCAGAATTGCACCTTGCAATGTGGAGATATTACTGTTTGTGCATTTACAATATTCATTGATTTTTGCCATTGAAAAACATGTTATTCATATGCCAGAAATGTTTGAAGCTACTGACTGAATGAAAGGAGCTGGCATCTCACTCTCTTTGAATCTTCTTTATCATGCTAGGATTAGCAGGAAAAAGCAAAAAATTTCAGAATTGCACCTTGCAATGCGGAGAAATTACTGTTTGTGCATTTACAATATTCATTGATTTTTGCCATTGAAAAACATGTTATTCATATACCAGAAATGTTTGAAGCTACTGACTGAATGAAAGGAGCTGGCATCTCACTCTCTTTGAATCTTCTTTATCATGCTAGGATTAGCAGGAAAAAGCAAAAAATTTCAGAATTGCACCTTGCAATGCGGAGAAATTACTGTTTGTGCATTTACAATATTCATTGATTTTTGCCATTGAAAAACATGTTAATCATATACCAGAAATGTTTGAAGCTACTGACTGAATGAAAAGAGCTGGCATCTCACTCTCTTTGAATCTTCTTTATCATGCCAGGATTAGCAGGAAAAAGCAAAAAATTTCAGAATTGCACCTTGCAATGTGGAGATATTACTGTTTGTGCATTTACAATATTCATTGATTTTTGCCATTGAAAAACGTCCAGAAATGTTTGAAGCTACTGACTGAATGAAAGGAGCTGGCATCTCACTCTCTTTGAATCTTCTTTATCATGCTAGGATTAGCAGGAAAAAGCAAAAAATTTCAGAATTGCACCTTGCAATGCGGAGAAATTACGGTTTGTGCATTTACAATATTCATTGATTTTTGCCATTGAAAAACGTCCAGAAATGTTTGAAGCTACTGACTGAATGAAAGGAGCTGGCATCTCACTCTCTTTGAATCTTCTTTATCATGCTAGGATTAGCAGGAAAAAGCAAAAAATTTCAGAATTGCACCTTGCAATGTGGAGAAATTACTGTGTGTGCATTTACAATATTCATTGATTTTTGCCATTGAAAAACATCGTTATTCATATACCAGAAATGTTTGAAGCTACTGACTGAATGAAAAGAGCTGGCATCTCACTCTCTTTGAATCTTCTTTATCATGCCAGGATTAGCAGGAAAAAGCAAAAAATTTCAGAATTGCACGTTGCAATGTGGAGATATTACTGTTTGTGCATTTACAATATTCAGTGATTTTTGCCATTGAAAAACGTCCAGAAATGTTTGAAGCTACTGACTGAATGAAAGGAGCTGGCATCTCACTCTCTTTGAATCTTCTTTATCATGCTAGGATTTGCAGGAAAAAGCAAAAAATTTCAGAATTGCACCTTGCAATGCGGAGAAATTACTGTTTGTGCATTTACAATATTCATTGATTTTTGCCATTGAAAAACATGTTATTCATATACCAGAAATGTTTGAAGCTACTGACTGAATGAAAAGAGCTGGCATCTCACTCTCTTTGAATCTTCTTTATCATGCCAGGATTAGCAGGAAAAAGCAAAAAAATTCAGAATTGCACCTTGCAATGTGGAGATATTACTGTTTGTGCATTTACAATATTCATTGATTTTTGCCATTGAAAAACGTCCAGAAATGTTTGAAGCTACTGACTGAATGAAAGGAGCTGGCATCTCACTCTCTTTGAATCTTCTTTATCATGCTAGGATTAGCAGGAAAAAGCAAAAAATTTCAGAATTGCACCTTGCAATGCGGAGAAATTACTGTGTGTGCATTTACAATATTCATTGATTTTTGCCATTGAAAAACATCGTTATTCATATACCAGAAATGTTTGAAGCTACTGACTGAATGAAAAGAGCTGGCATCTCACTCTCTTTGAATCTTCTTTATCATGCCAGGATTAGCAGGAAAAAGCAAAAAATTTCAGAATTGCACATTGCAATGCGGAGAAATTACTGTTTGTGCATTTACAATATTCATTGATTTTTGCCATTGAAAAACATGTTATTCATATACCAGAAATGTTTGAAGCTACTGACTGAATGAAAAGAGCTGGCATCTCACTCTCTTTGAATCTTCTTTATCATGCTAGGATTAGCAGGAAAAAGCAAAAAATTTCAGAATTGCACCTTGCAATGCGGAGAAATTACTGTGTGTGCATTTACAATATTCATTGATTTTTGCCATTGAAAAACATCGTTATTCATATACCAGAAATGTTTGAAGCTACTGACTGAATGAAAAGAGCTGGCATCCCACTCTCTTTGAATCTTCTTTATCATGCCAGGATTAGCAGGAAAAAGCAAAAAATTTCAGAATTGCACCTTGCAATGTGGAGATATTACTGTTTGTGCATTTACAATATTCATTGATTTTTGCCATTGAAAAACATGTTATTCATATACCAGAAATGTTTGAAGCTACTGACTGAATGAAAGGAGCTGGCATCTCACTCTCTTTGAATCTTCTTTATCATGCTAGGATTAGCAGGAAAAAGCAAAAAATTTCAGAATTGCACCTTGCAATGCGGAGAAATTACTGTTTGTGCATTTACAATATTCATTGATTTTTGCCATTGAAAAACATGTTATTCATATACCAGAAATGTTTGAAGCTACTGACTGAATGAAAGGAGCTGGCATCTCACTCTCTTTGAATCTTCTTTATCATGCTAGGATTAGCAGGAAAAAGCAAAAAATTTCAGAATTGCACCTTGCAATGCGGAGAAATTACTGTTTGTGCATTTACAATATTCATTGATTTTTGCCATTGAAAAACATGTTATTCATATACCAGAAATGTTTGAAGCTACTAACTGAATGAAAAGAGCTGGCATCTCACTCTCTTTGAATCTTCTTTATCATGCCAGGATTAGCAGGAAAAAGCAAAAAATTTCAGAATTGCACCTTGCAATGTGGAGATATTACTGTTTGTGCATTTACAATATTCATTGATTTTTGCCATTGAAAAACGTCCAGAAATGTTTGAAGCTACTGACTGAATGAAAGGAGCTGGCATCTCACTCTCTTTGAATCTTCTTTATCATGCTAGGATTAGCAGGAAAGAGCAAAAAAATTCAGAATTGCACCTTGCAATGCGGAGAAATTACTGTTTGTGCATTTACAATATTCATTGATTTTTGCCATTGAAAAACATCCAGAAATGTTTGAAGCTACTGACTGAATGAAAGGAGCTGGCATCTCACTCTCTTTGAATCTTCTTTATCATGCTAGGATTAGCAGGAAAAAGCAAAAAATTTCAGAATTGCACCTTGCAATGCGGAGAAATTACTGTGTGTGCATTTACAATATTCATTGATTTTTGCCATTGAAAAACATCGTTATTCATATACCAGAAATGTTTGAAGCTACTGACTGAATGAAAAGAGCTGGCATCTCACTCTCTTTGAATCTTCTTTATCATGCCAGGATTAGCAGGAAAAAGCAAACAATTTCAGAATTGCACGTTGCAATGTGGAGATATTACTGTTTGTGCATTTACAATATTCATTGATTTTTGCCATTGAAAAACGTCCAGAAATGTTTGAAGCTACTGACTGAATGAAAGGAGCTGGCATCTCACTCTCTTTGAATCTTCTTTATCATGCTAGGATTAGCAGGAAAAAGCAAAAAATTTCAGAATTGCACCTTGCAATGTGGAGATATTACTGTTTGTGCATTTACAATATTCATTGATTTTTGCCATTGAAAAACGTCCAGAAATGTTTGAAGCTACTGACTGAATGAAAGGATTTGGCATCTCACTCTCTTTGAATCTTCTTTATCATGCTAGGATTAGCAGGAAAAAGCAAAAAATTTCAGAATTGCACCTTGCAATGCGGAGAAATTACTGTTTGTGCATTTACAATATTCATTGATTTTTGCCATTGAAAAACGTCCAGAAATGTTTGAAGCTACTGACTGAATGAAAGGAGCTGACATCTCACTCTCTTTGAATCTTCTTTATCATGCTAGGATTAGCAGGAAAAAGCAAAAAATTTCAGAATTGCACCTTGCAATGCGGAGAAATTACTGTGTGTGCATTTACAATATTCATTGATTTTTGACATTGAAAAACATCGTTATTCATATACCAGAAATGTTTGAAGCTACTGACTGAATGAAAAGAGCTGGCATCTCACTCTCTTTGAATCTTCTTTATCATGCCAGGATTAGCAGGAAAAAGCAAAAAATTTCAGAATTGCACGTTGCAATGTGGAGATATTACTGTTTGTGCATTTACAATATTCATTGATTTTTGCCATTGAAAAACGTCCAGAAATGTTTGAAGCTACTGACTGAATGAAAGGAGCTGGCATCTCACTCTCTTTGAATCTTCTTTAGCATGCTAGGATTAGCAGGAAAAAGCAAAAAATTTCAGAATTGCACCTTGCAATGCGGAGAAATTACTGTGGGTGCATTTACAATATTCATTGATTTTTGCCATTGAAAAACATGTTATTCATATACCAGAAATGTTTGAAGCTACTGACTGAATGAAAAGAGCTGGCATCTCACTCTCTTTGAATCTTCTTTATCATGCCAGGATTAGCAGGAAAAAGCAAAAAATTTCAGAATTGTACCTTGCAATGTGGAGATATTACTGTTTGTGCATTTACAATATTCATTGATTTTTGCCATTGAAAAACGTCCAGAAATGTTTGAAGCTACTGACTGAATGAAAGGAGCTGGCATCTCACTCTCTTTGAATCTTCTTTATCATGCTAGGATTAGCAGGAAAAAGCAAAAAATTTCAGAATTGCACATTGCAATGCGGAGAAATTACTGTTTGTGCATTTACAATATTCATTGATTTTTGCCATTGAAAAACATCATGTTATTCATATACCAGAAATGTTTGAAGCTACTAACTGAATGAAAAGAGCTGGCATCTCACTCTCTTTGAATCTTCTTTATCATGCTAAGAGGAGCAGGAAAAAGCAAAAAATTTCAGAATTGCACGTTGCAATGTGGAGATATTACTGTTTGTGCATTTACAATATTCATTGATTTTTGCCATTGAAAAACGTCCAGAAATGTTTGAAGCTACTGACTGAATGAAAGGAGCTGGCATCTCACTCTCTTTGAATCTTCTTTATCATGCTAGGATTAGCAGGAAAAAGCAAAAAATTTCAGAATTGCACCTTGCAATGCGGAGAAATTACTGTGTGTGCATTTACAATATTCATTGATTTTTGCCATTGAAAAACATCGTTATTCATATACCAGAAATGTTTGAAGCTACTGACTGAATGAAAAGAGCTGGCATCTCACTCTCTTTGAATCTTCTTTATCATGCCAGGATTAGCAGGAAAAAGCAAACAATTTCAGAATTGCACGTTGCAATGTGGAGATATTACTGTTTGTGCATTTACAATATTCATTGATTTTTGCCATTGAAAAACGTCCAGAAATGTTTGAAGCTACTGACTGAATGAAAGGAGCTGGCATCTCACTCTCTTTGAATCTTCTTTATCATGCTAGGATTAGCAGGAAAAACCAAAAAATTTCAGAATTGCACCTTGCAATGTGGAGATATTACTGTTTGTGCATTTACAATATTCATTGATTTTTGCCATTGAAAAACGTCCAGAAATGTTTGAAGCTACTGACTGAATGAAAGGAGCTGGCATCTCACTCTCTTTGAATCTTCTTTATCATGCTAGGATTAGCAGGAAAAAGCAAAAAATTTCAGAATTGCACCTTGCAATGCGGAGAAATTACTGTTTGTGCATTTACAATATTCATTGATTTTTGCCATTGAAAAACATGTTATTCATATACCAGAAATGTTTGAAGCTACTGACTGAATGAAAAGAGCTGGCATCTCACTCTCTTTGAATCTTCTTTATCATGCCAGGATTAGCAGGAAAAAGCAAAAAATTTCAGAATTGCACGTTGCAATGTGGAGATATTACTGTTTGTGCATTTACAATATTGATTGATTTTTGCCATTGAAAAACGTCCAGAAATGTTTGAAGCTACTGACTGAATGAAAGGAGCTGGCATCTCACTCTCTTTGAATCTTCTTTATCATGCTAGGATTAGCAGGAAAAAGCAAAAAATTTCAGAATTGCACCTTGCAATGTGGAGATATTACTGTTTGTGCATTTACAATATTCATTGATTTTTGCCATTGAAAAACGTCCAGAAATGTTTGAAGCTACTGACTGAATGAAAGGAGCTGGCATCTCACTCTCTTTGAATCTTCTTTATCATGCTAGGATTAGCAGGAAAAAGCAAAAAATTTCAGAATTGCACGTTGCAATGTGGAGATATTACTGTTTGTGCATTTACAATATTCATTGATTTTTGCCATTGAAAAACATGTTATTCATATACTAGAAATGTTTGAAGCTACTGACTGAATGAAAAGAGCTGGCATCTCACTCTCTTTGAATCTTCTTTATCATGCCAGGATTAGCAGGAAAAAGCAAAAAATTTCAGAATTGCACGTTGCAATGTGGAGATATTACTGTTTGTGCATTTACAATATTCATTGATTTTTGCCATTGAAAAACGTCCAGAAATGTTTGAAGCTACTGACTGAATGAAAAGAGCTGGCATCTCACTTTCTTTGAATCTTCTTTATCATGCTAAGAGGAGCAGGAAAAAGCAAAAAATTTCAGAATTGCACGTTGCAATGTGGAGATATTACTGTTTGTGCATTTACAATATTCATTGATTTTTGCCATTGAAAAACATGTTATTCATATACTAGAAATGTTTGAAGCTACTGACTGAATGAAAAGAGCAGGCATCTCACTCTCTTTGAATCTTCTTTATCATGCCAGGATTAGCAGGAAAAAGCAAAAAATTTCAGAATTGCACGTTGCAATGTGGAGATATTACTGTTTGTGCATTTACAATATTCATTGATTTTTGCCATTGAAAAACGTCCAGAAATGTTTGAAGCTATTGACTGAATGAAAGGAGCTGGCATCTCACTCTCTTTGAATCTTCTTTATCATGCTAGGATTAGCAGGAAAAAGCAAAAAATTTCAGAATTGCACCTTGCAATGTGGAGATATTACTGTTTGTGCATTTACAATATTCATTGATTTTTGCCATTGAAAAACGTCCAGAAATGTTTGAAGCTACTGACTGAATGAAAGGAGGTGGCATCTCACTCTCTTTGAATCTTCTTTATCATGCTAGGATTAGCAGGAAAAAGCAAAAAATTTCAGAATTGCACATTGCAATGCGGAGAAATTACTGTTTGTGCATTTACAATATTCATTGATTTTTGCCATTGAAAAACATCACGTTATTCATATACCAGAAATGTTTGAAGCTACTGACTGAATGAAAAGAGCTGGCATCTCACTCTCTTTGAATCTTCTTTATCATGCTAAGAGGAGCAGGAAAAAGCAAAAAATTTCAGAATTGCACGTTGCAATGTGGAGATATTACTGTTTGTGCATTTACAATATTCATTGATTTTTGCCATTGAAAAACGTCCAGAAATGTTTGAAGCTACTGACTGAATGAAAGGAGCTGGCATCTCACTCTCTTTGAATCTTCTTTATCATGCTAGGATTAGCAGGAAAAAGCAAAAAATTTCAGAATTGCACCTTGCAATGCGGAGAAATTACTGTGTGTGCATTTACAATATTCATTGATTTTTGCCATTGAAAAACATCGTTATTCATATACCAGAAATGTTTGAAGCTACTGACTGAATGAAAAGAGCTGGCATCTCACTCTCTTTGAATCTTCTTTATCATGCCAGGATTAGCAGGAAAAAGCAAACAATTTCAGAATTGCACGTTGCAATGTGGAGATATTACTGTTTGTGCATTTACAATATTCATTGATTTTTGCCATTGAAAAACGTCCAGAAATGTTTGAAGCTACTGACTGAATGAAAGTAGCTGGCATCTCACTCTCTTTGAATCTTCTTTATCATGCTAGGATTAGCAGGAAAAAGCAAAAAATTTCAGAATTGCACCTTGCAATGTGGAGATATTACTGTTTGTGCATTTACAATATTCATTGATTTTTGCCATTGAAAAACGTCCAGAAATGTTTGAAGCTACTGACTGAATGAAAGGAGCTGGCATCTCACTCTCTTTGAATCTTCTTTATCATGCTAGGATTAGCAGGAAAAAGCAAAAAATTTCAGAATTGCACCTTGCAATGCGGAGAAATTACTGTTTGTGCATTTACAATATTCATTGATTTTTGCCATTGAAAAACATGTTATTCATATACCAGAAATGTTTGAAGCTACTGACTGAATGAAAAGAGCTGGCATCTCACTCTCTTTGAATCTTCTTTATCATGCCAGGATTAGCAGGAAAAAGCAAAAAATTTCAGAATTGCACGTTGCAATGTGGAGATATTACTGTTTGAGCATTTACAATATTCATTGATTTTTGCCATTGAAAAACGTCCAGAAATGTTTGAAGCTACTGACTGAATGAAAGGAGCTGGCATCTCACTCTCTTTGAATCTTCTTTATCATGCTAGGATTAGCAGGAAAAAGCAAAAAATTTCAGAATTGCACCTTGCAATGTGGAGATATTACTGTTTGTGCATTTACAATATTCATTGATTTTTGCCATTGAAAAACGTCCAGAAATGTTTGAAGCTACTGACTGAATGAAAGGAGCTGGCATCTCACTCTCTTTGAATCTTCTTTATCATGCTAGGATTAGCAGGAAAAAGCAAAAAATTTCAGAATTGCACCTTGCAATGCGGAGAAATTACTGTTTGTGCATTTACAATATTCATTGATTTTTGCCATTGAAAAACATGTTATTCATATACCAGAAATGTTTGAAGCTACTGACTGAATGAAAAGAGCTGGCATCTCACTCTCTTTGAATCTTCTTTATCATGCCAGGATTAGCAGGAAAAAGCAAAAAATTTCAGAATTGCACCTTGCAATGTGGAGATATTACTGTTTGTGCATTTACAATATTCATTGATTTTTGCCATTGAAAAACGTCCAGAAATGTTTGAAGCTACTGACTGAATGAAAGGAGCTGGCATCTCACTCTCTTTGAATCTTCTTTATCATGCTAGGATTAGCAGGAAAAAGCAAAAAATTTCAGAATTGCACCTTGCAATGCGGAGAAATTACTGTGTGTGCATTTACAATATTCATTGATTTTTGCCATTGAAAAACATCGTTATTCATATACCAGAAATGTTTGAAGCTACTGACTGAATGAAAAGAGCTGGCATCTCACTCTCTTTGAATCTTCTTTATCATGCCAGGATTAGCAGGAAAAAGCAAAAAATTTCAGAATTGCACGTTGCAATGTGGAGATATTACTGTTTGTGCATTTACAATATTCATTGATTTTTGCCATTGAAAAACGTCCAGAAATGTTTGAAGCTACTGACTGAATGAAAGGAGCTGGCATCTCACTCTCTTTGAATCTTCTTTATCATGCTAGGATTAGCAGGAAAAAGCAAAAAATTTCAGAATTGCACCTTGCAATGTGGAGATATTACTGTTTGTGCATTTACAATATTCATTGATTTTTGCCATTGAAAAACGTCCAGAAATGTTTGAAGCTACTGACTGAATGAAAAGAGCTGGCATCTCACTTTCTTTGAATCTTCTTTATCATGCTAAGAGGAGCAGGAAAAAGCAAAAAATTTCAGAATTGCACGTTGCAATGTGGAGATATTACTGTTTGTGCATTTACAATATTCATTGATTTTTGCCATTGAAAAACATGTTATTCATATACTAGAAATGTTTGAAGCTACTGACTGAATGAAAAGAGCTGGCATCTCACTCTCTTTGAATCTTCTTTATCATGCCAGGATTAGCAGGAAAAAGCAAAAAATTTCAGAATTGCACGTTGCAATGTGGAGATATTACTGTTTGTGCATTTACAATATTCATTGATTTTTGCCATTGAAAAACGTCCAGAAATGTTTGAAGCTATTGACTGAATGAAAGGAGCTGGCATCTCACTCTCTTTGAATCTTCTTTATCATGCTAGGATTAGCAGGAAAAAGCAAAAAATTTCAGAATTGCACCTTGCAATGTGGAGATATTACTGTTTGTGCATTTACAATATTCATTGATTTTTGCCATTGAAAAACGTCCAGAAATGTTTGAAGCTACTGACTGAATGAAAGGAGCTGGCATCTCACTCTCTTTGAATCTTCTTTATCATGCTAGGATTAGCAGGAAAAAGCAAAAAATTTCAGAATTGCACATTGCAATGCGGAGAAATTACTGTTTGTGCATTTACAATATTCATTGATTTTTGCCATTGAAAAACATCACGTTATTCATATACCAGAAATGTTTGAAGCTACTGACTGAATGAAAAGAGCTGGCATCTCACTCTCTTTGAATCTTCTTTATCATGCTAAGAGGAGCAGGAAAAAGCAAAAAATTTCAGAATTGCACGTTGCAATGTGGAGATATTACTGTTTGTGCATTTACAATATTCATTGATTTTTGCCATTGAAAAACGTCCAGAAATGTTTGAAGCTACTGACTGAATGAAAGGAGCTGGCATCTCACTCTCTTTGAATCTTCTTTATCATGCTAGGATTAGCAGGAAAAAGCAAAAAATTTCAGAATTGCACCTTGCAATGCGGAGAAATTACTGTGTGTGCATTTACAATATTCATTGATTTTTGCCATTGAAAAACATCGTTATTCATATACCAGAAATGTTTGAAGCTACTGACTGAATGAAAAGAGCTGGCATCTCACTCTCTTTGAATCTTCTTTATCATGCCAGGATTAGCAGGAAAAAGCAAACAATTTCAGAATTGCACGTTGCAATGTGGAGATATTACTGTTTGTGCATTTACAATATTCATTGATTTTTGCCATTGAAAAACGTCCAGAAATGTTTGAAGCTACTGACTGAATGAAAGTAGCTGGCATCTCACTCTCTTTGAATCTTCTTTATCATGCTAGGATTAGCAGGAAAAAGCAAAAAATTTCAGAATTGCACCTTGCAATGTGGAGATATTACTGTTTGTGCATTTACAATATTCATTGATTTTTGCCATTGAAAAACGTCCAGAAATGTTTGAAGCTACTGACTGAATGAAAGGAGCTGGCATCTCACTCTCTTTGAATCTTCTTTATCATGCTAGGATTAGCAGGAAAAAGCAAAAAATTTCAGAATTGCACCTTGCAATGCGGAGAAATTACTGTTTGTGCATTTACAATATTCATTGATTTTTGCCATTGAAAAACATGTTATTCATATACCAGAAATGTTTGAAGCTACTGACTGAATGAAAAGAGCTGGCATCTCACTCTCTTTGAATCTTCTTTATCATGCCAGGATTAGCAGGAAAAAGCAAAAAATTTCAGAATTGCACGTTGCAATGTGGAGATATTACTGTTTGTGCATTTACAATATTCATTGATTTTTGCCATTGAAAAACGTCCAGAAATGTTTGAAGCTACTGACTGAATGAAAGGAGCTGGCATCTCACTCTCTTTGAATCTTCTTTATCATGCTAGGATTAGCAGGAAAAAGCAAAAAATTTCAGAATTGCACCTTGCAATGTGGAGATATTACTGTTTGTGCATTTACAATATTCATTGATTTTTGACATTGAAAAACGTCCAGAAATGTTTGAAGCTACTGACTGAATGAAAGGAGCTGGCATCTCACTCTCTTTGAATCTTCTTTATCATGCTAGGATTAGCAGGAAAAAGCAAAAAATTTCAGAATTGCACCTTGCAATGCGGAGAAATTACTGTTTGTGCATTTACAATATTCATTGATTTTTGCCATTGAAAAACATGTTATTCATATACCAGAAATGTTTGAAGCTACTGACTGAATGAAAAGAGCTGGCATCTCACTCTCTTTGAATCTTCTTTATCATGCCAGGATTAGCAGGAAAAAGCAAAAAATTTCAGAATTGCACCTTGCAATGTGGAGATATTACTGTTTGTGCATTTACAATATTCATTGATTTTTGCCATTGAAAAACGTCCAGAAATGTTTGAAGCTACTGACTGAATGAAAGGAGCTGGCATCTCACTCTCTTTGAATCTTCTTTATCATGCTAGGATTAGCAGGAAAAAGCAAAAAATTTCAGAATTGCACCTTGCAATGCGGAGAAATTACTGTGTGTGCATTTACAATATTCATTGATTTTTGCCATTGAAAAACATCGTTATTCATATACCAGAAATGTTTGAAGCTACTGACTGAATGAAAAGAGCTGGCATCTCACTCTCTTTGAATCTTCTTTATCATGCCAGGATTAGCAGGAAAAAGCAAAAAATTTCAGAATTGCACGTTGCAATGTGGAGATATTACTGTTTGTGCATTTACAATATTCATTGATTTTTGCCATTGAAAAACGTCCAGAAATGTTTGAAGCTACTGACTGAATGAAAGGAGCTGGCATCTCACTCTCTTTGAATCTTCTTTATCATGCTAGGATTAGCAGGAAAAAGCAAAAAATTTCAGAATTGCACCTTGCAATGTGGAGATATTACTGTTTGTGCATTTACAATATTCATTGATTTTTGCCATTGAAAAACGTCCAGAAATGTTTGAAGCTACTGACTGAATGAAAGGAGGTGGCATCTCACTCTCTTTGAATCTTCTTTATCATGCTAGGATTAGCAGGAAAAAGCAAAAAATTTCAGAATTGCACATTGCAATGCGGAGAAATTACTGTTTGTGCATTTACAATATTCATTGATTTTTGCCATTGAAAAACATCACGTTATTCATATACCAGAAATGTTTGAAGCTACTGACTGAATGAAAAGAGCTGGCATCTCACTCTCTTTGAATCTTCTTTATCATGCTAAGAGGAGCAGGAAAAAGCAAAAAATTTCAGAATTGCACGTTGCAATGTGGAGATATTACTGTTTGTGCATTTACAATATTCATTGATTTTTGCCATTGAAAAACGTCCAGAAATGTTTGAAGCTACTGACTGAATGAAAGGAGCTGGCATCTCACTCTCTTTGAATCTTCTTTATCATGCTAGGATTAGCAGGAAAAAGCAAAAAATTTCAGAATTGCACCTTGCAATGCGGAGAAATTACTGTGTGTGCATTTACAATATTCATTGATTTTTGCCATTGAAAAACATCGTTATTCATATACCAGAAATGTTTGAAGCTACTGACTGAATGAAAAGAGCTGGCATCTCACTCTCTTTGAATCTTCTTTATCATGCCAGGATTAGCAGGAAAAAGCAAACAATTTCAGAATTGCACGTTGCAATGTGGAGATATTACTGTTTGTGCATTTACAATATTCATTGATTTTTGCCATTGAAAAACGTCCAGAAATGTTTGAAGCTACTGACTGAATGAAAGTAGCTGGCATCTCACTCTCTTTGAATCTTCTTTATCATGCTAGGATTAGCAGGAAAAAGCAAAAAATTTCAGAATTGCACCTTGCAATGTGGAGATATTACTGTTTGTGCATTTACAATATTCATTGATTTTTGCCATTGAAAAACGTCCAGAAATGTTTGAAGCTACTGACTGAATGAAAGGAGCTGGCATCTCACTCTCTTTGAATCTTCTTTATCATGCTAGGATTAGCAGGAAAAAGCAAAAAATTTCAGAATTGCACCTTGCAATGCGGAGAAATTACTGTTTGTGCATTTACAATATTCATTGATTTTTGCCATTGAAAAACATGTTATTCATATACCAGAAATGTTTGAAGCTACTGACTGAATGAAAAGAGCTGGCATCTCACTCTCTTTGAATCTTCTTTATCATGCCAGGATTAGCAGGAAAAAGCAAAAAATTTCAGAATTGCACGTTGCAATGTGGAGATATTACTGTTTGAGCATTTACAATATTCATTGATTTTTGCCATTGAAAAACGTCCAGAAATGTTTGAAGCTACTGACTGAATGAAAGGAGCTGGCATCTCACTCTCTTTGAATCTTCTTTATCATGCTAGGATTAGCAGGAAAAAGCAAAAAATTTCAGAATTGCACCTTGCAATGTGGAGATATTACTGTTTGTGCATTTACAATATTCATTGATTTTTGCCATTGAAAAACGTCCAGAAATGTTTGAAGCTACTGACTGAATGAAAGGAGCTGGCATCTCACTCTCTTTGAATCTTCTTTATCATGCTAGGATTAGCAGGAAAAAGCAAAAAATTTCAGAATTGCACCTTGCAATGCGGAGAAATTACTGTGTGTGCATTTACAATATTCATTGATTTTTGCCATTGAAAAACATCGTTATTCATATACCAGAAATGTTTGAAGCTACTGACTGAATGAAAAGAGCTGGCATCTCACTCTCTTTGAATCTTCTTTATCATGCCAGGATTAGCAGGAAAAAGCAAAAAATTTCAGAATTGCACGTTGCAATGTGGAGATATTACTGTTTGTGCATTTACAATATTCATTGATTTTTGCCATTGAAAAACGTCCAGAAATGTTTGAAGCTACTGACTGAATGAAAGGAGCTGGCATCTCACTCTCTTTGAATCTTCTTTATCATGCTAGGATTAGCAGGAAAAAGCAAAAAATTTCAGAATTGCACCTTGCAATGCGGAGAAATTACTGTGTGTGCATTTACAATATTCATTGATTTTTGCCATTGAAAAACATCGTTATTCATATACCAGAAATGTTTGAAGCTACTGACTGAATGAAAAGAGCTGGCATCTCACTCTCTTTGAATCTTCTTTATCATGCCAGGATTAGCAGGAAAAAGCAAAAAATTTCAGAATTGCACGTTGCAATGTGGAGATATTACTGTTTGTGCATTTACAATATTCATTGATTTTTGCCATTGAAAAACGTCCAGAAATGTTTGAAGCTACTGACTGAATGAAAGGAGCTGGCATCTCACTCTCTTTGAATCTTCTTTATCATGCTAGGATTAGCAGGAAAAAGCAAAAAATTTCAGAATTGCACCTTGCAATGTGGAGATATTACTGTTTGTGCATTTACAATATTCATTGATTTTTGCCATTGAAAAACGTCCAGAAATGTTTGAAGCTACTGACTGAATGAAAAGAGCTGGCATCTCACTTTCTTTGAATCTTCTTTATCATGCTAAGAGGAGCAGGAAAAAGCAAAAAATTTCAGAATTGCACGTTGCAATGTGGAGATATTACTGTTTGTGCATTTACAATATTCATTGATTTTTGCCATTGAAAAACATGTTATTCATATACTAGAAATGTTTGAAGCTACTGACTGAATGAAAAGAGCTGGCATCTCACTCTCTTTGAATCTTCTTTATCATGCCAGGATTAGCAGGAAAAAGCAAAAAATTTCAGAATTGCACGTTGCAATGTGGAGATATTACTGTTTGTGCATTTACAATATTCATTGATTTTTGCCATTGAAAAACGTCCAGAAATGTTTGAAGCTATTGACTGAATGAAAGGAGCTGGCATCTCACTCTCTTTGAATCTTCTTTATCATGCTAGGATTAGCAGGAAAAAGCAAAAAATTTCAGAATTGCACCTTGCAATGTGGAGATATTACTGTTTGTGCATTTACAATATTCATTGATTTTTGCCATTGAAAAACGTCCAGAAATGTTTGAAGCTACTGACTGAATGAAAGGAGCTGGCATCTCACTCTCTTTGAATCTTCTTTATCATGCTAGGATTAGCAGGAAAAAGCAAAAAATTTCAGAATTGCACATTGCAATGCGGAGAAATTACTGTTTGTGCATTTACAATATTCATTGATTTTTGCCATTGAAAAACATCACGTTATTCATATACCAGAAATGTTTGAAGCTACTGACTGAATGAAAAGAGCTGGCATCTCACTCTCTTTGAATCTTCTTTATCATGCTAAGAGGAGCAGGAAAAAGCAAAAAATTTCAGAATTGCACGTTGCAATGTGGAGATATTACTGTTTGTGCATTTACAATATTCATTGATTTTTGCCATTGAAAAACGTCCAGAAATGTTTGAAGCTACTGACTGAATGAAAGGAGCTGGCATCTCACTCTCTTTGAATCTTCTTTATCATGCTAGGATTAGCAGGAAAAAGCAAAAAATTTCAGAATTGCACCTTGCAATGCGGAGAAATTACTGTGTGTGCATTTACAATATTCATTGATTTTTGCCATTGAAAAACATCGTTATTCATATACCAGAAATGTTTGAAGCTACTGACTGAATGAAAAGAGCTGGCATCTCACTCTCTTTGAATCTTCTTTATCATGCCAGGATTAGCAGGAAAAAGCAAACAATTTCAGAATTGCACGTTGCAATGTGGAGATATTACTGTTTGTGCATTTACAATATTCATTGATTTTTGCCATTGAAAAACGTCCAGAAATGTTTGAAGCTACTGACTGAATGAAAGTAGCTGGCATCTCACTCTCTTTGAATCTTCTTTATCATGCTAGGATTAGCAGGAAAAAGCAAAAAATTTCAGAATTGCACCTTGCAATGTGGAGATATTACTGTTTGTGCATTTACAATATTCATTGATTTTTGCCATTGAAAAACGTCCAGAAATGTTTGAAGCTACTGACTGAATGAAAGGAGCTGGCATCTCACTCTCTTTGAATCTTCTTTATCATGCTAGGATTAGCAGGAAAAAGCAAAAAATTTCAGAATTGCACCTTGCAATGCGGAGAAATTACTGTTTGTGCATTTACAATATTCATTGATTTTTGCCATTGAAAAACATGTTATTCATATACCAGAAATGTTTGAAGCTACTGACTGAATGAAAAGAGCTGGCATCTCACTCTCTTTGAATCTTCTTTATCATGCCAGGATTAGCAGGAAAAAGCAAAAAATTTCAGAATTGCACGTTGCAATGTGGAGATATTACTGTTTGTGCATTTACAATATTCATTGATTTTTGCCATTGAAAAACGTCCAGAAATGTTTGAAGCTACTGACTGAATGAAAGGAGCTGGCATCTCACTCTCTTTGAATCTTCTTTATCATGCTAGGATTAGCAGGAAAAAGCAAAAAATTTCAGAATTGCACCTTGCAATGTGGAGATATTACTGTTTGTGCATTTACAATATTCATTGATTTTTGACATTGAAAAACGTCCAGAAATGTTTGAAGCTACTGACTGAATGAAAGGAGCTGGCATCTCACTCTCTTTGAATCTTCTTTATCATGCTAGGATTAGCAGGAAAAAGCAAAAAATTTCAGAATTGCACCTTGCAATGCGGAGAAATTACTGTTTGTGCATTTACAATATTCATTGATTTTTGCCATTGAAAAACATGTTATTCATATACCAGAAATGTTTGAAGCTACTGACTGAATGAAAAGAGCTGGCATCTCACTCTCTTTGAATCTTCTTTATCATGCCAGGATTAGCAGGAAAAAGCAAAAAATTTCAGAATTGCACCTTGCAATGTGGAGATATTACTGTTTGTGCATTTACAATATTCATTGATTTTTGCCATTGAAAAACGTCCAGAAATGTTTGAAGCTACTGACTGAATGAAAGGAGCTGGCATCTCACTCTCTTTGAATCTTCTTTATCATGCTAGGATTAGCAGGAAAAAGCAAAAAATTTCAGAATTGCACCTTGCAATGCGGAGAAATTACTGTGTGTGCATTTACAATATTCATTGATTTTTGCCATTGAAAAACATCGTTATTCATATACCAGAAATGTTTGAAGCTACTGACTGAATGAAAAGAGCTGGCATCTCACTCTCTTTGAATCTTCTTTATCATGCCAGGATTAGCAGGAAAAAGCAAAAAATTTCAGAATTGCACGTTGCAATGTGGAGATATTACTGTTTGTGCATTTACAATATTCATTGATTTTTGCCATTGAAAAACGTCCAGAAATGTTTGAAGCTACTGACTGAATGAAAGGAGCTGGCATCTCACTCTCTTTGAATCTTCTTTATCATGCTAGGATTAGCAGGAAAAAGCAAAAAATTTCAGAATTGCACCTTGCAATGTGGAGATATTACTGTTTGTGCATTTACAATATTCATTGATTTTTGCCATTGAAAAACGTCCAGAAATGTTTGAAGCTACTGACTGAATGAAAGGAGGTGGCATCTCACTCTCTTTGAATCTTCTTTATCATGCTAGGATTAGCAGGAAAAAGCAAAAAATTTCAGAATTGCACATTGCAATGCGGAGAAATTACTGTTTGTGCATTTACAATATTCATTGATTTTTGCCATTGAAAAACATCACGTTATTCATATACCAGAAATGTTTGAAGCTACTGACTGAATGAAAAGAGCTGGCATCTCACTCTCTTTGAATCTTCTTTATCATGCTAAGAGGAGCAGGAAAAAGCAAAAAATTTCAGAATTGCACGTTGCAATGTGGAGATATTACTGTTTGTGCATTTACAATATTCATTGATTTTTGCCATTGAAAAACGTCCAGAAATGTTTGAAGCTACTGACTGAATGAAAGGAGCTGGCATCTCACTCTCTTTGAATCTTCTTTATCATGCTAGGATTAGCAGGAAAAAGCAAAAAATTTCAGAATTGCACCTTGCAATGCGGAGAAATTACTGTGTGTGCATTTACAATATTCATTGATTTTTGCCATTGAAAAACATCGTTATTCATATACCAGAAATGTTTGAAGCTACTGACTGAATGAAAAGAGCTGGCATCTCACTCTCTTTGAATCTTCTTTATCATGCCAGGATTAGCAGGAAAAAGCAAACAATTTCAGAATTGCACGTTGCAATGTGGAGATATTACTGTTTGTGCATTTACAATATTCATTGATTTTTGCCATTGAAAAACGTCCAGAAATGTTTGAAGCTACTGACTGAATGAAAGTAGCTGGCATCTCACTCTCTTTGAATCTTCTTTATCATGCTAGGATTAGCAGGAAAAAGCAAAAAATTTCAGAATTGCACCTTGCAATGTGGAGATATTACTGTTTGTGCATTTACAATATTCATTGATTTTTGCCATTGAAAAACGTCCAGAAATGTTTGAAGCTACTGACTGAATGAAAGGAGCTGGCATCTCACTCTCTTTGAATCTACTTTATCATGCTAGGATTAGCAGGAAAAAGCAAAAAATTTCAGAATTGCACCTTGCAATGCGGAGAAATTACTGTTTGTGCATTTACAATATTCATTGATTTTTGCCATTGAAAAACATGTTATTCATATACCAGAAATGTTTGAAGCTACTGACTGAATGAAAAGAGCTGGCATCTCACTCTCTTTGAATCTTCTTTATCATGCCAGGATTAGCAGGAAAAAGCAAAAAATTTCAGAATTGCACGTTGCAATGTGGAGATATTACTGTTTGAGCATTTACAATATTCATTGATTTTTGCCATTGAAAAACGTCCAGAAATGTTTGAAGCTACTGACTGAATGAAAGGAGCTGGCATCTCACTCTCTTTGAATCTTCTTTATCATGCTAGGATTAGCAGGAAAAAGCAAAAAATTTCAGAATTGCACCTTGCAATGTGGAGATATTACTGTTTGTGCATTTACAATATTCATTGATTTTTGCCATTGAAAAACGTCCAGAAATGTTTGAAGCTACTGACTGAATGAAAGGAGCTGGCATCTCACTCTCTTTGAATCTTCTTTATCATGCTAGGATTAGCAGGAAAAAGCAAAAAATTTCAGAATTGCACCTTGCAATGCGGAGAAATTACTGTTTGTGCATTTACAATATTCATTGATTTTTGCCATTGAAAAACATGTTATTCATATACCAGAAATGTTTGAAGCTACTGACTGAATGAAAAGAGCTGGCATCTCACTCTCTTTGAATCTTCTTTATCATGCCAGGATTAGCAGGAAAAAGCAAAAAATTTCAGAATTGCACCTTGCAATGTGGAGATATTACTGTTTGTGCATTTACAATATTCATTGATTTTTGCCATTGAAAAACGTCCAGAAATGTTTGAAGCTACTGACTGAATGAAAGGAGCTGGCATCTCACTCTCTTTGAATCTTCTTTATCATGCTAGGATTAGCAGGAAAAAGCAAAAAATTTCAGAATTGCACCTTGCAATGCGGAGAAATTACTGTGTGTGCATTTACAATATTCATTGATTTTTGCCATTGAAAAACATCGTTATTCATATACCAGAAATGTTTGAAGCTACTGACTGAATGAAAAGAGCTGGCATCTCACTCTCTTTGAATCTTCTTTATCATGCCAGGATTAGCAGGAAAAAGCAAAAAATTTCAGAATTGCACGTTGCAATGTGGAGATATTACTGTTTGTGCATTTACAATATTCATTGATTTTTGCCATTGAAAAACGTCCAGAAATGTTTGAAGCTACTGACTGAATGAAAGGAGCTGGCATCTCACTCTCTTTGAATCTTCTTTATCATGCCAGGATTAGCAGGAAAAAGCAAAAAATTTCAGAATTGCACCTTGCAATGTGGAGATATTACTGTTTGTGCATTTACAATATTCATTGATTTTTGCCATTGAAAAACGTCCAGAAATGTTTGAAGCTACTGACTGAATGAAAAGAGCTGGCATCTCACTTTCTTTGAATCTTCTTTATCATGCTAAGAGGAGCAGGAAAAAGCAAAAAATTTCAGAATTGCACGTTGCAATGTGGAGATATTACTGTTTGTGCATTTACAATATTCATTGATTTTTGCCATTGAAAAACATGTTATTCATATACTAGAAATGTTTGAAGCTACTGACTGAATGAAAAGAGCTGGCATCTCACTCTCTTTGAATCTTCTTTATCATGCCAGGATTAGCAGGAAAAAGCAAAAAATTTCAGAATTGCACGTTGCAATGTGGAGATATTACTGTTTGTGCATTTACAATATTCATTGATTTTTGCCATTGAAAAACGTCCAGAAATGTTTGAAGCTATTGACTGAATGAAAGGAGCTGGCATCTCACTCTCTTTGAATCTTCTTTATCATGCTAGGATTAGCAGGAAAAAGCAAAAAATTTCAGAATTGCACCTTGCAATGTGGAGATATTACTGTTTGTGCATTTACAATATTCATTGATTTTTGCCATTGAAAAACGTCCAGAAATGTTTGAAGCTACTGACTGAATGAAAGGAGCTGGCATCTCACTCTCTTTGAATCTTCTTTATCATGCTAGGATTAGCAGGAAAAAGCAAAAAATTTCAGAATTGCACATTGCAATGCGGAGAAATTACTGTTTGTGCATTTACAATATTCATTGATTTTTGCCATTGAAAAACATCACGTTATTCATATACCAGAAATGTTTGAAGCTACTGACTGAATGAAAAGAGCTGGCATCTCACTCTCTTTGAATCTTCTTTATCATGCTAAGAGGAGCAGGAAAAAGCAAAAAATTTCAGAATTGCACGTTGCAATGTGGAGATATTACTGTTTGTGCATTTACAATATTCATTGATTTTTGCCATTGAAAAACGTCCAGAAATGTTTGAAGCTACTGACTGAATGAAAGGAGCTGGCATCTCACTCTCTTTGAATCTTCTTTATCATGCTAGGATTAGCAGGAAAAAGCAAAAAATTTCAGAATTGCACCTTGCAATGCGGAGAAATTACTGTGTGTGCATTTACAATATTCATTGATTTTTGCCATTGAAAAACATCGTTATTCATATACCAGAAATGTTTGAAGCTACTGACTGAATGAAAAGAGCTGGCATCTCACTCTCTTTGAATCTTCTTTATCATGCCAGGATTAGCAGGAAAAAGCAAACAATTTCAGAATTGCACGTTGCAATGTGGAGATATTACTGTTTGTGCATTTACAATATTCATTGATTTTTGCCATTGAAAAACGTCCAGAAATGTTTGAAGCTACTGACTGAATGAAAGTAGCTGGCATCTCACTCTCTTTGAATCTTCTTTATCATGCTAGGATTAGCAGGAAAAAGCAAAAAATTTCAGAATTGCACCTTGCAATGTGGAGATATTACTGTTTGTGCATTTACAATATTCATTGATTTTTGCCATTGAAAAACGTCCAGAAATGTTTGAAGCTACTGACTGAATGAAAGGAGCTGGCATCTCACTCTCTTTGAATCTTCTTTATCATGCTAGGATTAGCAGGAAAAAGCAAAAAATTTCAGAATTGCACCTTGCAATGCGGAGAAATTACTGTTTGTGCATTTACAATATTCATTGATTTTTGCCATTGAAAAACATGTTATTCATATACCAGAAATGTTTGAAGCTACTGACTGAATGAAAAGAGCTGGCATCTCACTCTCTTTGAATCTTCTTTATCATGCCAGGATTAGCAGGAAAAAGCAAAAAATTTCAGAATTGCACGTTGCAATGTGGAGATATTACTGTTTGTGCATTTACAATATTCATTGATTTTTGCCATTGAAAAACGTCCAGAAATGTTTGAAGCTACTGACTGAATGAAAGGAGCTGGCATCTCACTCTCTTTGAATCTTCTTTATCATGCTAGGATTAGCAGGAAAAAGCAAAAAATTTCAGAATTGCACCTTGCAATGTGGAGATATTACTGTTTGTGCATTTACAATATTCATTGATTTTTGACATTGAAAAACGTCCAGAAATGTTTGAAGCTACTGACTGAATGAAAGGAGCTGGCATCTCACTCTCTTTGAATCTTCTTTATCATGCTAGGATTAGCAGGAAAAAGCAAAAAATTTCAGAATTGCACCTTGCAATGCGGAGAAATTACTGTTTGTGCATTTACAATATTCATTGATTTTTGCCATTGAAAAACATGTTATTCATATACCAGAAATGTTTGAAGCTACTGACTGAATGAAAAGAGCTGGCATCTCACTCTCTTTGAATCTTCTTTATCATGCCAGGATTAGCAGGAAAAAGCAAAAAATTTCAGAATTGCACCTTGCAATGTGGAGATATTACTGTTTGTGCATTTACAATATTCATTGATTTTTGCCATTGAAAAACGTCCAGAAATGTTTGAAGCTACTGACTGAATGAAAGGAGCTGGCATCTCACTCTCTTTGAATCTTCTTTATCATGCTAGGATTAGCAGGAAAAAGCAAAAAATTTCAGAATTGCACCTTGCAATGCGGAGAAATTACTGTGTGTGCATTTACAATATTCATTGATTTTTGCCATTGAAAAACATCGTTATTCATATACCAGAAATGTTTGAAGCTACTGACTGAATGAAAAGAGCTGGCATCTCACTCTCTTTGAATCTTCTTTATCATGCCAGGATTAGCAGGAAAAAGCAAAAAATTTCAGAATTGCACGTTGCAATGTGGAGATATTACTGTTTGTGCATTTACAATATTCATTGATTTTTGCCATTGAAAAACGTCCAGAAATGTTTGAAGCTACTGACTGAATGAAAGGAGCTGGCATCTCACTCTCTTTGAATCTTCTTTATCATGCTAGGATTAGCAGGAAAAAGCAAAAAATTTCAGAATTGCACCTTGCAATGTGGAGATATTACTGTTTGTGCATTTACAATATTCATTGATTTTTGCCATTGAAAAACGTCCAGAAATGTTTGAAGCTACTGACTGAATGAAAGGAGCTGGCATCTCACTCTCTTTGAATCTTCTTTATCATGCTAGGATTAGCAGGAAAAAGCAAAAAATTTCAGAATTGCACCTTGCAATGCGGAGAAATTACTGTTTGTGCATTTACAATATTCATTGATTTTTGCCATTGAAAAACATGTTATTCATATACCAGAAATGTTTGAAGCTACTGACTGAATGAAAAGAGCTGGCATCTCACTCTCTTTGAATCTTCTTTATCATGCCATGATTAGCAGGAAAAAGCAAAAAATTTCAGAATTGCACCTTGCAATGTGGAGATATTACTGTTTGTGCATTTACAATATTCATTGATTTTTGCCATTGAAAAACGTCCAGAAATGTTTGAAGCTACTGACTGAATGAAAGGAGCTGGCATCTCACTCTCTTTGAATCTTCTTTATCATGCTAGGATTAGCAGGAAAAAGCAAAAAATTTCAGAATTGCACCTTGCAATGCGGAGAAATTACTGTGTGTGCATTTACAATATTCATTGATTTTTGCCATTGAAAAACATCGTTATTCATATACCAGAAATGTTTGAAGCTACTGACTGAATGAAAAGAGCTGGCATCTCACTCTCTTTGAATCTTCTTTATCATGCCAGGATTAGCAGGAAAAAGCAAAAAATTTCAGAATTGCACGTTGCAATGTGGAGATATTACTGTTTGTGCATTTACAATATTCATTGATTTTTGCCATTGAAAAACATCGTTATTCATATACCAGAAATGTTTGAAGCTACTGACTGAATGAAAAGAGCTGGCATCTCACTCTCTTTGAATCTTCTTTATCATGCCAGGATTAGCAGGAAAAAGCAAAAAATTTCAGAATTGCACGTTGCAATGTGGAGATATTACTGTTTGTGCATTTACAATATTCATTGATTTTTGTCATTGAAAAACGTCCAGAAATGTTTGAAGCTACTGACTTAACGAAAGGAGCTGGCATCTCACTCTCTTTGAATCTTCTTTATCATGCTAGGATTAGCAGGAAAAAGCAAAAAATTTCAGAATTGCACCTTGCAATGCGGAGAAATTACTGTTTGTGCATTTACAATATTCATTGATTTTTGCCATTGAAAAACGTCCAGAAATGTTTGAAGCTACTGACTGAATGAAAAGAGCTGGCATCTCACTCTCTTTGAATCTTCTTTATCATGCTAAGAGGAGCAGGAAAAAGCAAAAAATTTCAGAATTGCACGTTGCAATGTGGAGATATTACTGTTTGTGCATTTACAATATTCATTGATTTTTGCCATTGAAAAACATGTTATTCATATACCAGAAATGTTTGAAGCTACTGACTGAATGAAAAGAGCTGGCATCTCACTCTCTTTGAATCTTCTTTATCATGCCAGGATTAGCAGGAAAAAGCAAAAAATTTCAGAATTGCACGTTGCAATGTGGAGATATTACTGTTTGTGCATTTACAATATTCATTGATTTTTGCCATTGAAAAACGTCCAGAAATGTTTGAAGCTACTGACTGAATGAAAGGAGCTGGCATCTCACTCTCTTTGAATCTTCTTTATCATGCTAGGATTAGCAGGAAAAAGCAAAAAATTTCATTATTGCACCTTGCAATGTGGAGATATTACTGTTTGTGCATTTACAATATTCATTGATTTTTGCCATTGAAAAACGTCCAGAAATGTTTGAAGCTACTGACTGAATGAAAGGAGCTGGCATCTCACTCTCTTTGAATCTTCTTTATCATGCTAGGATTAGCAGGAAAAAGCAAAAAATTTCAGAATTGCACCTTGCAATGCGGAGAAATTACTGTTTGTGCATTTACAATATTCATTGATTTTTGCCATTGAAAAACATGTTATTCATATACCAGAAATGTTTGAAGCTACTGACTGAATGAAAAGAGCTGGCATCTCACTCTCTTTGAATCTTCTTTATCATGCCAGGATTAGCAGGAAAAAGCAAAAAATTTCAGAATTGCACCTTGCAATGTGGAGATATTACTGTTTGTGCATTTACAATATTCATTGATTTTTGCCATTGAAAAACGTCCAGAAATGTTTGAAGCTACTGACTGAATGAAAGGAGCTGGCATCTCACTCTCTTTGAATCTTCTTTATCATGCTAGGATTAGCAGGAAAAAGCAAAAAATTTCAGAATTGCACCTTGCAATGCGGAGAAATTACTGTGTGTGCATTTACAATATTCATTGATTTTTGCCATTGAAAAACATCGTTATTCATATACCAGAAATGTTTGAAGCTACTGACTGAATGAAAAGAGCTGGCATCTCACTCTCTTTGAATCTTCTTTATCATGCCAGGATTAGCAGGAAAAAGCAAAAAATTTCAGAATTGCACATTGCAATGCGGAGAAATTACTGTTTGTGCATTTACAATATTCATTGATTTTTGCCATTGAAAAACATGTTATTCATATACCAGAAATGTTTGAAGCTACTGACTGAATGAAAAGAGCTGGCATCTCACTCTCTTTGAATCTTCTTTATCATGCTAGGATTAGCAGGAAAAAGCAAAAAATTTCAGAATTGCACCTTGCAATGCGGAGAAATTACTGTGTGTGCATTTACAATATTCATTGATTTTTGCCATTGAAAAACATCGTTATTCATATACCAGAAATGTTTGAAGCTACTGACTGAATGAAAAGAGCTGGCATCCCACTCTCTTTGAATCTTCTTTATCATGCCAGGATTAGCAGGAAAAAGCAAAAAATTTCAGAATTGCACCTTGCAATGTGGAGATATTACTGTTTGTGCATTTACAATATTCATTGATTTTTGCCATTGAAAAACATGTTATTCATATACCAGAAATGTTTGAAGCTACTGACTGAATGAAAGGAGCTGGCATCTCACTCTCTTTGAATCTTCTTTATCATGCTAGGATTAGCAGGAAAAAGCAAAAAATTTCAGAATTGCACCTTGCAATGCGGAGAAATTACTGTTTGTGCATTTACAATATTCATTGATTTTTGCCATTGAAAAACATGTTATTCATATACCAGAAATGTTTGAAGCTACTGACTGAATGAAAGGAGCTGGCATCTCACTCTCTTTGAATCTTCTTTATCATGCTAGGATTAGCAGGAAAAAGCAAAAAATTTCAGAATTGCACCGTGCAATGCGGAGAAATTACTGTTTGTGCATTTACAATATTCATTGATTTTTGCCATTGAAAAACATGTTATTCATATACCAGAAATGTTTGAAGCTACTGACTGAATGAAAAGAGCTGGCATCTCACTCTCTTTGAATCTTCTTTATCATGCCAGGATTAGCAGGAAAAAGCAAAAAATTTCAGAATTGCACGTTGCAATGTGGAGATATTACTGTTTGTGCATTTACAATATTCATTGATTTTTGCCATTGAAAAACGTCCAGAAATGTTTGAAGCTACTGACTGAATGAAAGGAGCTGGCATCTCACTCTCTTTGAATCTTCTTTATCATGCTAGGATTAGCAGGAAAAAGCAAAAAATTTCATTATTGCACCTTGCAATGTGGAGATATTACTGTTTGTGCATTTACAATATTCATTGATTTTTGCCATTGAAAAACGTCCAGAAATGTTTGAAGCTACTGACTGAATGAAAGGAGCTGGCATCTCACTCTCTTTGAATCTTCTTTATCATGCTAGGATTAGCAGGAAAAAGCAAAAAATTTCAGAATTGCACCTTGCAATGCGGAGAAATTACTGTTTGTGCATTTACAATATTCATTGATTTTTGCCATTGAAAAACATGTTATTCATATACCAGAAATGTTTGAAGCTACTGACTGAATGAAAAGAGCTGGCATCTCACTCTCTTTGAATCTTCTTTATCATGCCAGGATTAGCAGGAAAAAGCAAAAAATTTCAGAATTGCACCTTGCAATGTGGAGATATTACTGTTTGTGCATTTACAATATTCATTGATTTTTGCCATTGAAAAACGTCCAGAAATGTTTGAAGCTACTGACTGAATGAAAGGAGCTGGCATCTCACTCTCTTTGAATCTTCTTTATCATGCTAGGATTAGCAGGAAAAAGCAAAAAATTTCAGAATTGCACCTTGCAATGCGGAGAAATTACTGTGTGTGCATTTACAATATTCATTGATTTTTGCCATTGAAAAACATCGTTATTCATATACCAGAAATGTTTGAAGCTACTGACTGAATGAAAAGAGCTGGCATCTCACTCTCTTTGAATCTTCTTTATCATGCCAGGATTAGCAGGAAAAAGCAAAAAATTTCAGAATTGCACATTGCAATGCGGAGAAATTACTGTTTGTGCATTTACAATATTCATTGATTTTTGCCATTGAAAAACATGTTATTCATATACCAGAAATGTTTGAAGCTACTGACTGAATGAAAAGAGCTGGCATCTCACTCTCTTTGAATCTTCTTTATCATGCTAGGATTAGCAGGAAAAAGCAAAAAATTTCAGAATTGCACCTTGCAATGCGGAGAAATTACTGTGTGTGCATTTACAATATTCATTGATTTTTGCCATTGAAAAACATCGTTATTCATATACCAGAAATGTTTGAAGCTACTGACTGAATGAAAAGAGCTGGCATCCCACTCTCTTTGAATCTTCTTTATCATGCCAGGATTAGCAGGAAAAAGCAAAAAATTTCAGAATTGCACCTTGCAATGTGGAGATATTACTGTTTGTGCATTTACAATATTCATTGATTTTTGCCATTGAAAAACATGTTATTCATATACCAGAAATGTTTGAAGCTACTGACTGAATGAAAGGAGCTGGCATCTCACTCTCTTTGAATCTTCTTTATCATGCTAGGATTAGCAGGAAAAAGCAAAAAATTTCAGAATTGCACCTTGCAATGCGGAGAAATTACTGTTTGTGCATTTACAATATTCATTGATTTTTGCCATTGAAAAACATGTTATTCATATACCAGAAATGTTTGAAGCTACTGACTGAATGAAAGGAGCTGGCATCTCACTCTCTTTGAATCTTCTTTATCATGCTAGGATTAGCAGGAAAAAGCAAAAAATTTCAGAATTGCACCGTGCAATGCGGAGAAATTACTGTTTGTGCATTTACAATATTCATTGATTTTTGCCATTGAAAAACATGTTATTCATATACCAGAAATGTTTGAAGCTACTGACTGAATGAAAAGAGCTGGCATCTCACTCTCTTTGAATCTTCTTTATCATGCCAGGATTAGCAGGAAAAAGCAAAAAATTTCAGAATTGCACCTTGCAATGTGGAGATATTACTGTTTGTGCATTTACAATATTCATTGATTTTTGCCATTGAAAAACGTCCAGAAATGTTTGAAGCTACTGACTGAATGAAAGGAGCTGGCATCTCACTCTCTTTGAATCTTCTTTATCATGCTAGGATTAGCAGGAAAAAGCAAAAAATTTCAGAATTGCACCTTGCAATGCGGAGAAATTACTGTTTGTGCATTTACAATATTCATTGATTTTTGCCATTGAAAAATGTCCAGAAATGTTTGAAGCTACTGACTGAATGAAAGGAGCTGGCATCTCACTCTCTTTGAATCTTCTTTATCATGCTAGGATTAGCAGGAAAAAGCAAAAAATTTCAGAATTGCACCTTGCAATGCGGAGAAATTACTGTGTGTGCATTTACAATATTCATTGATTTTTGCCATTGAAAAACATCGTTATTCATATACCAGAAATGTTTGAAGCTACTGACTGAATGAAAAGAGCTGGCATCTCACTCTCTTTGAATCTTCTTTATCATGCCAGGATTAGCAGGAAAAAGCAAAAAATTGCAGAATTGCACGTTGCAATGTGGAGATATTACTGTTTGTGCATTTACAATAATCATTGATTTTTGGTATTGAAAAACATCGTTATTCATATACCAGAAATGTTTGAAGCTACTGACTGAATGAAAAGAGCTGGCATCTCACTCTCTTTGAATCTTCTTTATCATGCCAGGATTAGCAGGAAAAAGCAAAAAATTTCAGAATTGCACGTTGCAATGTGGAGATATTACTGTTTGTGCATTTACAATATTCATTGATTTTTGCCATTGAAAAACATCATGTTATTCATATACCAGAAATGTTTGAAGCTACTGACTGAATGAAAAGAGCTGGCATCTCACTCTCTTTGAATCTTCTTTATCATGCTAAGAGGAGCAGGAAAAAGCAAAAAATTTCAGAATTGCACGTTGCAATGTGGAGATATTACTGCTTGTGCATTTACAATATTCATTGATTTTTGCCATTGAAAAACATGTTATTCATATACCAGAAATGTTTGAAGCTACTGACTGAATGAAAAGAGCTGGCATCTCACTCTCTTTGAATCTTCTTTATCATGCCAGGATTAGCAGGAAAAAGCAAAAAATTTCAGAATTGCACCTTAAATGTGGAGATATTACTGTTTGTGCATTTACAATATTCATTGATTTTTGCCATTGAAAAACGTCCAGAAATGTTTGAAGCTACTGACTGAATGAAAAGAGCTGGCATCTCACTCTCTTTGAATCTTCTTTATCATGCCAGGATTAGCAGGAAAAAGCAAAAAATTTCAGAATTGCACCTTGCAATGCGGAGAAATTACTGTTTGTGCATTTACAATATTCATTGATTTTTGCCATTGAAAAACATCGTTATTCATATACCAGAAATGTTTGAAGCTACTGACTGAATGAAAGGAGCTGGCATCTCACTCTCTTTGAATCTTCTTTATCATGCTAGGATTAGCAGGAAAAAGCAAAAAATTTCAGAATTGCACCTTGCAATGCGGAGAAATTACTGTGTGTGCATTTACAATTTTCATTGATTTTTGCCATTGAAAAACATCGTTATTCATATACCAGAAATGTTTGAAGCTACTGACTGAATGAAAAGAGCTGGCATCTCACTCTCTTTGAATCTTCTTTATCATGCCAGGATTAGCAGGAAAAAGCAAAAAATTTCAGAATTGCACCTTGCAATGTGGAGATATTACTGTTTGTACATTTACAATATTCATTGATTTTTGCCATTGAAAAACGTCCAGAAATGTTTGAAGCTACTGACTGAATGAAAGGAGCTGGCATCTCACTCTCTTTGAATCTTCTTTATCATGCTAGGATTAGCAGGAAAAAGCAAAAAATTTCAGAATTGCACCTTGCAATGCGGAGAAATTACTGTGTGTGCATTTACAATATTCATTGATTTTTGCCATTGAAAAACATCGTTATTCATATACCAGAAATGTTTGAAGCTACTGACTGAATGAAAAGAGCTGGCATCTCACTCTCTTTGAATCTTCTTTATCATGCCAGGATTAGCAGGAAAAAGGAAAAAAATTTCAGAATTGCACGTTGCAATGTGGAGATATTACTGTTTGTGCATTTACAATATTCATTGATTTTTGCCATTGAAAAACATCGTTATTCATATACCAGAAATGTTTGAAGCTACTGACTGAATGAAAAGAGCTGGCATCTCACTCTCTTTGAATCTTCTTTATCATGCCAGGATTAGCAGGAAAAAGCAAAAAATTTCAGAATTGCACGTTGCAATGTGGAGATATTACTGTTTGTGCATTTACAATATTCATTGATTTTTGCCATTGAAAAACGTCCAGAAATGTTTGAAGCTACTGACTGAACGAAAGGAGCTGGCATCTCACTCTCTTTGAATCTTCTTTATCATGCTAGGATTAGCAGGAAAAAGCAAAAAATTTCAGAATTGCACCTTGCAATGCGGAGAAATTACTGTTTGTGCATTTACAATATTCATTGATTTTTGCCATTGAAAAACGTCCAGAAATGTTTGAAGCTACTGACTGAATGAAAAGAGCTGGCATCTCACTCTCTTTGAATCTTCTTTATCATGCTAAGAGGAGCAGGAAAAAGCAAAAAATTTCAGAATTGCACGTTGCAATGTGGAGATATTACTGTTTGTGCATTTACAATATTCATTTATTTTTCCATTGAAAAAAATTTTATTCATATACCAGAAATGTTTGAAGCTACTGACTGAATGAAAAGAGCTGGCATCTCACTCTCTTTGAATCTTCTTTATCATGCCAGGATTAGCAGGAAAAAGCAAAAAATTTCAGAATTGCACCTTGCAATGTGGAGATATTACTGTTTGTGCATTTACAATATTCATTGATTTTTGCCATTGAAAAACGTCCAGAAATGTTTGAAGCTACTGACTGAATGAAAGGAGCTGGCATCTCACTCTCTTTGAATCTTCTTTATCATGCTAGGATTAGCAGGAAAAAGCAAAAAATTTCAGAATTGCACCTTGCAATGCGGAGAAATTACTGTGTGTGCATTTACAATATTCATTGATTTTTGCCATTGAAAAACATCGTTATTCATATACCAGAAATGTTTGAAGCTACTGACTGAATGAAAAGAGCTGGCATCTCACTCTCTTTGAATCTTCTTTATCATGCCAGGATTAGCAGGAAAAAGCAAAAAATTTCAGAATTGCACATTGCAATGCGGAGAAATTACTGTTTGTGCATTTACAATATTCATTGATTTTTGCCATTGAAAAACATGTTATTCATATACCAGAAATGTTTGAAGCTACTGACTGAATGAAAAGAGCTGGCATCTCACTCTCTTTGAATCTTCTTTATCATGCTAGGATTAGCAGGAAAAAGCAAAAAATTTCAGAATTGCACCTTGCAATGCGGAGAAATTACTGTGTGTGCATTTACAATATTCATTGATTTTTGCCATTGAAAAACATCGTTATTCATATACCAGAAATGTTTGAAGCTACTGACTGAATGAAAAGAGCTGGCATCCCACTCTCTTTGAATCTTCTTTATCATGCCAGGATTAGCAGGAAAAAGCAAAAAATTTCAGAATTGCACCTTGCAATGTGGAGATATTACTGTTTGTGCATTTACAATATTCATTGATTTTTGCCATTGAAAAACATGTTATTCATATACCAGAAATGTTTGAAGCTACTGACTGAATGAAAGGAGCTGGCATCTCACTCTCTTTGAATCTTCTTTATCATGCTAGGATTAGCAGGAAAAAGCAAAAAATTTCAGAATTGCACCTTGCAATGCGGAGAAATTACTGTTTGTGCATTTACAATATTCATTGATTTTTGCCATTGAAAAACATGTTATTCATATACCAGAAATGTTTGAAGCTACTGACTGAATGAAAGGAGCTGGCATCTCACTCTCTTTGAATCTTCTTTATCATGCTAGGATTAGCAGGAAAAAGCAAAAAATTTCAGAATTGCACCTTGCAATGCGGAGAAATTACTGTTTGTGCATTTACAATATTCATTGATTTTTGCCATTGAAAAACATGTTATTCATATACCAGAAATGTTTGAAGCTACTGACTGAATGAAAAGAGCTGGCATCTCACTCTCTTTGAATCTTCTTTATCATGCCAGGATTAGCAGGAAAAAGCAAAAAATTTCAGAATTGCACCTTGCAATGTGGAGATATTACTGTTTGTGCATTTACAATATTCATTGATTTTTGCCATTGAAAAACTTCCAGAAATGTTTGAAGCTACTGACTGAATGAAAGGAGCTGGCATCTCACTCTCTTTGAATCTTCTTTATCATGCTAGGATTAGCAGGAAAAAGCAAAAAATTTCAGAATTGCACCTTGCAATGCGGAGAAATTACTGTTTGTGCATTTACAATATTCATTGATTTTTGCCATTGAAAAACGTCCAGAAATGTTTGAAGCTACTGACTGAATGAAAGGAGCTGGCATCTCACTCTCTTTGAATCTTCTTTATCATGCTAGGATTAGCAGGAAAAAGCAAAAAATTTCAGAATTGCACCTTGCAATGCGGAGAAATTACTGTGTGTGCATTTACAATATTCATTGATTTTTGCCATTGAAAAACATCGTTATTCATATACCAGAAATGTTTGAAGCTACTGACTGAATGAAAAGAGCTGGCATCTCACTCTCTTTGAATCTTCTTTATCATGCCAGGATTAGCAAGAAAAAGCAAAAAATTTCAGAATTGCACGTTGCAATGTGGAGATATTACTGTTTGTGCATTTACAATATTCATTGATTTTTGCCATTGAAAAACATCGTTATTCATATACCAGAAATGTTTGAAGCTACTGACTGAATGAAAAGAGCTGGCATCTCACTCTCTTTGAATCTTCTTTATCATGCCAGGATTAGCAGGAAAAAGCAAAAAATTTCAGATTTGCACGTTGCAATGTGGAGATATTACTGTTTGTGCATTTACAATATTCATTGATTTTTGCCATTGAAAAACATCATGTTATTCATATACCAGAAATGTTTGAAGCTACTGACTGAATGAAAAGAGCTGGCATCTCACACTCTTTGAATCTTCTTTATCATGCTAAGAGGAGCAGGAAAAAGCAAAAAATTTCAGAATTGCACTTTGCAATGTGGAGATATTACTGCTTGTGCATTTACAATATTCATTGATTTTTGCCATTGAAAAACATGTTATTCATATACCAGAAATGTTTGAAGCTACTGACTGAATGAAAAGAGCTGGCATCTCACTCTCTTTGAATCTTCTTTACCATGCCAGGATTAGCAGGAAAAAGCAAAAAATTTCAGAATTGCAATTTAAATGTGGAGATATTACTGTTTGTGCATTTACAATATTCATTGATTTTTGCCATTGAAAAACGTCCAGAAATGTTTGAAGCTACTGACTGAATGAAAAGAGCTGGCATCTCACACTCTTTGAATCTTCTTTATCATGCCAGGATTAGCAGGAAAAAGCAAAAAATTTCAGAATTGCACCTTGCAATGCGGAGAAATTACTGTTTGTGCATTTACAATATTCATTGATTTTTGCCATTGAAAAACATCGTTATTCATATACCAGAAATGTTTGAAGCTACTGACTGAATGAAAGGAGCTGGCATCTCACTCTCTTTGAATCTTCTTTATCATGCTAGGATTAGCAGGAAAAAGCAAAAAATTTCAGAATTGCACCTTGCAATGCGGAGAAATTACTGTGTGTGCATTTACAATTTTCATTGATTTTTGCCATTGAAAAACATCGTTATTCATATACCAGAAATGTTTGAAGCTACTGACTGAATGAAAAGAGCTGGCATCTCACTCTCTTTGAATCTTCTTTATCATGCCAGGATTAGCAGGAAAAAGCAAAAAATTTCAGAATTGCACCTTGCAATGTGGAGATATTACTGTTTGTGCATTTACAATATTCATTGATTTTTGCCATTGAAAAACGTCCAGAAATGTTTGAAGCTACTGACTGAATGAAAGGAGCTGGCATCTCACGCTCTTTGAATCTTCTTTATCATGCTAGGATTAGCAGGAAAAAGCAAAAAATTTCAGAATTGCACCTTGCAATGCGGAGAAATTACTGTGTGTGCATTTACAATATTCATTGATTTTTGCCATTGAAAAACATCGTTATTCATATACCAGAAATGTTTGAAGCTACTGACTGAATGAAAAGAGCTGGCATCTCACTCTCTTTGAATCTTCTTTATCATGCTAAGAGGAGCAGGAAAAAGCAAAAAATTTCAGAATTGCACGTTGCAATGTGGAGATATTACTGTTTGTGCATTTACAATATTCATTGATTTTTGCAATTGAAAAACGTCCAGAAATGTTTGAAGCTACTGAGTGAATGAAAGGAGCTGGCATCTCACTCTCTTTGAATCTTCTTTATCATGCTAGGATTAGCAGGAAAAAGCAAAAAATTTCAGAATTGCACCTTGCAATGTGGAGATATTACTGTTTGTGCATTTACAATATTCATTGATTTTTGCCATTGAAAAACGTCCAGAAATGTTTGAAGCTACTGACTGAATGAAAAGAGCTTGCATCCCACTCTCTTTGAATCTTCTTTATCATGCCAGGATTAGCAGGAAAAAGCAAAAAATTTCAGAATTGCACCTTGCAATGTGGAGATATTACTGTTTGTGCATTTACAATATTCATTGATTTTTGCCATTGAAAAACATGTTATTCATATACCAGAAATGTTTGAAGCTACTGACTGAATGAAAGGAGCTGGCATCTCACTCTCTTTGAATCTTCTTTATCATGCTAGGATTAGCAGGAAAAAGCAAAAAATTTCAGAATTGCACCTTGCAATGCGGAGAAATTACTGTTTGTGCATTTACAATATTCATTGATTTTTGCCATTGAAAAACATGTTATTCATATACCAGAAATGTTTGAAGCTACTGACTGAATGAAAGGAGCTGGCATCTCACTCTCTTTGAATCTTCTTTATCATGCTAGGATTAGCAGGAAAAAGCAAAAAATTTCAGAATTGCACCTTGCAATGCGGAGAAATTACTGTTTGTGCATTTACAATATTCATTGATTTTTGCCATTGAAAAACATGTTATTCATATACCAGAAATGTTTGAAGCTACTGACTGAATGAAAAGAGCTGGCATCTCACTCTCTTTGAATCTTCTTTATCATGCCAGGATTAGCAGGAAAAAGCAAAAAATTTCAGAATTGCACCTTGCAATGTGGAGATATTACTGTTTGTGCATTTACAATATTCATTGATTTTTGCCATTGAAAAACGTCCAGAAATGTTTGAAGCTACTGACTGAATGAAAGGAGCTGGCATCTCACTCTCTTTGAATCTTCTTTATCATGCTAGGATTAGCAGGAAAAAGCAAAAAATTTCAGAATTGCACCTTGCAATGCGGAGAAATTACTGTTTGTGCATTTACAATATTCATTGATTTTTGCCATTGAAAAACGTCCAGAAATGTTTGAAGCTACTGACTGAATGAAAGGAGCTGGCATCTCACTCTCTTTGAATCTTCTTTATCATGCTAGGATTAGCAGGAAAAAGCAAAAAATTTCAGAATTGCACCTTGCAATGCGGAGAAATTACTGTGTGTGCATTTACAATATTCATTGATTTTTGCCATTGAAAAACATCGTTATTCATATACCAGAAATGTTTGAAGCTACTGACTGAATGAAAAGAGCTGGCATCTCACTCTCTTTGAATCTTCTTTATCATGCCAGGATTAGCAGGAAAAAGCAAAAAATTTCAGAATTGCACGTTGCAATGTGGAGATATTACTGTTTGTGCATTTACAATATTCATTGATTTTTGCCATTGAAAAACATGTTATTCATATACCAGAAATGTTTGAAGCTACTGACTGAATGAAAAGAGCTGGCATCTCACTCTCTTTGAATCTTCTTTATCATGCCAGGATTAGCAGGAAAAAGCAAAAAATTTCAGAATTGCACGTTGCAATGTGGAGATATTACTGTTTGTGCATTTACAATATTCATTGATTTTTGCCATTGAAAAACGTCCAGAAATGTTTGAAGCTACTGACTGAATGAAAGGAGCTGGCATCTCACTCTCTTTGAATCTTCTTTATCATGCTAGGATTAGCAGGAAAAAGCAAAAAATTTCAGAATTGCACCTTGCAATGCGGAGAAATTACTGTTTGTGCATTTACAATATTCATTGATTTTTGCCATTGAAAAACATGTTATTCATATACCAGAAATGTTTGAAGCTACTGACTGAATGAAAAGAGCTGGCATCTCACTCTCTTTGAATCTTCTTTATCATGCCAGGATTAGCAGGAAAAAGCAAAAAATTTCAGAATTGCACCTTGCAATGTGGAGATATTACTGTTTGTGCATTTACAATATTCATTGATTTTTGCCATTGAAAAACGTCCAGAAATGTTTGAAGCTACTGACTGAATGAAAAGAGCTGGCATCTCACTCTCTTTGAATCTTCTTTATCATGCTAGGATTAGCAGGAAAAAGCAAAAAATTTCAGAATTGCACCTTGCAATGCGGAGAAATTACTGTGTGTGCATTTACAATATTCATTGATTTTTGCCATTGAAAAACATCGTTATTCATATACCAGAAATGTTTGAAGCTACTGACTGAATGAAAAGAGCTGGCATCCCACTCTCTTTGAATCTTCTTTATCATGCCAGGATTAGCAGGAAAAAGCAAAAAATTTCAGAATTGCACCTTGCAATGTGGAGATATTACTGTTTGTGCATTTACAATATTCATTGATTTTTGCCATTGAAAAACATGTTATTCATATACCAGAAATGTTTGAAGCTACTGACTGAATGAAAGGAGCTGGCATCTCACTCTCTTTGAATCTTCTTTATCATGCTAGGATTAGCAGGAAAAAGCAAAAAATTTCAGAATTGCACCTTGCAATGCGGAGAAATTACTGTTTGTTCATTTACAATATTCATTGATTTTTGCCATTGAAAAACATGTTATTCATATACCAGAAATGTTTGAAGCTACTGACTGAATGAAAGGAGCTGGCATCTCACTCTCTTTGAATCTTCTTTATCATGCTAGGATTAGCAGGAAAAAGCAAAAAATTTCAGAATTGCACCTTGCAATGCGGAGAAATTACTGTTTGTGCATTTACAATATTCATTGATTTTTGCCATTGAAAAACATGTTATTCATATACCAGAAATGTTTGAAGCTACTGACTGAATGAAAAGAGCTGGCATCTCACTCTCTTTGAATCTTCTTTATCATGCCAGGATTAGCAGGAAAAAGCAAAAAATTTCAGAATTGCACCTTGCAATGTGGAGATATTACTGTTTGTGCATTTACAATATTCATTGATTTTTGCCATTGAAAAACGTCCAGAAATGTTTGAAGCTACTGACTGAATGAAAGGAGCTGGCATCTCACTCTCTTTGAATCTTCTTTATCATGCTAGGATTAGCAGGAAAAAGCAAAAAATTTCAGAATTGCACCTTGCAATGCGGAGAAATTACTGTGTGTGCATTTACAATATTCATTGATTTTTGCCATTGAAAAACATCGTTATTCATATACCAGAAATGTTTGACGCTACTGACTGAATGAAAAGAGCTGGCATCTCACTCTCTTTGAATCTTCTTTATCATGCCAGGATTAGCAGGAAAAAGCAAAAAATTTCAGAATTGCACGTTGCAATGTGGAGATATTACTGTTTGTGCATTTACAATATTCATTGATTTTTGCCATTGAAAAACATCGTTATTCATATACCAGAAATGTTTGAAGCTACTGACTGAATGAAAAGAGCTGGCATCTCACTCTCTTTGAATCTTCTTTATCATGCCAGGATTAGCAGGAAAAAGCAAAAAATTTCAGAATTGCACGTTGCAATGTGGAGATATTACTGTTTGTGCATTTACAATATTCATTGATTTTTGCCATTGAAAAACATCATGTTATTCATATACCAGAAATGTTTGAAGCTACTGACTGAATGAAAAGAGCTGGCATCTCACTCTCTTTGAATCTTCTTTATCATGCTAAGAGGAGCAGGAAAAAGCAAAAAATTTCAGAATTGCACGTTGCAATGTGGTGATATTACTGCTTGTGCATTTACAATATTCATTGATTTTTGCCATTGAAAAACATGTTATTCATATACCAGAAATGTTTGAAGCTACTGACTGAATGAAAAGAGCTGGCATCTCACTCTCTTTGAATCTTCTTTATCATGCCAGGATTAGCAGGAAAAAGCAAAAAATTTCAGAATTGCACCTTAAATGTGGAGATATTACTGTTTGTGCATTTACAATATTCATTGATTTTTGCCATTGAAAAACGTCCAGAAATGTTTGAAGCTACTGACTGAATGAAAAGAGCTGGCATCTCACTCTCTTTGAATCTTCTTTATCATGCCAGGATTAGCAGGAAAAAGCAAAAAATTTCAGAATTGCACCTTGCAATGCGGAGAAATTACTGTTTGTGCATTTACAATATTCATTGATTTTTGCCATTGAAAAACATCGTTATTCATATACCAGAAATGTTTGAAGCTACTGACTGAATGAAAGGAGCTGGCATCTCACTCTCTTTGAATCTTCTTTATCATGCTAGGATTAGCAGGAAAAAGCAAAAAATTTCAGAATTGCACCTTGCAATGCGGAGAAATTACTGTGTGTGCATTTACAATTTTCATTGATTTTTGCCATTGAAAAACATCGTTATTCATATACCAGAAATGTTTGAAGCTACTGACTGAATGAAAAGAGCTGGCATCTCACTCTCTTTGAATCTTCTTTATCATGCCAGGATTAGCAGGAAAAAGCAAAAAATTTCAGAATTGCACCTTGCAATGTGGAGATATTACTGTTTGTGCATTTACAATATTCATTGATTTTTGCCATTGAAAAACGTCCAGAAATGTTTGAAGCTACTGACTGAATGAAAGGAGCTGGCATCTCACTCTCTTTGAATCTTCTTTATCATGCTAGGATTAGCAGGAAAAAGCAAAAAATTTCAGAATTGCACCTTGCAATGCGGAGAAATTACTGTGTGTGCATTTACAATATTCATTGATTTTTGCCATTGAAAAACATCGTTATTCATATACCAGAAATGTTTGAAGCTACTGACTGAATGAAAAGAGCTGGCATCTCACTCTCTTTGAATCTTCTTTATCATGCCAGGATTAGCAGGAAAAAGCAAAAAATTTCAGAATTGCACATTGCAATGCGGAGAAATTACTGTTTGTGCATTTACAATATTCATTGATTTTTGCCATTGAAAAACATGTTATTCATATACCAGAAATGTTTGAAGCTACTGACTGAATGAAAAGAGCTGGCATCTCACTCTCTTTGAATCTTCTTTATCATGCTAGGATTAGCAGGAAAAAGCAAAAAATTTCAGAATTGCACCTTGCAATGCGGAGAAATTACTGTGTGTGCATTTACAATATTCATTGATTTTTGCCATTGAAAAACATCGTTATTCATATACCAGAAATGTTTGAAGCTACTGACTGAATGAAAAGAGCTGGCATCCCACTCTCTTTGAATCTTCTTTATCATGCCAGGATTAGCAGGAAAAAGCAAAAAATTTCAGAATTGCACCTTGCAATGTGGAGATATTACTGTTTGTGCATTTACAATATTCATTGATTTTTGCCATTGAAAAACATGTTATTCATATACCAGAAATGTTTGAAGCTACTGACTGAATGAAAGGAGCTGGCATCTCACTCTCTTTGAATCTTCTTTATCATGCTAGGATTAGCAGGAAAAAGCAAAAAATTTCAGAATTGCACCTTGCAATGCGGAGAAATTACTGTTTGTGCATTTACAATATTCATTGATTTTTGCCATTGAAAAACATGTTATTCATATACCAGAAATGTTTGAAGCTACTGACTGAATGAAAGGAGCTGGCATCTCACTCTCTTTGAATCTTCTTTATCATGCTAGGATTAGCAGGAAAAAGCAAAAAATTTCAGAATTGCACCTTGCAATGCGGAGAAATTACTGTTTGTGCATTTACAATATTCATTGATTTTTGCCATTGAAAAACATGTTATTCATATACCAGAAATGTTTGAAGCTACTGACTGAATTAAAGGAGCTGGCATCTCACTCTCTTTGAATCTTCTTTATCATGCTAGGATTAGCAGGAAAAAGCAAAAAATTTCAGAATTGCACCTTGCAATGCGGAGAAATTACTGTTTGTGCATTTACAATATTCATTGATTTTTGCCATTGAAAAACATGTTATTCATATACCAGAAATGTTTGAAGCTACTGACTGAATGAAAAGAGCTGGCATCTCACTCTCTTTGAATCTTCTTTATCATGCCAGGATTAGCAGGAAAAAGCAAAAAATTTCAGAATTGCACCTTGCAATGTGGAGATATTACTGTTTGTGCATTTACAATATTCATTGATTTTTGCCATTGAAAAACGTCCAGAAATGTTTGAAGCTACTGACTGAATGAAAGGAGCTGGCATCTCACTCTCTTTGAATCTTCTTTATCATGCTAGGATTAGCAGGAAAAAGCAAAAAATTTCAGAATTGCACCTTGCAATGCGGAGAAATTACTGTTTGTGCATTTACAATATTCATTGATTTTTGCCATTGAAAAACGTCCAGAAATGTTTGAAGCTACTGACTGAATGAAAGGAGCTGGCATCTCACTCTCTTTGAATCTTCTTTATCATGCTAGGATTAGCAGGAAAAAGCAAAAAATTTCAGAATTGCACCTTGCAATGCGGAGAAATTACTGTGTGTGCATTTACAATATTCATTGATTTTTGCCATTGAAAAACATCGTTATTCATATACCAGAAATGTTTGAAGCTACTGACTGAATGAAAAGAGCTGGCATCTCACTCTCTTTGAATCTTCTTTATCATGCCAGGATTAGCAGGAAAAAGCAAAAAATTTCAGAATTGCACGTTGCAATGTGGAGATATTACTGTTTGTGCATTTACAATATTCATTGATTTTTGCCATTGAAAAACGTCCAGAAATGTTTGAAGCTACTGACTGAACGAAAGGAGCTGGCATCTCACTCTCTTTGAATCTTCTTTATCATGCTAGGATTAGCAGGAAAAAGCAAAAAATTTCAGAATTGCACCTTGCAATGCGGAGAAATTACTGTTTGTGCATTTACAATATTCATTGATTTTTGCCATTGAAAAACGTCCAGAAATGTTTGAAGCTACTGACTGAATGAAAAGAGCTGGCATCTCACTCTCTTTGAATCTTCTTTATCATGCTAAGAGGAGCAGGAAAAAGCAAAAAATTTCAGAATTGCACGTTGCAATGTGGAGATATTACTGTTTGTGCATTTACAATATTCATTGATTTTTGCCATTGAAAAACATGTTATTCATATACCAGAAATGTTTGAAGCTACTGACTGAATGAAAAGAGCTGGCATCTCACTCTCTTTGAATCTTCTTTATCATGCCAGGATTAGCAGGAAAAAGCAAAAAATTTCAGAATTGCACGTTGCAATGTGGAGATATTACTGTTTGTGCATTTACAATATTCATTGATTTTTGCCATTGAAAAACGTCCAGAAATGTTTGAAGCTACTGACTGAATGAAAGGAGCTGGCATCTCACTCTCTTTGAATCTTCTTTATCATGCTAGGATTAGCAGGAAAAAGCAAAAAATTTCAGAATTGCACCTTGCAATGCGGAGAAATTACTGTTTGTGCATTTACAATATTCATTGATTTTTGCCATTGAAAAACATGTTATTCATATACCAGAAATGTTTGAAGCTACTGACTGAATGAAAAGAGCTGGCATCTCACTCTCTTTGAATCTTCTTTATCATGCCAGGATTAGCAGGAAAATGCAAAAAATTTCAGAATTGCACCTTGCAATGTGGAGATATTACTGTTTGTGCATTTACAATATTCATTGATTTTTGCCATTGAAAAACGTCCAGAAATGTTTGAAGCTACTGACTGAATGAAAGGAGCTGGCATCTCACTCTCTTTGAATCTTCTTTATCATGCTAGGATTAGCAGGAAAAAGCAAAAAATTTCAGAATTGCACCTTGCAATGCGGAGAAATTACTGTGTGTGCATTTACAATATTCATTGATTTTTGCCATTGAAAAACATCGTTATTCATATACCAGAAATGTTTGAAGCTACTGACTGAATGAAAAGAGCTGGCATCTCACTCTCTTTGAATCTTCTTTATCATGCCAGGATTAGCAGGAAAAAGCAAAAAATTTCAGAATTGCACCTTGCAATGCGGAGAAATTACTGTTTGTTCATTTACAATATTCATTGATTTTTGCCATTGAAAAACATGTTATTCATATACCAGAAATGTTTGAAGCTACTGACTGAATGAAAGGAGCTGGCATCTCACTCTCTTTGAATCTTCTTTATCATGCTAGGATTAGCAGGAAAAAGCAAAAAATTTCAGAATTGCACCTTGCAATGCGGAGAAATTACTGTTTGTGCATTTACAATATTCATTGATTTTTGCCATTGAAAAACATGTTATTCATATACCAGAAATGTTTGAAGCTACTGACTGAATGAAAAGAGCTGGCATCTCACTCTCTTTGAATCTTCTTTATCATGCCAGGATTAGCAGGAAAAAGCAAAAAATTTCAGAATTGCACCTTGCAATGTGGAGATATTACTGTTTGTGCATTTACAATATTCATTGATTTTTGCCATTGAAAAACGTCCAGAAATGTTTGAAGCTACTGACTGAATGAAAGGAGCTGGCATCTCACTCTCTTTGAATCTTCTTTATCATGCTAGGATTAGCAGGAAAAAGCAAAAAATTTCAGAATTGCACCTTGCAATGCGGAGAAATTACTGTGTGTGCATTTACAATATTCATTGATTTTTGCCATTGAAAAACATCGTTATTCATATACCAGAAATGTTTGACGCTACTGACTGAATGAAAAGAGCTGGCATCTCACTCTCTTTGAATCTTCTTTATCATGCCAGGATTAGCAGGAAAAAGCAAAAAATTTCAGAATTGCACGTTGCAATGTGGAGATATTACTGTTTGTGCATTTACAATATTCATTGATTTTTGCCATTGAAAAACATTGTTATTCATATACCAGAAATGTTTGAAGCTACTGACTGAATGAAAAGAGCTGGCATCTCACTCTCTTTGAATCTTCTTTATCATGCCAGGATTAGCAGGAAAAAGCAAAAAATTTCAGAATTGCACGTTGCAATGTGGAGATATTACTGTTTGTGCATTTACAATATTCATTGATTTTTGCCATTGAAAAACATCATGTTATTCATATACCAGAAATGTTTGAAGCTACTGACTGAATGAAAAGAGCTGGCATCTCACTCTCTTTGAATCTTCTTTATCATGCTAAGAGGAGCAGGAAAAAGCAAAAAATTTCAGAATTGCACGTTGCAATGTGGAGATATTACTGCTTGTGCATTTACAATATTCATTGATTTTTGCCATTGAAAAACATGTTATTCATATACCAGAAATGTTTGAAGCTACTGACTGAATGAAAAGAGCTGGCATCTCACTCTCTTTGAATCTTCTTTATCATGCCAGGATTAGCAGGAAAAAGCAAAAAATTTCAGAATTGCACCTTAAATGTGGAGATATTACTGTTTGTGCATTTACAATATTCATTGATTTTTGCCATTGAAAAACGTCCAGAAATGTTTGAAGCTACTGACTGAATGAAAAGAGCTGGCATCTCACTCTCTTTGAATCTTCTTTATCATGCCAGGATTAGCAGGAAAAAGCAAAAAATTTCAGAATTGCACCTTGCAATGCGGAGAAATTACTGTTTGTGCATTTACAATATTCATTGATTTTTGCCATTGAAAAACATCGTTATTCATATACCAGAAATGTTTGAAGCTACTGACTGAATGAAAGGAGCTGGCATCTCACTCTCTTTGAATCTTCTTTATCATGCTAGGATTAGCAGGAAAAAGCAAAAAATTTCAGAATTGCACCTTGCAATGCGGAGAAATTACTGTGTGTGCATTTACAATTTTCATTGATTTTTGCCATTGAAAAACATCGTTATTCATATACCAGAAATGTTTGAAGCTACTGACTGAATGAAAAGAGCTGGCATCTCACTCTCTTTGAATCTTCTTTATCATGCCAGGATTAGCAGGAAAAAGCAAAAAATTTCAGAATTGCACCTTGCAATGTGGAGATATTACTGTTTGTGCATTTACAATATTCATTGATTTTTGCCATTGAAAAACGTCCAGAAATGTTTGAAGCTACTGACTGAATGAAAGGAGCTGGCATCTCACTCTCTTTGAATCTTCTTTATCATGCTAGGATTAGCAGGAAAAAGCAAAAAATTTCAGAATTGCACCTTGCAATGCGGAGAAATTACTGTGTGTGCATTTACAATATTCATTGATTTTTGCCATTGAAAAACATCGTTATTCATATACCAGAAATGTTTGAAGCTACTGACTGAATGAAAAGAGCTGGCATCTCACTCTCTTTGAATCTTCTTTATCATGCCAGGATTAGCAGGAAAAAGCAAAAAATTTCAGAATTGCACATTGCAATGCGGAGAAATTACTGTTTGTGCATTTACAATATTCATTGATTTTTGCCATTGAAAAACATGTTATTCATATACCAGAAATGTTTGAAGCTACTGACTGAATGAAAAGAGCTGGCATCTCACTCTCTTTGAATCTTCTTTATCATGCTAGGATTAGCAGGAAAAAGCAAAAAATTTCAGAATTGCACCTTGCAATGCGGAGAAATTACTGTGTGTGCATTTACAATATTCATTGATTTTTGCCATTGAAAAACATCGTTATTCATATACCAGAAATGTTTGAAGCTACTGACTGAATGAAAAGAGCTGGCATCCCACTCTCTTTGAATCTTCTTTATCATGCCAGGATTAGCAGGAAAAAGCAAAAAATTTCAGAATTGCACCTTGCAATGTGGAGATATTACTGTTTGTGCATTTACAATATTCATTGATTTTTGCCATTGAAAAACATGTTATTCATATACCAGAAATGTTTGAAGCTACTGACTGAATGAAAGGAGCTGGCATCTCACTCTCTTTGAATCTTCTTTATCATGCTAGGATTAGCAGGAAAAAGCAAAAAATTTCAGAATTGCACCTTGCAATGCGGAGAAATTACTGTTTGTGCATTTACAATATTCATTGATTTTTGCCATTGAAAAACATGTTATTCATATACCAGAAATGTTTGAAGCTACTGACTGAATGAAAGGAGCTGGCATCTCACTCTCTTTGAATCTTCTTTATCATGCTAGGATTAGCAGGAAAAAGCAAAAAATTTCAGAATTGCACCTTGCAATGCGGAGAAATTACTGTTTGTGCATTTACAATATTCATTGATTTTTGCCATTGAAAAACATGTTATTCATATACCAGAAATGTTTGAAGCTACTGACTGAATGAAAAGAGCTGGCATCTCACTCTCTTTGAATCTTCTTTATCATGCCAGGATTAGCAGGAAAAAGCAAAAAATTTCAGAATTGCACCTTGCAATGTGGAGATATTACTGTTTGTGCATTTACAATATTCATTGATTTTTGCCATTGAAAAACGTCCAGAAATGTTTGAAGCTACTGACTGAATGAAAGGAGCTGGCATCTCACTCTCTTTGAATCTTCTTTATCATGCTAGGATTAGCAGGAAAAAGCAAAAAATTTCAGAATTGCACCTTGCAATGCGGAGAAATTACTGTTTGTGCATTTACAATATTCATTGATTTTTGCCATTGAAAAACGTCCAGAAATGTTTGAAGCTACTGACTGAATGAAAGGAGCTGGCATCTCACTCTCTTTGAATCTTCTTTATCATGCTAGGATTAGCAGGAAAAAGCAAAAAATTTCAGAATTGCACCTTGCAATGCGGAGAAATTACTGTGTGTGCATTTACAATATTCATTGATTTTTGCCATTGAAAAACATCGTTATTCATATACCAGAAATGTTTGAAGCTACTGACTGAATGAAAAGAGCTGGCATCTCACTCTCTTTGAATCTTCTTTATCATGCCAGGATTAGCAGGAAAAAGCAAAAAATTTCAGAATTGCACGTTGCAATGTGGAGATATTACTGTTTGTGCATTTACAATATTCATTGATTTTTGCCATTGAAAAACATCGTTATTCATATACCAGAAATGTTTGAAGCTGCTGACTGAATGAAAAGAGCTGGCATCTCACTCTCTTTGAATCTTCTTTATCATGCCAGGATTAGCAGGAAAAAGCAAAAAATTTCAGAATTGCACGTTGCAATGTGGAGATATTACTGTTTGTGCATTTACAATATTCATTGATTTTTGCCATTGAAAAACATCATGTTATTCATATACCAGAAATGTTTGAAGCTACTGACTGAATGAAAAGAGCTGGCATCTCACTCTCTTTGAATCTTCTTTATCATGCTAAGAGGAGCAGGAAAAAGCAAAAAATTTCAGAATTGCACGTTGCAATGTGGAGATATTACTGCTTGTGCATTTACAATATTCATTGATTTTTGCCATTGAAAAACATGTTATTCATATACCAGAAATGTTTGAAGCTACTGACTGAATGAAAAGAGCTGGCATCTCACTCTCTTTGAATCTTCTTTATCATGCCAGGATTAGCAGGAAAAAGCAAAAAATTTCAGAATTGCACCTTAAATGTGGAGATATTACTGTTTGTGCATTTACAATATTCATTGATTTTTGCCATTGAAAAACGTCCAGAAATGTTTGAAGCTACTGACTGAATGAAAAGAGCTGGCATCTCACTCTCTTTGAATCTTCTTTATCATGCCAGGATTAGCAGGAAAAAGCAAAAAATTTCAGAATTGCACCTTGCAATGCGGAGAAATTACTGTTTGTGCATTTACAATATTCATTGATTTTTGCCATTGAAAAACATCGTTATTCATATACCAGAAATGTTTGAAGCTACTGACTGAATGAAAGGAGCTGGCATCTCACTCTCTTTGAATCTTCTTTATCATGCTAGGATTAGCAGGAAAAAGCAAAAAATTTCAGAATTGCACCTTGCAATGCGGAGAAATTACTGTGTGTGCATTTACAATTTTCATTGATTTTTGCCATTGAAAAACATCGTTATTCATATACCAGAAATGTTTGAAGCTACTGACTGAATGAAAAGAGCTGGCATCTCACTCTCTTTGAATCTTCTTTATCATGCCAGGATTAGCAGGAAAAAGCAAAAAATTTCAGAATTGCACCTTGCAATGTGGAGATATTACTGTTTGTGCATTTACAATATTCATTGATTTTTGCCATTGAAAAACGTCCAGAAATGTTTGAAGCTACTGACTGAATGAAAGGAGCTGGCATCTCACTCTCTTTGAATCTTCTTTATCATGCTAGGATTAGCAGGAAAAAGCAAAAAATTTCAGAATTGCACCTTGCAATGCGGAGAAATTACTGTGTGTGCATTTACAATATTCATTGATTTTTGCCATTGAAAAACATCGTTATTCATATACCAGAAATGTTTGAAGCTACTGACTGAATGAAAAGAGCTGGCATCTCACTCTCTTTGAATCTTCTTTATCATGCTAAGAGGAGCAGGAAAAAGCAAAAAATTTCAGAATTGCACGTTGCAATGTGGAGATATTACTGTTTGTGCATTTACAATATTCATTGATTTTTGCAATTGAAAAACGTCCAGAAATGTTTGAAGCTGAGTGAATGAAAGGAGCTGGCATCTCACTCTCTTTGAATCTTCTTTATCATGCTAGGATTAGCAGGAAAAAGCAAAAAATTTCAGAATTGCACCTTGCAATGTGGAGATATTACTGTTTGTGCATTTACAATATTCATTGATTTTTGCCATTGAAAAACGTCCAGAAATGTTTGAAGCTACTGACTGAATGAAAAGAGCTGGCATCCCACTCTCTTTGAATCTTCTTTATCATGCCAGGATTAGCAGGAAAAAGCAAAAAATTTCAGAATTGCACCTTGCAATGTGGAGATATTACTGTTTGTGCATTTACAATATTCATTGATTTTTGCCATTGAAAAACATGTTATTCATATACCAGAAATGTTTGAAGCTACTGACTGAATGAAAGGAGCTGGCATCTCACTCTCTTCGAATCTTCTTTATCATGCTAGGATTAGCAGGAAAAAGCAAAAAATTTCAGAATTGCACCTTGCAATGCGGAGAAATTACTGTTTGTGCATTTACAATATTCATTGATTTTTGCCATTGAAAAACATGTTATTCATATACCAGAAATGTTTGAAGCTACTGACTGAATGAAAGGAGCTGGCATCTCACTCTCTTTGAATCTTCTTTATCATGCTAGGATTAGCAGGAAAAAGCAAAAAATTTCAGAATTGCACCTTGCAATGCGGAGAAATTACTGTTTGTGCATTTACAATATTCATTGATTTTTGCCATTGAAAAACATGTTATTCATATACCAGAAATGTTTGAAGCTACTGACTGAATGAAAAGAGCTGGCATCTCACTCTCTTTGAATCTTCTTTATCATGCCAGGATTAGCAGGAAAAAGCAAAAAATTTCAGAATTGCACCTTGCAATGTGGAGATATTACTGTTTGTGCATTTACAATATTCATTGATTTTTGCCATTGAAAAACGTCCAGAAATGTTTGAAGCTACTGACTGAATGAAAGGAGCTGGCATCTCACTCTCTTTGAATCTTCTTTATCATGCTAGGATTAGCAGGAAAAAGCAAAAAATTTCAGAATTGCACCTTGCAATGCGGAGAAATTACTGTTTGTGCATTTACAATATTCATTGATTTTTGCCATTGAAAAACGTCCAGAAATGTTTGAAGCTACTGACTGAATGAAAGGAGCTGGCATCTCACTCTCTTTGAATCTTCTTTATCATGCTAGGATTAGCAGGAAAAAGCAAAAAATTTCAGAATTGCACCTTGCAATGCGGAGAAATTACTGTGTGTGCATTTACAATATTCATTGATTTTTGCCATTGAAAAACATCGTTATTCATATACCAGAAATGTTTGAAGCTACTGACTGAATGAAAAGAGCTGGCATCTCACTCTCTTTGAATCTTCTTTATCATGCCAGGATTAGCAGGAAAAAGCAAAAAATTTCAGAATTGCACGTTGCAATGTGGAGATATTACTGTTTGTGCATTTACAATATTCATTGATTTTTGCCATTGAAAAACATCGTTATTCATATACCAGAAATGTTTGAAGCTACTGACTGAATGAAATGAGCTGGCATCTCACTCTCTTTGAATCTTCTTTATCATGCCAGGATTAGCAGGAAAAAGCAAAAAATTTCAGAATTGCACGTTGCAATGTGGAGATATTACTGTTTGTGCATTTACAATATTCATTGATTTTTGCCTTTGAAAAACGTCCAGAAATGTTTGAAGCTACTGACTGAACGAAAGGAGCTGGCATCTCACTCTCTTTGAATCTTCTTTATCATGCTAGGATTAGCAGGAAAAAGCAAAAAATTTCAGAATTGCACCTTGCAATGCGGAGAAATTACTGTTTGTGCATTTACAATATTCATTGATTTTTGCCATTGAAAAACGTCCAGAAATGTTTGAAGCTACTGACTGAATGAAAAGAGCTGGCATCTCACTCTCTTTGAATCTTCTTTATCATGCTAAGAGGAGCAGGAAAAAGCAAAAAATTTCAGAATTGCACGTTGCAATGTGGAGATATTACTGTTTGTGCATTTACAATATTCATTGATTTTTGCCATTGAAAAACATGTTATTCATATACCAGAAATGTTTGAAGCTACTGACTGAATGAAAAGAGCTGGCATCTCACTCTCTTTGAATCTTCTTTATCATGCCAGGATTAGCAGGAAAAAGCAAAAAATTTCAGAATTGCACGTTGCAATGTGGAGATATTACTGTTTGTGCATTTACAATATTCATTGATTTTTGCCATTGAAAAACGTCCAGAAATGTTTGAAGCTACTGACTGAATGAAAGGAGCTGGCATCTCACTCTCTTTGAATCTTCTTTATCATGCTAGGATTAGCAGGAAAAAGCAAAAAATTTCAGAATTGCACCTTGCAATGTGGAGATATTACTGTTTGTGCATTTACAATATTCATTGATTTTTGCCATTGAAAAACGTCCAGAAATGTTTGAAGCTACTGACTGAATGAAAGGAGCTGGCATCTCACTCTCTTTGAATCTTCTTCATCATGCTAGGATTAGCAGGAAAAAGCAAAAAATTTCAGAATTGCACCTTGCAATGCGGAGAAATTACTGTTTGTGCATTTACAATATTCATTGATTTTTGCCATTGAAAAACATGTTATTCATATACCAGAAATGTTTGAAGCTACTGACTGAATGAAAAGAGCTGGCATCTCACTCTCTTTGAATCTTCTTTATCATGCCAGGATTAGCAGGAAAAAGCAAAAAATTTCAGAATTGCACCTTGCAATGTGGAGATATTACTGTTTGTGCATTTACAATATTCATTGATTTTTGCCATTGAAAAACGTCCAGAAATGTTTGAAGCTACTGACTGAATGAAAGGAGCTGGCATCTCACTCTCTTTGAATCTTCTTTATCATGCTAGGATTAGCAGGAAAAAGCAAAAAATTTCAGAATTGCACCTTGCAATGCGGAGAAATTACTGTGTGTGCATTTACAATATTCATTGATTTTTGCCATTGAAAAACATCGTTATTCATATACCAGAAATGTTTGAAGCTACTGACTGAATGAAAAGAGCTGGCATCTCACTCTCTTTGAATCTTCTTTATCATGCCAGGATTAGCAGGAAAAAGCAAAAAATTTCAGAATTGCACATTGCAATGCGGAGAAATTACTGTTTGTGCATTTACAATATTCATTGATTTTTGCCATTGAAAAACATGTTATTCATATACCAGAAATGTTTGAAGCTACTGACTGAATGAAAAGAGCTGGCATCTCACTCTCTTTGAATCTTCTTTATCATGCTAGGATTAGCAGGAAAAAGCAAAAAATTTCAGAATTGCACCTTGCAATGCGGAGAAATTACTGTGTGTGCATTTACAATATTCATTGATTTTTGCCATTGAAAAACATCGTTATTCATATACCAGAAATGTTTGAAGCTACTGACTGAATGAAAAGAGCTGGCATCCCACTCTCTTTGAATCTTCTTTATCATGCCAGGATTAGCAGGAAAAAGCAAAAAATTTCAGAATTGCACCTTGCAATGTGGAGATATTACTGTTTGTGCATTTACAATATTCATTGATTTTTGCCATTGAAAAACATGTTATTCATATACCAGAAATGTTTGAAGCTACTGACTGAATGAAAGGAGCTGGCATCTCACTCTCTTTGAATCTTCTTTATCATGCTAGGATTAGCAGGAAAAAGCAAAAAATTTCAGAATTGCACCTTGCAATGCGGAGAAATTACTGTTTGTTCATTTACAATATTCATTGATTTTTGCCATTGAAAAACATGTTATTCATATACCAGAAATGTTTGAAGCTACTGACTGAATGAAAGGAGCTGGCATCTCACTCTCTTTGAATCTTCTTTATCATGCTAGGATTAGCAGGAAAAAGCAAAAAATTTCAGAATTCCACCTTGCAATGCGGAGAAATTACTGTTTGTGCATTTACAATATTCATTGATTTTTGCCATTGAAAAACATGTTATTCATATACCAGAAATGTTTGAAGCTACTGACTGAATGAAAAGAGCTGGCATCTCACTCTCTTTGAATCTTCTTTATCATGCCAGGATTAGCAGGAAAAAGCAAAAAATTTCAGAATTGCACCTTGCAATGTGGAGATATTACTGTTTGTGCATTTACAATATTCATTGATTTTTGCCATTGAAAAACGTCCAGAAATGTTTGAAGCTACTGACTGAATGAAAGGAGCTGGCATCTCACTCTCTTTGAATCTTCTTTATCATGCTAGGATTAGCAGGAAAAAGCAAAAAATTTCAGAATTGCACCTTGCAATGCGGAGAAATTACTGTGTGTGCATTTACAATATTCATTGATTTTTGCCATTGAAAAACATCGTTATTCATATACCAGAAATGTTTGACGCTACTGACTGAATGAAAAGAGCTGGCATCTCACTCTCTTTGAATCTTCTTTATCATGCCAGGATTAGCAGGAAAAAGCAAAAAATTTCAGAATTGCACGTTGCAATGTGGAGATATTACTGTTTGTGCATTTACAATATTCATTGATTTTTGCCATTGAAAAACATCGTTATTCATATACCAGAAATGTTTGAAGCTACTGACTGAATGAAAAGAGCTGGCATCTCACTCTCTTTGAATCTTCTTTATCATGCCAGGATTAGCAGGAAAAAGCAAAAAATTTCAGAATTGCACGTTGCAATGTGGAGATATTACTGTTTGTGCATTTACAATATTCATTGATTTTTGCCATTGAAAAACATCATGTTATTCATATACCAGAAATGTTTGAAGCTACTGACTGAATGAAAAGAGCTGGCATCTCACTCTCTTTGAATCTTCTTTATCATGCTAAGAGGAGCAGGAAAAAGCAAAAAATTTCAGAATTGCACGTTGCAATGTGGAGATATTACTGCTTGTGCATTTACAATATTCATTGATTTTTGCCATTGAAAAACATGTTATTCATATACCAGAAATGTTTGAAGCTACTGACTGAATGAAAAGAGCTGGCATCTCACTCTCTTTGAATCTTCTTTATCATGCCAGGATTAGCAGGAAAAAGCAAAACATTTCAGAATTGCACCTTAAATGTGGAGATATTACTGTTTGTGCATTTACAATATTCATTGATTTTTGCCATTGAAAAACGTCCAGAAATGTTTGAAGCTACTGACTGAATGAAAATAGCTGGCATCTCACTCTCTTTGAATCTTCTTTATCATGCCAGGATTAGCAGGAAAAAGCAAAAAATTTCAGAATTGCACCTTGCAATGCGGAGAAATTTCTGTTTGTGCATTTACAATATTCATTGATTTTTGCCATTGAAAAACATCGTTATTCATATACCAGAAATGTTTGAAGCTACTGACTGAATGAAAGGAGCTGGCATCTCACTCTCTTTGAATCTTCTTTATCATGCTAGGATTAGCAGGAAAAAGCAAAAAATTTCAGAATTGCACCTTGCAATGCGGAGAAATTACTGTGTGTGCATTTACAATTTTCATTGATTTTTGCCATTGAAAAACATCGTTATTCATATACCAGAAATGTTTGAAGCTACTGACTGAATGAAAAGAGCTGGCATCTCACTCTCTTTGAATCTTCTTTATCATGCCAGGATTAGCAGGAAAAAGCAAAAAAATTCAGAATTGCACCTTGCAATGTGGAGATATTACTGTTTGTGCATTTACAATATTCATTGATTTTTGCCATTGAAAAACGTCCAGAAATGTTTGAAGCTACTGACTGAATGAAAGGAGCTGGCATCTCACTCTCTTTGAATCTTCTTTATCATGCTAGGATTAGCAGGAAAAAGCAAAAAATTTCAGAATTGCACCTTGCAATGCGGAGAAATTACTGTGTGTGCATTTACAATATTCATTGATTTTTGCCATTGAAAAACATCGTTATTCATATACCAGAAATGTTTGAAGCTACTGACTGAATGAAAAGAGCTGGCATCTCACTCTCTTTGAATCTTCTTTATCATGCTAAGAGGAGCAGGAAAAAGCAAAAAATTTCAGAATTGCACGTTGCAATGTGGAGATATTACTGTTTGTGCATTTACAATATTCATTGATTTTTGCCATTGAAAAACGTCCAGAAATGTTTGAAGCTACTGAGTGAATGAAAGGAGCTGGCATCTCACTCTCTTTGAATCTTCTTTATCATGCTAGGATTAGCAGGAAAAAGCAAAAAATTTCAGAATTGCACCTTGCAATGTGGAGATATTACTGTTTGTGCATTTACAATATTCATTGATTTTTGCCATTGAAAAACGTCCAGAAATGTTTGAAGCTACTGACTGAATGAAAAGACCTGGCATCCCACTCTCTTTGAATCTTCTTTATCATGCCAGGATTAGCAGGAAAAAGCAAAAAATTTCAGAATTGCACCTTGCAATGTGGAGATATTACTGTTTGTGCATTTACAATATTCATTGATTTTTGCCATTGAAAAACATGTTATTCATATACCAGAAATGTTTGAAGCTACTGACTGAATGAAAGGAGCTGGCATCTCACTCTCTTTGAATCTTCTTTATCATGCTAGGATTAGCAGGAAAAAGCATAAAATTTCAGAATTGCACCTTGCAATGCGGAGAAATTACTGTTTGTGCATTTACAATATTCATTGATTTTTGCCATTGAAAAACATGTTATTCATATACCAGAAATGTTTGAAGCTACTGACTGAATGAAAGGAGCTGGCATCTCACTCTCTTTGAATCTTCTTTATCATGCTAGGATTAGCAGGAAAAAGCAAAAAATTTCAGAATTGCACCTTGCAATGCGGAGAAATTACTGTTTGTGCATTTACAATATTCATTGATTTTTGCCATTGAAAAACATGTTATTCATATACCAGAAATGTTTGAAGCTACTGACTGAATGAAAAGAGCTGGCATCTCACTCTCTTTGAATCTTCTTTATCATGCCAGGATTAGCAGGAAAAAGCAAAAAATTTCAGAATTGCACCTTGCAATGTGGAGATATTACTGTTTGTGCATTTACAATATTCATTGATTTTTGCAATTGAAAAACGTCCAGAAATGTTTGAAGCTACTGACTGAATGAAAGGAGCTGGCATCTCACTCTCTTTGAATCTTCTTTATCATGCTAGGATTAGCAGGAAAAAGCAAAAAATTTCAGAATTGCACCTTGCAATGCGGAGAAATTACTGTTTGTGCATTTACAATATTCATTGATTTTTGCCATTGAAAAACGTCCAGAAATGTTTGAAGCTACTGACTGAATGAAAGGAGCTGGCATCTCACTCTCTTTGAATCTTCTTTATCATGCTAGGATTAGCAGGAAAAAGCAAAAAATTTCAGAATTGCACCTTGCAATGCGGAGAAATTACTGTGTGTGCATTTACAATATTCATTGATTTTTGCCATTGAAAAACATCGTTATTCATATACCAGAAATGTTTGAAGCTACTGACTGAATGAAAAGAGCTGGCATCTCCCTCTCTTTGAATCTTCTTTATCATGCCAGGATTAGCAGGAAAAAGCAAAAAATTTCAGAATTGCACGTTGCAATGTGGAGATATTACTGTTTGTGCATTTACAATATTCATTGATTTTTGCCATTGAAAAACATCGTTATTCATATACCAGAAATGTTTGAAGCTACTGACTGAATGAAAAGAGCTGGCATCTCACTCTCTTTGAATCTTCTTTATCATGCCAGGATTAGCAGGAAAAAGCAAAAAATTTCAGAATTGCACCTTGCAATGTGGAGATATTACTGTTTGTGCATTTACAATATTCATTGATTTTTGCCATTGAAAAACGTCCAGAAATGTTTGAAGCTACTGACTGAATGAAAGGAGCTGGCATCTCACTCTCTTTGAATCTTCTTTATCATGCTAGGATTAGCAGGAAAAAGCAAAAAATTTCAGAATTGCACCTTGCAATGCGGAGAAATTACTGTTTGTGCATTTACAATATTCATTGATTTTTGCCATTGAAAAACGTCCAGAAATGTTTGAAGCTACTGACTGAATGAAAGGAGCTGGCATCTCACTCTCTTTGAATCTTCTTTATCATGCTAGGATTAGCAGGAAAAAGCAAAAAATTTCAGAATTGCACCTTGCAATGCGGAGAAATTACTGTGTGTGCATTTACAATATTCATTGATTTTTGCCATTGAAAAACATCGTTATTCATATACCAGAAATGTTTGAAGCTACTGACTGAATGAAAAGAGCTGGCATCTCCCTCTCTTTGAATCTTCTTTATCATGCCAGGATTAGCAGGAAAAAGCAAAAAATTTCAGAATTGCACGTTGCAATGTGGAGATATTACTGTTTGTGCATTTACAATATTCATTGATTTTTGCCATTGAAAAACATCGTTATTCATATACCAGAAATGTTTGAAGCTACTGACTGAATGAAAAGAGCTGGCATCTCACTCTCTTTGAATCTTCTTTATCATGCCAGGATTAGCAGGAAAAAGCAAAAAATTTCAGAATTGCACGTTGCAATGTGGAGATATTACTGTTTGTGCATTTACAATATTCATTGATTTTTGCCATTGAAAAACATCATGTTATTCATATACCAGAAATGTTTAAAGCTACTGACTGAATGAAAAGAGCTGGCATCTCACTCTCTTTGAATCTTCTTTATCATGCTAAGAGGAGCAGGAAAAAGCAAAAAATTTCAGAATTGCACGTTGCAATGTGGAGATATTACTGCTTGTGCATTTACAATATTCATTGATTTTTGCCATTGAAAAACATGTTATTCATATACCAGAAATGTTTGAAGCTACTGACTGAATGAAAAGAGCTGGCATCTCACTCTCTTTGAATCTTCTTTATCATGCCAGGATTAGCAGGAAAAAGCAAAAAATTTCAGAATTGCACCTTAAATGTGGAGATATTACTGTTTGTGCATTTACAATATTCATTGATTTTTGCCATTGAAAAACGTCCAGAAATGTTTGAAGCTACTGACTGAATGAAAAGAGCTGGCATCTCACTCTCTTTGAATCTTCTTTATCATGCCAGGATTAGCAGGAAAAAGCAAAAAATTTCAGAATTGCACCTTGCAATGCGGAGAAATTACTGTTTGTGCATTTACAATATTCATTGATTTTTGCCATTGAAAAACATCGTTATTCATATACCAGAAATGTTTGAAGCTACAGACTGAATGAAAGGAGCTGGCATCTCACTCTCTTTGAATCTTCTTTATCATGCTAGGATTAGCAGGAAAAAGAAAAAAATTTCAGAATTGCACCTTGCAATGCGGAGAATTTACTGTGTGTGCATTTACAATTTTCATTGATTTTTGCCATTGAATAACATCGTTATTCATATACCAGAAATGTTTGAAGCTACTGACTGAATGAAAAGAGCTGGCATCTCACTCTCTTTGAATCTTCTTTATCATGCCAGGATTAGCAGGAAAAAGCAAAAAATTTCAGAATTGCACCTTGCAATGTGGAGATATTACTGTTTGTGCATTTACAATATTCATTGATTTTTGCCATTGAAAAACGTCCAGAAATGTTTGAAGCTACTGACTGAATGAAAGGAGCTGGCATCTTACTCTCTTTGAATCTTCTTTATCATGCTAGGATTAGCAGGAAAAAGCAAAAAATTTCAGAATTGCACCTTGCAATGCGGAGAAATTACTGTGTGTGCATTTACAATATTCATTGATTTTTGCCATTGAAAAACATCGTTATTCATATACCAGAAATGTTTGAAGCTACTGACTGAATGAAAAGAGCTGGCATCTCACTCTCTTTGAATCTTCTTTATCATGCTAAGAGGAGCAGGAAAAAGCAAAAAATTTCAGAATTGCACGTTGCAATGTGGAGATATTACTGTTTGTGCATTTACAATATTCATTGATTTTTGCCATTGAAAAACATGTTATTCATATACCAGAAATGTTTGAAGCTACTGACTGAATGAAAAGAGCTGGCATCTCACTCTCTTTGAATCTTCTTTATCATGCCAGGATTAGCAGGAAAAAGCAAAAAATTTCAGAATTGCACGTTGCAATGTGGAGATATTACTGTTTGTGCATTTACAATATTCATTGATTTTTGCCATTGAAAAACGTCCAGAAATGTTTGAAGCTACTGAGTGAATGAAAGGAGCTGGCATCTCACTCTCTTTGAATCTTCTTTATCATGCTAGGATTAGCAGGAAAAAGCAAAAAATTTCAGAATTGCACCTTGCAATGTGGAGATATTACTGTTTGTGCATTTACAATATTCATTGATTTTTGCCATTGAAAAACGTCCAGAAATGTTTGAAGCTACTGACTGAATGAAAGGAGCTGGCATCTCACTATCTTTGAATCTTCTTTATCATGCTAGGATTAGCAGGAAAAAGCAAAAAATTTCAGAATTGCACATTGCAATGCGGAGAAATTACTGTTTGTGCATTTACAATATTCATTGATTTTTGCCATTGAAAAACATCATGTTATTCATATACCAGAAATGTTTGAAGCTACTGACTGAATGAAAAGAGCTGGCATCTCACTCTCTTTGAATCTTCTTTATCATGCCAGGATTAGCAGGAAAAAGCAAACAATTTCAGAATTGCACGTTGCGATGTGGAGATATTACTGTTTGTGCATTTACAATATTCATTGATTTTTGCCATTGAAAAACGTCCAGAAATGTTTGAAGCTACTGACTGAATGAAAGGAGCTGGCATCTCACTCTCTTTGAATCTTCTTTATCATGCTAGGATTAGCAGGAAAAAGCAAAAAATTTCAGAATTGCACCTTGCAATGTGGAGATATTACTGTTTGTGCATTTACAATATTCATTGATTTTTGCCATTGAAAAACGTCCAGAAATGTTTGAAGCTACTGACTGAATGAAAGGAGCTGGCATCTCACTCTCTTTGAATCTTCTTTATCATGCTAGGATTAGCAGGAAAAAGCAAAAAATTTCAGAATTGCACCTTGCAATGCGGAGAAATTACTGTTTGTGCATTTACAATATTCATTGATTTTTGCCATTGAAAAACATGTTATTCATATACCAGAAATGTTTGAAGCTACTGACTGAATGAAAAGAGCTGGCATCTCACTCTCTTTGAATCTTCTTTATCATGCCAGGATTAGCAGGAAAAAGCAAAAAATTTCAGAATTGCACGTTGCAATGTGGAGATATTACTGTTTGTGCATTTACAATATTCATTGATTTTTGCCATTGAAAAACGTCCAGAAATGTTTGAAGCTACTGACTGAATGAAAGGAGCTGGCATCTCACTCTCTTTGAATCTTCTTTATCATGCTAGGATTAGCAGGAAAAAGCAAAAAATTTCAGAATTGCACCTTGCAATGTGGAGATATTACTGTTTGTGCATTTACAATATTCATTGATTTTTGCCATTGAAAAACGTCCAGAAATGTTTGAAGCTACTGACTGAATGAAAGGAGCTGGCATCTCACTCTCTTTGAATCTTCTTTATCATGCTAGGATTAGCAGGAAAAAGCAAAAAATTTCAGAATTGCACCTTGCAATGCGGAGAAATTACTGTTTGTGCATTTACAATATTCATTGATTTTTGCCATTGAAAAACATGTTATTCATATACCAGAAATGTTTGAAGCTACTGACTGAATGAAAAGAGCTGGCATCTCACTCTCTTTGAATCTTCTTTATCATGCCAGGATTAGCAGGAAAAAGCAAAAAATTTCAGAATTGCACCTTGCAATGTGGGGATATTACTGTTTGTGCATTTACAATATTCATTGATTTTTGCCATTGAAAAACGTCCAGAAATGTTTGAAGCTACTGACTGAATGAAAGGAGCTGGCATCTCACTCTCTTTGAATCTTCTTTATCATGCTAGGATTAGCAGGAAAAAGCAAAAAATTTCAGAATTGCACCTTGCAATGCGGAGAAATTACTGTGTGTGCATTTACAATATTCATTGATTTTTGACATTGAAAAACATCGTTATTCATATACCAGAAATGTTTGAAGCTACTGACTGAATGAAAAGAGCTGGCATCTCACTCTCTTTGAATCTTCTTTATCATGCCAGGATTAGCAGGAAAAAGCAAAAAATTTCAGAATTGCACGTTGCAATGTGGAGATATTACTGTTTGTGCATTTACAATATTCATTGATTTTTGCCATTGAAAAACATCGTTATTCATATACCAGAAATGTTTGAAGCTACTGACTGAATGAAAAGAGCTGTCATCTCACTCTCTTTGAATCTTCTTTATCATGCCAGGATTAGCAGGAAAAAGCAAAAAATTTCAGAATTGCACGTTGCAATGTGGAGATATTACTGTTTGTGCATTTACAATATTCATTGATTTTTGCCATTGAAAAACGTCCAGAAATGTTTGAAGCTACTGACTGAATGAAAGGAGCTGGCATCTCACTCTCTTTGAATCTTCTTTATCATGCTAGGATTAGCAGGAAAAAGCAAAAAATTTCAGAATTGCACCTTGCAATGCGGAGAAATTACTGTTTGTGCATTTACAATATTCATTGATTTTTGCCATTGAAAAACGTCCAGAAATGTTTGAAGCTACTGACTGAATGAAAAGAGCTGGCATCTCACTCTCTTTGAATCTTCTTTATCATGCTAAGAGGAGCAGGAAAAAGCAAAAAATTTCAGAATTGCACGTTGCAATGTGGAGATATTACTGTTTGTGCATTTACAATATTCATTGATTTTTGCCATTGAAAAACATGTTATTCATATACCAGAAATGTTTGAAGCTACTGACTGAATGAAAAGAGCTGGCATCTCACTCTCTTTGAATCTTCTTTATCATGCCAGGATTAGCAGGAAAAAGCAAAAAATTTCAGAATTGCACGTTGCAATGTGGAGATATTACTGTTTGTGCATTTACAATATTCATTGATTTTTGCCATTGAAAAACGTCCAGAAATGTTTGAAGCTACTGACTGAATGAAAGGAGCTGGCAACTCACTCTCTTTGAATCTTCTTTATCATGCTAGGATTAGCAGGAAAAAGCAAAAAATTTCAGAATTGCACCTTGCAATGTGGAGATATTACTGTTTGTACATTTACAATATTCATTGATTTTTGCCATTGAAAAACGTCCAGAAATGTTTGAAGCTACTGACTGAATGAAAGGAGCTGGCATCTCACTCTCTTTGAGTCTTCTTTATCATGCTAGGATTAGCAGGAAAAAGCAAAAAATTTCAGAATTGCACCTTGCAATGCGGAGAAATTACTGTTTGTGCATTTACAATATTCATTGATTTTTGCCATTGAAAAACATGTTATTCATATACCAGAAATGTTTGAAGCTACTGACTGAATGAAAAGAGCTGGCATCTCACTCTCTTTGAATCTTCTTTATCATGCTAGGATTAGCAGGAAAAAGCAAAAAATTTCAGAATTGCACCTTGCAATGCGGAGAAATTACTGTGTGTGCATTTACAATATTCATTGATTTTTGCCATTGAAAAACATCGTTATTCATATACCAGAAATGTTTGAAGCTACTGACTGAATGAAAAGAGCTGGCATCTCACTCTCTTTGAATCTTCTTTATCATGCCAGGATTAGCAGGAAAAAGCAAAAAATTTCAGAATTGCACGTTGCAATGTGGAGATATTACTGTTTGTGCATTTACAATATTCATTGATTTTTGCCATTGAAAAACATCGTTATTCATATACCAGAAATGTTTGAAGCTACTGACTGAATGAAAAGAGCTGGCATCTCACTCTCTTTGAATCTTCTTTATCATGCCAGGATTAGCAGGAAAAAGCAAAAAATTTCAGAATTGCACGATGCAATGTGGAGATATTACTGTTTGTGCATTTACAATATTCATTGATTTTTGCCATTGAAAAACGTCCAGAAATGTTTGAAGCTACTGACTGAATGAAAGGAGCTGGCATCTCACTCTCTTTGAATCTTCTTTATCATGCTAGGATTAGCAGGAAAAAGCAAAAAATTTCAGAATTGCACCTTGCAATGCGGAGAAATTACTGTTTGTGCATTTACAATATTCATTGATTTTTGCCATTGAAAAACATCCAGAAATGTTTGAAGCTACTGACTGAATGAAAAGAGCTGGCATCTCACTCTCTTTGAATCTTCTTTATCATGCTAAGAGGAGCAGGAAAAAGCAAAAAATTTCAGAATTGCACGTTGCAATGTGGAGATATTACTGTTTGTGCATTTACAATATTCATTGATTTTTGCCATTGAAAAACATGTTATTCATATACCAGAAATGTTTGAAGCTACTGACTGAATGAAAAGAGCTGGCATCTCACTCTCTTTGAATCTTCTTTATCATGCCTGGATTAGCAGGAAAAAGCAAAAAATTTCAGAATTTCACCTTGCAATGTGGAGATATTACTGTTTGTGCATTTACAATATTCATTGATTTTTGCCATTGAAAAACGTCCAGAAATGTTTGAAGCTACTGACTGAATGAAAAGAGCTGGCATCTCACTCTCTTTGAATCTTCTTTATCATGCTAAGAGGAGCAGGAAAAAGCAAAAAATTTCAGAATTGCACGTTGCAATGTGGAGATATTACTGTTTGTGCATTTACAATATTCATTGATTTTTGCCATTGAAAAACATGTTATTCATATACCAGAAATGTTTGAAGCTACTGACTGAATGAAAAGAGCTGGCATCTCACTCTCTTTGAATTTTCTTTATCATGCCAGGATTAGCAGGAAAAAGCAAAAAATTTCACAATTGCACGTTGCAATGTGGAGATATTACTGTTTGTGCATTTACAATATTCATTGATTTTTGCCATTGAAAAACATCCAGAAATGTTTGAAGCTACTGACTGAATGAAAGGAGCTGGCATCTCACTCTCTTTGAATCTTCTTTATCATGCTAGGATTAGCAGGAAAAAGCAAAAAATTTCAGAATTGCACCTTGCAATGCGGAGAAATTACTGTTTGTGCATTTACAATATTCATTGATTTTTGCCATTGAAAAACATCATGTTATTCATATACCAGAAATGTTTGAAGCTACTGACTGAATGAAAAGAGCTGGCATCTCATTCTCTTTGAATCTTCTTTATCATGCTAAGAGGAGCAGGAAAAAGCAAAAAATTTCAGAATTGCACGTTGCAATGTGGAGATATTACTGTTTGTGCATTTACAATATTCATTGATTTTTGCCATTGAAAAACGTCCAGAAATGTTTGAAGCTACTGACTGAATGAAAGGAGCTGGCATCTCACTCTCTTTGAATCTTCTTTAACATGCTAGGATTAGCAGGAAAAAGCAAAAAATTTCAGAATTGCACCTTGCAATGCGGAGAAATTACTGTTTGTGCATTTACAATATTCATTGATTTTTGCCATTGAAAAACATCATGTTATTCATATACCAGAAATGTTTGAAGCTACTGACTGAATGAAAAGAGCTGGCATCTCACTCTCTTTGAATCTTCTTTATCATGCTAAGAGGAGCAGGAAAAAGCAAAAAATTTCAGAATTGCACGTTGCAATGTGGAGATATTACTGTTTGTGCATTTACAATATTCATTGATTTTTGCCATTGAAAAACGTCCAGAAATGTTTGAAGCTACTGACTGAATGAAAGGAGCTGGCATCTCACTCTCTTTGAATCTTCTTTATCATGCTAGGATTAGCAGGAAAAAGCAAAAAAATTCAGAATTGCACCTTGCAATGCGGAGAAATTACTGTGTGTGCATTTACAATATTCATTGATTTTTGCCATTGAAAAACATGTTATTCATATACCAGAAATGTTTGAAGCTACTGACTGAATGAAAAGAGCTGGCATCTCACTCTCTTTGAATCTTCTTTATCATGCTAGGATTAGCAGGAAAAAGCAAAAAATTTCAGAATTGCACCTTGCAATGCGGAGAAATTACTGTTTGTGCATTTACAATATTCATTGATTTTTGACATTGAAAAACGTCCAGAAATGTTTGAAGCTACTGACTGAATGAAAGGAGCTGGCATCTCACTCTCTTTGAATCTTCTTTATCATGCTAGGATTAGCAGGAAAAAGCAAAAAATTTCAGAATTGCACCTTGCAATGCGGAGAAATTACTGTTTGTGCATTTACAATATTCATTGATTTTTGCCATTGAAAAACATCATGTTATTCATATACCAGAAATGTTTGAAGCTACTGACTGAATGAAAAGAGCTGGCATCTCACTCTCTTTGAATCTTCTTTATCATGCCAGGATTAGCAGGAAAAAGCAAAAAATTTCAGAATTGCACGTTGCAATGTGGAGATATTACTGTTTGTGCATTTACAATATTCATTGATTTTTGCCATTGAAAAACGTCCAGAAATGTTTGAAGCTACTGACTGAATGAAAGGAGCTGGCATCTCACTCTCTTTGAATCTTCTTTATCATGCTAGGATTAGCAGGAAAAAGCAAAAAATTTCAGAATTGCACCTTGCAATGCGGAGAAATTACTGTTTGTGCATTTACAATATTCATTGATTTTTGCCATTGAAAAACATCATGTTATTCATATACCAGAAATGTTTGAAGCTACTGACTGAATGAAAAGAGCTGGCATCTCATTCTCTTTGAATCTTCTTTATCATGCTAAGAGGAGCAGGAAAAAGCAAAAAATTTCAGAATTGCACGTTGCAATGTGGAGATATTACTGTTTGTGCATTTACAATATTCATTGATTTTTGCCATTGAAAAACGTCCAGAAATGTTTGAAGCTACTGACTGAATGAAAGGAGCTGGCATCTCACTCTCTTTGAATCTTCTTTATCATGCTAGGATTAGCAGGAAAAAGCAAAAAATTTCAGAATTGCACCTTGCAATGCGGAGAAATTACTGTTTGTGCATTTACAATATTCATTGATTTTTGCCATTGAAAAACATCATGTTATTCATATACCAGAAATGTTTGAAGCTACTGACTGAATGAAAAGAGCTGGCATCTCACTCTCTTTGAATCTTCTTTATCATGCTAAGAGGAGCAGGAAAAAGCAAAAAATTTCAGAATTGCACGTTGCAATGTGGAGATATTACTGTTTGTGCATTTACAATATTCATTGATTTTTGCCATTGAAAAACGTCCAGAAATGTTTGAAGCTACTGACTGAATGAAAGGAGCTGGCATCTCACTCTCTTTGAATCTTCTTTATCATGCTAGGATTAGCAGGAAAAAGCAAAAAAATTCAGAATTGCACCTTGCAATGCGGAGAAATTACTGTGTGTGCATTTACAATATTCATTGATTTTTGCCATTGAAAAACATGTTATTCATATACCAGAAATGTTTGAAGCTACTGACTGAATGAAAAGAGCTGGCATCTCACTCTCTTTGAATCTTCTTTATCATGCTAGGATTAGCAGGAAAAAGCAAAAAATTTCAGAATTGCACCTTGCAATGCGGAGAAATTACTGTTTGTGCATTTACAATATTCATTGATTTTTGCCATTGAAAAACATGTTATTCATATACCAGAAATGTTTGAAGCTACTGACTGAATGAAAAGAGCTGGCATCTCACTCTCTTTGAATCTTCTTTATCATGCTAGGATTAGCAGGAAAAAGCAAAAAATTTCAGAATTGCACGTTGCAATGTGGAGATATTACTGTTTGTGCATTTACAATATTCATTGATTTTTGCCACTGAAAAACGTCCAGAAATGTTTGAAGCTACTGACTGAATGAAAGGAGCTGGCATCTCACTCTCTTTGAATCTTCTTTATCATGCTAGGATTAGCAGGAAAAAGCAAAAAATTTCAGAATTGCACCTTGCAATGCGGAGAAATTACTGTTTGTGCATTTACAATATTCATTGATTTTTGCCATTGAAAAACGTCCAGAAATGTTTGAAGCTACTGACTGAATGAAAAGAGCTGGCATCTCACTCTCTTTGAATCTTCTTTATCATGCTAAGAGGAGCAGGAAAAAGCAAAAAATTTCAGAATTGCACGTTGCAATGTGGAGATATTACTGTTTGTGCATTTACAATATTCATTGATTTTTGCCATTGAAAAACATGTTATTCATATACCAGAAATGTTTGAAGCTACTGACTGAATGAAAAGAGCTGGCATCTCACTCTCTTTGAATTTTCTTTATCATGCCAGGATTAGCAGGAAAAAGCAAAAAATTTCAGAATTGCACGTTGCAATGTGGAGATATTACTGTTTGTGCATTTACAATATTCATTGATTTTTGCCATTGAAAAACGTCCAGAAATGTTTGAAGCTACTGACTGAATGAAAGGAGCTGGCATCTCACTCTCTTTGAATCTTCTTTATCATGCTAGGATTAGCAGGAAAAAGCAAAAAATTTCAGAATTGCACCTTGCAATGCGGAGAAATTACTGTTTGTGCATTTACAATATTCATTGATTTTTGCCATTGAAAAACGTCCAGAAATGTTTGAAGCTACTGACTGAATGAAAAGAGCTGGCATCTCACTCTCTTTGAATCTTCTTTATCATGCTAAGAGGAGCAGGAAAAAGCAAAAAATTTCAGAATTGCACGTTGCAATGTGGAGATATTACTGTTTGTGCATTTACAATATTCATTGATTTTTGCCATTGAAAAACATGTTATTCATATACCAGAAATGTTTGAAGCTACTGACTGAATGAAAAGAGCTGGCATCTCACTCTCTTTGAATCTTCTTTATCATGCCAGGATTAGCAGGAAAAAGCAAAAAATTTCAGAATTGCACGTTGCAATGTGGAGATATTACTGTTTGTGCATTTACAATATTCATTGATTTTTGCCATTGAAAAACGTCCAGAAATGTTTGAAGCTACTGACTGAATGAAAGGAGCTGGCAACTCACTCTCTTTGAATCTTCTTTATCATGCTAGGATTAGCAGGAAAAAGCAAAAAATTTCAGAATTGCACCTTGCAATGTGGAGATATTACTGTTTGTGCATTTACAATATTCATTGATTTTTGCCATTGAAAAACGTCCAGAAATGTTTGAAGCTACAGACTGAATGAAAGGAGCTGGCATCTCACTCTCTTTGAGTCTTCTTTATCATGCTAGGATTAGCAGGAAAAAGCAAAAAATTTCAGAATTGCACCTTGCAATGCGGAGAAATTACTGTTTGTGCATTTACAATATTCATTGATTTTTGCCATTGAAAAACATGTTATTCATATACCAGAAATGTTTGAAGCTACTGACTGAATGAAAAGAGCTGGCATCTCACTCTCTTTGAATCTTCTTTATCATGCCAGGATTAGCAGGAAAAAGCAAAAAATTTCAGAATTGCACCTTGCAATGTGGAGATATTACTGTTTGTGCATTTACAATATTCATTGATTTTTGCCATTGAAAAACGTCCAGAAATGTTTGAAGCTACTGACTGAATGAAAGGAGCTGGCATCTCACTCTCTTTGAATCTTCTTTATCATGCTAGGATTAGCAGGAAAAAGCAAAAAATTTCAGAATTGCACCTTGCAATGCGGAGAAATTACTGTGTGTGCATTTACAATATTCATTGATTTTTGCCATTGAAAAACATCGTTATTCATATACCAGAAATGTTTGAAGCTACTGACTGAATGAAAAGAGCTGGCATCTCACTCTCTTTGAATCTTCTTTATCATGCCAGGATTAGCAGGAAAAAGCAAAAAATTTCAGAATTGCACGTTGCAATGTGGAGATATTACTGTTTGTGCATTTACAATATTCATTGATTTTTGCCATTGAAAAACATCGTTATTCATATACCAGAAATGTTTGAAGCTACTGACTGAATGAAAAGAGCTGGCATCTCACTCTCTTTGAATTTTCTTTATCATGCCAGGATTAGCAGGAAAAAGCAAAAAATTTCAGAATTGCACGTTGCAATGTGGAGATATTACTGTTTGTGCATTTACAATATTCATTGATTTTTGCCATTGAAAAACGTCCAGAAATGTTTGAAGCTACTGACTGAATGAAAGGAGCTGGCATCTCACTCTCTTTGAATCTTCTTTATCATGCTAGGATTAGCAGGAAAAAGCAAAAAATTTCAGAATTGCACCTTGCAATGCGGAGAAATTACTGTTTGTGCATTTACAATATTCATTGATTTTTGCCATTGAAAAACATGTTATTCATATACCAGAAATGTTTGAAGCTACTGACTGAATGAAAAGAGCTGGCATCTCACTCTCTTTGAATCTTCTTTATCATGCCTGGATTAGCAGGAAAAAGCAAAAAATTTCAGAATTGCACCTTGCAATGTGGAGATATTACTGTTTGTGCATTTACAATATTCATTGATTTTTGCCATTGAAAAACGTCCAGAAATGTTTGAAGCTACTGACTGAATGAAAAGAGCTGGCATCTCACTCTCTTTGAATCTTCTTTATCATGCTAAGAGGAGCAGGAAAAAGCAAAAAATTTCAGAATTGCACGTTGCAATGTGGAGATATTACTGTTTGTGCATTTACAATATTCATTGATTTTTGCCTTTGAAAAACATGTTATTCATATACCAGAAATGTTTGAAGCTACTGACTGAATGAAAAGACCTGGCATCTCACTCTCTTTGAATTTTCTTTATCATGCCAGGATTAGCAGGAAAAAGCAAAAAATTTCAGAATTGCACGTTGCAATGTGGAGATATTACTGTTTGTGCATTTACAATATTCATTGATTTTTGCCATTGAAAAACGTCCAGAAATGTTTGAAGCTACTGACTGAATGAAAGGAGCTGGCATCTCACTCTCTTTGAATCTTCTTTATCATGCTAGGATTAGCAGGAAAAAGCAAAAAATTTCAGAATTGCACCTTGCAATGCGGAGAAATTACTGTTTGTGCATTTACAATATTCATTGATTTTTGCCATTGAAAAACATCATGTTATTCATATACCAGAAATGTTTGAAGCTACTGACTGAATGAAAAGAGCTGGCATCTCATTCTCTTTGAATCTTCTTTATCATGCTAAGAGGAGCAGGAAAAAGCAAAAAATTTCAGAATTGCACGTTGCAATGTGGAGATATTCCTGTTTGTGCATTTACAATATTCATTGATTTTTCCATTGAAAAACGTCCAGAAATGTTTGAAGCTACTGACTGAATGAAAGGAGCTGGCATCTCACTCTCTTTGAATCTTCTTTATCATGCTAGGATTAGCAGGAAAAAGCAAAAAATTTCAGAATTGCACCTTGCAATGCGGAGAAATTACTGTTTGTGCATTTACAATATTCATTGATTTTTGCCATTGAAAAACATCATGTTATTCATATACCAGAAATGTTTGAAGCTACTGACTGAATGAAAAGAGCTGGCATCTCACTCTCTTTGAATCTTCTTTATCATGCTAAGAGGAGCAGGAAAAAGCAAAAAATTTCAGAATTGCACGTTGCAATGTGGAGATATTACTGTTTGTGCATTTACAATATTCATTGATTTTTGCCATTGAAAAACGTCCAGAAATGTTTGAAGCTACTGACTGAATGAAAGGAGCTGGCATCTCACTCTCTTTGAATCTTCTTTATCATGCTAGGATTAGCAGGAAAAAGCAAAAAAATTCAGAATTGCACCTTGCAATGCGGAGAAATTACTGTGTGTGCATTTACAATATTCATTGATTTTTGCCATTGAAAAACATGTTATTCATATACCAGAAATGTTTGAAGCTACTGACTGAATGAAAAGAGCTGGCATCTCACTCTCTTTGAATCTTCTTTATCATGCTAGGATTAGCAGGAAAAAGCAAAAAATTTCAGAATTGCACCTTGCAATGCGGAGAAATTACTGTTTGTGCATTTACAATATTCATTGATTTTTGCCATTGAAAAACGTCCAGAAATGTTTGAAGCTACTGACTGAATGAAAGGAGCTGGCATCTCACTCTCTTTGAATCTTCTTTATCATGCTAGGATTAGCAGGAAAAAGCAAAAAATTTCAGAATTGCACCTTGCAATGCGGAGAAATTACTGTTTGTGCATTTACAATATTCATTGATTTTTGCCATTGAAAAACATCATGTTATTCATATACCAGAAATGTTTGAAGCTACTGACTGAATGAAAAGAGCTGGCATCTCACTCTCTTTGAATCTTCTTTATCATGCCAGGATTAGCAGGAAAAAGCAAAAAATTTCAGAATTGCACGTTGCAATGTGGAGATATTACTGTTTGTGCATTTACAATATTCATTGATTTTTGCCATTGAAAAACGTCCAGAAATGTTTGAAGCTACTGACTGAATGAAAGGAGCTGGTATCTCACTCCCTTTGAATCTTCTTTATCATGCTAGGATTAGCAGGAAAAAGCAAAAAATTTCAGAATTGCACCTTGCAATGCGGAGAAATTACTGTTTGTGCATTTACAATATTCATTGATTTTTGCCATTGAAAAACATCATGTTATTCATATACCAGAAATGTTTGAAGCTACTGACTGAATGAAAAGAGCTGGCATCTCATTCTCTTTTAATCTTCTTTATCATGCTAAGAGGAGCAGGAAAAAGCAAAAAATTTCAGAATTGCACGTTGCAATGTGGAGATATTACTGTTTGTGCATTTACAATATTCATTGATTTTTGCCATTGAAAAACGTCCAGAAATGTTTGAAGCTACTGACTGAATGAAAGGAGCTGGCATCTCACTCTCTTTGAATCTTCTTTATCATGCTAGGATTAGCAGGAAAAAGCAAAAAATTTCAGAATTGCACCTTGCAATGCGGAGAAATTACTGTTTGTGCATTTACAATATTCATTGATTTTTGCCATTGAAAAACATCATGTTATTCATATACCAGAAATGTTTGAAGCTACTGACTGAATGAAAAGAGCTGGCATCTCACTCTCTTTGAATCTTCTTTATCATGCTAAGAGGAGCAGGAAAAAGCAAAAAATTTCAGAATTGCACGTTGCAATGTGGAGATATTACTGTTTGTGCATTTACAATATTCATTGATTTTTGCCATTGAAAAACGTCCAGAAATGTTTGAAGCTACTGACTGAATGAAAGGAGCTGGCATCTCACTCTCTTTGAATCTTCTTTATCATGCTAGGATTAGCAGGAAAAAGCAAAAAAATTCAGAATTGCACCTTGCAATGCGGAGAAATTACTGTGTGTGCATTTACAATATTCATTGATTTTTGCCATTGAAAAACATGTTATTCATATACCAGAAATGTTTGAAGCTACTGACTGAATGAAAAGAGCTGGCATCTCACTCTCTTTGAATCTTCTTTATCATGCTAGGATTAGCAGGAAAAAGCAAAAAATTTCAGAATTGCACCTTGCAATGCGGAGAAATTACTGTTTGTGCATTTACAATATTCATTGATTTTTGCCATTGAAAAACGTCCAGAAATGTTTGAAGCTACTGACTGAATGAAAGGAGCTGGCATCTCACTCTCTTTGAATCTTCTTTATCATGCTAGGATTAGCAGGAAAAAGCAAAAAATTTCAGAATTGCACCTTGCAATGCGGAGAAATTACTGTTTGTGCATTTACAATATTCATTGATTTTTGCCATTGAAAAACATCATGTTATTCATATACCAGAAATGTTTGAAGCTACTGACTGAATGAAAAGAGCTGGCATCTCACTCTCTTTGAATCTTCTTTATCATGCCAGGATTAGCAGGAAAAAGCAAAAAATTTCAGAATTGCACGTTGCAATGTGGAGATATTACTGTTTGTGCATTTACAATATTCATTGATTTTTGCCATTGAAAAACATGTTATTCATATACCAGAAATGTTTGAAGCTACTGACTGAATGAAAAGAGCTGGCATCTCACTCTCTTTGAATTTTCTTTATCATGCCAGGATTAGCAGGAAAAAGCAAAAAATTTCAGAATTGCACGTTGCAATGTGGAGATATTACTGTTTGTGCATTTACAATATTCATTGATTTTTGCCATTGAAAAACGTCCAGAAATGTTTGAAGCTACTGACTGAATGAAAGGAGCTGGCATCTCACTCTCTTTGAATCTTCTTTATCATGCTAGGATTAGCAGGAAAAAGCAAAAAATTTCAGAATTGCACCTTGCAATGCGGAGAAATTACTGTTTGTGCATTTACAATATTCATTGATTTTTGCCATTGAAAAACGTCCAGAAATGTTTGAAGCTACTGACTGAATGAAAAGAGCTGGCATCTCACTCTCTTTGAATCTTCTTTATCATGCTAAGAGGAGCAGGAAAAAGCAAAAAATTTCATAATTGCACGTTGCAATGTGGAGATATTACTGTTTGTGCATTTACAATATTCATTGATTTTTGCCATTGAAAAACATGTTATTCATATACCAGAAATGTTTGAAGCTACTGACTGAATGAAAAGAGCTGGCATCTCACTCTCTTTGAATCTTCTTTATCATGCCAGGATTAGCAGGAAAAAGCAAAAAATTTCAGAATTGCACCTTGCAATGTGGAGATATTACTGTTTGTGCATTTACAATATTCATTGATTTTTGCCATTGAAAAACGTCCAGAAATGTTTGAAGCTACTGACTGAATGAAAGGAGCTGGCATCTCACTCTCTTTGAATCTTCTTTATCATGCTAGGATTAGCAGGAAAAAGCAAAAAATTTCAGAATTGCACCTTGCAATGCGGAGAAATTACTGTTTGTGCATTTACAATATTCATTGATTTTTGCCATTGAAAAACATGTTATTCATATACCAGAAATGTTTGAAGCTACTGACTGAATGAAAAGAGCTGGCATCTCACTCTCTTTGAATCTTCTTTATCATGCCTGGATTAGCAGGAAAAAGCAAAAAATTTCAGAATTGCACCTTGCAATGTGGAGATATTACTGTTTGTGCATTTACAATATTCATTGATTTTTGCCATTGAAAAACGTCCAGAAATGTTTGAAGCTACTGACTGAATGAAAAGAGCTGGCATCTCACTCTCTTTGAATCTTCTTTATCATGCTAAGAGGAGCATGAAAAAGCAAAAAATTTCAGAATTGCACGTTGCAATGTGGAGATATTACTGTTTGTGCATTTACAATATTCATTGATTTTTGCCATTGAAAAACATGTTATTCATATACCAGAAATGTTTGAAGCTACTGACTGAATGAAAAGACCTGGCATCTCACTCTCTTTGAATTTTCTTTATCATGCCAGGATTAGCAGGAAAAAGCAAAAAATTTCAGAATTGCACGTTGCAATGTGGAGATATTACTGTTTGTGCATTTACAATATTCATTGATTTTTGCCATTGAAAAACGTCCAGAAATGTTTGAAGCTACTGACTGAATGAAAGGAGCTGGCATCTCACTCTCTTTGAATCTTCTTTATCATGCTAGGATTAGCAGGAAAAAGCAAAAAATTTCAGAATTGCACCTTGCAATGCGGAGAAATTACTGTTTGTGCATTTACAATATTCATTGATTTTTGCCATTGAAAAACATCATGTTATTCATATACCAGAAATGTTTGAAGCTACTGACTGAATGAAAAGAGCTGGCATCTCATTCTCTTTGAATCTTCTTTATCATGCTAAGAGGAGCAGGAAAAAGCAAAAAATTTCAGAATTGCACGTTGCAATGTGGAGATATTCCTGTTTGTGCATTTACAATATTCATTGATTTTTCCATTGAAAAACGTCCAGAAATGTTTGAAGCTACTGACTGAATGAAAGGAGCTGGCATCTCACTCTCTTTGAATCTTCTTTATCATGCTAGGATTAGCAGGAAAAAGCAAAAAATTTCAGAATTGCACCTTGCAATGCGGAGAAATTACTGTTTGTGCATTTACAATATTCATTGATTTTTGCCATTGAAAAACATCATGTTATTCATATACCAGAAATGTTTGAAGCTACTGACTGAATGAAAAGAGCTGGCATCTCACTCTCTTTGAATCTTCTTTATCATGCTAAGAGGAGCAGGAAAAAGCAAAAAATTTCAGAATTGCACGTTGCAATGTGGAGATATTACTGTTTGTGCATTTACAATATTCATTGATTTTTGCCATTGAAAAACGTCCAGAAATGTTTGAAGCTACTGACTGAATGAAAGGAGCTGGCATCTCACTCTCTTTGAATCTTCTTTATCATGCTAGGATTAGCAGGAAAAAGCAAAAAATTTCAGAATTGCACCTTGCAATGCGGAGAAATTACTGTTTGTGCATTTACAATATTCATTGATTTTTGCCATTGAAAAACATGTTATTCATATACCAGAAATGTTTGAAGCTACTGACTGAATGAAAAGAGCTGGCATCTCACTCTCTTTGAATCTTCTTTATCATGCCTGGATTAGCAGGAAAAAGCAAAAAATTTCAGAATTGCACCTTGCAATGTGGAGATATTACTGTTTGTGCATTTACAATATTCATTGATTTTTGCCATTGAAAAACGTCCAGAAATGTTTGAAGCTACTGACTGAATGAAAAGAGCTGGCATCTCACTCTCTTTGAATCTTCTTTATCATGCTAAGAGGAGCATGAAAAAGCAAAAAATTTCAGAATTGCACGTTGCAATGTGGAGATATTACTGTTTGTGCATTTACAATATTCATTGATTTTTGCCATTGAAAAACATGTTATTCATATACCAGAAATGTTTGAAGCTACTGACTGAATGAAAAGACCTGGCATCTCACTCTCTTTGAATTTTCTTTATCATGCCAGGATTAGCAGGAAAAAGCAAAAAATTTCAGAATTGCACGTTGCAATGTGGAGATATTACTGTTTGTGCATTTACAATATTCATTGATTTTTGCCATTGAAAAACGTCCAGAAATGTTTGAAGCTACTGACTGAATGAAAGGAGCTGGCATCTCACTCTCTTTGAATCTTCTTTATCATGCTAGGATTAGCAGGAAAAAGCAAAAAATTTCAGAATTGCACCTTGCAATGCGGAGAAATTACTGTTTGTGCATTTACAATATTCATTGATTTTTGCCATTGAAAAACATCATGTTATTCATATACCAGAAATGTTTGAAGCTACTGACTGAATGAAAAGAGCTGGCATCTCATTCTCTTTGAATCTTCTTTATCATGCTAAGAGGAGCAGGAAAAAGCAAAAAATTTCAGAATTGCACGTTGCAATGTGGAGATATTCCTGTTTGTGCATTTACAATATTCATTGATTTTTGCCATTGAAAAACGTCCAGAAATGTTTGAAGCTACTGACTGAATGAAAGGAGCTGGCATCTCACTCTCTTTGAATCTTCTTTATCATGCTAGGATTAGCAGGAAAAAGCAAAAAATTTCAGAATTGCACCTTGCAATGCGGAGAAATTACTGTTTGTGCATTTACAATATTCATTGATTTTTGCCATTGAAAAACATCATGTTATTCATATACCAGAAATATTTGAAGCTACTGACTGAATGAAAAGAGCTGGCATCTCACTCTCTTTGAATCTTCTTTATCATGCCAGGATTAGCAGGAAAAAGCAAAAAATTTCAGAATTGCACGTTGCAATGTGGAGATATTACTGTTTGTGCATTTACAATATTCATTGATTTTTGCCATTGAAAAACGTCCAGAAATGTTTGAAGCTACTGACTGAATGAAAGGAGCTGGTATCTCACTCCCTTTGAATCTTCTTTATCATGCTAGGATTAGCAGGAAAAAGCAAAAAATTTCAGAATTGCACCTTGCAATGCGGAGAAATTACTGTTTGTGCATTTACAATATTCATTGATTTTTGCCATTGAAAAACATCATGTTATTCATATACCAGAAATGTTTGAAGCTACTGACTGAATGAAAAGAGCTGGCATCTCATTCTCTTTTAATCTTCTTTATCATGCTAAGAGGAGCAGGAAAAAGCAAAAAATTTCAGAATTGCACGTTGCAATGTGGAGATATTACTGTTTGTGCATTTACAATATTCATTGATTTTTGCCATTGAAAAACGTCCAGAAATGTTTGAAGCTACTGACTGAATGAAAGGAGCTGGCATCTCACTCTCTTTGAATCTTCTTTATCATGCTAGGATTAGCAGGAAAAAGCAAAAAATTTCAGAATTGCACCTTGCAATGCGGAGAAATTACTGTTTGTGCATTTACAATATTCATTGATTTTTGCCATTGAAAAACATCATGTTATTCATATACCAGAAATGTTTGAAGCTACTGACTGAATGAAAAGAGCTGGCATCTCACTCTCTTTGAATCTTCTTTATCATGCTAAGAGGAGCAGGAAAAAGCAAAAAATTTCAGAATTGCACGTTGCAATGTGGAGATATTACTGTTTGTGCATTTACAATATTCATTGATTTTTGCCATTGAAAAACGTCCAGAAATGTTTGAAGCTACTGACTGAATGAAAGGAGCTGGCATCTCACTCTCTTTGAATCTTCTTTATCATGCTAGGATTAGCAGGAAAAAGCAAAAAAATTCAGAATTGCACCTTGCAATGCGGAGAAATTACTGTGTGTGCATTTACAATATTCATTGATTTTTGCCATTGAAAAACATGTTATTCATATACCAGAAATGTTTGAAGCTACTGACTGAATGAAAAGAGCTGGCATCTCACTCTCTTTGAATCTTCTTTATCATGCTAGGATTAGCAGGAAAAAGCAAAAAATTTCAGAATTGCACCTTGCAATGCGGAGAAATTACTGTTTGTGCATTTACAATATTCATTGATTTTTGCCATTGAAAAACGTCCAGAAATGTTTGAAGCTACTGACTGAATGAAAGGAGCTGGCATCTCACTCTCTTTGAATCTTCTTTATCATGCTAGGATTAGCAGGAAAAAGCAAAAAAATTCAGAATTGCACCTTGCAATGCGGAGAAATTACTGTGTGTGCATTTACAATATTCATTGATTTTTGCCATTGAAAAACATGTTATTCATATACCAGAAATGTTTGAAGCTACTGACTGAATGAAAAGAGCTGGCATCTCACTCTCTTTGAATCTTCTTTATCATGCTAGGATTAGCAGGAAAAAGCAAAAAATTTCAGAATTGCACCTTGCAATGCGGAGAAATTACTGTTTGTGCATTTACAATATTCATTGATTTTTGCCATTGAAAAACGTCCAGAAATGTTTGAAGCTACTGACTGAATGAAAGGAGCTGGCATCTCACTCTCTTTGAATCTTCTTTATCATGCTAGGATTAGCAGGAAAAAGCAAAAAATTTCAGAATTGCACCTTGCAATGCGGAGAAATTACTGTTTGTGCATTTACAATATTCATTGATTTTTGCCATTGAAAAACATCATGTTATTCATATACCAGAAATGTTTGAAGCTACTGACTGAATGAAAAGAGCTGGCATCTCACTCTCTTTGAATCTTCTTTATCATGCCAGGATTAGCAGGAAAAAGCAAAAAATTTCAGAATTGCACGTTGCAATGTGGAGATATTACTGTTTGTGCATTTACAATATTCATTGATTTTTGCCATTGAAAAACGTCCAGAAATGTTTGAAGCTACTGACTGAATGAAAGGAGCTGGTATCTCACTCCCTTTGAATCTTCTTTATCATGCTAGGATTAGCAGGAAAAAGCAAAAAATTTCAGAATTGCACCTTGCAATGCGGAGAAATTACTGTTTGTGCATTTACAATATTCATTGATTTTTGCCATTGAAAAACATCATGTTATTCATATACCAGAAATGTTTGAAGCTACTGACTGAATGAAAAGAGCTGGCATCTCATTCTCTTTTAATCTTCTTTATCATGCTAAGAGGAGCAGGAAAAAGCAAAAAATTTCAGAATTGCACGTTGCAATGTGGAGATATTACTGTTTGTGCATTTACAATATTCATTGATTTTTGCCATTGAAAAACGTCCAGAAATGTTTGAAGCTACTGACTGAATGAAAGGAGCTGGCATCTCACTCTCTTTGAATCTTCTTTATCATGCTAGGATTAGCAGGAAAAAGCAAAAAATTTCAGAATTGCACCTTGCAATGCGGAGAAATTACTGTTTGTGCATTTACAATATTCATTGATTTTTGCCATTGAAAAACATCATGTTATTCATATACCAGAAATGTTTGAAGCTACTGACTGAATGAAAAGAGCTGGCATCTCACTCTCTTTGAATCTTCTTTATCATGCTAAGAGGAGCAGGAAAAAGCAAAAAATTTCAGAATTGCACGTTGCAATGTGGAGATATTACTGTTTGTGCATTTACAATATTCATTGATTTTTGCCATTGAAAAACGTCCAGAAATGTTTGAAGCTACTGACTGAATGAAAGGAGCTGGCATCTCACTCTCTTTGAATCTTCTTTATCATGCTAGGATTAGCAGGAAAAAGCAAAAAAATTCAGAATTGCACCTTGCAATGCGGAGAAATTACTGTGTGTGCATTTACAATATTCATTGATTTTTGCCATTGAAAAACATGTTATTCATATACCAGAAATGTTTGAAGCTACTGACTGAATGAAAAGAGCTGGCATCTCACTCTCTTTGAATCTTCTTTATCATGCTAGGATTAGCAGGAAAAAGCAAAAAATTTCAGAATTGCACCTTGCAATGCGGAGAAATTACTGTTTGTGCATTTACAATATTCATTGATTTTTGCCATTGAAAAACGTCCAGAAATGTTTGAAGCTACTGACTGAATGAAAGGAGCTGGCATCTCACTCTCTTTGAATCTTCTTTATCATGCTAGGATTAGCAGGAAAAAGCAAAAAATTTCAGAATTGCACCTTGCAATGCGGAGAAATTACTGTTTGTGCATTTACAATATTCATTGATTTTTGCCATTGAAAAACATCATGTTATTCATATACCAGAAATGTTTGAAGCTACTGACTGAATGAAAAGAGCTGGCATCTCACTCTCTTTGAATCTTCTTTATCATGCCAGGATTAGCAGGAAAAAGCAAAAAATTTCAGAATTGCACGTTGCAATGTGGAGATATTACTGTTTGTGCATTTACAATATTCATTGATTTTTGCCATTGAAAAACATGTTATTCATATACCAGAAATGTTTGAAGCTACTGACTGAATGAAAAGAGCTGGCATCTCACTCTCTTTGAATTTTCTTTATCATGCCAGGATTAGCAGGAAAGAGCAAAAAATTTCAGAATTGCACGTTGCAATGTGGAGATATTACTGTTTGTGCATTTACAATATTCATTGATTTTTGCCATTGAAAAACGTCCAGAAATGTTTGAAGCTACTGACTGAATGAAAGGAGCTGGCATCTCACTCTCTTTGAATCTTCTTTATCATGCTAGGATTAGCAGGAAAAAGCAAAAAATTTCAGAATTGCACCTTGCAATGCGGAGAAATTACTGTTTGTGCATTTACAATATTCATTGATTTTTGCCATTGAAAAACATCATGTTATTCATATACCAGAAATGTTTGAAGCTACTGACTGAATGAAAAGAGCTGGCATCTCATTCTCTTTGAATCTTCTTTATCATGCTAAGAGGAGCAGGAAAAAGCAAAAAATTTCAGAATTGCACGTTGCAATGTGGAGATATTACTGTTTGTGCATTTACAATATTCATTGATTTTTGCCATTGAAAAACGTCCAGAAATGTTTGAAGCTACTGACTGAATGAAAGGAGCTGGCATCTCACTCTCTTTGAATCTTCTTTATCATGCTAGGATTAGCAGGAAAAAGCAAAAAATTTCAGAATTGCACCTTGCAATGCGGAGAAATTACTGTTTGTGCATTTACAATATTCATTGATTTTTGCCATTGAAAAACATCATGTTATTCATATACCAGAAATGTTTGAAGCTACTGACTGAATGAAAAGAGCTGGCATCTCACTCTCTTTGAATCTTCTTTATCATGCTAAGAGGAGCAGGAAAAAGCAAAAAATTTCAGAATTGCACGTTGCAATGTGGAGATATTACTGTTTGTGCATTTACAATATTCATTGATTTTTGCCATTGAAAAACGTCCAGAAATGTTTGAAGCTACTGACTGAATGAAAGGAGCTGGCATCTCACTCTCTTTGAATCTTCTTTATCATGCTAGGATTAGCAGGAAAAAGCAAAAACTTTCAGAATTGCACCTTGCAATGCGGAGAAATTACTGTTTGTGCATTTACAATATTCATTGATTTTTGCCATTGAAAAACATCATGTTATTCATATACCAGAAATGTTTGAAGCTACTGACTGAATGAAAAGAGCTGGCATCTCACTCTCTTTGAATCTTCTTTATCATGCCAGGATTAGCAGGAAAAAGCAAAAAATTTCAGAATTGCACGTTGCAATGTGGAGATATTACTGTTTGTGCATTTACAATATTCATTGATTTTTGCCATTGAAAAACGTCCAGAAATGTTTGAAGCTACTGACTGAATGAAAGGAGCTGGCATCTCACTCTCTTTGAATCTTCTTTATCATGCTAAGATTAGCAGGAAAAAGCAAAAAATTTCAGAATTGCACCTTGCAATGCGGAGAAATTACTGTGTGTGCATTTACAATATTCATTGATTTTTGCCATTGAAAAACATCATGTTATTCATATACCAGAAATGTTTGAAGCTACTGACTGAATGAAAAGAGCTGGCATCTCACTCTCTTTCAATCTTCTTTATCATGCCAGGATTAGCAGGAAAAAGCAAAAAATTTCAGAATTGCACGTTGCAATGTGGAGATATTACTGTTTGTGCATTTACAATATTCATTGATTTTTGCCATTGAAAAACATGTTATTCATATACCAGAAATGTTTGAAGCTACTGACTGAATGAAAAGAGCTGGCATCTCACTCTCTTTGAATCTTCTTTATCATGCCAGGATTAGCAGGAAAAAGCAAAAAATTTCAGAATTGCACCTTGCAATGTGGAGATATTACTGTTTGTGCATTTACAATATTCATTGATTTTTGCCATTGAAAAACGTCCAGAAATGTTTGAAGCTACTGACTGAATGAAAGGAGCTGGCATCTCACTCTCTTTGAATCTTCTTTATCATGCTAGGATTAGCAGGAAAAAGCAAAAAATTTCAGAATTTCACCTTGCAATGCGGAGAAATTACTGTTTGTGCATTTACAATATTCATTGATTTTTGCCATTGAAAAACATGTTATTCATATACCAGAAATGTTTGAAGCTACTGACTGAATGAAAAGAGCTGGCATCTCACTCTCTTTGAATCTTCTTTATCATGCCAGGATTAGCAGGAAAAAGCAAAAAATTTCAGAATTGCACCTTGCAATGTGGAGATATTACTGTTTGTGCATTTACAATATTCATTGATTTTTGCCATTGAAAAACGTCCAGAAATGTTTGAAGCTACTGACTGAATGAAAAGAGCTGGCATCTCACTCTCTTTGAATCTTCTTTATCATGCTAAGAGGAGCAGGAAAAAGCAAAAAATTTCAGAATTGCACGTTGCAATGTGGAGATATTACTGTTTGTGCATTTACAATATTCATTGATTTTTGCCATTGAAAAACATCATGTTATTCATATACCAGAAATGTTTGAAGCTACTGACTGAATGAAAAGAGCTGGCATCTCACTCTCTTTGAATCTTCTTTATCATGCCAGGATTAGCAGGAAAAAGCAAAAAATTTCAGAATTGCACGTTGCAATGTGGAGATATTACTGTTTGTGCATTTACAATATTCATTGATTTTTGCCATTGAAAAACATGTTATTCATATACCAGAAATGTTTGAAGCTACTGACTGAATGAAAAGAGCTGGCATCTCACTCTCTTTGAATTTTCTTTATCATGCCAGGATTAGCAGGAAAAAGCAAAAAATTTCAGAATTGCACGTTGCAATGTGGAGATATTACTGTTTGTGCATTTACAATATTCATTGATTTTTGCCATTGAAAAACGTCCAGAAATGTTTGAAGCTACTGACTGAATGAAAGGAGCTGGCATCTCACTCTCTTTGAATCTTCTTTATCATGCTAGGATTAGCAGGAAAAAGCAAAAAATTTCAGAATTGCACCTTGCAATGCGGAGAAATTACTGTTTGTGCATTTACAATATTCATTGATTTTTGCCACTGAAAAACATCATGTTATTCATATACCAGAAATGTTTGAAGCTACTGACTGAATGAAAAGAGCTGGCATCTCATTCTCTTTGAATCTTCTTTATCATGCTAAGAGGAGCAGGAAAAAGCAAAAAATTTCAGAATTGCACGTTGCAATGTGGAGATATTACTGTTTGTGCATTTACAATATTCATTGATTTTTGCCATTGAAAAACGTCCAGAAATGTTTGAAGCTACTGACTGAATGAAAGGAGCTGGCATCTCACTCTCTTTGAATCTTCTTTATCATGCTAGGATTAGCAGGAAAAAGCAAAAAATTTCAGAATTGCACCTTGCAATGCGGAGAAATTACTGTTTGTGCATTTACAATATTCATTGATTTTTGCCATTGAAAAACATCATGTTATTCATATACCAGAAATGTTTGAAGCTACTGACTGAATGAAAAGAGCTGGCATCTCACTCTCTTTGAATCTTCTTTATCATGCTAAGAGGAGCAGGAAAAAGCAAAAAATTTCAGAATTGCACGTTGCAATGTGGAGATATTACTGTTTGTGCATTTACAATATTCATTGATTTTTGCCATTGAAAAACGTCCAGAAATGTTTGAAGCTACTGACTGAATGAAAGGAGCTGGCATCTCACTCTCTTTGAATCTTCTTTATCATGCTAGGATTAGCAGGAAAAAGCAAAAAAATTCAGAATTGCACCTTGCAATGCGGAGAAATTACTGTGTGTGCATTTACAATATTCATTGATTTTTGCCATTGAAAAACATGTTATTCATATACCAGAAATGTTTGAAGCTACTGACTGAATGAAAAGAGCTGGCATCTCACTCTCTTTGAATCTTCTTTATCATGCTAGGATTAGCAGGAAAAAGCAAAAAATTTCAGAATTGCACCTTGCAATGCGGAGAAATTACTGTTTGTGCATTTACAATATTCATTGATTTTTGCCATTGAAAAACGTCCAGAAATGTTTGAAGCTACTGACTGAATGAAAGGAGCTGGCATCTCACTCTCTTTGAATCTTCTTTATCATGCTAGGATTAGCAGGAAAAAGCAAAAAATTTCAGAATTGCACCTTGCAATGCGGAGAAATTACTGTTTGTGCATTTACAATATTCATTGATTTTTGCCATTGAAAAACATCATGTTATTCATATACCAGAAATGTTTGAAGCTACTGACTGAATGAAAAGAGCTGGCATCTCACTCTCTTTGAATCTTCTTTATCATGCCAGGATTAGCAGGAAAAAGCAAAAAATTTCAGAATTGCACGTTGCAATGTGGAGATATTACTGTTTGTGCATTTACAATATTCATTGATTTTTGCCATTGAAAAACGTCCAGAAATGTTTGAAGCTACTGACTGAATGAAAGGAGCTGGCATCTCACTCTCTTTGAATCTTCTTTATCATGCTAGGATTAGCAGGAAAAAGCAAAAACTTTCAGAATTGCACCTTGCAATGCGGAGAAATTACTGTTTGTGCATTTACAATATTCATTGATTTTTGCCATTGAAAAACATCATGTTATTCATATACCAGAAATGTTTGAAGCTACTGACTGAATGAAAAGAGCTGGCATCTCACTCTCTTTGAATCTTCTTTATCATGCCAGGATTAGCAGGAAAAAGCAAAAAATTTCAGAATTGCACGTTGCAATGTGGAGATATTACTGTTTGTGCATTTACAATATTCATTGATTTTTGCCATTGAAAAACGTCCAGAAATGTTTGAAGCTACTGACTGAATGAAAGGAGCTGGCATCTCACTCTCTTTGAATCTTCTTTATCATGCTAAGATTAGCAGGAAAAAGCAAAAAATTTCAGAATTGCACCTTGCAATGCGGAGAAATTACTGTGTGTGCATTTACAATATTCATTGATTTTTGCCATTGAAAACATCATGTTATTCATATACCAGAAATGTTTGAAGCTACTGACTGAATGAAAAGAGCTGGCATCTCACTCTCTTTCAATCTTCTTTATCATGCCAGGATTAGCAGGAAAAAGCAAAAAATTTCAGAATTGCACGTTGCAATGTGGAGATATTACTGTTTGTGCATTTACAATATTCATTGATTTTTGACATTGAAAAACATGTTATTCATATACCAGAAATGTTTGAAGCTACTGACTGAATGAAAAGAGCTGGCATCTCACTCTCTTTGAATCTTCTTTATCATGCCAGGATTAGCAGGAAAAAGCAAAAAATTTCAGAATTGCACCTTGCAATGTGGAGATATTACTGTTTGTGCATTTACAATATTCATTGATTTTTGCCCTTGAAAAACGTCCAGAAATGTTTGAAGCTACTGACTGAATGAAAGGAGCTGGCATCTCACTCTCTTTGAATCTTCTTTATCATGCTAGGATTAGCAGGAAAAAGCAAAAAATTTCAGAATTGCACCTTGCAATGCGAAGAAATTACTGTTTGTGCATTTACAATATTCATTGATTTTTGCCATTGAAAAACATGTTATTCATATACCAGAAATGTTTGAAGCTACTGACTGAATGAAAAGAGCTGGCATCTCACTCTCTTTGAATCTTCTTTATCATGCCAGGATTAGCAGGAAAAAGCAAAAAATTTCAGAATTGCACCTTGCAATGTGGAGATATTACTGTTTGTGCATTTACAATATTCATTGATTTTTGCCATTGAAAAACGTCCAGAAATGTTTGAAGCTACTGACTGAATGAAAAGAGCTGGCATCTCACTCTCTTTGAATCTTCTTTATCATGCTAAGAGGAGCAGGAAAAAGCAAAAAATTTCAGAATTGCACGTTGCAATGTGGAGATATTACTGTTTGTGCATTTACAATATTCATTGATTTTTGCCATTGAAAAACATGTTATTCATTTACCAGAAATGTTTGAAGCTACTGACTGAATGAAAAGAGCTGGCATCTCACTCTCTTTGAATCTTCTTTTTCATGCCAGGATTAGCAGGAAAAAGCAAAAAATTTCAGAATTGCACGTTGCAATGTGGAGATATTACTGTTTGTGCATTTACAATATTCATTGATTTTTGCCATTGAAAAACGTCCAGAAATGTTTGAAGCTACTGACTGAATGAAAGGAGCTGGCATCTCACTCTCTTTGAATCTTCTTTATCATGCTAGGATTAGCAGGAAAAAGCAAAAAATTTCAGAATTGCACCTTGCAATGTGGAGATATTACTGTTTGTGCATTTACAATATTCATTGATTTTTGCCCTTGAAAAACGTCCAGAAATGTTTGAAGCTACTGACTGAATGAAAGGAGCTGGCATCTCACTCTCTTTGAATCTTCTTTATCATGCTAGGATTAGCAGGAAAAAGCAAAAAATTTCAGAATTGCACCTTGCAATGCGGAGAAATTACTGTTTGTGCATTTACAATATTCATTGATTTTTGCCATTGAAAAACATGTTATTCATATACCAGAAATGTTTGAAGCTACTGACTGAATGAAAAGAGCTGGCATCTCACTCTCTTTGAATCTTCTTTATCATGCCAGGATTAGCAGGAAAAAGCAAAAAATTTCAGAATTGCACCTTGCAATGTGGAGATATTACTGTTTGTGCATTTACAATATTCATTGATTTTTGCCATTGAAAAACGTCCAGAAATGTTTGAAGCTACTGACTGAATGAAAAGAGCTGGCATCTCACTCTCTTTGAATCTTCTTTATCATGCTAAGAGGAGCAGGAAAAAGCAAAAAATTTCAGAATTGCACGTTGCAATGTGGAGATATTACTGTTTGTGCATTTACAATATTCATTGATTTTTGCCATTGAAAAACATGTTATTCATTTACCAGAAATGTTTGAAGCTACTGACTGAATGAAAAGAGCTGGCATCTCACTCTCTTTGAATCTTCTTTTTCATGCCAGGATTAGCAGGAAAAAGCAAAAAATTTCAGAATTGCACGTTGCAATGTGGAGATATTACTGTTTGTGCATTTACAATATTCATTGATTTTTGCCATTGAAAAACGTCCAGAAATGTTTGAAGCTACTGACTGAATGAAAGGAGCTGGCATCTCACTCTCTTTGAATCTTCTTTATCATGCTAGGATTAGCAGGAAAAAGCAAAAAATTTCAGAATTGCACCTTGCAATGTGGAGATATTACTGTTTGTGCATTTACAATATTCATTGATTTTTGCCCTTGAAAAACGTCCAGAAATGTTTGAAGCTACTGACTGAATGAAAGGAGCTGGCATCTCACTCTCTTTGAATCTTCTTTATCATGCTAAGAGGAGCAGGAAAAAGCAAAAAATTTCAGAATTGCACGTTGCAATGTGGAGATATTACTGTTTGTGCATTTACAATATTCATTGATTTTTGCCATTGAAAAACATGTTATTCATTTACCAGAAATGTTTGAAGCTACTGACTGAATGAAAAGAGCTGGCATCTCACTCTCTTTGAATCTTCTTTTTCATGCCAGGATTAGCAGGAAAAAGCAAAAAATTTCAGAATTGCACGTTGCAATGTGGAGATATTACTGTTTGTGCATTTACAATATTCATTGATTTTTGCCATTGAAAAATGTCCAGAAATGTTTGAAGCTACTGACTGAATGAAAGGAGCTGGCATCTCACTCTCTTTGAATCTTCTTTATCATGCTAGGATTAGCAGGAAAAAGCAAAAAATTTCAGAATTGCACCTTGCAATGCGGAGAAATTACTGTTTGTGCATTTACAATATTCATTGATTTTTGCCATTGAAAAACATCATGTTATTCATATACCAGAAATGTTTGAAGCTACTGACTGAATGAAAAGAGCTGGCATCTCACTCTCTTTGAATCTTCTTTATCCTGCTAAGAGGAGCAGGAAAAAGCAAAAAATTTCAGAATTGCACGTTGCAATGTGGAGATATTACTGTTTGTGCATTTACAATATTCATTGATTTTTGCCATTGAAAAACGTCCAGAAATGTTTGAAGCTACTGACTGAATGAAAGGAGCTGGCATCTCACTCTCTTTGAATCTTCTTTATCATGCTAGGATTAGCAGGAAAAAGCAAAAAAATTCAGAATTGCACCTTGCAATGCGGAGAAATTACTGTGTGTGCATTTACAATATTCATTGATTTTTGCCATTGAAAAACATGTTATTCATATACCAGAAATGTTTGAAGCTACTGACTGAATGAAAAGAGCTGGCATCTCACTCTCTTTGAATCTTCTTTATCATGCTAGGATTAGCAGGAAAAAGCAAAAAATTTCAGAATTGCACCTTGCAATGCGGAGAAATTACTGTTTGTGCATTTACAATATTCATTGATTTTTGCCATTGAAAAACGTCCAGAAATGTTTGAAGCTACTGACTGAATGAAAGGAGCTGGCATCTCACTCTCTTTGAATCTTCTTTATCATGCTAGGATTAGCAGGAAAAAGCAAAAAATTTCAGAATTGCACCTTGCAATGCGGAGAAATTACTGTTTGTGCATTTACAATATTCATTGATTTTTGCCATTGAAAAACATCATGTTATTCATATACCAGAAATGTTTGAAGCTACTGACTGAATGAAAAGAGCTGGCATCTCACTCTCTTTGAATCTTCTTTATCATGCCAGGATTAGCAGGAAAAAGCAAAAAATTTCAGAATTGCACGTTGCAATGTGGAGATATTACTGTTTGTGCATTTACAATATTCATTGATTTTTGCCATTGAAAAATGTCGAGAAATGTTTGAAGCTACTGACTGAATGAAAGGAGCTGGCATCTCACTCTCTTTGAATCTTCTTTATCATGCTAGGATTAGCAGGAAAAAGCAAAAAATTTCAGAATTGCACCTTGCAATGCGGAGAAATTACTGTGTGTGCATTTACAATATTCATTGATTTTTGCCATTGAAAACATCATGTTATTCATATACCAGAAATGTTTGAAGCTACTGACTGAATGAAAAGAGCTGGCATCTCACTCTCTTTCAATCTTCTTTATCATGCCAGGATTAGCAGGAAAAAGCAAAAAATTTCAGAATTGCACGTTGCAATGTGGAGATATTACTGTTTGTGCATTTACAATATTCATTGATTTTTGACATTGAAAAACATGTTATTCATATACCAGAAATGTTTGAAGCTACTGACTGAATGAAAAGAGCTGGCATCTCACTCTCTTTGAATCTTCTTTATCATGCCAGGATTAGCAGGAAAAAGCAAAAAATTTCAGAATTGCACCTTGCAATGTGGAGATATTACTGTTTGTGCATTTACAATATTTATTGATTTTTGCCCTTGAAAAACGTCCAGAAATGTTTGAAGCTACTGACTGAATGAAAGGAGCTGGCATCTCACTCTCTTTGAATCTTCTTTATCATGCTAGGATTAGCAGGAAAAAGCAAAAAATTTCAGAATTGCACCTTGCAATGCGGAGAAATTACTGTTTGTGCATTTACAATATTCATTGATTTTTGCCATTGAAAAACATGTTATTCATATACCAGAAATGTTTGAAGCTACTGACTGAATGAAAAGAGCTGGCATCTCACTCTCTTTGAATCTTCTTTATCATGCCAGGATTAGCAGGAAAAAGCAAAAAATTTCAGAATTGCACCTTGCAATGTGGAGATATTACTGTTTGTGCATTTACAATATTCATTGATTTTTGCCATTGAAAAACGTCCAGAAATGTTTGAAGCTACTGACTGAATGAAAAGAGCTGGCATCTCACTCTCTTTGAATCTTCTTTATCATGCTAAGAGGAGCAGGAAAAAGCAAAAAATTTCAGAATTGCACGTTGCAATGTGGAGATATTACTGTTTGTGCATTTACAATATTCATTGATTTTTGCCATTGAAAAACATGTTATTCATTTACCAGAAATGTTTGAAGCTACTGACTGAATGAAAAGAGCTGGCATCTCACTCTCTTTGAATCTTCTTTTTCATGCCAGGATTAGCAGGAAAAAGCAAAAAATTTCAGAATTGCACGTTGCAATGTGGAGATATTACTGTTTGTGCATTTACAATATTCATTGATTTTTGCCATTGAAAAACGTCCAGAAATGTTTGAAGCTACTGACTGAATGAAAGGAGCTGGCATCTCACTCTCTTTGAATCTTCTTTATCATGCTAGGATTAGCAGGAAAAAGCAAAAAATTTCAGAATTGCACCTTGCAATGTGGAGATATTACTGTTTGTGCATTTACAATATTCATTGATTTTTGCCCTTGAAAAACGTCCAGAAATGTTTGAAGCTACTGACTGAATGAAAGGAGCTGGCATCTCACTCTCTTTGAATCTTCTTTATCATGCTAGGATTAGCAGGAAAAAGCAAAAAATTTCAGAATTGCACCTTGCAATGCGGAGAAATTACTGTTTGTGCATTTACAATATTCATTGATTTTTGCCATTGAAAAACATGTTATTCATATACCAGAAATGTTTGAAGCTACTGACTGAATGAAAAGAGCTGGCATCTCACTCTCTTTGAATCTTCTTTATCATGCCAGGATTAGCAGGAAAAAGCAAAAAATTTCAGAATTGCACCTTGCAATGTGGAGATATTACTGTTTGTGCATTTACAATATTCATTGATTTTTGCCATTGAAAAACGTCCAGAAATGTTTGAAGCTACTGACTGAATGAAAAGAGCTGGCATCTCACTCTCTTTGAATCTTCTTTATCATGCTAAGAGGAGCAGGAAAAAGCAAAAAATTTCAGAATTGCACGTTGCAATGTGGAGATATTACTGTTTGTGCATTTACAATATTCATTGATTTTTGCCATTGAAAAACATGTTATTCATTTACCAGAAATGTTTGAAGCTACTGACTGAATGAAAAGAGCTGGCATCTCACTCTCTTTGAATCTTCTTTTTCATGCCAGGATTAGCAGGAAAAAGCAAAAAATTTCAGAATTGCACGTTGCAATGTGGAGATATTACTGTTTGTGCATTTACAATATTCATTGATTTTTGCCATTGAAAAATGTCCAGAAATGTTTGAAGCTACTGACTGAATGAAAGGAGCTGGCATCTCACTCTCTTTGAATCTTCTTTATCATGCTAGGATTAGCAGGAAAAAGCAAAAAATTTCAGAATTGCACCTTGCAATGCGGAGAAATTACTGTTTGTGCATTTACAATATTCATTGATTTTTGCCATTGAAAAACATCATGTTATTCATATACCAGAAATGTTTGAAGCTACTGACTGAATGAAAAGAGCTGGCATCTCACTCTCTTTGAATCTTCTTTATCATGCTAAGAGGAGCAGGAAAAAGCAAAAAATTTCAGAATTGCACGTTGCAATGTGGAGATATTACTGTTTGTGCATTTACAATATTCATTGATTTTTGCCATTGAAAAACGTCCAGAAATGTTTGAAGCTACTGACTGAATGAAAGGAGCTGGCATCTCACTCTCTTTGAATCTTCTTTATCATGCTAGGATTAGCAGGAAAAAGCAAAAAAATTCAGAATTGCACCTTGCAATGCGGAGAAATTACTGTGTGTGCATTTACAATATTCATTGATTTTTGCCATTGAAAAACATGTTATTCATATACCAGAAATGTTTGAAGCTACTGACTGAATGAAAAGAGCTGGCATCTCACTCTCTTTGAATCTTCTTTCTCATGCTAGGATTAGCAGGAAAAAGCAAAAAATTTCAGAATTGCACCTTGCAATGCGGAGAAATTACTGTTTGTGCATTTACAATATTCATTGATTTTTGCCATTGAAAAACGTCCAGAAATGTTTGAAGCTACTGACTGAATGAAAGGAGCTGGCATCTCACTCTCTTTGAATCTTCTTTATCATGCTAGGATTAGCAGGAAAAAGCAAAAAATTTCAGAATTGCACCTTGCAATGCGGAGAAATTACTGTTTGTGCATTTACAATATTCATTGATTTTTGCCATTGAAAAACATCATGTTATTCATATACCAGAAATGTTTGAAGCTACTGACTGAATGAAAAGAGCTGGCATCTCACTCTCTTTGAATCTTCTTTATCATGCCAGGATTAGCAGGAAAAAGCAAAAAATTTCAGAATTGCACGTTGCAATGTGGAGATATTACTGTTTGTGCATTTACAATATTCATTGATTTTTGCCATTGAAAAACGTCCAGAAATGTTTGAAGCTACTGACTGAATGAAAGGAGCTGGCATCTCACTCTCTTTGAATCTTCTTTATCATGCTAGGATTAGCAGGAAAAAGCAAAAACTTTCAGAATTGCACCTTGCAATGCGGAGAAATTACTGTTTGTGCATTTACAATATTCATTGATTTTTGCCATTGAAAAACATCATGTTATTCATATACCAGAAATGTTTGAAGCTACTGACTGAATGAAAAGAGCTGGCATCTCACTCTCTTTGAATCTTCTTTATCATGCCAGGATTAGCAGGAAAAAGCAAAAAATTTCAGAATTGCACGTTGCAATGTGGAGATATTACTGTTTGTGCATTTACAATATTCATTGATTTTTGCCATTGAAAAACGTCCAGAAATGTTTGAAGCTACTGACTGAATGAAAGGAGCTGGCATCTCACTCTCTTTGAATCTTCTTTATCATGCTAAGATTAGCAGGAAAAAGCAAAAAATTTCAGAATTGCACCTTGCAATGCGGAGAAATTACTGTGTGTGCATTTACAATATTCATTGATTTTTGCCATTGAAAAACATCATGTTATTCATATACCAGAAATGTTTGAAGCTACTGACTGAATGAAAAGAGCTGGCATCTCACTCTCTTTCAATCTTCTTTATCATGCCAGGATTAGCAGGAAAAAGCAAAAAATTTCAGAATTGCACGTTGCAATGTGGAGATATTACTGTTTGTGCATTTACAATATTCATTGATTTTTGCCATTGAAAAACATGTTATTCATATACCAGAAATGTTTGAAGCTACTGACTGAATGAAAAGAGCTGGCATCTCACTCTCTTTGAATCTTCTTTATCATGCCAGGATTAGCAGGAAAAAGCAAAAAATTTCAGAATTGCACCTTGCAATGTGGAGATATTACTGTTTGTGCATTTACAATATTCATTGATTTTTGCCATTGAAAAACGTCCAGAAATGTTTGAAGCTACTGACTGAATGAAAGGAGCTGGCATCTCACTCTCTTTGAATCTTCTTTATCATGCTAGGATTAGCAGGAAAAAGCAAAAAATTTCAGAATTGCACCTTGCAATGCGGAGAAATTACTGTTTGTGCATTTACAATATTCATTGATTTTTGCCATTGAAAAACATGTTATTCATATACCAGAAATGTTTGAAGCTACTGATTGAATGAAAAGAGCTGGCATCTCACTCTCTTTGAATCTTCTTTATCATGCCAGGATTAGCAGGAAAAAGCAAAAAATTTCAGAATTGCACCTTGCAATGTGGAGATATTACTGTTTGTGCATTTACAATATTCATTGATTTTTGCCATTGAAAAACGTCCAGAAATGTTTGAAGCTACTGACTGAATGAAAAGAGCTGGCATCTCACTCTCTTTGAATCTTCTTTATCATGCTAAGAGGAGCAGGAAAAAGCAAAAAATTTCAGAATTGCACGTTGCAATGTGGAGATATTACTGTTTGTGCATTTACAATATTCATTGATTTTTGCCATTGAAAAACATGTTATTCATTTACCAGAAATGTTTGAAGCTACTGACTGAATGAAAAGAGCTGGCATCTCACTCTCTTTGAATCTTCTTTTTCATGCCAGGATTAGCAGGAAAAAGCAAAAAATTTCAGAATTGCACGTTGCAATGTGGAGATATTACTGTTTGTGCATTTACAATATTCATTGATTTTTGCCATTGAAAAACGTCCAGAAATGTTTGAAGCTACTGACTGAATGAAAGGAGCTGGCATCTCACTCTCTTTGAATCTTCTTTATCATGCTAGGATTAGCAGGAAAAAGCAAAAAATTTCAGAATTGCACCTTGCAATGCGGAGAAATTACTGTTTGTGCATTTACAATATTCATTGATTTTTGCCATTGAAAAACATCATGTTATTCATATACCAGAAATGTTTGAAGCTACTGACTGAATGAAAAGAGCTGGCATCTCACTCTCTTTGAATCTTCTTTATCATGCTAAGAGGAGCAGGAAAAAGCAAAAAATTTCAGAATTGCACGTTGCAATGTGGAGATATTGCTGTTTGTGCATTTACAATATTCATTGATTTTTGCCATTGAAAAACGTCCAGAAATGTTTGAAGCTACTGACTGAATGAAAGGAGCTGGCATCTCACTCTCTTTGAATCTTCTTTATCATGCTAGGATTAGCAGGAAAAAGCAAAAAAATTCAGAATTGCACCTTGCAATGCGGAGAAATTACTGTGTGTGCATTTACAATATTCATTGATTTTTGCCATTGAAAAACATGTTATTCATATACCAGAAATGTTTGAAGCTACTGACTGAATGAAAAGAGCTGGCATCTCACTCTCTTTGAATCTTCTTTATCATGCTAGGATTAGCAGGAAAAAGCAAAAAATTTTAGAATTGCACCTTGCAATGCGGAGAAATTACTGTTTGTGCATTTACAATATTCATTGATTTTTGCCATTGAAAAACGTCCAGAAATGTTTGAAGCTACTGACTGAATGAAAGGAGCTGGCATCTCACTCTCTTTGAATCTTCTTTATCATGCTAGGATTAGCAGGAAAAAGCAAAAAATTTCAGAATTGCACCTTGCAATGCGGAGAAATTACTGTTTGTGCATTTACAATATTCATTGATTTTTGCCATTGAAAAACATCATGTTATTCATATACCAGAAATGTTTGAAGCTACTGACTGAATGAAAAGAGCTGGCATCTCACTCTCTTTGAATCTTCTTTATCATGCCAGGATTAGCAGGAAAAAGCAAAAAATTTCAGAATTGCACGTTGCAATGTGGAGATATTACTGTTTGTGCATTTACAATATTCATTGATTTTTGCCATTGAAAAACGTCCAGAAATGTTTGAAGCTACTGACTGAATGAAAGGAGCTGGCATCTCACTCTCATTGAATCTTCTTTATCATGCTAGGATTAGCAGGAAAAAGCAAAAACTTTCAGAATTGCACCTTGCAATGCGGAGAAATTACTGTTTGTGCATTTACAATATTCATTGATTTTTGCCATTGAAAAACATCATGTTATTCATATACCAGAAATGTTTGAAGCTACTGACTGAATGAAAAGAGCTGGCATCTCACTCTCTTTGAATCTTCTTTATCATGCCAGGATTAGCAGGAAAAAGCAAAAAAATTCAGAATTGCACGTTGCAATGTGGAGATATTACTGTTTGTGCATTTACAATATTCATTGATTTTTGCCATTGAAAAACGTCCAGAAATGTTTGAAGCTACTGACTGAATGAAAGGAGCTGGCATCTCACTCTCTTTGAATCTTCTTTATCATGCTAAGATTAGCAGGAAAAAGCAAAAAATTTCAGAATTGCACCTTGCAATGCGGAGAAATTACTGTGTGTGCATTTACAATATTCATTGATTTTTGCCATTGAAAAACATCATGTTATTCATATACCAGAAATGTTTGAAGCTACTGACTGAATGAAAAGAGCTGGCATCTCACTCTCTTTCAATCTTCTTTATCATGCCAGGATTAGCAGGAAAAAGCAAAAAATTTCAGAATTGCACGTTGCAATGTGGAGATATTACTGTTTGTGCATTTACAATATTCATTGATTTTTGCCATTGAAAAACATGTTATTCATATACCAGAAATGTTTGAAGCTACTGACTGAATGAAAATAGCTGGCATCTCACTCTCTTTGAATCTTCTTTATCATGCCAGGATTAGCAGGAAAAAGCAAAAAATTTCAGAATTGCACCTTGCAATGTGGAGATATTACTGTTTGTGCATTTACAATATTCATTGATTTTTGCCATTGAAAAACGTCCAGAAATGTTTGAAGCTACTGACTGAATGAAAGGAGCTGGCATCTCACTCTCTTTGAATCTTCTTTATCATGCTAGGATTAGCAGGAAAAAGCAAAAAATTTCAGAATTGCACCTTGCAATGCGGAGAAATTACTGTTTGTGCATTTACAATATTCATTGATTTTTGCCATTGAAAAACATGTTATTCATATACCAGAAATGTTTGAAGCTACTGACTGAATGAAAAGAGCTGGCATCTCACTCTCGTTGAATCTTCTTTATCATGCCAGGATTAGCAGGAAAAAGCAAAAAATTTCAGAATTGCACCTTGCAATGTGGAGATATTACTGTTTGTGCATTTACAATATTCATTGATTTTTGCCATTGAAAAACGTCCAGAAATGTTTGAAGCTACTGACTGAATGAAAAGAGCTGGCATCTCACTCTCTTTGAATCTTCTTTATCATGCTAAGAGGAGCAGGAAAAAGCAAAAAATTTCAGAATTGCACGTTGCAATGTGGAGATATTACTGTTTGTGCATTTACAATATTCATTGATTTTTGCCATTGAAAAACGTCCAGAAATGTTTGAAGCTACTGACTGAATGAAAGGAGCTGGCATCTCACTCTCTTTGAATCTTCTTTATCATGCTAGGATTAGCAGGAAAAAGCAAAAAATTTCAGAATTGCACCTTGCAATGCGGAGAAATTACTGTTTGTGCATTTACAATATTCATTGATTTTTGCCATTGAAAAACATCATGTTATTCATATACCAGAAATGTTTGAAGCTACTGACTGAATGAAAAGAGCTGGCATCTCACTCTCTTTGAATCTTCTTTATCATGCTAAGAGGAGCAGGAAAAAGCAAAAAATTTCAGAATTGCACGTTGCAATGTGGAGATATTACTGTTTGTGCATTTACAATATTCATTGATTTTTGCCATTGAAAAACGTCCAGAAATGTTTGAAGCTACTGACTGAATGAAAGGAGCTGGCATCTCACTCTCTTTGAATCTTCTTTATCATGCTAGGATTAGCAGGAAAAAGCAAAAAATTTCAGAATTGCACCTTGCAATGCGGAGAAATTACTGTGTGTGCATTTACAATATTCATTGATTTTTGCCATTGAAAAACATGTTATTCATATACCAGAAATGTTTGAAGCTACTGACTGAATGAAAAGAGCTGGCATCTCACTCTCTTTGAATCTTCTTTATCATGCTAGGATTAGCAGGAAAAAGCAAAAAATTTCAGAATTGCACCTTGCAATGCGGAGAAATTACTGTTTGTGCATTTACAATATTCATTGATTTTTGCCATTGAAAAACATGTTATTCATATACCAGAAATGTTTGAAGCTACTGACTGAATGAAAAGAGCTGGCATCTCACTCTCTTTGAATCTTCTTTATCATGCCAGGATTAGCAGGAAAAAGCAAAAAATTTCAGAATTACACGTTGCAATGTGGAGATATTACTGTTTGTGCATTTACAATATTCATTGATTTTTGCCATTGAAAAACGTCCAGAAATGTTTGAAGCTACTGACTGAATGAAAGGAGCTGGCATCTCACTCTCTTTGAATCTTCTTTATCATGCTAGGATTAGCAGGAAAAAGCAAAAAATTTCAGAATTGCACCTTGCAATGCGGAGAAATTACTGTTTGTGCATTTACAATATTCATTGATTTTTGCCATTGAAAAACATCATGTTATTCATATACCAGAAATGTTTGAAGCTACTGACTGAATGAAAAGAGCTGGCATCTCACTCTCTTTGAATCTTCTTTATCATGCCAGGATTAGCAGGAAAAAGCAAAAAATTTCAGAATTGCACGTTGCAATGTGGAGATATTACTGTTTGTGCATTTACAATATTCATTGATTTTTGCCATTGAAAAACGTCCAGAAATGTTTGAAGCTACTGACTGAATGAAAGGAGCTGGCATCTCACTCTCTTTGAATCTTCTTTATCATGCTAGGATTAGCAGGAAAAAGCAAAAACTTTCAGAATTGCACCTTGCAATGCGGAGAAATTACTGTTTGTGCATTTACAATATTCATTGATTTTTGCCATTGAAAAACATCATGTTATTCATATACCAGAAATGTTTGAAGCTACTGACTGAATGAAAAGAGCTGGCATCTCACTCTCTTTGAATCTTCTTTATCATGCCAGGATTAGCAGGAAAAAGCAAAAAATTTCAGAATTGCACGTTGCAATGTGGAGATATTACTGTTTGTGCATTTACAATATTCATTGATTTTTGCCATTGAAAAACGTCCAGAAATGTTTGAAGCTACTGACTGAATGAAAGGAGCTGGCATCTCACTCTCTTTGAATCTTCTTTATCATGCTAAGATTAGCAGGAAAAAGCAAAAAATTTCAGAATTGCACCTTGCAATGCGGAGAAATTACTGTGTGTGCATTTACAATATTCATTGATTTTTGCCATTGAAAAACATCATGTTATTCATATACCAGAAATGTTTGAAGCTACTGACTGAATGAAAAGAGCTGGCATCTCACTCTCTTTCAATCTTCTTTATCATGCCAGGATTAGCAGGAAAAAGCAAAAAATTTCAGAATTGCACGTTGCAATGTGGAGATATTACTGTTTGTGCATTTACAATATTCATTGATTTTTGCCATTGAAAAACATGTTATTCATATACCAGAAATGTTTGAAGCTACTGACTGAATGAAAAGAGCTGGCATCTCACTCTCTTTGAATCTTCTTTATCATGCCAGGATTAGCAGGAAAAAGCAAAAAATTTCAGAATTGCACCTTGCAATGTGGAGATATTACTGTTTGTGCATTTACAATATTCATTGATTTTTGCCATTGAAAAACGTCCAGAAATGTTTGAAGCTACTGACTGAATGAAAGGAGCTGGCATCTCACTCTCTTTGAATCTTCTTTATCATGCTAGGATTAGCAGGAAAAAGCAAAAAATTTCAGAATTGCACCTTGCAATGCGGAGAAATTACTGTTTGTGCATTTACAATATTCATTGATTTTTGCCATTGAAAAACATGTTATTCATATACCAGAAATGTTTGAAGCTACTGACTGAATGAAAAGAGCTGGCATCTCACTCTCGTTGAATCTTCTTTATCATGCCAGGATTAGCAGGAAAAAGCAAAAAATTTCAGAATTGCACCTTGCAATGTGGAGATATTACTGTTTGTGCATTTACAATATTCATTGATTTTTGCCATTGAAAAACGTCCAGAAATGTTTGAAGCTACTGACTGAATGAAAAGAGCTGGCATCTCACTCTCTTTGAATCTTCTTTATCATGCTAAGAGGAGCAGGAAAAAGCAAAAAATTTCAGAATTGCACGTTGCAATGTGGAGATATTACTGTTTGTGCATTTACAATATTCATTGATTTTTGCCATTGAAAAACATGTTATTCATTTACCAGAAATGTTTGAAGCTACTGACTGAATGAAAAGAGCTGGCATCTCACTCTCTTTGAATCTTCTTTTTCATGCCAGGATTAGCAGGAAAAAGCAAAAAATTTCAGAATTGCACGTTGCAATGTGGAGATATTACTGTTTGTGCATTTACAATATTCATTGATTTTTGCCATTGAAAAACGTCCAGAAATGTTTGAAGCTACTGACTGAATGAAAGGAGCTGGCATCTCACTCTCTTTGAATCTTCTTTATCATGCTAGGATTAGCAGGAAAAAGCAAAAAATTTCAGAATTGCACCTTGCAATGCGGAGAAATTACTGTTTGTGCATTTACAATATTCATTGATTTTTGCCATTGAAAAACATCATGTTATTCATATACCAGAAATGTTTGAAGCTACTGACTGAATGAAAAGAGCTGGCATCTCACTCTCTTTGAATCTTCTTTATCATGCTAAGAGGAGCAGGAAAAAGCAAAAAATTTCAGAATTGCACGTTGCAATGTGGAGATATTACTGTTTGTGCATTTACAATATTCATTGATTTTTGCCATTGAAAAACATGTTATTCATATACCAGAAATGTTTGAAGCTACTGACTGAATGAAAAGAGCTGGCATCTCACTCTCTTTGAATCTTCTTTATCATGCTAGGATTAGCAGGAAAAAGCAAAAAATTTCAGAATTGCTCCTTGCAATGCGGAGAAATTACTGTTTGTGCATTTACAATATTCATTGATTTTTGCCATTGAAAAACATGTTATTCATATACCAGAAATGTTTGAAGCTACTGACTGAATGAAAAGAGCTGGCATCTCACTCTCTTTGAATCTTCTTTATCATGCCAGGATTAGCAGGAAAAAGCAAAAAATTTCAGAATTACACGTTGCAATGTGGAGATATTACTGTTTGTGCATTTACAATATTCATTGATTTTTGCCATTGAAAAACGTCCAGAAATGTTTGAAGCTACTGACTGAATGAAAGGAGCTGGCATCTCACTCTCTTTGAATCTTCTTTATCATGCCAGGATTAGCAGGAAAAAGCAAAAAATTTCAGAATTGCACGTTGCAATGTGGAGATATTACTGTTTGTGCATTTACAATATTCATTGATTTTTGCCATTGAAAAACGTCCAGAAATGTTTGAAGCTACTGACTGAATGAAAGGAGCTGGCATCTCACTCTCTTTGAATCTTCTTTATCATGCTAGGATTAGCAGGAAAAAGCAAAAAATTTCAGAATTGCACCTTGCAATGCGGAGAAATTACTGTTTGTGCATTTACAATATTCATTGATTTTTGCCATTGAAAAACATCATGTTATTCATATACCAGAAATGTTTGAAGCTACTGACTGAATGAAAAGAGCTGGCATCTCACTCTCTTTGAATCTTCTTTATCATGCCAGGATTAGCAGGAAAAAGCAAAAAATTTCAGAATTGCACGTTGCAATGTGGAGATATTACTGTTTGTGCATTTACAATATTCATTGATTTTTGCCATTGAAAAACGTCCAGAAATGTTTGAAGCTACTGACTGAATGAAAGGAGCTGGCATCTCACTCTCTTTGAATCTTCTTTATCATGCTAGGATTAGCAGGAAAAAGCAAAAAATTTCAGAATTGCACCTTGCAATGTGGAGATATTACTGTGTGTGCATTTACAATATTCATTGATTTTTGCCGTTGAAAAACATCATGTTATTCATATACCAGAAATGTTTGAAGCTACTGACTGAATGAAAAGAGCTGGCATCTCACTCTCTTTGAATCTTCTTTATCATGCCAGGATTAGCAGGAAAAAGCAAAAAATTTCAGAATTGCACCTTGCAATGTGGAGATATTACTGTTTGTGCATTTACAATATTCATTGATTTTTGCCATTGAAAAACATGTTATTCATATACCAGAAATGTTTGAAGCTACTGACTGAATGAAAAGAGCTGGCATCTCACTCTCTTTGAATCTTCTTTATCATGCCAGGATTAGCAGGAAAAAGCAAAAAATTTCAGAATTGCACGTTGCAATGTGGAGATATTACTGTTTGTGCATTTACAATATTCATTGATTTTTGCCATTGAAAAACATGTTATTCATATACCAGAAATGTTTGAAGCTACTGACTGAATGAAAAGAGCTGGCATCTCACTCTCTTTGAATCTTCTTTATCATGCCAGGATTAGCAGGAAAAAGCAAAAAATTTCAGAATTACACGTTGCAATGTGGAGATATTACTGTTTGTGCATTTACAATATTCATTGATTTTTGCCATTGAAAAACGTCCAGAAATGTTTGAAGCTACTGACTGAATGAAAGGAGCTGGCATCTCACTCTCTTTGAATCTTCTTTATCATGCTAGGATTAGCAGGAAAAAGCAAAAAATTTCAGAATTGCACCTTGCAATGCGGAGAAATTACTGTTTGTGCATTTACAATATTCATTGATTTTTGCCATTGAAAAACATCATGTTATTCATATACCAGAAATGTTTGAAGCTACTGACTGAATGAAAAGAGCTGGCATCTCACTCTCTCTGAATCTTCTTTATCATGCCAGGATTAGCAGGAAAAAGCAAAAAATTTCAGAATTGCACGTTGCAATGTGGAGATATTACTGTTTGTGCATTTACAATATTCATTGATTTTTGCCATTGAAAAACGTCCAGAAATGTTTGAAGCTACTGACTGAATGAAAGGAGCTGGCATCTCACTCTCTTTGAATCTTCTTTATCATGCTAGGATTAGCAGGAAAAAGCAAAAAATTTCAGAATTGCACCTTGCAATGCGGAGAAATTACTGTTTGTGCATTTACAATATTCATTGATTTTTGCCATTGAAAAACATCATGTTATTCATATACCAGAAATGTTTGAAGCTACTGACTGAATGAAAAGAGCTGGCATCTCACTCTCTTTGAATCTTCTTTATCATGCCAGGATTAGCAGGAAAAAGCAAAAAATTTCAGAATTGCACGTTGCAATGTGGAGATATTACTGTTTGTGCATTTACAATATTCATTGATTTTTGCCATTGAAAAACGTCCAGAAATGTTTGAAGCTACTGACTGAATGAAAGGAGCTGGCATCTCACTCTCTTTGAATCTTCTTTATCATGCTAGGATTAGCAGGAAAAAGCAAAAAATTTCAGAATTGCACCTTGCAATGCGGAGAAATTACTGTGTGTGCATTTACAATATTCATTGATTTTTGCCATTGAAAAACATCATGTTATTCATATACCAGAAATGTTTGAAGCTACTGACTGAATGAAAAGAGCTGGCATCTCACTCTCTTTGAATCTTCTTTATCATGCCAGGATTAGCAGGAAAAAGCAAAAAATTTCAGAATTGCACCTTGCAATGTGGAGATATTACTGTTTGTGCATTTACAATATTCATTGATTTTTGCCATTGAAAAACATGTTATTCATATACCAGAAATGTTTGAAGCTACTGACTGAATGAAAAGAGCTGGCATCTCACTCTCTTTGAATCTTCTTTATCATGCCAGGATTAGCAGGAAAAAGCAAAAAATTTCAGAATTGCACCTTGCAATGTGGAGATATTACTGTTTGTGCATTTACAATATTCATTGATTTTTGCCATTGAAAAACATGTTATTCATATACCAGAAATGTTTGAAGCTACTGACTGAATGAAAAGAGCTGGCATCTCACTCTCTTTGAATCTTCTTTATCATGCCAGGATTAGCAGGAAAAAGCAAAAAATTTCAGAATTGCACCTTGCAATGTGGAGATATTACTGTTTGTGCATTTACAATATTCATTGATTTTTGCCATTGAAAAACGTCCAGAAATGTTTGAAGCTACTGACTGAATGAAAGGAGCTGGCATCTCACTCTCTTTGAATCTTCTTTATCATGCTAGGATTAGCAGGAAAAAGCAAAAAATTTCAGAATTGCACCTTGCAATGCGGAGAAATTACTGTTTGTGCATTTACAATATTCATTGATTTTTGCCATTGAAAAACATGTTATTCATATACCAGAAATGTTTGAAGCTACTGACTGAATGAAAAGAGCTGGCATCTCACTCTCTTTGAATCTTCTTTATCATGCCAGGATTAGCAGGAAAAAGCAAAAAATTTCAGAATTGCACCTTGCAATGTGGAGATATTACTGTTTGTGCATTTACAATATTCATTGATTTTTGCCATTGAAAAACGTCCAGAAATGTTTGAAGCTACTGACTGAATGAAAAGAGCTGGCATCTCACTCTTTTTGAATCTTCTTTATCATGCTAGGATTAGCAGGAAAAAGCAAAAAATTTCAGAATTGCACGTTGCAATGTGGAGATATTACTGTTTGTGCATTTACAATATTCATTGATTTTTGCCATTGAAAAACATGTTATTCATATACCAGAAATGTTTGAAGCTACTGACTGAATGAAAAGAGCTGGCATCTCATTCTCTTTGAATCTTCTTTATCATGCCAGGATTAGCAGGAAAAAGCAAAAAATTTCAGAATTGCACCTTGCAATGTGGAGATATTACTGTTTGTGCATTTACAATATTCATTGATTTTTGCCATTGAAAAACGTCCAGAAATGTTTGAAGCTACTGACTGAATGAAAGGAGCTGGCATCTCACTCTCTTTGAATCTTCTTTATCATGCTAGGATTAGCAGGAAAAAGCAAAAAATTTCAGAATTGCACCTTGCAATGCGGAGAAATTACTGTGTGTGCATTTACAATATTCATTGATTTTTGCCATTGAAAAACATCGTTATTCATATACCAGAAATGTTTGAAGCTACTGACTGAATGAAAAGAGCTGGCATCTCACTCTCTTTGAATCTTCTTTATCATGCCAGGATTAGCAGGAAAAAGCAAAAAATTTCAGAATTGCACCTTGCAATGTGGAGATATTACTGTTTGTGCATTTACAATATTCATTGATTTTTGCCATTGAAAAACGTCCAGAAATGTTTGAAGCTACTGACTGAATGAAAAGAGCTGGCATCTCACTCTTTTTGAATCTTCTTTATCATGCTAGGATTAGCAGGAAAAAGCAAAAAATTTCAGAATTGCACGTTGCAATGTGGAGATATTACTGTTTGTGCATTTACAATATTCATTGATTTTTGCCATTGAAAAACGTCCAGAAATGTTTGAAGCTACTGACTGAATGAAAGGAGCTGGCATCTCACTCTCTTTGAATCTTATTTATCATGCTAGGATTAGCAGGAAAAAGCAAAAAAATTCAGAATTGCACCTTGCAATGCGGAGAAATTACTGTGTGTGCATTTACAATATTCATTGATTTTTGCCATTGAAAAACATGTTATTCATATACCAGAAATGTTTGAAGCTACTGACTGAATGAAAAGAGCTGGCATCTCACTCTCTTTGAATCTTCTTTATCATGCTAGGATTAGCAGGAAAAAGCAAAAAATTTCAGAATTGCACCTTGCAATGCGGAGAAATTACTGTTTGTGCATTTACAATATTCATTGATTTTTGCCATTGAAAAACGTCCAGAAATGTTTGAAGCTACTGACTGAATGAAAGGAGCTGGCATCTCACTCTCTTTGAATCTTCTTTATCATGCTAGGATTAGCAGGAAAAAGCAAAAAATTTCAGAATTGCACCTTGCAATGCGGAGAAATTACTGTTTGTGCATTTACAATATTCATTGATTTTTGCCATTGAAAAACATCATGTTATTCATATACCAGAAATGTTTGAAGCTACTGACTGAATGAAAAGAGCTGGCATCTCACTCTCTTTGAATCTTCTTTATCATGCCAGGATTAGCAGGAAAAAGCAAAAAATTTCAGAATTGCACGTTGCAATGTGGAGATATTACTGTTTGTGCATTTACAATATTCATTGATTTTTGCCATTGAAAAACGTCGAGAAATGTTTGAAGCTACTGACTGAATGAAAGGAGCTGGCATCTCACTCTCTTTGAATCTTCTTTATCATGCTAGGATTAGCAGGAAAAAGCAAAAAATTTCAGAATTGCACCTTGCAATGCGGAGAAATTACTGTGTGTGCATTTACAATATTCATTGATTTTTGCCATTGAAAACATCATGTTATTCATATACCAGAAATGTTTGAAGCTACTGACTGAATGAAAAGAGCTGGCATCTCACTCTCTTTCAATCTTCTTTATCATGCCAGGATTAGCAGGAAAAAGCAAAAAATTTCAGAATTGCACGTTGCAATGTGGAGATATTACTGTTTGTGCATTTACAATATTCATTGATTTTTGACATTGAAAAACATGTTATTCATATACCAGAAATGTTTGAAGCTACTGACTGAATGAAAAGAGCTGGCATCTCACTCTCTTTGAATCTTCTTTATCATGCCAGGATTAGCAGGAAAAAGCAAAAAATTTCAGAATTGCACCTTGCAATGTGGAGATATTACTGTTTGTGCATTTACAATATTCATTGATTTTTGCCCTTGAAAAACGTCCAGAAATGTTTGAAGCTACTGACTGAATGAAAGGAGCTGGCATCTCACTCTCTTTGAATCTTCTTTATCATGCTAGGATTAGCAGGAAAAAGCAAAAAATTTCAGAATTGCACCTTGCAATGCGGAGAAATTACTGTTTGTGCATTTACAATATTCATTGATTTTTGCCATTGAAAAACATGTTATTCATATACCAGAAATGTTTGAAGCTACTGACTGAATGAAAAGAGCTGGCATCTCACTCTCTTTGAATCTTCTTTATCATGCCAGGATTAGCAGGAAAAAGCAAAAAATTTCAGAATTGCACCTTGCAATGTGGAGATATTACTGTTTATGCATTTACAATATTCATTGATTTTTGCCATTGAAAAACGTCCAGAAATGTTTGAAGCTACTGACTGAATGAAAAGAGCTGGCATCTCACTCTCTTTGAATCTTCTTTATCATGCTAAGAGGAGCAGGAAAAAGCAAAAAATTTCAGAATTGCACGTTGCAATGTGGAGATATTACTGTTTGTGCATTTACAATATTCATTGATTTTTGCCATTGAAAAACGTCCAGAAATGTTTGAAGCTACTGACTGAATGAAAGGAGCTGGCATCTCACTCTCTTTGAATCTTCTTTATCATGCTAGGATTAGCAGGAAAAAGCAAAAAATTTCAGAATTGCACCTTGCAATGTGGAGATATTACTGTTTGTGCATTTACAATATTCATTGATTTTTGCCCTTGAAAAACGTCCAGAAATGTTTGAAGCTACTGACTGAATGAAAGGAGCTGGCATCTCACTCTCTTTGAATCTTCTTTATCATGCTAGGATTAGCAGGAAAAAGCAAAAAATTTCAGAATTGCACCTTGCAATGCGGAGAAATTACTGTTTGTGCATTTACAATATTCATTGATTTTTGCCATTGAAAAACATGTTATTCATATACCAGAAATGTTTGAAGCTACTGACTGAATGAAAAGAGCTGGCATCTCACTCTCTTTGAATCTTCTTTATCATGCCAGGATTAGCAGGAAAAAGCAAAAAATTTCAGAATTGCACCTTGCAATGTGGAGATATTACTGTTTGTGCATTTACAATATTCATTGATTTTTGCCATTGAAAAACGTCCAGAAATGTTTGAAGCTACTGACTGAATGAAAAGAGCTGGCATCTCACTCTCTTTGAATCTTCTTTATCATGCTAAGAGGAGCAGGAAAAAGCAAAAAATTTCAGAATTGCACGTTGCAATGTGGAGATATTACTGTTTGTGCATTTACAATATTCATTGATTTTTGCCATTGAAAAACATGTTATTCATTTACCAGAAATGTTTGAAGCTACTGACTGAATGAAAAGAGCTGGCATCTCACTCTCTTTGAATCTTCTTTTTCATGCCAGGATTAGCAGGAAAAAGCAAAAAATTTCAGAATTGCACGTTGCAATGTGGAGATATTACTGTTTGTGCATTTACAATATTCATTGATTTTTGCCATTGAAAAATGTCCAGAAATGTTTGAAGCTACTGACTGAATGAAAGGAGCTGGCATCTCACTCTCTTTGAATCTTCTTTATGATGCTAGGATTAGCAGGAAAAAGCAAAAAATTTCAGAATTGCACCTTGCAATGCGGAGAAATTACTGTTTGTGCATTTACAATATTCATTGATTTTTGCCATTGAAAAACATCATGTTATTCATATACCAGAAATGTTTGAAGCTACTGACTGAATGAAAAGAGCTGGCATCTCACTCTCTTTGAATCTTCTTTATCATGCCAGGATTAGCAGGAAAAAGCAAAAAATTTCAGAATTGCACCTTGCAATGTGGAGATATTACTGTTTGTGCATTTACAATATTCATTGATTTTTGCCATTGAAAAACATGTTATTCATATACCAGAAATGTTTGAAGCTACTGACTGAATGAAAAGAGCTGGCATCTCACTCTCTTTGAATCTTCTTTATCATGCCAGGATTAGCAGGAAAAAGCAAAAAATTTCAGAATTGCACCTTGCAATGTGGAGATATTACTGTTTGTGCATTTACAATATTCATTGATTTTTGCCATTGAAAAACGTCCAGAAATGTTTGAAGCTACTGACTGAATGAAAGGAGCTGGCATCTCACTCTCTTTGAATCTTCTTTATCATGCTAGGATTAGCAGGAAAAAGCAAAAAATTTCAGAATTGCACCTTGCAATGCGGAGAAATTACTGTTTGTGCATTTACAATATTCATTGATTTTTGCCATTGAAAAACATGTTATTCATATACCAGAAATGTTTGAAGCTACTGACTGAATGAAAAGAGCTGGCATCTCACTCTCTTTGAATCTTCTTTATCATGCCAGGATTAGCAGGAAAAAGCAAAAAATTTCAGAATTGCACCTTGCAATGTGGAGATATTACTGTTTGTGCATTTACAATATTCATTGATTTTTGCCATTGAAAAACGTCCAGAAATGTTTGAAGCTACTGACTGAATGAAAAGAGCTGGCATCTCACTCTTTTTGAATCTTCTTTATCATGCTAGGATTAGCAGGAAAAAGCAAAAAATTTCAGAATTGCACGTTGCAATGTGGAGATATTACTGTTTGTGCATTTACAATATTCATTGATTTTTGCCATTGAAAAACATGTTATTCATATACCAGAAATGTTTGAAGCTACTGACTGAATGAAAAGAGCTGGCATCTCATTCTCTTTGAATCTTCTTTATCATGCCAGGATTAGCAGGAAAAAGCAAAAAATTTCAGAATTGCACCTTGCAATGTGGAGATATTACTGTTTGTGCATTTACAATATTCATTGATTTTTGCCATTGAAAAACGTCCAGAAATGTTTGAAGCTACTGACTGAATGAAAGGAGCTGGCATCTCACTCTCTTTGAATCTTCTTTATCATGCTAGGATTAGCAGGAAAAAGCAAAAAATTTCAGAATTGCACCTTGCAATGCGGAGAAATTACTGTGTGTGCATTTACAATATTCATTGATTTTTGCCATTGAAAAACATCGTTATTCATATACCAGAAATGTTTGAAGCTACTGACTGAATGAAAAGAGCTGGCATCTCACTCTCTTTGAATCTTCTTTATCATGCCAGGATTAGCAGGAAAAAGCAAAAAATTTCAGAATTGCACCTTGCAATGTGGAGATATTACTGTTTGTGCATTTACAATATTCATTGATTTTTGCCATTGAAAAACGTCCAGAAATGTTTGAAGCTACTGACTGAATGAAAAGAGCTGGCATCTCACTCTTTTTGAATCTTCTTTATCATGCTAGGATTAGCAGGAAAAAGCAAAAAATTTCAGAATTGCACGTTGCAATGTGGAGATATTACTGTTTGTGCATTTACAATATTCATTGATTTTTGCCATTGAAAAACGTCCAGAAATGTTTGAAGCTACTGACTGAATGAAAGGAGCTGGCATCTCACTCTCTTTGAATCTTATTTATCATGCTAGGATTAGCAGGAAAAAGCAAAAAAATTCAGAATTGCACCTTGCAATGCGGAGAAATTACTGTGTGTGCATTTACAATATTCATTGATTTTTGCCATTGAAAAACATGTTATTCATATACCAGAAATGTTTGAAGCTACTGACTGAATGAAAAGAGCTGGCATCTCACTCTCTTTGAATCTTCTTTATCATGCTAGGATTAGCAGGAAAAAGCAAAAAATTTCAGAATTGCACCTTGCAATGCGGAGAAATTACTGTTTGTGCATTTACAATATTCATTGATTTTTGCCATTGAAAAACGTCCAGAAATGTTTGAAGCTACTGACTGAATGAAAGGAGCTGGCATCTCACTCTCTTTGAATCTTCTTTATCATGCTAGGATTAGCAGGAAAAAGCAAAAAATTTCAGAATTGCACCTTGCAATGCGGAGAAATTACTGTTTGTGCATTTACAATATTCATTGATTTTTGCCATTGAAAAACATCATGTTATTCATATACCAGAAATGTTTGAAGCTACTGACTGAATGAAAAGAGCTGGCATCTCACTCTCTTTGAATCTTCTTTATCATGCCAGGATTAGCAGGAAAAAGCAAAAAATTTCAGAATTGCACGTTGCAATGTGGAGATATTACTGTTTGTGCATTTACAATATTCATTGATTTTTGCCATTGAAAAACGTCGAGAAATGTTTGAAGCTACTGACTGAATGAAAGGAGCTGGCATCTCACTCTCTTTGAATCTTCTTTATCATGCTAGGATTAGCAGGAAAAAGCAAAAAATTTCAGAATTGCACCTTGCAATGCGGAGAAATTACTGTGTGTGCATTTACAATATTCATTGATTTTTGCCATTGAAAACATCATGTTATTCATATACCAGAAATGTTTGAAGCTACTGACTGAATGAAAAGAGCTGGCATCTCACTCTCTTTCAATCTTCTTTATCATGCCAGGATTAGCAGGAAAAAGCAAAAAATTTCAGAATTGCACGTTGCAATGTGGAGATATTACTGTTTGTGCATTTACAATATTCATTGATTTTTGACATTGAAAAACATGTTATTCATATACCAGAAATGTTTGAAGCTACTGACTGAATGAAAAGAGCTGGCATCTCACTCTCTTTGAATCTTCTTTATCATGCCAGGATTAGCAGGAAAAAGCAAAAAATTTCAGAATTGCACCTTGCAATGTGGAGATATTACTGTTTGTGCATTTACAATATTCATTGATTTTTGCCCTTGAAAAACGTCCAGAAATGTTTGAAGCTACTGACTGAATGAAAGGAGCTGGCATCTCACTCTCTTTGAATCTTCTTTATCATGCTAGGATTAGCAGGAAAAAGCAAAAAATTTCAGAATTGCACCTTGCAATGCGGAGAAATTACTGTTTGTGCATTTACAATATTCATTGATTTTTGCCATTGAAAAACATGTTATTCATATACCAGAAATGTTTGAAGCTACTGACTGAATGAAAAGAGCTGGCATCTCACTCTCTTTGAATCTTCTTTATCATGCCAGGATTAGCAGGAAAAAGCAAAAAATTTCAGAATTGCACCTTGCAATGTGGAGATATTACTGTTTATGCATTTACAATATTCATTGATTTTTGCCATTGAAAAACGTCCAGAAATGTTTGAAGCTACTGACTGAATGAAAAGAGCTGGCATCTCACTCTCTTTGAATCTTCTTTATCATGCTAAGAGGAGCAGGAAAAAGCAAAAAATTTCAGAATTGCACGTTGCAATGTGGAGATATTACTGTTTGTGCATTTACAATATTCATTGATTTTTGCCATTGAAAAACGTCCAGAAATGTTTGAAGCTACTGACTGAATGAAAGGAGCTGGCATCTCACTCTCTTTGAATCTTCTTTATCATGCTAGGATTAGCAGGAAAAAGCAAAAAATTTCAGAATTGCACCTTGCAATGTGGAGATATTACTGTTTGTGCATTTACAATATTCATTGATTTTTGCCCTTGAAAAACGTCCAGAAATGTTTGAAGCTACTGACTGAATGAAAGGAGCTGGCATCTCACTCTCTTTGAATCTTCTTTATCATGCTAGGATTAGCAGGAAAAAGCAAAAAATTTCAGAATTGCACCTTGCAATGCGGAGAAATTACTGTTTGTGCATTTACAATATTCATTGATTTTTGCCATTGAAAAACATGTTATTCATATACCAGAAATGTTTGAAGCTACTGACTGAATGAAAAGAGCTGGCATCTCACTCTCTTTGAATCTTCTTTATCATGCCAGGATTAGCAGGAAAAAGCAAAAAATTTCAGAATTGCACCTTGCAATGTGGAGATATTACTGTTTGTGCATTTACAATATTCATTGATTTTTGCCATTGAAAAACGTCCAGAAATGTTTGAAGCTACTGACTGAATGAAAAGAGCTGGCATCTCACTCTCTTTGAATCTTCTTTATCATGCTAAGAGGAGCAGGAAAAAGCAAAAAATTTCAGAATTGCACGTTGCAATGTGGAGATATTACTGTTTGTGCATTTACAATATTCATTGATTTTTGCCATTGAAAAACATGTTATTCATTTACCAGAAATGTTTGAAGCTACTGACTGAATGAAAAGAGCTGGCATCTCACTCTCTTTGAATCTTCTTTTTCATGCCAGGATTAGCAGGAAAAAGCAAAAAATTTCAGAATTGCACGTTGCAATGTGGAGATATTACTGTTTGTGCATTTACAATATTCATTGATTTTTGCCATTGAAAAATGTCCAGAAATGTTTGAAGCTACTGACTGAATGAAAGGAGCTGGCATCTCACTCTCTTTGAATCTTCTTTATGATGCTAGGATTAGCAGGAAAAAGCAAAAAATTTCAGAATTGCACCTTGCAATGCGGAGAAATTACTGTTTGTGCATTTACAATATTCATTGATTTTTGCCATTGAAAAACATCATGTTATTCATATACCAGAAATGTTTGAAGCTACTGACTGAATGAAAAGAGCTGGCATCTCACTCTCTTTGAATCTTCTTTATCATGCTAAGAGGAGCAGGAAAAAGCAAAAAATTTCAGAATTGCACGTTGCAATGTGGAGATATTACTGTTTGTGCATTTACAATATTCATTGATTTTTGCCATTGAAAAACGTCCAGAAATGTTTGAAGCTACTGACTGAATGAAAGGAGCTGGCATCTCACTCTCTTTGAATCTTCTTTATCATGCTAGGATTAGCAGGAAAAAGCAAAAAATTTCAGAATTGCACCTTGCAATGCGGAGAAATTACTGTTTGTGCATTTACAATATTCATTGATTTTTGCCATTGAAAAACATCATGTTATTCATATACCAGAAATGTTTGAAGCTACTGACTGAATGAAAAGAGCTGGCATCTCACTCTCTCTGAATCTTCTTTATCATGCCAGGATTAGCAGGAAAAAGCAAAAAATTTCAGAATTGCACGTTGCAATGTGGAGATATTACTGTTTGTGCATTTACAATATTCATTGATTTTTGCCATTGAAAAACGTCCAGAAATGTTTGAAGCTACTGACTGAATGAAAGGAGCTGGCATCTCACTCTCTTTGAATCTTCTTTATCATGCTAGGATTAGCAGGAAAAAGCAAAAAATTTCAGAATTGCACCTTGCAATGCGGAGAAATTACTGTTTGTGCATTTACAATATTCATTGATTTTTGCCATTGAAAAACATCATGTTATTCATATACCAGAAATGTTTGAAGCTACTGACTGAATGAAAAGAGCTGGCATCTCACTCTCTTTGAATCTTCTTTATCATGCCAGGATTAGCAGGAAAAAGCAAAAAATTTCAGAATTGCACGTTGCAATGTGGAGATATTACTGTTTGTGCATTTACAATATTCATTGATTTTTGCCATTGAAAAACGTCCAGAAATGTTTGAAGCTACTGACTGAATGAAAGGAGCTGGCATCTCACTCTCTTTGAATCTTCTTTATCATGCTAGGATTAGCAGGAAAAAGCAAAAAATTTCAGAATTGCACCTTGCAATGCGGAGAAATTACTGTGTGTGCATTTACAATATTCATTGATTTTTGCCATTGAAAAACATCATGTTATTCATATACCAGAAATGTTTGAAGCTACTGACTGAATGAAAAGAGCTGGCATCTCACTCTCTTTGAATCTTCTTTATCATGCCAGGATTAGCAGGAAAAAGCAAAAAATTTCAGAATTGCACCTTGCAATGTGGAGATATTACTGTTTGTGCATTTACAATATTCATTGATTTTTGCCATTGAAAAACATGTTATTCATATACCAGAAATGTTTGAAGCTACTGACTGAATGAAAAGAGCTGGCATCTCACTCTCTTTGAATCTTCTTTATCATGCCAGGATTAGCAGGAAAAAGCAAAAAATTTCAGAATTGCACCTTGCAATGTGGAGATATTACTGTTTGTGCATTTACAATATTCATTGATTTTTGCCATTGAAAAACATGTTATTCATATACCAGAAATGTTTGAAGCTACTGACTGAATGAAAAGAGCTGGCATCTCACTCTCTTTGAATCTTCTTTATCATGCCAGGATTAGCAGGAAAAAGCAAAAAATTTCAGAATTGCACCTTGCAATGTGGAGATATTACTGTTTGTGCATTTACAATATTCATTGATTTTTGCCATTGAAAAACGTCCAGAAATGTTTGAAGCTACTGACTGAATGAAAGGAGCTGGCATCTCACTCTCTTTGAATCTTCTTTATCATGCTAGGATTAGCAGGAAAAAGCAAAAAATTTCAGAATTGCACCTTGCAATGCGGAGAAATTACTGTTTGTGCATTTACAATATTCATTGATTTTTGCCATTGAAAAACATGTTATTCATATACCAGAAATGTTTGAAGCTACTGACTGAATGAAAAGAGCTGGCATCTCACTCTCTTTGAATCTTCTTTATCATGCCAGGATTAGCAGGAAAAAGCAAAAAATTTCAGAATTGCACCTTGCAATGTGGAGATATTACTGTTTGTGCATTTACAATATTCATTGATTTTTGCCATTGAAAAACGTCCAGAAATGTTTGAAGCTACTGACTGAATGAAAAGAGCTGGCATCTCACTCTTTTTGAATCTTCTTTATCATGCTAGGATTAGCAGGAAAAAGCAAAAAATTTCAGAATTGCACGTTGCAATGTGGAGATATTACTGTTTGTGCATTTACAATATTCATTGATTTTTGCCATTGAAAAACATGTTATTCATATACCAGAAATGTTTGAAGCTACTGACTGAATGAAAAGAGCTGGCATCTCATTCTCTTTGAATCTTCTTTATCATGCCAGGATTAGCAGGAAAAAGCAAAAAATTTCAGAATTGCACCTTGCAATGTGGAGATATTACTGTTTGTGCATTTACAATATTCATTGATTTTTGCCATTGAAAAACGTCCAGAAATGTTTGAAGCTACTGACTGAATGAAAGGAGCTGGCATCTCACTCTCTTTGAATCTTCTTTATCATGCTAGGATTAGCAGGAAAAAGCAAAAAATTTCAGAATTGCACCTTGCAATGCGGAGAAATTACTGTGTGTGCATTTACAATATTCATTGATTTTTGCCATTGAAAAACATCGTTATTCATATACCAGAAATGTTTGAAGCTACTGACTGAATGAAAAGAGCTGGCATCTCACTCTCTTTGAATCTTCTTTATCATGCCAGGATTAGCAGGAAAAAGCAAAAAATTTCAGAATTGCACCTTGCAATGTGGAGATATTACTGTTTGTGCATTTACAATATTCATTGATTTTTGCCATTGAAAAACGTCCAGAAATGTTTGAAGCTACTGACTGAATGAAAAGAGCTGGCATCTCACTCTTTTTGAATCTTCTTTATCATGCTAGGATTAGCAGGAAAAAGCAAAAAATTTCAGAATTGCACGTTGCAATGTGGAGATATTACTGTTTGTGCATTTACAATATTCATTGATTTTTGCCATTGAAAAACGTCCAGAAATGTTTGAAGCTACTGACTGAATGAAAGGAGCTGGCATCTCACTCTCTTTGAATCTTATTTATCATGCTAGGATTAGCAGGAAAAAGCAAAAAAATTCAGAATTGCACCTTGCAATGCGGAGAAATTACTGTGTGTGCATTTACAATATTCATTGATTTTTGCCATTGAAAAACATGTTATTCATATACCAGAAATGTTTGAAGCTACTGACTGAATGAAAAGAGCTGGCATCTCACTCTCTTTGAATCTTCTTTATCATGCTAGGATTAGCAGGAAAAAGCAAAAAATTTCAGAATTGCACCTTGCAATGCGGAGAAATTACTGTTTGTGCATTTACAATATTCATTGATTTTTGCCATTGAAAAACGTCCAGAAATGTTTGAAGCTACTGACTGAATGAAAGGAGCTGGCATCTCACTCTCTTTGAATCTTCTTTATCATGCTAGGATTAGCAGGAAAAAGCAAAAAATTTCAGAATTGCACCTTGCAATGCGGAGAAATTACTGTTTGTGCATTTACAATATTCATTGATTTTTGCCATTGAAAAACATCATGTTATTCATATACCAGAAATGTTTGAAGCTACTGACTGAATGAAAAGAGCTGGCATCTCACTCTCTTTGAATCTTCTTTATCATGCCAGGATTAGCAGGAAAAAGCAAAAAATTTCAGAATTGCACGTTGCAATGTGGAGATATTACTGTTTGTGCATTTACAATATTCATTGATTTTTGCCATTGAAAAACGTCGAGAAATGTTTGAAGCTACTGACTGAATGAAAGGAGCTGGCATCTCACTCTCTTTGAATCTTCTTTATCATGCTAGGATTAGCAGGAAAAAGCAAAAAATTTCAGAATTGCACCTTGCAATGCGGAGAAATTACTGTGTGTGCATTTACAATATTCATTGATTTTTGCCATTGAAAACATCATGTTATTCATATACCAGAAATGTTTGAAGCTACTGACTGAATGAAAAGAGCTGGCATCTCACTCTCTTTCAATCTTCTTTATCATGCCAGGATTAGCAGGAAAAAGCAAAAAATTTCAGAATTGCACGTTGCAATGTGGAGATATTACTGTTTGTGCATTTACAATATTCATTGATTTTTGACATTGAAAAACATGTTATTCATATACCAGAAATGTTTGAAGCTACTGACTGAATGAAAAGAGCTGGCATCTCACTCTCTTTGAATCTTCTTTATCATGCCAGGATTAGCAGGAAAAAGCAAAAAATTTCAGAATTGCACCTTGCAATGTGGAGATATTACTGTTTGTGCATTTACAATATTCATTGATTTTTGCCCTTGAAAAACGTCCAGAAATGTTTGAAGCTACTGACTGAATGAAAGGAGCTGGCATCTCACTCTCTTTGAATCTTCTTTATCATGCTAGGATTAGCAGGAAAAAGCAAAAAATTTCAGAATTGCACCTTGCAATGCGGAGAAATTACTGTTTGTGCATTTACAATATTCATTGATTTTTGCCATTGAAAAACATGTTATTCATATACCAGAAATGTTTGAAGCTACTGACTGAATGAAAAGAGCTGGCATCTCACTCTCTTTGAATCTTCTTTATCATGCCAGGATTAGCAGGAAAAAGCAAAAAATTTCAGAATTGCACCTTGCAATGTGGAGATATTACTGTTTATGCATTTACAATATTCATTGATTTTTGCCATTGAAAAACGTCCAGAAATGTTTGAAGCTACTGACTGAATGAAAAGAGCTGGCATCTCACTCTCTTTGAATCTTCTTTATCATGCTAAGAGGAGCAGGAAAAAGCAAAAAATTTCAGAATTGCACGTTGCAATGTGGAGATATTACTGTTTGTGCATTTACAATATTCATTGATTTTTGCCATTGAAAAACGTCCAGAAATGTTTGAAGCTACTGACTGAATGAAAGGAGCTGGCATCTCACTCTCTTTGAATCTTCTTTATCATGCTAGGATTAGCAGGAAAAAGCAAAAAATTTCAGAATTGCACCTTGCAATGTGGAGATATTACTGTTTGTGCATTTACAATATTCATTGATTTTTGCCCTTGAAAAACGTCCAGAAATGTTTGAAGCTACTGACTGAATGAAAGGAGCTGGCATCTCACTCTCTTTGAATCTTCTTTATCATGCTAGGATTAGCAGGAAAAAGCAAAAAATTTCAGAATTGCACCTTGCAATGCGGAGAAATTACTGTTTGTGCATTTACAATATTCATTGATTTTTGCCATTGAAAAACATGTTATTCATATACCAGAAATGTTTGAAGCTACTGACTGAATGAAAAGAGCTGGCATCTCACTCTCTTTGAATCTTCTTTATCATGCCAGGATTAGCAGGAAAAAGCAAAAAATTTCAGAATTGCACCTTGCAATGTGGAGATATTACTGTTTGTGCATTTACAATATTCATTGATTTTTGCCATTGAAAAACGTCCAGAAATGTTTGAAGCTACTGACTGAATGAAAAGAGCTGGCATCTCACTCTCTTTGAATCTTCTTTATCATGCTAAGAGGAGCAGGAAAAAGCAAAAAATTTCAGAATTGCACGTTGCAATGTGGAGATATTACTGTTTGTGCATTTACAATATTCATTGATTTTTGCCATTGAAAAACATGTTATTCATTTACCAGAAATGTTTGAAGCTACTGACTGAATGAAAAGAGCTGGCATCTCACTCTCTTTGAATCTTCTTTTTCATGCCAGGATTAGCAGGAAAAAGCAAAAAATTTCAGAATTGCACGTTGCAATGTGGAGATATTACTGTTTGTGCATTTACAATATTCATTGATTTTTGCCATTGAAAAATGTCCAGAAATGTTTGAAGCTACTGACTGAATGAAAGGAGCTGGCATCTCACTCTCTTTGAATCTTCTTTATGATGCTAGGATTAGCAGGAAAAAGCAAAAAATTTCAGAATTGCACCTTGCAATGCGGAGAAATTACTGTTTGTGCATTTACAATATTCATTGATTTTTGCCATTGAAAAACATCATGTTATTCATATACCAGAAATGTTTGAAGCTACTGACTGAATGAAAAGAGCTGGCATCTCACTCTCTTTGAATCTTCTTTATCATGCTAAGAGGAGCAGGAAAAAGCAAAAAATTTCAGAATTGCACGTTGCAATGTGGAGATATTACTGTTTGTGCATTTACAATATTCATTGATTTTTGCCATTGAAAAACGTCCAGAAATGTTTGAAGCTACTGACTGAATGAAAGGAGCTGGCATCTCACTCTCTTTGAATCTTCTTTATCATGCTAGGATTAGCAGGAAAAAGCAAAAAAATTCAGAATTGCACCTTGCAATGCGGAGAAATTACTGTGTGTGCATTTACAATATTCATTGATTTTTGCCACTGAAAAACATGTTATTCATATACCAGAAATGTTTGAAGCTACTGACTGAATGAAAAGAGCTGGCATCTCACTCTCTTTCAATCTTCTTTATCATGCTAGGATTAGCAGGAAAAAGCAAAAAATTTCAGAATTGCACCTTGCAATGCGGAGAAATTACTGTTTGTGCATTTACAATATTCATTGATTTTTGCCATTGAAAAACGTCCAGAAATGTTTGAAGCTACTGACTGAATGAAAGGAGCTGGCATCTCACTCTCTTTGAATCTTCTTTATCATGCTAGGATTAGCAGGAAAAAGCAAAAAATTTCAGAATTGCACCTTGCAATGCGGAGAAATTACTGTTTGTGCATTTACAATATTCATTGATTTTTGCCATTGAAAAACATCATGTTATTCATATACCAGAAATGTTTGAAGCTACTGACTGAATGAAAAGAGCTGGCATCTCACTCTCTTTGAATCTTCTTTATCATGCCAGGATTAGCAGGAAAAAGCAAAAAATTTCAGAATTGCACGTTGCAATGTGGAGATATTACTGTTTGTGCATTTACAATATTCATTGATTTTTGCCATTGAAAAACGTCCAGAAATGTTTGAAGCTACTGACTGAATGAAAGGAGCTGGCATCTCACTCTCTTTGAATCTTCTTTATCATGCTAAGATTAGCAGGAAAAAGCAAAAAATTTCAGAATTGCACCTTGCAATGCGGAGAAATTACTGTGTGTGCATTTACAATATTCATTGATTTTTGCCATTGAAAAACATCATGTTATTCATATACCAGAAATGTTTGAAGCTACTGACTGAATGAAAAGAGCTGGCATCTCACTCTCTTTCAATCTTCTTTATCATGCCAGGATTAGCAGGAAAAAGCAAAAAATTTCAGAATTGCACGTTGCAATGTGGAGATATTACTGTTTGTGCATTTACAATATTCATTGATTTTTGCCATTGAAAAACATGTTATTCATATACCAGAAATGTTTGAAGCTACTGACTGAATGAAAAGAGCTGGCATCTCACTCTCTTTGAATCTTCTTTATCATGCCAGGATTAGCAGGAAAAAGCAAAAAATTTCAGAATTGCACCTTGCAATGTGGAGATATTACTGTTTGTGCATTTACAATATTCATTGATTTTTGCCATTGAAAAACGTCCAGAAATGTTTGAAGCTACTGACTGAATGAAAGGAGCTGGCATCTCACTCTCTTTGAATCTTCTTTATCATGCTAGGATTAGCAGGAAAAAGCAAAAAATTTTAGAATTGCACCTTGCAATGCGGAGAAATTACTGTTTGTGCATTTACAATATTCATTGATTTTTGCCATTGAAAAACATGTTATTCATATACCAGAAATGTTTGAAGCTACTGACTGAATGAAAAGAGCTGGCATCTCACTCTCTTTGAATCTTCTTTATCATGCCAGGATTAGCAGGAAAAAGCAAAAAATTTCAGAATTGCACCTTGCAATGTGGAGATATTACTGTTTGTGCATTTACAATATTCATTGATTTTTGCCATTGAAAAACGTCCAGAAATGTTTGAAGCTACTGACTGAATGAAAAGAGCTGGCATCTCACTCTCTTTGAATCTTCTTTATCATGCTAAGAGGAGCAGGAAAAAGCAAAAAATTTCAGAATTGCACGTTGCAATGTGGAGATATTACTGTTTGTGCATTTACAATATTCATTGATTTTTGCCATTGAAAAACATGTTATTCATTTACCAGAAATGTTTGAAGCTACTGACTGAATGAAAAGAGCTGGCATCTCACTCTCTTTGAATCTTCTTTTTCATGCCAGGATTAGCAGGAAAAAGCAAAAAATTTCAGAATTGCACGTTGCAATGTGGAGATATTACTGTTTGTGCATTTACAATATTCATTGATTTTTGCCATTGAAAAACGTCCAGAAATGTTTGAAGCTACTGACTGAATGAAAGGAGCTGGCATCTCACTCTCTTTGAATCTTCTTTATCATGCTAGGATTAGCAGGAAAAAGCAAAAAATTTCAGAATTGCACCTTGCAATGCGGAGAAATTACTGTTTGTGCATTTACAATATTCATTGATTTTTGCCATTGAAAAACATCATGTTATTCATATACCAGAAATGTTTGAAGCTACTGACTGAATGAAAAGAGCTGGCATCTCACTCTCTTTGAATCTTCTTTATCATGCTAAGAGGAGCAGGAAAAAGCAAAAAATTTCAGAATTGCACGTTGCAATGTGGAGATATTACTGTTTGTGCATTTACAATATTCATTGATTTTTGCCATTGAAAAACGTCCAGAAATGTTTGAAGCTACTGACTGAATGAAAGGAGCTGGCATCTCACTCTCTTTGAATCTTCTTTATCATGCTAGGAATAGCAGGAAAAAGCAAAAAAATTCAGAATTGCACCTTGCAATGCGGAGAAATTACTGTGTGTGCATTTACAATATTCATTGATTTTTGCCATTGAAAAACATGTTATTCATATACCAGAAATGTTTGAAGCTACTGACTGAATGAAAAGAGCTGGCATCTCACTCTCTTTGAATCTTCTTTATCATGCTAGGATTAGCAGGAAAAAGCAAAAAATTTTAGAATTGCACCTTGCAATGCGGAGAAATTACTGTTTGTGCATTTACAATATTCATTGATTTTTGCCATTGAAAAACGTCCAGAAATGTTTGAAGCTACTGACTGAATGAAAGGAGCTGGCATCTCACTCTCTTTGAATCTTCTTTATCATGCTAGGATTAGCAGGAAAAAGCAAAAAATTTCAGAATTGCACCTTGCAATGCGGAGAAATTACTGTTTGTGCATTTACAATATTCATTGATTTTTGCCATTGAAAAACATCATGTTATTCATATACCAGAAATGTTTGAAGCTACTGACTGAATGAAAAGAGCTGGCATCTCACTCTCTTTGAATCTTCTTTATCATGCCAGGATTAGCAGGAAAAAGCAAAAAATTTCAGAATTGCACGTTGCAATGTGGAGATATTACTGTTTGTGCATTTACAATATTCATTGATTTTTGCCATTGAAAAACGTCCAGAAATGTTTGAAGCTACTGACTGAATGAAAGGAGCTGGCATCTCACTCTCTTTGAATCTTCTTTATCATGCTAGGATTAGCAGGAAAAAGCAAAAACTTTCAGAATTGCACCTTGCAATGCGGAGAAATTACTGTTTGTGCATTTACAATATTCATTGATTTTTGCCATTGAAAAACATCATGTTATTCATATACCAGAAATGTTTGAAGCTACTGACTGAATGAAAAGAGCTGGCATCTCACTCTCTTTGAATCTTCTTTATCATGCCAGGATTAGCAGGAAAAAGCAAAAAATTTCAGAATTGCACGTTGCAATGTGGAGATATTACTGTTTGTGCATTTACAATATTCATTGATTTTTGCCATTGAAAAACGTCCAGAAATGTTTGAAGCTACTGACTGAATGAAAGGAGCTGGCATCTCACTCTCTTTGAATCTTCTTTATCATGCTAAGATTAGCAGGAAAAAGCAAAAAATTTCAGAATTGCACCTTGCAATGCGGAGAAATTACTGTGTGTGCATTTACAATATTCATTGATTTTTGCCATTGAAAAACATCATGTTATTCATATACCAGAAATGTTTGAAGCTACTGACTGAATGAAAAGAGCTGGCATCTCACTCTCTTTCAATCTTCTTTATCATGCCAGGATTAGCAGGAAAAAGCAAAAAATTTCAGAATTGCACGTTGCAATGTGGAGATATTACTGTTTGTGCATTTACAATATTCATTGATTTTTGCCATTGAAAAACATGTTATTCATATACCAGAAATGTTTGAAGCTACTGACTGAATGAAAATAGCTGGCATCTCACTCTCTTTGAATCTTCTTTATCATGCCAGGATTAGCAGGAAAAAGCAAAAAATTTCAGAATTGCACGTTGCAATGTGGAGATATTACTGTTTGTGCATTTACAATATTCATTGATTTTTGCCATTGAAAAACGTCCAGAAATGTTTGAAGCTACTGACTGAATGAAAGGAGCTGGCATCTCACTCTCTTTGAATCTTCTTTATCATGCTAGGATTAGCAGGAAAAAGCAAAAAATTTCAGAATTGCACCTTGCAATGCGGAGAAATTACTGTTTGTGCATTTACAATATTCATTGATTTTTGCCATTGAAAAACATGTTATTCATATACCAGAAATGTTTGAAGCTACTGACTGAATGAAAAGAGCTGGCATCTCACTCTCGTTGAATCTTCTTTATCATGCCAGGATTAGCAGGAAAAAGCAAAAAATTTCAGAATTGCACCTTGCAATGTGGAGATATTACTGTTTGTGCATTTACAATATTCATTGATTTTTGCCATTGAAAAACGTCCAGAAATGTTTGAAGCTACTGACTGAATGAAAAGAGCTGGCATCTCACTCTCTTTGAATCTTCTTTATCATGCTAAGAGGAGCAGGAAAAAGCAAAAAATTTCAGAATTGCACGTTGCAATGTGGAGATATTACTGTTTGTGCATTTACAATATTCATTGATTTTTGCCATTGAAAAACATGTTATTCATTTACCAGAAATGTTTGAAGCTACTGACTGAATGAAAAGAGCTGGCATCTCACTCTCTTTGAATCTTCTTTTTCATGCCAGGATTAGCAGGAAAAAGCAAAAAATTTCAGAATTGCACGTTGCAATGTGGAGATATTACTGTTTGTGCATTTATAATATTCATTGATTTTTGCCATTGAAAAACGTCCAGAAATGTTTGAAGCTACTGACTGAATGAAAGGAGCTGGCATCTCACTCTCTTTGAATCTTCTTTATCATGCTAGGATTAGCAGGAAAAAGCAAAAAATTTCAGAATTGCACCTTGCAATGCGGAGAAATTACTGTTTGTGCATTTACAATATTCATTGATTTTTGCCATTGAAAAACATCATGTTATTCATATACCAGAAATGTTTGAAGCTACTGACTGAATGAAAAGAGCTGGCATCTCACTCTCTTTGAATCTTCTTTATCATGCTAAGAGGAGCAGGAAAAAGCAAAAAATTTCAGAATTGCACGTTGCAATGTGGAGATATTACTGTTTGTGCATTTACAATATTCATTGATTTTTGCCATTGAAAAACGTCCAGAAATGTTTGAAGCTACTGACTGAATGAAAGGAGCTGGCATCTCACTCTCTTTGAATCTTCTTTATCATGCTAGGATTAGCAGGAAAAAGCAAAAAATTTCAGAATTGCACCTTGCAATGCGGAGAAATTACTGTGTGTGCATTTACAATATTCATTGATTTTTGCCATTGAAAAACATGTTATTCATATACCAGAAATGTTTGAAGCTACTGACTGAATGAAAAGAGCTGGCATCTCACTCTCTTTGAATCTTCTTTATCATGCTAGGATTAGCAGGAAAAAGCAAAAAATTTCAGAATTGCACCTTGCAATGCGGAGAAATTACTGTTTGTGCATTTACAATATTCATTGATTTTTGCCATTGAAAAACATGTTATTCATATACCAGAAATGTTTGAAGCTACTGACTGAATGAAAAGAGCTGGCATCTCACTCTCTTTGAATCTTCTTTATCATGCCAGGATTAGCAGGAAAAAGCAAAAAATTTCAGAATTACACGTTGCAATGTGGAGATATTACTGTTTGTGCATTTACAATATTCATTGATTTTTGCCATTGAAAAACGTCCAGAAATGTTTGAAGCTACTGACTGAATGAAAGGAGCTGGCATCTCACTCTCTTTGAATCTTCTTTATCATGCTAGGAATAGCAGGAAAAAGCAAAAAAATTCAGAATTGCACCTTGCAATGCGGAGAAATTACTGTGTGTGCATTTACAATATTCATTGATTTTTGCCATTGAAAAACATGTTATTCATATACCAGAAATGTTTGAAGCTACTGACTGAATGAAAAGAGCTGGCATCTCACTCTCTTTGAATCTTCTTTATCATGCTAGGATTAGCAGGAAAAAGCAAAAAATTTTAGAATTGCACCTTGCAATGCGGAGAAATTACTGTTTGTGCATTTACAATATTCATTGATTTTTGCCATTGAAAAACGTCCAGAAATGTTTGAAGCTACTGACTGAATGAAAGGAGCTGGCATCTCACTCTCTTTGAATCTTCTTTATCATGCTAGGATTAGCAGGAAAAAGCAAAAAATTTCAGAATTGCACCTTGCAATGCGGAGAAATTACTGTTTGTGCATTTACAATATTCATTGATTTTTGCCATTGAAAAACATCATGTTATTCATATACCAGAAATGTTTGAAGCTACTGACTGAATGAAAAGAGCTGGCATCTCACTCTCTTTGAATCTTCTTTATCATGCCAGGATTAGCAGGAAAAAGCAAAAAATTTCAGAATTGCACGTTGCAATGTGGAGATATTACTGTTTGTGCATTTACAATATTCATTGATTTTTGCCATTGAAAAACGTCCAGAAATGTTTGAAGCTACTGACTGAATGAAAGGAGCTGGCATCTCACTCTCTTTGAATCTTCTTTATCATGCTAGGATTAGCAGGAAAAAGCAAAAACTTTCAGAATTGCACCTTGCAATGCGGAGAAATTACTGTTTGTGCATTTACAATATTCATTGATTTTTGCCATTGAAAAACATCATGTTATTCATATACCAGAAATGTTTGAAGCTACTGACTGAATGAAAAGAGCTGACATCTCACTCTCTTTGAATCTTCTTTATCATGCCAGGATTAGCAGGAAAAAGCAAAAAATTTCAGAATTGCACGTTGCAATGTGGAGATATTACTGTTTGTGCATTTACAATATTCATTGATTTTTGCCATTGAAAAACGTCCAGAAATGTTTGAAGCTACTGACTGAATGAAAGGAGCTGGCATCTCACTCTCTTTGAATCTTCTTTATCATGCTAAGATTAGCAGGAAAAAGCAAAAAATTTCAGAATTGCACCTTGCAATGCGGAGAAATTACTGTGTGTGCATTTACAATATTCATTGATTTTTGCCATTGAAAAACATCATGTTATTCATATACCAGAAATGTTTGAAGCTACTGACTGAATGAAAAGAGCTGGCATCTCACTCTCTTTGAATCTTCTTTATCATGCTAGGATTAGCAGGAAAAAGCAAAAAATTTCAGAATTGCACCTTGCAATGCGGAGAAATTACTGTTTGTGCATTTACAATATTCATTGATTTTTGCCATTGAAAAACATGTTATTCATATACCAGAAATGTTTGAAGCTACTGACTGAATGAAAAGAGCTGGCATCTCACTCTCTTTGAATCTTCTTTATCATGCCAGGATTAGCAGGAAAAAGCAAAAAATTTCAGAATTACACGTTGCAATGTGGAGATATTACTGTTTGTGCATTTACAATATTCATTGATTTTTGCCATTGAAAAACGTCCAGAAATGTTTGAAGCTACTGACTGAATGAAAGGAGCTGGCATCTCACTCTCTTTGAATCTTCTTTATCATGCTAGGAATAGCAGGAAAAAGCAAAAAAATTCAGAATTGCACCTTGCAATGCGGAGAAATTACTGTGTGTGCATTTACAATATTCATTGATTTTTGCCATTGAAAAACATGTTATTCATATACCAGAAATGTTTGAAGCTACTGACTGAATGAAAAGAGCTGGCATCTCACTCTCTTTGAATCTTCTTTATCATGCTAGGATTAGCAGGAAAAAGCAAAAAATTTTAGAATTGCACCTTGCAATGCGGAGAAATTACTGTTTGTGCATTTACAATATTCATTGATTTTTGAAATTGAAAAACGTCCAGAAATGTTTGAAGCTACTGACTGAATGAAAGGAGCTGGCATCTCACTCTCTTTGAATCTTCTTTATCATGCTAGGATTAGCAGGAAAAAGCAAAAAATTTCAGAATTGCACCTTGCAATGCGGAGAAATTACTGTTTGTGCATTTACAATATTCATTGATTTTTGCCATTGAAAAACATCATGTTATTCATATACCAGAAATGTTTGAAGCTACTGACTGAATGAAAAGAGCTGGCATCTCACTCTCTTTGAATCTTCTTTATCATGCCAGGATTAGCAGGAAAAAGCAAAAAATTTCAGAATTGCACGTTGCAATGTGGAGATATTACTGTTTGTGCATTTACAATATTCATTGATTTTTGGCATTGAAAAACGTCCAGAAATGTTTGAAGCTACTGACTGAATGAAAGGAGCTGGCATCTCACTCTCTTTGAATCTTCTTTATCATGCTAGGATTAGCAGGAAAAAGCAAAAACTTTCAGAATTGCACCTTGCAATGCGGAGAAATTACTGTTTGTGCATTTACAATATTCATTGATTTTTGCCATTGAAAAACATCATGTTATTCATATACCAGAAATGTTTGAAGCTACTGACTGAATGAAAAGAGCTGGCATCTCACTCTCTTTGAATCTTCTTTATCATGCCAGGATTAGCAGGAAAAAGCAAAAAATTTCAGAATTGCACGTTGCAATGTGGAGATATTACTGTTTGTGCATTTACAATATTCATTGATTTTTGCCATTGAAAAACGTCCAGAAATGTTTGAAGCTACTGACTGAATGAAAGGAGCTGGCATCTCACTCTCTTTGAATCTTCTTTATCATGCTAAGATTAGCAGGAAAAAGCAAAAAATTTCAGAATTGCACCTTGCAATGCGGAGAAATTACTGTGTGTGCATTTACAATATTCATTGATTTTTGCCATTGAAAAACATCATGTTATTCATATACCAGAAATGTTTGAAGCTACTGACTGAATGAAAAGAGCTGGCATCTCACTCTCTTTCAATCTTCTTTATCATGCCAGGATTAGCAGGAAAAAGCAAAAAATTTCAGAATTGCACGTTGCAATGTGGAGATATTACTGTTTGTGCATTTACAATATTCATTGATTTTTGCCATTGAAAAACATGTTATTCATATACCAGAAATGTTTGAAGCTACTGACTGAATGAAAATAGCTGGCATCTCACTCTCTTTGAATCTTCTTTATCATGCCAGGATTAGCAGGAAAAAGCAAAAAATTTCAGAATTGCACCTTGCAATGTGGAGATATTACTGTTTGTGCATTTACAATATTCATTGATTTTTGCCATTGAAAAACGTCCAGAAATGTTTGAAGCTACTGACTGAATGAAAGGAGCTGGCATCTCACTCTCTTTGAATCTTCTTTATCATGCTAGGATTAGCAGGAAAAAGCAAAAAATTTCAGAATTGCACCTTGCAATGCGGAGAAATTACTGTTTGTGCATTTACAATATTCATTGATTTTTGCCATTGAAAAACATGTTATTCATATACCAGAAATGTTTGAAGCTACTGACTGAATGAAAAGAGCTGGCATCTCACTCTCGTTGAATCTTCTTTATCATGCCAGGATTAGCAGGAAAAAGCAAAAAATTTCAGAATTGCACCTTGCAATGTGGAGATATTACTGTTTGTGCATTTACAATATTCATTGATTTTTGCCATTGAAAAACGTCCAGAAATGTTTGAAGCTACTGACTGAATGAAAAGAGCTGGCATCTCACTCTCTTTGAATCTTCTTTATCATGCTAAGAGGAGCAGGAAAAAGCAAAAAATTTCAGAATTGCACGTTGCAATGTGGAGATATTACTGTTTGTGCATTTACAATATTCATTGATTTTTGCCATTGAAAAACATGTTATTCATTTACCAGAAATGTTTGAAGCTACTGACTGAATGAAAAGAGCTGGCATCTCACTCTCTTTGAATCTTCTTTTTCATGCCAGGATTAGCAGGAAAAAGCAAAAAATTTCAGAATTGCACGTTGCAATGTGGAGATATTACTGTTTGTGCATTTACAATATTCATTGATTTTTGCCATTGAAAAACGTCCAGAAATGTTTGAAGCTACTGACTGAATGAAAGGAGCTGGCATCTCACTCTCTTTGAATCTTCTTTATCATGCTAGGATTAGCAGGAAAAAGCAAAAAATTTCAGAATTGCACCTTGCAATGCGGAGAAATTACTGTTTGTGCATTTACAATATTCATTGATTTTTGCCATTGAAAAACATCATGTTATTCATATACCAGAAATGTTTGAAGCTACTGACTGAATGAAAAGAGCTGGCATCTCACTCTCTTTGAATCTTCTTTATCATGCTAAGAGGAGCAGGAAAAAGCAAAAAATTTCAGAATTGCACGTTGCAATGTGGAGATATTACTGTTTGTGCATTTACAATATTCATTGATTTTTGCCATTGAAAAACGTCGAGAAATGTTTGAAGCTACTGACTGAATGAAAGGAGCTGGCATCTCACTCTCTTTGAATCTTCTTTATCATGCTAGGATTAGCAGGAAAAAGCAAAAAATTTCAGAATTGCACCTTGCAATGCGGAGAAATTACTGTGTGTGCATTTACAATATTCATTGATTTTTGCCATTGAAAAACATGTTATTCATATACCAGAAATGTTTGAAGCTACTGACTGAATGAAAAGAGCTGGCATCTCACTCTCTTTGAATCTTCTTTATCATGCTAGGATTAGCAGGAAAAAGCAAAAAATTTCAGAATTGCACCTTGCAATGCGGAGAAATTACTGTTTGTGCATTTACAATATTCATTGATTTTTGCCATTGAAAAACATGTTATTCATATACCAGAAATGTTTGAAGCTACTGACTGAATGAAAAGAGCTGGCATCTCACTCTCTTTGAATCTTCTTTATCATGCCAGGATTAGCAGGAAAAAGCAAAAAATTTCAGAATTACACGTTGCAATGTGGAGATATTACTGTTTGTGCATTTACAATATTCATTGATTTTTGCCATTGAAAAACGTCCAGAAATGTTTGAAGCTACTGACTGAATGAAAGGAGCTGGCATCTCACTCTCTTTGAATCTTCTTTATCATGCTAGGATTAGCAGGAAAAAGCAAAAAATTTCAGAATTGCACCTTGCAATGCGGAGAAATTACTGTTTGTGCATTTACAATATTCATTGATTTTTGCCATTGAAAAACATCATGTTATTCATATACCAGAAATGTTTGAAGCTACTGACTGAATGAAAAGAGCTGGCATCTCACTCTCTTTGAATCTTCTTTATCATGCCAGGATTAGCAGGAAAAAGCAAAAAATTTCAGAATTGCACGTTGCAATGTGGAGATATTACTGTTTGTGCATTTACAATATTCATTGATTTTTGCCATTGAAAAACGTCCAGAAATGTTTGAAGCTACTGACTGAATGAAAGGAGCTGGCATCTCACTCTCTTTGAATCTTCTTTATCATGCTAGGATTAGCAGGAAAAAGCAAAAACTTTCAGAATTGCACCTTGCAATGCGGAGAAATTACTGTTTGTGCATTTACAATATTCATTGATTTTTGCCATTGAAAAACATCATGTTATTCATATACCAGAAATGTTTGAAGCTACTGACTGAATGAAAAGAGCTGGCATCTCACTCTCTTTGAATCTTCTTTATCATGCCAGGATTAGCAGGAAAAAGCAAAAAATTTCAGAATTGCACGTTGCAATGTGGAGATATTACTGTTTGTGCATTTACAATATTCATTGATTTTTGCCATTGAAAAACGTCCAGAAATGTTTGAAGCTACTGACTGAATGAAAGGAGCTGGCATCTCACTCTCTTTGAATCTTCTTTATCATGCTAAGATTAGCAGGAAAAAGCAAAAAATTTCAGAATTGCACCTTGCAATGCGGAGAAATTACTGTGTGTGCATTTACAATATTCATTGATTTTTGCCATTGAAAAACATCATGTTATTCATATACCAGAAATGTTTGAAGCTACTGACTGAATGAAAAGAGCTGGCATCTCACTCTCTTTCAATCTTCTTTATCATGCCAGGATTAGCAGGAAAAAGCAAAAAATTTCAGAATTGCACGTTGCAATGTGGAGATATTACTGTTTGTGCATTTACAATATTCATTGATTTTTGCCATTGAAAAACATGTTATTCATATACCAGAAATGTTTGAAGCTACTGACTGAATGAAAAGAGCTGGCATCTCACTCTCTTTGAATCTTCTTTATCATGCCAGGATTAGCAGGAAAAAGCAAAAAATTTCAGAATTGCACCTTGCAATGTGGAGATATTACTGTTTGTGCATTTACAATATTCATTGATTTTTGCCATTGAAAAACGTCCAGAAATGTTTGAAGCTACTGACTGAATGAAAGGAGCTGGCATCTCACTCTCTTTGAATCTTCTTTATCATGCTAGGATTAGCAGGAAAAAGCAAAAAATTTCAGAATTGCACCTTGCAATGCGGAGAAATTACTGTTTGTGCATTTACAATATTCATTGATTTTTGCCATTGAAAAACATGTTATTCATATACCAGAAATGTTTGAAGCTACTGACTGAATGAAAAGAGCTGGCATCTCACTCTCGTTGAATCTTCTTTATCATGCCAGGATTAGCAGGAAAAAGCAAAAAATTTCAGAATTGCACCTTGCAATGTGGAGATATTACTGTTTGTGCATTTACAATATTCATTGATTTTTGCCATTGAAAAACGTCCAGAAATGTTTGAAGCTACTGACTGAATGAAAAGAGCTGGCATCTCACTCTCTTTGAATCTTCTTTATCATGCTAAGAGGAGCAGGAAAAAGCAAAAAATTTCAGAATTGCACGTTGCAATGTGGAGATATTACTGTTTGTGCATTTACAATATTCATTGATTTTTGCCATTGAAAAACATGTTATTCATTTACCAGAAATGTTTGAAGCTACTGACTGAATGAAAAGAGCTGGCATCTCACTCTCTTTGAATCTTCTTTTTCATGCCAGGATTAGCAGGAAAAAGCAAAAAATTTCAGAATTGCACGTTGCAATGTGGAGATATTACTGTTTGTGCATTTACAATATTCATTGATTTTTGCCATTGAAAAACGTCCAGAAATGTTTGAAGCTACTGACTGAATGAAAGGAGCTGGCATCTCACTCTCTTTGAATCTTCTTTATCATGTTAGGATTAGCAGGAAAAAGCAAAAAATTTCAGAATTGCACCTTGCAATGCGGAGAAATTACTGTTTGTGCATTTACAATATTCATTGATTTTTGCCATTGAAAAACATCATGTTATTCATATACCAGAAATGTTTGAAGCTACTGACTGAATGAAAAGAGCTGGCATCTCACTCTCTTTGAATCTTCTTTATCATGCTAAGAGGAGCAGGAAAAAGCAAAAAATTTCAGAATTGCACGTTGCAATGTGGAGATATTACTGTTTGTGCATTTACAATATTCATTGATTTTTGCCATTGAAAAACATGTTATTCATATACCAGAAATGTTTGAAGCTACTGACTGAATGAAAAGAGCTGGCATCTCACTCTCTTTGAATCTTCTTTATCATGCTAGGATTAGCAGGAAAAAGCAAAAAATTTCAGAATTGCTCCTTGCAATGCGGAGAAATTACTGTTTGTGCATTTACAATATTCATTGATTTTTGCCATTGAAAAACATGTTATTCATATACCAGAAATGTTTGAAGCTACTGACTGAATGAAAAGAGCTGGCATCTCACTCTCTTTGAATCTTCTTTATCATGCCAGGATTAGCAGGAAAAAGCAAAAAATTTCAGAATTACACGTTGCAATGTGGAGATATTACTGTTTGTGCATTTACAATATTCATTGATTTTTGCCATTGAAAAACGTCCAGAAATGTTTGAAGCTACTGACTGAATGAAAGGAGCTGGCATCTCACTCTCTTTGAATCTTCTTTATCATGCTAGGATTAGCAGGAAAAAGCAAAAAATTTCAGAATTGCACCTTGCAATGCGGAGAAATTACTGTTTGTGCATTTACAATATTCATTGATTTTTGCCATTGAAAAACATCATGTTATTCATATACCAGAAATGTTTGAAGCTACTGACTGAATGAAAAGAGCTGGCATCTCACTCTCTTTGAATCTTCTTTATCATGCCAGGATTAGCAGGAAAAAGCAAAAAATTTCAGAATTGCACGTTGCAATGTGGAGATATTACTGTTTGTGCATTTACAATATTCATTGATTTTTGCCATTGAAAAACGTCCAGAAATGTTTGAAGCTACTGACTGAATGAAAGGAGCTGGCATCTCACTCTCTTTGAATCTTCTTTATCATGCTAGGATTAGCAGGAAAAAGCAAAAAATTTCAGAATTGCACCTTGCAATGCGGAGAAATTACTGTTTGTGCATTTACAATATTCATTGATTTTTGCCATTGAAAAACATCATGTTATTCATATACCAGAAATGTTTGAAGCTACTGACTGAATGAAAAGAGCTGGCATCTCACTCTCTTTGAATCTTCTTTATCATGCCAGGATTAGCAGGAAAAAGCAAAAAATTTCAGAATTGCACGTTGCAATGTGGAGATATTACTGTTTGTGCATTTACAATATTCATTGATTTTTGCCATTGAAAAACGTCCAGAAATGTTTGAAGCTACTGACTGAATGAAAGGAGCTGGCATCTCACTCTCTTTGAATCTTCTTTATCATGCTAGGATTAGCAGGAAAAAGCAAAAAATTTCAGAATTGCACCTTGCAATGTGGAGATATTACTGTGTGTGCATTTACAATATTCATTGATTTTTGCCGTTGAAAAACATCATGTTATTCATATACCAGAAATGTTTGAAGCTACTGACTGAATGAAAAGAGCTGGCATCTCACTCTCTTTGAATCTTCTTTATCATGCCAGGATTAGCAGGAAAAAGCAAAAAATTTCAGAATTGCACCTTGCAATGTGGAGATATTACTGTTTGTGCATTTACAATATTCATTGATTTTTGCCATTGAAAACCATGTTATTCATATACCAGAAATGTTTGAAGCTACTGACTGAATGAAAAGAGCTGGCATCTCACTCTCTTTGAATCTTCTTTATCATGCCAGGATTAGCAGGAAAAAGCAAAAAATTTCAGAATTGCACGTTGCAATGTGGAGATATTACTGTTTGTGCATTTACAATATTCATTGATTTTTGCCATTGAAAAACATGTTATTCATATACCAGAAATGTTTGAAGCTACTGACTGAATGAAAAGAGCTGGCATCTCACTCTCTTTGAATCTTCTTTATCATGCCAGGATTAGCAGGAAAAAGCAAAAAATTTCAGAATTACACGTTGCAATGTGGAGATATTACTGTTTGTGCATTTACAATATTCATTGATTTTTGCCATTGAAAAACGTCCAGAAATGTTTGAAGCTACTGACTGAATGAAAGGAGCTGGCATCTCACTCTCTTTGAATCTTCTTTATCATGCTAGGATTAGCAGGAAAAAGCAAAAAATTTCAGAATTGCACCTTGCAATGCGGAGAAATTACTGTTTGTGCATTTACAATATTCATTGATTTTTGCCATTGAAAAACATCATGTTATTCATATACCAGAAATGTTTGAAGCTACTGACTGAATGAAAAGAGCTGGCATCTCACTCTCTCTGAATCTTCTTTATCATGCCAGGATTAGCAGGAAAAAGCAAAAAATTTCAGAATTGCACGTTGCAATGTGGAGATATTACTGTTTGTGCATTTACAATATTCATTGATTTTTGCCATTGAAAAACGTCCAGAAATGTTTGAAGCTACTGACTGAATGAAAGGAGCTGGCATCTCACTCTCTTTGAATCTTCTTTATCATGCTAGGATTAGCAGGAAAAAGCAAAAAATTTCAGAATTGCACCTTGCAATGCGGAGAAATTACTGTTTGTGCATTTACAATATTCATTGATTTTTGCCATTGAAAAACATCATGTTATTCATATACCAGAAATGTTTGAAGCTACTGACTGAATGAAAAGAGCTGGCATCTCACTCTCTTTGAATCTTCTTTATCATGCCAGGATTAGCAGGAAAAAGCAAAAAATTTCAGAATTGCACGTTGCAATGTGGAGATATTACTGTTTGTGCATTTACAATATTCATTGATTTTTGCCATTGAAAAACGTCCAGAAATGTTTGAAGCTACTGACTGAATGAAAGGAGCTGGCATCTCACTCTCTTTGAATCTTCTTTATCATGCTAGGATTAGCAGGAAAAAGCAAAAAATTTCAGAATTGCACCTTGCAATGCGGAGAAATTACTGTGTGTGCATTTACAATATTCATTGATTTTTGCCATTGAAAAACATCATGTTATTCATATACCAGAAATGTTTGAAGCTACTGACTGAATGAAAAGAGCTGGCATCTCACTCTCTTTGAATCTTCTTTATCATGCCAGGATTAGCAGGAAAAAGCAAAAAATTTCAGAATTGCACCTTGCAATGTGGAGATATTACTGTTTGTGCATTTACAATATTCATTGATTTTTGCCATTGAAAAACATGTTATTCATATACCAGAAATGTTTGAAGCTACTGACTGAATGAAAAGAGCTGGCATCTCACTCTCTTTGAATCTTCTTTATCATGCCAGGATTAGCAGGAAAAATCAAAAAATTTCAGAATTGCACCTTGCAATGTGGAGATATTACTGTTTGTGCATTTACAATATTCATTGATTTTTGCCATTGAAAAACATGTTATTCATATACCAGAAATGTTTGAAGCTACTGACTGAATGAAAAGAGCTGGCATCTCACTCTCTTTGAATCTTCTTTATCATGCCAGGATTAGCAGGAAAAAGCAAAAAATTTCAGAATTGCACCTTGCAATGTGGAGATATTACTGTTTGTGCATTTACAATATTCATTGATTTTTGCCATTGAAAAACGTCCAGAAATGTTTGAAGCTACTGACTGAATGAAAGGAGCTGGCATCTCACTCTCTTTGAATCTTCTTTATCATGCTAGGATTAGCAGGAAAAAGCAAAAAATTTCAGAATTGCACCTTGCAATGCGGAGAAATTACTGTTTGTGCATTTACAATATTCATTGATTTTTGCCATTGAAAAACATGTTATTCATATACCAGAAATGTTTGAAGCTACTGACTGAATGAAAAGAGCTGGCATCTCACTCTCTTTGAATCTTCTTTATCATGCCAGGATTAGCAGGAAAAAGCAAAAAATTTCAGAATTGCACCTTGCAATGTGGAGATATTACTGTTTGTGCATTTACAATATTCATTGATTTTTGCCATTGAAAAACGTCCAGAAATGTTTGAAGCTACTGACTGAATGAAAAGAGCTGGCATCTCACTCTTTTTGAATCTTCTTTATCATGCTAGGATTAGCAGGAAAAAGCAAAAAATTTCAGAATTGCACGTTGCAATGTGGAGATATTACTGTTTGTGCATTTACAATATTCATTGATTTTTGCCATTGAAAAACATGTTATTCATATACCAGAAATGTTTGAAGCTACTAACTGAATGAAAAGAGCTGGCATCTCATTCTCTTTGAATCTTCTTTATCATGCCAGGATTAGCAGGAAAAAGCAAAAAATTTCAGAATTGCACCTTGCAATGTGGAGATATTACTGTTTGTGCATTTACAATATTCATTGATTTTTGCCATTGAAAAACGTCCAGAAATGTTTGAAGCTACTGACTGAATGAAAGGAGCTGGCATCTCACTCTCTTTGAATCTTCTTTATCATGCTAGGATTAGCAGGAAAAAGCAAAAAATTTCAGAATTGCACCTTGCAATGCGGAGAAATTACTGTGTGTGCATTTACAATATTCATTGATTTTTGCCATTGAAAAACATCGTTATTCATATACCAGAAATGTTTGAAGCTACTGACTGAATGAAAAGAGCTGGCATCTCACTCTCTTTGAATCTTCTTTATCATGCCAGGATTAGCAGGAAAAAGCAAAAAATTTCAGAATTGCACCTTGCAATGTGGAGATATTACTGTTTGTGCATTTACAATATTCATTGATTTTTGCCATTGAAAAACGTCCAGAAATGTTTGAAGCTACTGACTGAATGAAAAGAGCTGGCATCTCACTCTTTTTGAATCTTCTTTATCATGCTAGGATTAGCAGGAAAAAGCAAAAAATTTCAGAATTGCACGTTGCAATGTGGAGATATTACTGTTTGTGCATTTACAAAATTCATTGATTTTTGCCATTGAAAAACATGTTATTCATATACCAGAAATGTTTGAAGCTACTGACTGAATGAAAAGAGCTGGCATCTCATTCTCTTTGAATCTTCTTTATCATGCCAGGATTAGCAGGAAAAAGCAAAAAATTTCAGAATTGCACCTTGCAATGTGGAGATATTACTGTTTGTGCATTTACAATATTCATTGATTTTTGCCATTGAAAAACGTCCAGAAATGTTTGAAGCTACTGACTGAATGAAAGGAGCTGGCATCTCACTCTCTTTGAATCTTCTTTATCATGCTAGGATTAGCAGGAAAAAGCAAAAAATTTCAGAATTGCACCTTGCAATGCGGAGAAATTACTGTGTGTGCATTTACAATATTCATTGATTTTTGCCATTGAAAAACATCGTTATTCATATACCAGAAATGTTTGAAGCTACTGACTGAATGAAAAGAGCTGGCATCTCACTCTCTTTGAATCTTCTTTATCATGCCAGGATTAGCAGGAAAAAGCAAAAAATTTCAGAATTGCACCTTGCAATGTGGAGATATTACTGTTTGTGCATTTACAATATTCATTGATTTTTGCCATTGAAAAACATGTTATTCATATACCAGAAATGTTTGAAGCTACTGACTGAATGAAAAGAGCTGGCATCTCACTCTCTTTGAATCTTCTTTATCATGCCAGGATTAGCAGGAAAAAGCAAAAAATTTCAGAATTGCACCTTGCAATGTGGAGATATTACTGTTTGTGCATTTACAATATTCATTGATTTTTGCCATTGAAAAGCGTCCAGAAATGTTTGAAGCTACTGACTGAATGAAAGGAGCTGGCATCTCACTCTCTTTGAATCTTCTTTATCATGCTAGGATTAGCAGGAAAAAGCAAAAAATTTCAGAATTGCACCTTGCAATGCGGAGAAATTACTGTGTGTGCATTTACAATATTCATTGATTTTTGCCATTGAAAAACATCGTTATTCATATACCAGAAATGTTTGAAGCTACTGACTGAATGAAAAGAGCTGGCATCTCACTCTCTTTGAATCTTCTTTATCATGCCAGGATTAGCAGGAAAAAGCAAAAAATTTCAGAATTGCACCTTGCAATGTGGAGATATTACTGTTTGTGCATTTACAATATTCATTGATTTTTGCCATTGAAAAACATGTTATTCATATACCAGAAATGTTTGAAGCTACTGACTGAATGAAAAGAGCTGGCATCTCACTCTCTTTGAATCTTCTTTATCATGCCAGGATTAGCAGGAAAAAGCAAAAAATTTCAGAATTGCACCTTGCAATGTGGAGATATTACTGTTTGTGCATTTACAATATTCATTGATTTTTGCCATTGAAAAACGTCCAGAAATGTTTGAAGCTACTGACTGAATGAAAGGAGCTGGCATCTCACTCTCTTTGAATCTTCTTTATCATGCTAGGATTAGCAGGAAAAAGCAAAAAATTTCAGAATTGCACCTTGCAATGCGGAGAAATTACTGTGTGTGCTTTTACAATATTCATTGATTTTTGCCATTGAAAAACATCGTTATTCATATACCAGAAATGTTTGAAGCTACTGACTGAATGAAAGGAGCTGGCATCTCACTCTCTTTGAATCTTCTTTATCATGCCAGGATTAGCAGGAAAAAGCAAAAAATTTCAGAATTGCACCTTGCAATGTGGAGATATTACTGTTTGTGCATTTACAATATTCATTGATTTTTGCCATTGAAAAACATGTTATTCATATACCAGAAATGTTTGAAGCTACTGACTGAATGAAAAGAGCTGGCATCTCACTCTCTTTGAATCTTCTTTATCATGCCAGGATTAGCAGGAAAAAGCAAAAAATTTCAGAATTGCACCTTGCAATGTGGAGATATTACTGTTCGTACATTTACAATATTCATTGATTTTTGCCATTGAAAAACGTCCAGAAATGTTTGAAGCTACTGACTGAATGAAAGGAGCTGGTATCTCACTCTCTTTGAATCTTCTTTATCATGCAAGGATTAGCAGGAAAAAGCAAAAAATTTCAGAATTGCACCTTGCAATGCGGAGAAATTACTGTGTGTGCATTTACAATATTCATTGATTTTTGCCATTGAAAAACATCATGTTATTCATATACCAGAAATGTTTGAAGCTACTGACTGAATGAAAGGAGCTGGCATCTCACTCTCTTTGAATCTTCTTTATCATGCTAGGATTAGCAGGAAAAAGCAAAAAATTTCAGAATTGCACCTTGCAATGCGGAGAAATTACTGTTTGTGCATTTACAATATTCATTGATTTTTGCCATTGAAAAACATCATGTTATTCATATACCAGAAATGTTTGAAGCTACTGACTGAATGAAAAGAGCTGGCATCTCACTCTCTTTGAATCATCTTTATCATGCCAGGATTAGCAGGAAAAAGCAAAAAATTTCAGAATTGCACCTTGCAATGTGGAGATATTACTGTTTGTGCATTTACAATATTCATTGATTTTTGCCATTGAAAAACGTCCAGAAATGTTTGAAGCTACTGACTGAATGAAAGGAGCTGGCATCTCACTCTCTTTGAATCTTCTTTATCATGCTAGGATTAGCAGGAAAAAGCAAAAAATTTCAGAATTGCACCTTGCAATGCGGAGAAATTACAGTTTGTGCATTTACAATATTCATTGATTTTTGCCATTGAAAAACATGTTATTCATATACCAGAAATGTTTGAAGCTACTGACTGAATGAAAAGAGCTGGCATCTCATTCTCTTTGAATCTTCTTTATCATGCCAGGATTAGCAGGAAAAAGCAAAAAATTTCAGAATTGCACCTTGCAATGTGGAGATATTACTGTTTGTGCATTTACAATATTCATTGATTTTTGCCATTGAAAAACATCCAGAAATGTTTGAAGCTACTGACTGAATGAAAGGAGCTGGCATCTCACTCTCTTTGAATCTTCTTTATCATGCTAGGATTAGCAGGAAAAAGCAAAAAATTTCAGAATTGCACCTTGCAATGCGGAGAAATTACTGTGTGTGCATTTACAATATTCATTGATTTTTGCCATTGAAAAACATCGTTATTCATATACCAGAAATGTTTGAAGCTACTGACTGAATGAAAAGAGCTGGCATCTCACTCTCTTTGAATCTTCTTTATCATGCCAGGATTAGCAGGAAAAAGCAAAAAATTTCAGAATTGCACCTTGCAATGTGGAGATATTACTGTTTGTGCATTTACAATATTCATTGATTTTTGCCATTGAAAAACATGTTATTCATATACCAGAAATGTTTGAAGCTACTGACTGAATGAAAAGAGCTGGCATCTCACTCTCTTTGAATCTTCTTTATCATGCCAGGATTAGCAGGAAAAAGCAAAAAATTTCAGAATTGCACCTTGCAATGTGGAGATATTACTGTTTGTGCATTTACAATATTCATTGATTTTTGCCATTGAAAAACGTCCAGAAATGTTTGAAGCTACTGACTGAATGAAAGGAGCTGGCATCTCACTCTCTTTGAATCTTCTTTATCATGCTAGGATTAGCAGGAAAAAGCAAAAAATTTCAGAATTGCACCTTGCAATGCGGAGAAATTACTGTGTGTGCATTTACAATATTCATTGATTTTTGCCATTGAAAAACATCGTTATTCATATACCAGAAATGTTTGAAGCTACTGACTGAATGAAAAGAGCTGGCATCTCACTCTCTTTGAATCTTCTTTATCATGCCAGGATTAGCAGGAAAAAGCAAAAAATTTCAGAATTGCACCTTGCAATGTGGAGATATTACTGTTTGTGCATTTACAATATTCATTGATTTTTGCCATTGAAAAACATGTTATTCATATACCAGAAATGTTTGAAGCTACTGACTGAATGAAAAGAGCTGGCATCTCACTCTCTTTGAATCTTCTTTATCATGCCAGGATTAGCAGGAAAAAGCAAAAAATTTCAGAATTGCACCTTGCAATGTGGAGATATTACTGTTTGTGCATTTACAATATTCATTGATTTTTGCCATTGAAAAACGTCCAGAAATGTTTGAAGCTACTGACTGAATGAAAGGAGCTGGCATCTCACTCTCTTTGAATCTTCTTTATCATGCTAGGATTAGCAGGAAAAAGCAAAAAATTTCAGAATTGCACCTTGCAATGCGGAGAAATTACTGTGTGTGCTTTTACAATATTCATTGATTTTTGCCATTGAAAAACATCGTTATTCATATACCAGAAATGTTTGAAGCTACTGACTGAATGAAAGGAGCTGGCATCTCACTCTCTTTGAATCTTCTTTATCATGCCAGGATTAGCAGGAAAAAGCAAAAAATTTCAGAATTGCACCTTGCAATGTGGAGATATTACTGTTTGTGCATTTACAATATTCATTGATTTTTGCCATTGAAAAACATGTTATTCATATACCAGAAATGTTTGAAGCTACTGACTGAATGAAAAGAGCTGGCATCTCACTCTCTTTGAATCTTCTTTATCATGCCAGGATTAGCAGGAAAAAGCAAAAAATTTCAGAATTGCACCTTGCAATGTGGAGATATTACTGTTCGTGCATTTACAATATTCATTGATTTTTGCCATTGAAAAACGTCCAGAAATGTTTGAAGCTACTGACTGAATGAAAGGAGCTGGCATCTCACTCTCTTTGAATCTTCTTTATCATGCTAGGATTAGCAGGAAAAAGCAAAAAATTTCAGAATTGCACCTTGCAATGCGGAGAAATTACTGTGTGTGCATTTACAATATTCATTGATTTTTGCCATTGAAAAACATCATGTTATTCATATACCAGAAATGTTTGAAGCTACTGACTGAATGAAAGGAGCTGGCATCTCACTCTCTTTGAATCTTCTTTATCATGCTAGGATTAGCAGGAAAAAGCAAAAAATTTCAGAATTGCACCTTGCAATGCGGAGAAATTACTGTTTGTGCATTTACAATATTCATTGATTTTTGCCATTGAAAAACATCATGTTATTCATATACCAGAAATGTTTGAAGCTACTGACTGAATGAAAAGAGCTGGCATCTCACTCTCTTTGAATCATCTTTATCATGCCAGGATTAGCAGGAAAAAGCAAAAAATTTCAGAATTGCACCTTGCAATGTGGAGATATTACTGTTTGTGCATTTACAATATTCATTGATTTTTGCCATTGAAAAACGTCCAGAAATGTTTGAAGCTACTGACTGAATGAAAGGAGCTGGCATCTCACTCTCTTTGAATCTTCTTTATCATGCTAGGATTAGCAGGAAAAAGCAAAAAATTTCAGAATTGCACCTTGCAATGCGGAGAAATTACTGTTTGTGCATTTACAATATTCATTGATTTTTGCCATTGAAAAACATGTTATTCATATACCAGAAATGTTTGAAGCTACTGACTGAATGAAAAGAGCTGGCATCTCATTCTCTTTGAATCTTCTTTATCATGCCAGGATTAGCAGGAAAAAGCAAAAAATTTCAGAATTGCACCTTGCAATGTGGAGATATTACTGTTTGTGCATTTACAATATTCATTGATTTTTGCCATTGAAAAACGTCCAGAAATGTTTGAAGCTACTGACTGAATGAAAGGAGCTGGCATCTCACTCTCTTTGAATCTTCTTTATCATGCTAGGATTAGCAGGAAAAAGCAAAAAATTTCAGAATTGCACCTTGCAATGCGGAGAAATTACTGTGTGTGCATTTACAATATTCATTGATTTTTGCCATTGAAAAACATCGTTATTCATATACCAGAAATGTTTGAAGCTACTGACTGAATGAAAAGAGCTGGCATCTCACTCTCTTTGAATCTTCTTTATCATGCCAGGATTAGCAGGAAAAAGCAAAAAATTTCAGAATTGCACCTTGCAATGTGGAGATATTACTGTTTGTGCATTTACAATATTCATTGATTTTTGCCATTGAAAAACATGTTATTCATATACCAGAAATGTTTGAAGCTACTGACTGAATGAAAAGAGCTGGCATCTCACTCTCTTTGAATCTTCTTTATCATGCCAGGATTAGCAGGAAAAAGCAAAAAATTTCAGAATTGCACCTTGCAATGTGGAGATATTACTGTTTGTGCATTTACAATATTCATTGATTTTTGCCATTGAAAAACGTCCAGAAATGTTTGAAGCTACTGACTGAATGAAAGGAGCTGGCATCTCACTCTCTTTGAATCTTCTTTATCATGCTAGGATTAGCAGGAAAAAGCAAAAAATTTCAGAATTGCACCTTGCAATGCGGAGAAATTACTGTGTGTGCATTTACAATATTCATTGATTTTTGCCATTGAAAAACATCGTTATTCATATACCAGAAATGTTTGAAGCTACTGACTGAATGAAAAGAGCTGGCATCTCACTCTCTTTGAATCTTCTTTATCATGCCAGGATTAGCAGGAAAAAGCAAAAAATTTCAGAATTGCACCTTGCAATGTGGAGATATTACTGTTTGTGCATTTACAATATTCATTGATTTTTGCCATTGAAAAACATGTTATTCATATACCAGAAATGTTTGAAGCTACTGACTGAATGAAAAGAGCTGGCATCTCACTCTCTTTGAATCTTCTTTATCATGCCAGGATTAGCAGGAAAAAGCAAAAAATTTCAGAATTGCACCTTGCAATGTGGAGATATTACTGTTCGTGCATTTACAATATTCATTGATTTTTGCCATTGAAAAACGTCCAGAAATGTTTGAAGCTACTGACTGAATGAAAGGAGCTGGCATCTCACTCTCTTTGAATCTTCTTTATCATGCTAGGATTAGCAGGAAAAAGCAAAAAATTTCAGAATTGCACCTTGCAATGCGGAGAAATTACTGTGTGTGCATTTACAATATTCATTGATTTTTGCCATTGAAAAACATCATGTTATTCATATACCAGAAATGTTTGAAGCTACTGACTGAATGAAAGGAGCTGGCATCTCACTCTCTTTGAATCTTCTTTATCATGCTAGGATTAGCAGGAAAAAGCAAAAAATTTCAGAATTGCACCTTGCAATGCGGAGAAATTACTGTTTGTGCATTTACAATATTCATTGATTTTTGCCATTGAAAAACATCATGTTATTCATATACCAGAAATGTTTGAAGCTACTGACTGAATGAAAAGAGCTGGCATCTCACTCTCTTTGAATCTTCTTTATCATGCCAGGATTAGCAGGAAAAAGCAAAAAATTTCAGAATTGCACCTTGCAATGTGGAGATATTACTGTTTGTGCATTTACAATATTCATTGATTTTTGCCATTGAAAAACGTCCAGAAATGTTTGAAGCTACTGACTGAATGAAAGGAGCTGGCATCTCACTCTCTTTGAATCTTCTTTATCATGCTAGGATTAGCAGGAAAAAGCAAAAAATTTCAGAATTGCACCTTGCAATGCGGAGAAATTACTGTTTGTGCATTTACAATATTCATTGATTTTTGCCATTGAAAAACATGTTATTCATATACCAGAAATGTTTGAAGCTACTGACTGAATGAAAAGAGCTGGCATCTCACTCTCTTTGAATCTTCTTTATCATGCCAGGATTAGCAGGAAAAAGCAAAAAATTTCAGAATTGCACCTTGCAATGTGGAGATATTACTGTTTGTGCATTTACAATATTCATTGATTTTTGCCATTGAAAAACGTCCAGAAATGTTTGAAGCTACTGACTGAATGAAAAGAGCTGGCATCTCACTCTCTTTGAATCTTCTTTATCATGCTAAGAGGAGCAGGAAAAAGCAAAAAATTTCAGAATTGCACGTTGCAATGTGGAGATATTACTGTTTGTGCATTTACAATATTCATTGATTTTTGCCATTGAAAAACATGTTATTCATATACCAGAAATGTTTGAAGCTACTGACTGAATGAAAAGAGCTGGCATCTCATTCTCTTTGAATCTTCTTTATCATGCCAGGATTAGCAGGAAAAAGCAAAAAATTTCAGAATTGCACGTTGCAATGTGGAGATATTACTGTTTGTGCATTTACAATATTCATTGATTTTTGCCATTGAAAAACGTCCAGAAATGTTTGAAGCTACTGACTGAATGAAAGGAGCTGGCATCTCACTCTCTTTGAATCTTCTTTATCATGCTAGGATTAGCAGGAAAAAGCAAAAAATTTCAGAATTGCACCTTGCAATGCGGAGAAATTACTGTGTGTGCATTTACAATATTCATTGATTTTTGCCATTGAAAAACATCGTTATTCATATACCAGAAATGTTTGAAGCTACTGACTGAATGAAAAGAGCTGGCATCTCACTCTCTTTGAATCTTCTTTATCATGCCAGGATTAGCAGGAAAAAGCAAAAAATTTCAGAATTGCACCTTGCAATGTGGAGATATTACTGTTTGTGCATTTACAATATTCATTGATTTTTGCCATTGAAAAACATGTTATTCATATACCAGAGATGTTTGAAGCTACTGACTGAATGAAAAGAGCTGGCATCTCCCTCTCTTTGAATCTTCTTTATCATGCTAAGAGGAGCAGGAAAAAGCAAAAAATTTCAGAATTGCACCTTGCAATGTGGAGATATTACTGTTTGTGCATTTACAATATTCATTGATTTTTGCCATTGAAAAACGTCCAGAAATGTTTGAAGCTACTGACTGAATGAAAGGAGCTGGCATCTCACTCTCTTTGAATCTTCTTTATCATGCTAGGATTAGCAGGAAAAAGCAAAAAATTTCAGAATTGCACCTTGCAATGCGGAGAAATTACTGTTTGTGCATTTACAATATTCATTGATTTTTGCCATTGAAAAACATCATGTTATTCATATACCAGAAATGTTTGAAGCTACTGACTGAATGAAAAGAGCTGGCATCTCACTCTCTTTGAATCTTCTTTATCATGCTAAGAGGAGCAGGAAAAAGCAAAAAATTTCAGAATTGCACGTTGCAATGTGGAGATATTACTGTTTGTGTATTTACAATATTCATTGATTTTTGCCATTGAAAAACGTCCAGAAATGTTTGAAGCTACTGACTGAATGAAATGAGCTAGCATCTCACTCTCTTTGAATCTTCTTTATCATGCTAGGATTAGCAGGAAAAAGCAAAAAATTTCAGAATTGCACCTTGCAATGCGGAGAAATTACTGTTTGTGCATTTACAATATTCATTGATTTTTGCCATTGAAAAACATCATGTTATTCATATACCAGAAATGTTTGAAGCTACTGACTGAATGAAAAGAGCTGGCATCTCACTCTCTTTGAATCTTCTTTATCATGCCAGGATTAGCAGGAAAAAGCAAAAAATTTCAGAATTGCACCTTGCAATGTGGAGATATTACTGTTTGTGCATTTACAATATTCATTGATTTTTGCCATTGAAAAACGTCCAGAAATGTTTGAAGCTACTGACTGAATGAAAGGAGCTGGCATCTCACTCTCTTTGAATCTTCTTTATCATGCTAGGATTAGCAGGAAAAAGCAAAAAATTTCAGAATTGCACCTTGCAATGCGGAGAAATTACTGTGTGTGCATTTACAATATTCATTGATTTTTGCCATTGAAAAACATCGTTATTCATATACCAGAAATGTTTGAAGCTACTGACTGAATGAAAAGAGCTGGCATCTCACTCTCTTTGAATCTTCTTTATCATGCCAGGATTAGCAGGAAAAATCAAAAAAATTCAGAATTGCACCTTGCAATGTGGAGATATTACTGTTTGTGCATTTACAATATTCATTGATTTTTGCCATTGAAAAACATGTTATTCATATACCAGAAATGTTTGAAGCTACTGACTGAATGAAAAGAGCTGGCATCTCACTCTCTTTGAATCTTCTTTATCATGCCAGGATTAGCAGGAAAAAGCAAAAAATTTCAGAATTGCACCTTGCAATGTGGAGATATTACAGTTTGTGCATTTACAATATTCATTGATTTTTGCCATTGAAAAACGTCCAGAAATGTTTGAAGCTACTAACTGAATGAAAGGAGCTGGCATCTCACTCTCTTTGAATCTTCTTTATCATGCTAGGATTAGCAGGAAAAAGCAAAAAATTTCAGAATTGCACCTTGCAATGCGGAGAAATTACTGTTTGTGCATTTACAATATTCATTGATTTTTGCCATTGAAAAACATGTTATTCATATACCAGAAATGTTTGAAGCTACTGACTGAATGAAAAGAGCTGGCATCTCACTCTCTTTGAATCTTCTTTATCATGCCAGGATTAGCAGGAAAAAGCAAAAAATTTCAGAATTGCACCTTGCAATGTGGAGAAATTACTGTTTGTGCATTTACAATATTCATTGATTTTTGCCATTGAAAAACGTCCAGAAATGTTTGAAGCTACTGACTGAATGAAAAGAGCTGGCATCTCACTCTTTTTGAATCTTCTTTCTCATGCTAAGAGGAGCAGGAAAAAGCAAAAAATTTCAGAATTGCACCTTGCAATGTGGAGATATTACTGTTTGTGCATTTACAATATTCATTGATTTTTGCCATTGAAAAACATGTTATTCATATACCAGAAATGTTTGAAGCTACTGACTGAATGAAAAGAGCTGGCATCTCATTCTCTTTGAATCTTCTTTATCATGCCAGGATTAGCAGGAAAAAGCAAAAAATTTCAGAATTGCACCTTGCAATGTGGAGATATTACTGTTTGTGCATTTACAATATTCATTGATTTTTGCCATTGAAAAACGTCCAGAAATGTTTGAAGCTACTGACTGAATGAAAGGAGCTGGCATCTCACTCTCTTTGAATCTTCTTTATCATGCTAGGATTAGCAGGAAAAAGCAAAAAATTTCAGAATTGCACCTTGCAATGCGGAGAAATTACTGTGTGTGCATTTACAATATTCATTGATTTTTGCCATTGAAAAACATCGTTATTCATATACCAGAAATGTTTGAAGCTACTGACTGAATGAAAAGAGCTGGCATCTCACTCTCTTTGAATCTTCTTTATCATGCCAGGATTAGCAGGAAAAAGCAAAAAATTTCAGAATTGCACCTTGCAATGTGGAGATATTACTGTTTGTGCATTTACAATATTCATTGATTTTTGCCATTGAAAAACATGTTATTCATATACCAGAAATGTTTGAAGCTACTGACTGAATGAAAAGAGCTGGCATCTCACTCTCTTTGAATCTTCTTTATCATGCCAGGATTAGCAGGAAAAAGCAAAAAATTTCAGAATTGCACCTTGCAATGTGGAGATATTACTGTTTGTGCATTTACAATATTCATTGATTTTTGCCATTGAAAAACGTCCAGAAATGTTTGAAGCTACTGACTGAATGAAAGGAGCTGGCATCTCACTCTCTTTGAATCTTCTTTATCATGCTAGGATTAGCAGGAAAAAGCAAAAAATTTCAGAATTGCACCTTGCAATGCGGAGAAATTACTGTGTGTGCATTTACAATATTCATTGATTTTTGCCATTGAAAAACATCGTTATTCATATACCAGAAATGTTTGAAGCTACTGACTGAATGAAAAGAGCTAGCATCTCACTCTCTTTGAATCTTCTTTATCATGCCAGGATTAGCAGGAAAAAGCAAAAAATTTCAGAATTGCACCTTGCAATGTGGAGATATTACTGTTTGTGCATTTACAATATTCATTGATTTTTGCCATTGAAAAACATGTTATTCATATACCAGAAATGTTTGAAGCTACTGAATGAATGAAAAGAGCTGGCATCTCACTCTCTTGAATCTTCTTTATCATGCCAGGATTAGCAGGAAAAAGCAAAAAATTTCAGAATTGCACCTTGCAATGTGGAGATATTACTGTTCGTGCATTTACAATATTCATTGATTTTTGCCATTGAAAAACGTCCAGAAATGTTTGAAGCTACTGACTGAATGAAAGGAGCTGGCATCTCACTCTCTTTGAATCTTCTTTATCATGCTAGGATTAGCAGGAAAAAGCAAAAAATTTCAGAATTGCACCTTGCAATGCGGAGAAATTACTGTGTGTGCATTTACAATATTCATTGATTTTTGCCATTGAAAAACATCATGTTATTCATATACCAGAAATGTTTGAAGCTACTGACTGAATGAAAGGAGCTGGCATCTCACTCTCTTTGAATCTTCTTTATCATGCTAGGATTAGCAGGAAAAAGCAAAAAATTTCAGAATTGCACCTTGCAATGCGGAGAAATTACTGTTTGTGCATTTACAATATTCATTGATTTTTGCCATTGAAAAACATCATGTTATTCATATACCAGAAATGTTTGAAGCTACTGACTGAATGAAAAGAGCTGGCATCTCACTCTCTTTGAATCTTCTTTATCATGCCAGGATTAGCAGGAAAAAGCAAAAAATTTCAGAATTGCACCTTGCAATGTGGAGATATTACTGTTTGTGCATTTACAATATTCATTGATTTTTGCCATTGAAAAACGTCAAGAAATGTTTGAAGCTACTGACTGAATGAAAGGAGCTGGCATCTCACTCTCTTTGAATCTTCTTTATCATGCTAGGATTAGCAGGAAAAAGCAAAAAATTTCAGAATTGCACCTTGCAATGCGGAGAAATTACTGTTTGTGCATTTACAATATTCATTGATTTTTGCCATTGAAAAACATGTTATTCATATACCAGAAATGTTTGAAGCTACTGACTGAATGAAAAGAGCTGGCATCTCATTCTCTTTGAATCTTCTTTATCATGCCAGGATTAGCAGGAAAAAGCAAAAAATTTCAGAATTGCACCTTGCAATGTGGAGATATTACTGTTTGTGCATTTACAATATTCATTGATTTTTGCCATTGAAAAACGTCCAGAAATGTTTGAAGCTACTGACTGAATGAAAGGAACTGGCATCTCACTCTCTTTGAATCTTCTTTATCATGCTAGGATTAGCAGGAAAAAGCAAAAAATTTCAGAATTGCACCTTGCAATGCGGAGAAATTACTGTGTGTGCATTTACAATATTCATTGATTTTTGCCATTGAAAAACATCGTTATTCATATACCAGAAATGTTTGAAGCTACTGACTGAATGAAAAGAGCTGGCATCTCACTCTCTTTGAATCTTCTTTATCATGCCAGGATTAGCAGGAAAAAGCAAAAAATTTCAGAATTGCACCTTGCAATGTGGAGATATCACTGTTTGTGCATTTACAATATTCATTGATTTTTGCCATTGAAAAACATGTTATTCATATACCAGAAATGTTTGAAGCTACTGACTGAATGAAAAGAGCTGGCATCTCACTCTCTTTGAATCTTCTTTATCATGCCAGGATTAGCAGGAAAAAGCAAAAAATTTCAGAATTGCACCTTGCAATGTGGAGATATTACTGTTCGTGCATTTACAATATTCATTGATTTTTGCCATTGAAAAACGTCCAGAAATGTTTGAAGCTACTGACTGAATGAAAGGAGCTGGCATCTCACTCTCTTTGAATCTTCTTTATCATGCTAGGATTAGCAGGAAAAAGCAAAAAATTTCAGAATTGCACCTTGCAATGCGGAGAAATTACTGTGTGTGCATTTACAATATTCATTGATTTTTGCCATTGAAAAACATCATGTTATTCATATACCAGAAATGTTTGAAGCTACTGACTGAATGAAAGGAGCTGGCATCTCACTCTCTTTGAATCTTCTTTATCATGCCAGGATTAGCAGGAAAAAGCAAAAAATTTCAGAATTGCACCTTGCAATGTGGAGATATTACTGTTTGTGCATTTACAATATTCATTGATTTTTGCCATTGAAAAACATGTTATTCATATACCAGAAATGTTTGAAGCTACTGACTGAATGAAAAGAGCTGGCATCTCACTCTCTTTGAATCTTCTTTATCATGCCAGGATTAGCAGGAAAAAGCAAAAAATTTCAGAATTGCACCTTGCAATGTGGAGATATTACTGTTCGTGCATTTACAATATTCATTGATTTTTGCCATTGAAAAACGTCCAGAAATGTTTGAAGCTACTGACTGAATGAAAGGAGCTGGCATCTCACTCTCTTTGAATCTTCTTTATCATGCTAGGATTAGCAGGAAAAAGCAAAAAATTTCAGAATTGCACCTTGCAATGCGGAGAAATTACTGTGTGTGCATTTACAATATTCATTGATTTTTGCCATTGAAAAACATCATGTTATTCATATACCAGAAATGTTTGAAGCTACTGACTGAATGAAAGGAGCTGGCATCTCACTCTCTTTGAATCTTCTTTATCATGCTAGGATTAGCAGGAAAAAGCAAAAAATTTCAGAATTGCACCTTGCAATGCGGAGAAATTACTGTTTGTGCATTTACAATATTCATTGATTTTTGCCATTGAAAAACATCATGTTATTCATATACCAGAAATGTTTGAAGCTACTGACTGAATGAAAAGAGCTGGCATCTCACTCTCTTTGAATCTTCTTTATCATGCCAGGATTAGCAGGAAAAAGCAAAAAATTTCAGAATTGCACCTTGCAATGTGGAGATATTACTGTTTGTGCATTTACAATATTCATTGATTTTTGCCATTGAAAAACGTCCAGAAATGTTTGAAGCTACTGACTGAATGAAAGGAGCTGGCATCTCACTCTCTTTGAATCTTCTTTATCATGCTAGGATTAGCAGGAAAAAGCAAAAAATTTCAGAATTGCACCTTGCAATGCCGAGAAATTACTGTTTGTGCATTTACAATATTCATTGATTTTTGCCATTGAAAAACATGTTATTCATATACCAGAAATGTTTGAAGCTACTGACTGAATGAAAAGAGCTGGCATCTCACTCTCTTTGAATCTTCTTTATCATGCCAGGATTAGCAGGAAAAAGCAAAAAATTTCAGAATTGCACCTTGCAATGTGGAGATATTACTGTTTGTGCATTTACAATATTCATTGATTTTTGCCATTGAAAAACGTCCAGAAATGTTTGAAGCTACTGACTGAATGAAAAGAGCTGGCATCTCACTCTCTTTGAATCTTCTTTATCATGCTAAGAGGAGCAGGAAAAAGCAAAAAATTTCAGAATTGCACGTTGCAATGTGGAGATATTACTGTTTGTGCATTTACAATATTCATTGATTTTTGCCATTGAAAAACATGTTATTCATATACCAGAAATGTTTGAAGCTACTGACTGAATGAAAAGAGCTGGCATCTCATTCTCTTTGAATCTTCTTTATCATGCCAGGATTAGCAGGAAAAAGCAAAAAATTTCAGAATTGCACGTTGCAATGTGGAGATATTACTGTTTGTGCATTTACAATATTCATTGATTTTTGCCATTGAAAAACGTCCAGAAATGTTTGAAGCTACTGACTGAATGAAAGGAGCTGGCATCTCACTCTCTTTGAATCTTCTTTATCATGCTAGGATTAGCAGGAAAAAGCAAAAAATTTCAGAATTGCACCTTGCAATGCGGAGAAATTACTGTGTGTGCATTTACAATATTCATTGATTTTTGCCATTGAAAAACATCGTTATTCATATACCAGAAATGTTTGAAGCTACTGACTGAATGAAAAGAGCTGGCATCTCACTCTCTTTGAATCTTCTTTATCATGCCAGGATTAGCAGGAAAAAGCAAAAAATTTCAGAATTGCACCTTGCAATGTGGAGATATTACTGTTTGTGCATTTACAATATTCATTGATTTTTGCCATTGAAAAACATGTTATTCATATACCAGAGATGTTTGAAGCTACTGACTGAATGAAAAGAGCTGGCATCTCCCTCTCTTTGAATCTTCTTTATCATGCTAAGAGGAGCAGGAAAAAGCAAAAAATTTCAGAATTGCACCTTGCAATGTGGAGATATTACTGTTTGTGCATTTACAATATTCATTGATTTTTGCCATTGAAAAACGTCCAGAAATGTTTGAAGCTACTGACTGAATGAAAGGAGCTGGCATCTCACTCTCTTTGAATCTTCTTTATCATGCTAGGATTAGCAGGAAAAAGCAAAAAATTTCAGAATTGCACCTTGCAATGCGGAGAAATTACTGTTTGTGCATTTACAATATTCATTGATTTTTGCCATTGAAAAACATCATGTTATTCATATACCAGAAATGTTTGAAGCTACTGACTGAATGAAAAGAGCTGGCATCTCACTCTCTTTGAATCTTCTTTATCATGCTAAGAGGAGCAGGAAAAAGCAAAAAATTTCAGAATTGCACGTTGCAATGTGGAGATATTACTGTTTGTGTATTTACAATATTCATTGATTTTTGCCATTGAAAAACGTCCAGAAATGTTTGAAGCTACTGACTGAATGAAATGAGCTAGCATCTCACTCTCTTTGAATCTTCTTTATCATGCTAGGATTAGCAGGAAAAAGCAAAAAATTTCAGAATTGCACCTTGCAATGCGGAGAAATTACTGTTTGTGCATTTACAATATTCATTGATTTTTGCCATTGAAAAACATCATGTTATTCATATACCAGAAATGTTTGAAGCTACTGACTGAATGAAAAGAGCTGGCATCTCACTCTCTTTGAATCTTCTTTATCATGCCAGGATTAGCAGGAAAAAGCAAAAAATTTCAGAATTGCACCTTGCAATGTGGAGATATTACTGTTTGTGCATTTACAATATTCATTGATTTTTGCCATTGAAAAACGTCCAGAAATGTTTGAAGCTACTGACTGAATGAAAGGAGCTGGCATCTCACTCTCTTTGAATCTTCTTTATCATGCTAGGATTAGCAGGAAAAAGCAAAAAATTTCAGAATTGCACCTTGCAATGCGGAGAAATTACTGTGTGTGCATTTACAATATTCATTGATTTTTGCCATTGAAAAACATCGTTATTCATATACCAGAAATGTTTGAAGCTACTGACTGAATGAAAAGAGCTGGCATCTCACTCTCTTTGAATCTTCTTTATCATGCCAGGATTAGCAGGAAAAATCAAAAAAATTCAGAATTGCACCTTGCAATGTGGAGATATTACTGTTTGTGCATTTACAATATTCATTGATTTTTGCCATTGAAAAACATGTTATTCATATACCAGAAATGTTTGAAGCTACTGACTGAATGAAAAGAGCTGGCATCTCACTCTCTTTGAATCTTCTTTATCATGCCAGGATTAGCAGGAAAAAGCAAAAAATTTCAGAATTGCACCTTGCAATGTGGAGATATTACAGTTTGTGCATTTACAATATTCATTGATTTTTGCCATTGAAAAACGTCCAGAAATGTTTGAAGCTACTAACTGAATGAAAGGAGCTGGCATCTCACTCTCTTTGAATCTTCTTTATCATGCTAGGATTAGCAGGAAAAAGCAAAAAATTTCAGAATTGCACCTTGCAATGCGGAGAAATTACTGTTTGTGCATTTACAATATTCATTGATTTTTGCCATTGAAAAACATGTTATTCATATACCAGAAATGTTTGAAGCTACTGACTGAATGAAAAGAGCTGGCATCTCACTCTCTTTGAATCTTCTTTATCATGCCAGGATTAGCAGGAAAAAGCAAAAAATTTCAGAATTGCACCTTGCAATGTGGAGAAATTACTGTTTGTGCATTTACAATATTCATTGATTTTTGCCATTGAAAAACGTCCAGAAATGTTTGAAGCTACTGACTGAATGAAAAGAGCTGGCATCTCACTCTTTTTGAATCTTCTTTCTCATGCTAAGAGGAGCAGGAAAAAGCAAAAAATTTCAGAATTGCACCTTGCAATGTGGAGATATTACTGTTTGTGCATTTACAATATTCATTGATTTTTGCCATTGAAAAACATGTTATTCATATACCAGAAATGTTTGAAGCTACTGACTGAATGAAAAGAGCTGGCATCTCATTCTCTTTGAATCTTCTTTATCATGCCAGGATTAGCAGGAAAAAGCAAAAAATTTCAGAATTGCACCTTGCAATGTGGAGATATTACTGTTTGTGCATTTACAATATTCATTGATTTTTGCCATTGAAAAACGTCCAGAAATGTTTGAAGCTACTGACTGAATGAAAGGAGCTGGCATCTCACTCTCTTTGAATCTTCTTTATCATGCTAGGATTAGCAGGAAAAAGCAAAAAATTTCAGAATTGCACCTTGCAATGCGGAGAAATTACTGTGTGTGCATTTACAATATTCATTGATTTTTGCCATTGAAAAACATCGTTATTCATATACCAGAAATGTTTGAAGCTACTGACTGAATGAAAAGAGCTGGCATCTCACTCTCTTTGAATCTTCTTTATCATGCCAGGATTAGCAGGAAAAAGCAAAAAATTTCAGAATTGCACCTTGCAATGTGGAGATATTACTGTTTGTGCATTTACAATATTCATTGATTTTTGCCATTGAAAAACATGTTATTCATATACCAGAAATGTTTGAAGCTACTGACTGAATGAAAAGAGCTGGCATCTCACTCTCTTTGAATCTTCTTTATCATGCCAGGATTAGCAGGAAAAAGCAAAAAATTTCAGAATTGCACCTTGCAATGTGGAGATATTACTGTTTGTGCATTTACAATATTCATTGATTTTTGCCATTGAAAAACGTCCAGAAATGTTTGAAGCTACTGACTGAATGAAAGGAGCTGGCATCTCACTCTCTTTGAATCTTCTTTATCATGCTAGGATTAGCAGGAAAAAGCAAAAAATTTCAGAATTGCACCTTGCAATGCGGAGAAATTACTGTGTGTGCATTTACAATATTCATTGATTTTTGCCATTGAAAAACATCGTTATTCATATACCAGAAATGTTTGAAGCTACTGACTGAATGAAAAGAGCTAGCATCTCACTCTCTTTGAATCTTCTTTATCATGCCAGGATTAGCAGGAAAAAGCAAAAAATTTCAGAATTGCACCTTGCAATGTGGAGATATTACTGTTTGTGCATTTACAATATTCATTGATTTTTGCCATTGAAAAACATGTTATTCATATACCAGAAATGTTTGAAGCTACTGAATGAATGAAAAGAGCTGGCATCTCACTCTCTTGAATCTTCTTTATCATGCCAGGATTAGCAGGAAAAAGCAAAAAATTTCAGAATTGCACCTTGCAATGTGGAGATATTACTGTTCGTGCATTTACAATATTCATTGATTTTTGCCATTGAAAAACGTCCAGAAATGTTTGAAGCTACTGACTGAATGAAAGGAGCTGGCATCTCACTCTCTTTGAATCTTCTTTATCATGCTAGGATTAGCAGGAAAAAGCAAAAAATTTCAGAATTGCACCTTGCAATGCGGAGAAATTACTGTGTGTGCATTTACAATATTCATTGATTTTTGCCATTGAAAAACATCATGTTATTCATATACCAGAAATGTTTGAAGCTACTGACTGAATGAAAGGAGCTGGCATCTCACTCTCTTTGAATCTTCTTTATCATGCTAGGATTAGCAGGAAAAAGCAAAAAATTTCAGAATTGCACCTTGCAATGCGGAGAAATTACTGTTTGTGCATTTACAATATTCATTGATTTTTGCCATTGAAAAACATCATGTTATTCATATACCAGAAATGTTTGAAGCTACTGACTGAATGAAAAGAGCTGGCATCTCACTCTCTTTGAATCTTCTTTATCATGCCAGGATTAGCAGGAAAAAGCAAAAAATTTCAGAATTGCACCTTGCAATGTGGAGATATTACTGTTTGTGCATTTACAATATTCATTGATTTTTGCCATTGAAAAACGTCAAGAAATGTTTGAAGCTACTGACTGAATGAAAGGAGCTGGCATCTCACTCTCTTTGAATCTTCTTTATCATGCTAGGATTAGCAGGAAAAAGCAAAAAATTTCAGAATTGCACCTTGCAATGCGGAGAAATTACTGTTTGTGCATTTACAATATTCATTGATTTTTGCCATTGAAAAACATGTTATTCATATACCAGAAATGTTTGAAGCTACTGACTGAATGAAAAGAGCTGGCATCTCATTCTCTTTGAATCTTCTTTATCATGCCAGGATTAGCAGGAAAAAGCAAAAAATTTCAGAATTGCACCTTGCAATGTGGAGATATTACTGTTTGTGCATTTACAATATTCATTGATTTTTGCCATTGAAAAACGTCCAGAAATGTTTGAAGCTACTGACTGAATGAAAGGAACTGGCATCTCACTCTCTTTGAATCTTCTTTATCATGCTAGGATTAGCAGGAAAAAGCAAAAAATTTCAGAATTGCACCTTGCAATGCGGAGAAATTACTGTGTGTGCATTTACAATATTCATTGATTTTTGCCATTGAAAAACATCGTTATTCATATACCAGAAATGTTTGAAGCTACTGACTGAATGAAAAGAGCTGGCATCTCACTCTCTTTGAATCTTCTTTATCATGCCAGGATTAGCAGGAAAAAGCAAAAAATTTCAGAATTGCACCTTGCAATGTGGAGATATCACTGTTTGTGCATTTACAATATTCATTGATTTTTGCCATTGAAAAACATGTTATTCATATACCAGAAATGTTTGAAGCTACTGACTGAATGAAAAGAGCTGGCATCTCACTCTCTTTGAATCTTCTTTATCATGCCAGGATTAGCAGGAAAAAGCAAAAAATTTCAGAATTGCACCTTGCAATGTGGAGATATTACTGTTCGTGCATTTACAATATTCATTGATTTTTGCCATTGAAAAACGTCCAGAAATGTTTGAAGCTACTGACTGAATGAAAGGAGCTGGCATCTCACTCTCTTTGAATCTTCTTTATCATGCTAGGATTAGCAGGAAAAAGCAAAAAATTTCAGAATTGCACCTTGCAATGCGGAGAAATTACTGTGTGTGCATTTACAATATTCATTGATTTTTGCCATTGAAAAACATCATGTTATTCATATACCAGAAATGTTTGAAGCTACTGACTGAATGAAAGGAGCTGGCATCTCACTCTCTTTGAATCTTCTTTATCATGCTAGGATTAGCAGGAAAAAGCAAAAAATTTCAGAATTGCACCTTGCAATGCGGAGAAATTACTGTTTGTGCATTTACAATATTCATTGATTTTTGCCATTGAAAAACATCATGTTATTCATATACCAGAAATGTTTGAAGCTACTGACTGAATGAAAAGAGCTGGCATCTCACTCTCTTTGAATCTTCTTTATCATGCCAGGATTAGCAGGAAAAAGCAAAAAATTTCAGAATTGCACCTTGCAATGTGGAGATATTACTGTTTGTGCATTTACAATATTCATTGATTTTTGCCATTGAAAAACGTCCAGAAATGTTTGAAGCTACTGACTGAATGAAAGGAGCTGGCATCTCACTCTCTTTGAATCTTCTTTATCATGCTAGGATTAGCAGGAAAAAGCAAAAAATTTCAGAATTGCACCTTGCAATGCGGAGAAATTACTGTTTGTGCATTTACAATATTCATTGATTTTTGCCATTGAAAAACATGTTATTCATATACCAGAAATGTTTGAAGCTACTGACTGAATGAAAAGAGCTGGCATCTCACTCTCTTTGAATCTTCTTTATCATGCCAGGATTAGCAGGAAAAAGCAAAAAATTTCAGAATTGCACCTTGCAATGTGGAGATATTACTGTTTGTGCATTTACAATATTCATTGATTTTTGCCATTGAAAAACGTCCAGAAATGTTTGAAGCTACTGACTGAATGAAAAGAGCTGGCATCTCACTCTCTTTGAATCTTCTTTATCATGCTAAGAGGAGCAGGAAAAAGCAAAAAATTTCAGAATTGCACGTTGCAATGTGGAGATATTACTGTTTGTGCATTTACAATATTCATTGATTTTTGCCATTGAAAAACATGTTATTCATATACCAGAAATGTTTGAAGCTACTGACTGAATGAAAAGAGCTGGCATCTCATTCTCTTTGAATCTTCTTTATCATGCCAGGATTAGCAGGAAAAAGCAAAAAATTTCAGAATTGCACCTTGCAATGTGGAGATATTACTGTTTGTGCATTTACAATATTCATTGATTTTTGCCATTGAAAAACGTCCAGAAATGTTTGAAGCTACTGACTGAATGAAAGGAGCAGGCATCTCACTCTCTTTGAATCTTCTTTATCATGCTAGGATTAGCAGGAAAAAGCAAAAAATTTCAGAATTGCACCTTGCAATGCGGAGAAATTACTGTGTGTGCATTTACAATATTCATTGATTTTTGCCATTGAAAAACATCGTTATTCATATACCAGAAATGTTTGAAGCTACTGACTGAATGAAAAGAGCTGGCATCTCACTCTCTTTGAATCTTCTTTATCATGCCAGGATTAGCAGGAAAAAGCAAAAAATTTCAGAATTGCACCTTGCAATGTGGAGATATTACTGTTTGTGCATTTACAATATTCATTGATTTTTGCCATTGAAAAACATGTTATTCATATACCAGAGATGTTTGAAGCTACTGACTGAATGAAAAGAGATGGCATCTCCCTCTCTTTGAATCTTCTTTATCATGCTAAGAGGAGCAGGAAAAAGCAAAAAATTTCAGAATTGCACCTTGCAATGTTGAGATATTACTGTTTGTGCATTTACAATATTCATTGATTTTTGCCATTGAAAAACGTCCAGAAATGTTTGAAGCTACTGACTGAATGAAAGGAGCTGGCATCTCACTCTCTTTGAATCTTCTTTATCATGCTAGGATTAGCAGGAAAAAGCAAAAAATTTCAGAATTGCACCTTGCAATGCGGAGAAATTACTGTTTGTGCATTTACAATATTCATTGATTTTTGCCATTGAAAAACATCATGTTATTCATATACCAGAAATGTTTGAAGCTACTGACTGAATGAAAAGAGCTGGCATCTCACTCTCTTTGAATCTTCTTTATCATGCCAGGATTAGCAGGAAAAAGCAAAAAATTTCAGAATTGCACCTTGCAATGTGGAGATATTACTGTTTGTGCATTTACAATATTCATTGATTTTTGCCATTGAAAAACGTCCAGAAATGTTTGAAGCTACTGACTGAATGAAAGGAGCTGGCATCTCACTCTCTTTGAATCTTCTTTATCATGCTAGGATTAGCAGGAAAAAGCAAAAAATTTCAGAATTGCACCTTGCAATGCGGAGAAATTACTGTTTGTGCATTTACAATATTCATTGATTTTTGCCATTGAAAAACATCATGTTATTCATATACCAGAAATGTTTGAAGCTACTGACTGAATGAAAGGAGCTGGCATCTCACTCTCTTTGAATCTTCTTTATCATGCCAGGATTAGCAGGAAAAAGCAAAAAATTTCAGAATTGCACCTTGCAATGTGCAGATATTACTGTTTGTGCATTTACAATATTCATTGATTTTTGCCATTGAAAAACATGTTATTCATATACCAGAAATGTTTGAAGCTACTGACTGAATGAAAAGAGCTGGCATCTCACTCTCTTTGAATCTTCTTTATCATGCCAGGATTAGCAGGAAAAAGCAAAAAATTTCAGAATTGCACCTTGCAATGTGGAGATATTACTGTTTGTGCATTTACAATATTCATTGATTTTTGCCATTGAAAAACATGTTATTCATATACCAGAAATGTTTGAAGCTACTGACTGAATGAAAAGAGCTGGCATCTCACTCTCTTTGAATCTTCTTTATCATGCTAAGAGGAGCAGGAAAAAGCAAAAAATTTCAGAATTGCACGTTGCAATGTGGAGATATTACTGTTTGTGTATTTACAATATTCATTGATTTTTGCCATTGAAAAACGTCCAGAAATGTTTGAAGCTACTGACTGAATGAAAGGAGCTAGCATCTCACTCTCTTTGAATCTTCTTTATCATGCTAGGATTAGCAGGAAAAAGCAAAAAATTTCAGAATTGCACCTTGCAATGCGGAGAAATTACTGTTTGTGCATTTACAATATTCATTGATTTTTGCCATTGAAAAACATCATGTTATTCATATACCAGAAATGTTTGAAGCTACTGACTGAATGAAAGGAGCTGGCATCTCACTCTCTTTGAATCTTCTTTATCATGCTAGGATTAGCAGGAAAAAGCAAAAAATTTCAGAATTGCACCTTGCAATGTGGAGATATTACTTTTTGTGCATTTACAATATTCATTGATTTTTGCCATTGAAAAACGTCCAGAAATGTTTGAAGCTACTGACTGAATGAAAGGAGCTGGCATCTCACTCTCTTTGAATCTTCTTTATCATGCTAGCATTAGCAGGAAAAAGCAAAAAATTTCAGAATTGCACCTTGCAATGCGGAGAAATTACTGTGTGTGCATTTACAATATTCATTGATTTTTGCCATTGAAAAACATCGTTATTCATATACCAGAAATGTTTGAAGCTACTGACTGAATGAAAAGAGCTGGCATCTCACTCTCTGAATCTTCTTTATCATGTCAGGATTAGCAGGAAAAAGCAAAAAATTTCAGAATTGCACCTTGCAATGTGGAGATATTACTGTTTGTGCATTTACAATATTCATTGATTTTTGCCATTGAAAAACGTCCAGAAATGTTTGAAGCTACTGACTGAATGAAAAGAGCTGGCATCTCACTCTCTTTGAATCTTCTTTATCATGCTAAGAGGAGCAGGAAAAAGCAAAAAATTTCAGAATTGCACGTTGCAATGTGGAGATATTACTGTTTGTGCATTTACAATATTCATTGATTTTTGCCATTGAAAAACGTCCAGAAATGTTTGAAGCTACTGACTGAATGAAAAGAGCTGGCATCTCACTCTCTTTGAATCTTCTTTATCATGCCAGGATTAGCAGGAAAAAGCAAAAAATTTCAGAATTTCACCTTGCAATGTGGAGATATTACTGTTTGTGCATTTACAATATTCATTGATTTTTGCCATTGAAAAACGTCCAGAAATGTTTGAAGCTACTGACTGAATGAAAGGAGCTGGCATCTCACTCTCTTTGAATCTTCTTTATCATGCTAGGATTAGCAGGAAAAAGCAAAAAATTTCAGAATTGCACCTTGCAATGCGGAGAAATTACTGTTTGTGCATTTACAATATTCATTGATTTTTGCCATTGAAAAACGTCCAGAAATGTTTGAAGCTACTGACTGAATGAAAAGAGCTGGCATCTCACTCTCTTTGAATCTTCTTTATCATGCTAAGAGGAGCAGGAAAAAGCAAAAAATTTCAGAATTGCACGTTGCAATGTGGAGATATTACTGTTTGTGCATTTACAATATCCATTGATTTTTGCCATTGAAAAACGTCCAGAAATGTTTGAAGCTACTGACTGAATGAAAAGAGCTGGCATCTCACTCTCTTTGAATCTTCTTTATCATGCCAGGATTAGCAGGAAAAAGCAAAAAATTTCAGAATTGCACCTTGCAATGTGGAGATATTACTGTTTGTGCATTTACAATATTCATTGATTTTTGCCATTGAAAAACGTCCAGAAATGTTTGAAGCTACTGACTGAATGAAAGGAGCTGGCATCTCACTCTCTTTGAATCTTCTTTATCATGCTAGGATTAGCAGGAAAAAGCAAAAAATTTCAGAATTGCACCTTGCAATGCGGAGAAATTACTGTTTGTGCATTTACAATATTCATTGATTTTTGCCATTGAAAAACATGTTATTCATATACCAGAAATGTTTGAAGCTACTGACTGAATGAAAAGAGCTGGCATCTCACTCTCTTTGAATCTTCTTTATCATGCCAGGATTAGCAGGAAAAAGCAAAAAATTTCAGAATTGCACCTTGCAATGTGGAGATATTACTGTTTGTGCATTTACAATATTCATTGATTTTTGCCATTGAAAAACATGTTATTCATATACCAGAAATGTTTGAAGCTACTGACTGAATGAAAAGAGCTGGCATCTCACTCTCTTTGAATCTTCTTTATCATGCCAGGATTAGCAGGAAAAAGCAAAAAATTTCAGAATTGCACGTTGCAATGTGGAGATATTACTGTTTGTGCATTTACAATATTCATTGATTTTTGCCATTGAAAAACGTCCAGAAATGTTTGAAGCTACTGACTGAATGAAAGGAGCTGGCATCTCACTCTCTTTGAATCTTCTTTATCATGCTAGGATTAGCAGGAAAAAGCAAAAAATTTCAGAATTGCACCTTGCAATGCGGAGAAATTACTGTGTGTGCATTTACAATATTCATTGATTTTTGCCATTGAAAAACATGTTATTCATATACCAGAAAGGTTTGAAGCTACTGACTGAATGAAAAGAGCTGGCATCTCACTCTCTTTGAATCTTCTTTATCATGCCAGGATTAGCAGGAAAAAGCAAAAAATTTCAGAATTGCACCTTGCAATGTGGAGATATTACTGTTTGTGCATTTACAATATTCATTGATTTTTGCCATTGAAAAACGTCCAGAAATGTTTGAAGCTACTGACTGAATGAAAGGAGCTGGCATCTCACTCTCTTTGATTCTTCTTTATCATGCTAGGATTAGCAGGAAAAAGCAAAAAATTTCAGAATTGCACCTTGCAATGCGGAGAAATTACTGTTTGTGCATTTACAATATTCATTGATTTTTGCCATTGAAAAACATCATGTTATTCATATACCAGAAATGTTTGAAGCTACTGACTGAATGAAAAGAGCTGGCATCTCACTCTCTTTGAATCTTCTTTATCATGCTAAGAGGAGCAGGAAAAAGCAAAAAATTTCAGAATTGCACGTTGCAATGTGGAGATATTACTGTTTGTGCATTTACAATATTCATTGATTTTTGCCATTGAAAAACGTCCAGAAATGTTTGAAGCTACTGACTGAATGAAAGGAGCTGGCATCTCACTCTCTTTGAATCTGCTTTATCATGCCAGGATTAGCAGGAAAAAGCAAAAAATTTCAGAATTGCACCTTGCAATGTGGAGATATTACTGTTTGTGCATTTACAATATTCATTGATTTTTGCCATTGAAAAACGTCCAGAAATGTTTGAAGCTACTGACTGAATGAAAGGAGCTGGCATCTCACTCTCTTTGAATCTTCTTTATCATGCTAGGATTAGCAGGAAAAAGCAAAAAATTTCAGAATTGCACCTTGCAATGCGGAGAAATTACTGTGTGTGCATTTACAATATTCATTGATTTTTGCCATTGAAAAACATCGTTATTCATATACCAGAAATGTTTGAAGCTACTGACTGAATGAAAAGAGCTGGCATCTCACTCTCTTTGAATCTTCTTTATCATGCCAGGATTAGCAGGAAAAAGCAAAAAATTTCAGAATTGCACCTTGCAATGTGGAGATATTACTGTTTGTGCATTTACAATATTCATTGATTTTTGCCATTGAAAAACGTCCAGAAATGTTTGAAGCTACTGACTGAATGAAAGGAGCTGGCATCTCACTCTCTTTGAATCTTCTTTATCATGCTAGGATTAGCAGGAAAAAGCAAAAAATTTCAGAATTGCACCTTGCAATGCGGAGAAATTACTGTGTGTGCATTTACAATATTCATTGATTTTTGCCATTGAAAAACATCGTTATTCATATACCAGAAATGTTTGAAGCTACTGACTGAATGAAAAGAGCTGGCATCTCACTCTCTTTGAATCTTATTTATCATGCTAGGATTTGCAGGAAAAAGCAAATCATTTCAGAATTGCACCTTGCAATGCGGAGAAATTACTGTTTGTGCATTTACAATATTCATTGATTTTTGCCATTGAAAAACATCATGTTATTCATATACCAGAAATGTTTGAAGCTACTGACTGAATGAAAGGAGCTGGCATCTCACTCTCTTTGAATCTTCTTTATCATGCCAGGATTAGCAGGAAAAAGCAAAAAATTTCAGAATTGCACCTTGCAATGTGCAGATATTACTGTTTGTGCATTTACAATATTCATTGATTTTTGCCATTGAAAAACATGTTATTCATATACCAGAAATGTTTGAAGCTACTGACTGAATGAAAAGAGCTGGCATCTCACTCTCTTTGAATCTTCTTTATCATGCCAGGTTAGCAGGAAAAAGCAAAAAATTTCAGAATTGCACCTTGCAATGTGGAGATATTACTGTTTGTGCATTTACAATATTCATTGATTTTTGCCATTGAAAAGCATGTTATTCATATACCAGAAATGTTTGAAGCTACTGACTGAATGAAAAGAGCTGGCATCTCACTCTCTTTGAATCTTCTTTATCATGCTAAGAGGAGCAGGAAAAAGCAAAAAATTTCAGAATTGCACGTTGCAATGTGGAGATATTACTGTTTGTGTATTTACAATATTCATTGATTTTTGCCATTGAAAAACGTCCAGAAATGTTTGAAGCTACTGACTGAATGAAAGGAGCTAGCATCTCACTCTCTTTGAATCTTCTTTATCATGCTAGGATTAGCAGGAAAAAGCAAAAAATTTCAGAATTGCACCTTGCAATGCGCAGAAATTACTGTTTGTGCATTTACAATATTCATTGTTTTTTGACATTGAAAAACATCATGTTATTCATATACCAGAAATGTTTGAAGCTACTGACTGAATGAAAGGAGCTGGCATCTCACTCTCTTTGAATCTTCTTTATCATGCTAGGATTAGCAGGAAAAAGCAAAAAATTTCAGAATTGCACCTTGCAATGTGGAGATATTACTGTTTGTGCATTTACAATATTCATTGATTTTTGCCATTGAAAAACGTCCAGAAATGTTTGAAGCTACTGACTGAATGAAAGGAGCTGGCATCTCACTCTCTTTGAATCTTCTTTATCATGCTAGCATTAGCAGGAAAAAGCAAAAAATTTCAGAATTGCACCTTGCAATGCGGAGAAATTACTGTGTGTGCATTTACAATATTCATTGATTTTTGCCATTGAAAAACATCGTTATTCATATACCAGAAATGTTTGAAGCTACTGACTGAATGAAAAGAGCTGGCATCTCACTCTCTTTGAATCTTCTTTATCATGCCAGGATTAGCAGGAAAAAGCAAAAAATTTCAGAATTGCACCTTGCAATGTGGAGATATTACTGTTTGTGCATTTACAATATTCATTGATTTTTGCCAATGAAAAACGTCCAGAAATGTTTGAAGCTACTGACTGAATGAAAAGAGCTGGCATCTCACTCTCTTTGAATCTTCTTTATCATGCTAAGAGGAGCAGGAAAAAGCAAAAAATTTCAGAATTGCACGTTGCAATGTGGAGATATTACTGTTTGTGCATTTACAATATTCATTGATTTTTGCCATTGAAAAACATGTTATTCACATACCAGAAATGTTTGAAGCTACTGACTGAATGAAAAGAGCTGGCATCTCATTCTCTTTGAATCTTCTTTATCATGCCAGGATTAGCAGGAAAAAGCAAAAAATTTCAGAATTGCACCTTGCAATGTGGAGATATTACTGTTTGTGCATTTACAATATTCATTGATTTTTGCCTTTGAAAAGCATGTTATTCATATACCAGAAATGTTTGAAGCTACTGACTGAATGAAAAGAGCTGGCATCTCACTCTCTTTGAATCTTCTTTATCATGCTAAGAGGAGCAGGAAAAAGCAAAAAATTTCAGAATTGCACGTTGCAATGTGGAGATATTACTGTTTGTGTATTTACAATATTCATTGATTTTTGCCATTGAAAAACGTCCAGAAATGTTTGAAGCTACTGACTGAATGAAAGGAGCTAGCATCTCACTCTCTTTGAATCTTCTTTATCATGCTAGGATTAGCAGGAAAAAGCAAAAAATTTCAGAATTGCACCTTGCAATGCGCAGAAATTACTGTTTGTGCATTTACAATATTCATTGTTTTTTGACATTGAAAAACATCATGTTATTCATATACCAGAAATGTTTGAAGCTACTGACTGAATGAAAGGAGCTGGCATCTCACTCTCTTTGAATCTTCTTTATCATGCTAGGATTAGCAGGAAAAAGCAAAAAATTTCAGAATTGCACCTTGCAATGTGGAGATATTACTGTTTGTGCATTTACAATATTCATTGATTTTTGCCATTGAAAAACGTCCAGAAATGTTTGAAGCTACTGACTGAATGAAAGGAGCTGGCATCTCACTCTCTTTGAATCTTCTTTATCATGCTAGCATTAGCAGGAAAAAGCAAAAAATTTCAGAATTGCACCTTGCAATGCGGAGAAATTACTGTGTGTGCATTTACAATATTCATTGATTTTTGCCATTGAAAAACATCGTTATTCATATACCAGAAATGTTTGAAGCTACTGACTGAATGAAAAGAGCTGGCATCTCACTCTCTTTGAATCTTCTTTATCATGCCAGGATTAGCAGGAAAAAGCAAAAAATTTCAGAATTGCACCTTGCAATGTGGAGATATTACTGTTTGTGCATTTACAATATTCATTGATTTTTGCCAATGAAAAACGTCCAGAAATGTTTGAAGCTACTGACTGAATGAAAAGAGCTGGCATCTCACTCTCTTTGAATCTTCTTTATCATGCTAAGAGGAGCAGGAAAAAGCAAAAAATTTCAGAATTGCACGTTGCAATGTGGAGATATTACTGTTTGTGCATTTACAATATTCATTGATTTTTGCCATTGAAAAACATGTTATTCATATACCAGAAATGTTTGAAGCTACTGACTGAATGAAAAGAGCTGGCATCTCATTCTCTTTGAATCTTCTTTATCATGCCAGGATTAGCAGGAAAAAGCAAAAAATTTCAGAATTGCACCTTGCAATGTGGAGATATTACTGTTTGTGCATTTACAATATTCATTGATTTTTGCCATTGAAAAACGTCCAGAAATGTTTGAAGCTACTGACTGAATGAAAGGAGCTGACATCTCACTCTCTTTGAATCTTCTTTATCATGCCAGGATTAGCAGGAAAAAGTAAAAAAATTCAGAATTGCACCTTGCAATGTGGAGATATTACTGTTTGTGCATTTACAATATTCATTGATTTTTGCCATTGAAAAACATGTTATTCATATACCAGAAATGTTTGAAGCTACTGACTGAATGAAAAGAGCTGGCATCTCACTCTCTTTGAATCTTCTTTATCATGCCAGGATTAGCAGGAAAAAGCAAAAAATTTCAGAATTGCACCTTGCAATGTGGAGATATTACTGTTTGTGCATTTACAATATTCATTGATTTTTGCCATTGAAAAACGTCCAGAAATGTTTGAAGCTACTGACTGAATGAAAGGAGCTGGCATCTCACTCTCTTTGAATCTTCTTTATCATGCTAGGATTAGCAGGAAAAAGCAAAAAATTTCAGAATTGCACCTTGCAATGCGGAGAAATTACTGTGTGTGCATTTACAATATTCATTGATTTTTGCCATTGAAAAACATCGTTATTCATATACCAGAAATGTTTGAAGCTACTGACTGAATGAAAAGAGCTGGCATCTCACTCTCTTTGAATCTTCTTTATCATGCCAGGATTAGCAGGAAAAAGCAAAAAATTTCAGAATTGCACCTTGCAATGTGGAGATATTACTGTTTGTGCATTTACAATATTCATTGATTTTTGCCATTGAAAAACATGTTATTCATATACCAGAAATGTTTGAAGCTACTGACTGAATGAAAAGAGCTGGCATCTCACTCTCTTTGAATCTTCTTTATCATGCCATCATTAGCAGGAAAAAGCAAAAAATTTCAGAATTGCACCTTGCAATGTGGAGATATTACTGTTCGTGCATTTACAATATTCATTGATTTTTGCCATTGAAAAACGTCCAGAAATGTTTGAAGCTACTGACTGAATGAAAGGAGCTGGCATCTCACTCTCTTTGAATCTTCTTTATCATGCTAGGATTAGCAGGAAAAAGCAAAAAATTTCAGAATTGCACCTTGCAATGTGGAGAAATTACTGTGTGTGCATTTACAATATTCATTGATTTTTGCCATTGAAAAACATCATGTTATTCATATACCAGAAATGTTTGAAGCTACTGACTGAATGAAAGGAGCTGGCATCTCACTCTCTTTGAATCTTCTTTATCATGCTAGGATTAGCAGGAAAAAGCAAAAAATTTCAGAATTGCACCTTGCAATGCGGAGAAATTACTGTTTGTGCATTTACAATATTCATTGATTTTTGCCATTGAAAAACATCATGTTATTCATATACCAGAAATGTTTGAAGCTACTGACTGAATGAAAAGAGCTGGCATCTCACTCTCTTTGAATCTTCTTTATCATGCCAGGATTAGCAGGAAAAAGCAAAAAATTTCAGAATTGCACCTTGCAATGTGGAGATATTACTGTTTGTGCATTTGCAATATTCATTGATTTTTGCCATTGAAAAACGTCCAGAAATGTTTGAAGCTACTGACTGAATGAAAGGAGCTGGCATCTCACTCTCTTTGAATCTTCTTTATCATGCTAGGATTAGCAGGAAAAAGCAAAAAATTTCAGAATTGCACCTTGCAATGCGGAGAAATTACTGTGTGTGCATTTACAATATTCATTGATTTTTGCCATTGAAAAACATCGTTATTCATATACCAGAAATGTTTGAAGCTACTGACTGAATGAAAAGAGCTGGCATCTCACTCTCTTTGAATCTTCTTTATCATGCCAGGATTAGCAGGAAAAAGCAAAAAATTTCAGAATTGCACCTTGCAATGTGGAGATATTACTGTTTGTGCATTTACAATATTCATTGATTTTTGCCATTGAAAAACATGATATTCATATACCAGAAATGTTTGAAGCTACTGACTGAATGAAAGGAGCTGGCATCTCACTCTCTTTGAATCTTCTTTATCATGCTAGGATTAGCAGGAAAAAGCAAAAAATTTCAGAATTGCACCTTGCAATGCGGAGAAATTACTGTATGTGCATTTACAATATTCATTGATTTTTGCCATTGAAAAACATCGTTATTCATATACCAGAAATGTTTGAAGCTACTGACTGAATGAAAAGAGCTGGCATCTCACTCTCTTTGAATCTTCTTTATCATGCCAGGATTAGCAGGAAAAAGCAAAAAATTTCAGAATTGCACCTTGCAATGCGGAGAAATTACTGTTTGTGCATTTACAATATTCATTGATTTTTGCCATTGAAAAACATGTTATTCATATACCAGAAATGTTTGAAGCTACTGACTGAATGAAAAGAGCTGGCATCTCACTCTCTTTGAATCTTCTTTATCATGCCAGGATTAGCAGGAAAAAGCAAAAAATTTCAGAATTGCACGTTGCAATGTGGAGATATTACTGTTTGTGCATTTACAATATTCATTGATTTTTGCCATTGAAAAACGTCCAGAAATGTTTGAAGCTACTGACTGAATGAAAGGAGCTGGCATCTCACTCTCTTTGAATCTTCTTTATCATGCTAGGATTAGCAGGAAAAAGCAAAAAATTTCAGAATTGCACCTTGCAATGCGGAGAAATTACTGTTTGTGCATTTACAATATTCATTGATTTTTGCCATTGAAAAACATCATGTTATTCATATACCAGAAATGTTTGAAGCTACTGACTGAATGAAAAGAGCTGGCATCTCACTCTCTTTGAATCTTCTTTATCATGCCAGGATTAGCAGGAAAAAGCAAAAAATTTCAGAATTGCACGTTGCAATGTGGAGATATTACTGTTTGTGCATTTACAATATTCATTGATTTTTGCCATTGAAAAACGTCCAGAAATGTTTGAAGCTACTGACTGAATGAAAGGAGCTGGCATCTCACTCTCTTTGAATCTTCTTTATCATGCTAGGAATAGCAGGAAAAAGCAAAAAATTTCAGAATTGCACCTTGCAATGCGGAGAAATTACTGTTTGTGCATTTACAATATTCATTGATTTTTGCCATTGAAAAACATCAAGTTATTCATATACCAGAAATGTTTGAAGCTACTGACTGAATGAAAGGAGCTGGCATCTCACTCTCTTTGAATCTTCTTTATCATGCTAGGATTAGCAGGAAAAAGCAAAAAATTTCAGAATTGCACGTTGCAATGTGGAGATATTACTGTTTGTGCATTTACAATATTCATTGATTTTTGCCATTGAAAAACATCGTTATTCATATACCAGAAATGTTTGAAGCTACTGACTGAATGAAAAGAGCTGACATCTCACTCTCTTTGAATCTTCTTTATCATGCCAGGATTAGCAGGAAAAAGCAAAAAAATTCAGAATTGCACCTTGCAATGTGGAGATATTACTGTTTGTGCATTTACAATATTCATTGATTTTTGCCATTGAAAAACATGTTATTCATATACCAGAAATGTTTGAAGCTACTGACTGAATGAAAAGAGCTGGCATCTCACTCTCTTTGAATCTTCTTTATCATGCCAGGATTAGCAGGAAAAAGCAAAAAATTTCAGAATTGCACCTTGCAATGTGGAGATATTACTGTTTGTGCATTTACAATATTCATTGATTTTTGCCATTGAAAAACGTCCAGAAATGTTTGAAGCTACTGACTGAATGAAAGGAGCTGGCATCTCACTCTCTTTGAATCTTCTTTATCATGCTAGGATTAGCAGGAAAAAGCAAAAAATTTCAGAATTGCACCTTGCAATGCGGAGAAATTACTGTGTGTGCATTTACAGTATTCATTGATTTTTGCCATTGAAAAACATCGTTATTCATATACCAGAAATGTTTGAAGCTACTGACTGAATGAAAAGAGCTGGCATCTCACTCTCTTTGAATCTTCTTTATCATGCCAGGATTAGCAGGAAAAAGCAAAAAATTTCAGAATTGCACCTTGCAATGTGGAGATATTACTGTTTGTGCATTTACAATATTCATTGATTTTTGCCATTGAAAAACATGTTATTTATATACCAGAAATGTTTGAAGCTACTGACTGAATGAAAAGAGCTGGCATCTCACTCTCTTTGAATCTTCTTTATCATGCCAGGATTAGCAGGAAAAAGCAAAAAATTTCAGAATTGCACCTTGCAATGTGGAGATATTACTGTTCGTGCATTTACAATATTCATTGATTTTTCCATTGAAAAACGTCCAGAAATGTTTGAAGCTACTGACTGAATGAAAGGAGCTGGCATCTCACTCTCTTTGAATCTTCTTTATCATGCTAGGATTAGCAGGAAAAAGCAAAAAATTTCAGAATTGCACCTTGCAATGTGGAGAAATTACTGTGTGTGCATTTACAATATTCATTGATTTTTGCCATTGAAAAACATCATGTTATTCATATACCAGAAATGTTTGAAGCTACTGACTGAATGAAAGGAGCTGGCATCTCACTCTCTTTGAATCTTCTTTATCATGCTAGGATTAGCAGGAAAAAGCAAAAAATTTCAGAATTGCACCTTGCAATGCGGAGAAATTACTGTTTGTGCATTTACAATATTCATTGATTTTTGCCATTGAAAAACATCATGTTATTCATATACCAGAAATGTTTGAAGCTACTGACTGAATGAAAAGAGCTGGCATCTCACTCTCTTTGAATCTTCTTTATCATGCCAGGATTAGCAGGAAAAAGCAAAAAATTTCAGAATTGCACCTTGCAATGTGGAGATATTACTGTTTGTGCATTTGCAATATTCATTGATTTTTGCCATTGAAAAACGTCCAGAAATGTTTGAAGCTACTGACTGAATGAAAGGAGCTGGCATCTCACTCTCTTTGAATCTTCTTTATCATGCTAGGATTAGCAGGAAAAAGCAAAAAATTTCAGAATTGCACCTTGCAATGCGGAGAAATTACTGTGTGTGCATTTACAATATTCATTGATTTTTGCCATTGAAAAACATCGTTATTCATATACCAGAAATGTTTGAAGCTACTAACTGAATGAAAAGAGCTGGCATCTCACTCTCTTTGAATCTTCTTTATCATGCCAGGATTAGCAGGAAAAAGCAAAAAATTTCAGAATTGCACCTTGCAATGTGGAGATATTACTGTTTGTGCATTTACAATATTCATTGATTTTTGCCATTGAAAAACATGATATTCATATACCAGAAATGTTTGAAGCTACTGACTGAATGAAAGGAGCTGGCATCTCACTCTCTTTGAATCTTCTTTATCATGCTAGGATTAGCAGGAAAAAGCAAAAAATTTCAGAATTGCACCTTGCAATGCGGAGAAATTACTGTATGTGCATTTACAATATTCATTGATTTTTGCCATTGAAAAACATCGTTATTCATATACCAGAAATGTTTGAAGCTACTGACTGAATGAAAAGAGCTGGCATCTCACTCTCTTTGAATCTTCTTTATCATGCCAGGATTAGCAGGAAAAAGCAAAAAATTTCAGAATTGCACCTTGCAATGCGGAGAAATTACTGTTTGTGCATTTACAATATTCATTGATTTTTGCCATTGAAAAACATCAAGTTATTCATATACCAGAAATGTTTGAAGCTACTGACTGAATGAAAGGAGCTGGCATCTCACTCTCTTTGAATCTTCTTTATCATGCTAGGATTAGCAGGAAAAAGCAAAAAATTTCAGAATTGCACGTTGCAATGTGGAGATATTACTGTTTGTGCATTTACAATATTCATTGATTTTTGCCATTGAAAAACATCGTTATTCATATACCAGAAATGTTTGAAGCTACTGACTGAATGAAAAGAGCTGACATCTCACTCTCTTTGAATCTTCTTTATCATGCCAGGATTAGCAGGAAAAAGCAAAAAAATTCAGAATTGCACCTTGCAATGTGGAGATATTACTGTTTGTGCATTTACAATATTCATTGATTTTTGCCATTGAAAAACATGTTATTCATATACCAGAAATGTTTGAAGCTACTGACTGAATGAAAAGAGCTGGCATCTCACTCTCTTTGAATCTTCTTTATCATGCTAGGATTAGCAGGAAAAAGCAAAAAATTTCAGAATTGCACCTTGCAATGCGGAGAAATTACTGTATGTGCATTTACAATATTCATTGATTTTTGCCATTGAAAAACATCGTTATTCATATACCAGAAATGTTTGAAGCTACTGACTGAATGAAAAGAGCTGGCATCTCACTCTCTTTGAATCTTCTTTATCATGCCAGGATTAGCAGGAAAAAGCAAAAAATTTCAGAATTGCACCTTGCAATGCGGAGAAATTACTGTTTGTGCATTTACAATATTCATTGATTTTTGCCATTGAAAAACATGTTATTCATATACCAGAAATGTTTGAAGCTACTGACTGAATGAAAAGAGCTGGCATCTCACTCTCTTTGAATCTTC